>NC_133326.1:671292047-672492047 GCF_042186555.1 Aquarana catesbeiana
TACAAATAACTGAGGATAACTACAGATAGTGATCTGTATACAGATTGATCAACTGCTAGATAAATAGATAGATAAGTAGATTGATAGCTACGTATTAGATAGATATATATTGATATAGTGCATATAACACTGACAGATAACTATAGGTAGAGACCAATATACAGCTTGATCAATAGATAGATAGATAGATAGATAGATAGATAGATAGATAGATAGATAGATAGATAGATAGATAGATAGAAGGATGTGGTATAGAAGGATGTACACACACACATATATATCTATGTATATGTATATATTTACACATTTTAGGGAACACAAGCATGAATCCCTAATCCCCCCCCCCCTGTCATTTGCAGATGAGGGGGACGGATGTGGCCGGTGACGGCAGCATTGCGTCTGTCTCCACTTGTGTAGCAGGCCTGAGAGTGACAGATAAAATACAGGGTGAGAGTGGAGGGCAGGGACACGTGTGTGTGGGGCAGGCAGGGAAGGGGTGCTCCCTGTGTACAGCACTGTATACATTCACAGTGGTGCTGAGTAGGTGACACGGAGTCCCTGGTGTCCCAGTATTGTCCTCCACTCATCTCTCTGTTTGTCTCTATGTGCCTCTGATTTCTCTCTCCACCCCTATTCCTCTGGATGAGTCACATATTTCATCTATACTGCAGATTTCCAGCCTTGCCCTGTACATCCACCTTCTCCCTGCACACCTCTCTGACTGCTCCATGTCTCTCTGTGTCCCTGTTCTCTTTGTCCCCCTGTTCTGTCTGTCCCCCTTGTTCTCTCTCCCCCTTCCCCCCCCGCCCATTCTCTCTCCCCCTCTTCTCTCTGTCCCCCATATTCCCACTGCCCCTAGTTCCCTCTGTCACCTTGTTCTCTCTCTCCACCTGTTCTCTCTCCCCCCTTTTCTCTCTCCCCCCCTTTTCTCTCTCCCCCTGTTCTCTCTCCCCCTTTTGTCTCTCTCTCCCCTGTTCTCTTCCCACTGTTCTCTCTCTCCTCAGTTCTTCCTGTCTCCCTTTTCTCTCCCCCGGTTCTCTCTCTCCCCCTGTTCTCTCTCTCCCCTGTTCCCCCCCGGGTCCCCCCCCCAGTTCATCTCTATCTCCCTGTTCTCTCCCCCTTCTGGTTCTCTCTCTCCCCCTGTTCTCCCCCGGTTCTCCCCCTCCCCCCTGTTTTATGTCTCTCTCCCTGTTCTCTCCCCCCGGTTCTCTCTCTCCCCCTGTTCTCTCTCTCCCTGTTCTCTCCCCCTCTTGGTTCTCTCTCTCCCCCTGTTCTCTCTCTCTCTCTCCCTGTTCTCCCCCGGGTTCTCTCCCCCCTGGTTCAATCTCTTTCCCTGCTCTCTCTCTCTCTCCCTGTTCTCCCCCCCTGGTTCTCTCTCTCCCCCTGTTTTACCTCTCTCCCTGTTCTCTCCCCCTCCTGGTTCTCTCTCTCCCCCTGTTCTCTCTCTCTCCCTGTTCTCCCCCCGGGGTTCTCTCCCCCCTTTTCTCTCTCTCTCCTGTTCTTTCTCCCCCCTTTTCTCTCTCTCCCCTCTTCTCTCTCCCCCCTGTTCTCTCCCCCCCTTTTCTCTCTCTCCCCTGCTCTTTCTCTCCCCTGTTCTCTCTCCCCCTTTTCTCTCTCTCACCTGTTCTTTCTCCCCCCTTTTCTCTCTCTCCCTTGTTCTCTCTCTCCACTGTTCTCTCTCCCCCCTGTTCTCTCTTCCCCCTGTTCTCTCTTCCCCCAGTTCTCTCTCCCCCCTTTTCTCTCTCTCCCCTGTTCTCTCTCTCTCCCCTGTTCTCTCTCTCTCCCCTGTTCTCTCTCCCCCTGTTCTCTCTCCCCCTTTTCTCTCTCTCCCCTGTTCTCTCCCTTGTTCTCTCTCTCCCCTGTTCTTTCTCCCCCCTTTTCTCTCTCTCCCCCCTTTTCTCTCTCCCCCTTTTCTCTCTCTCCCCCCTTTTCTCTCTCCCCCCTTTCTCTCTCTCTCCTGTTCTCTCCCCACTGTTCTTTCTCCCCTCAGTTCTCCCTCTCTCCCTGTTCTCTCCCCCCTGGTTCTCTCCCTCCCCCTGTTCTCTCTCTTTCCCTGTTCTCTCCCCCCCTGTTCTCTCTCTCCCTGTTCTCCCCCCTGGTTCTTTCCCCCCGGTTCTCTCTCCCCTGTTTTATCTCCCCTGCTCTGTTTACCCCCCGGTTCTCTCTCTCTCCCCCTGTTCTCCCTCTCCCCCGTTCTCCCTCCCCCTGCTCTCTCTCTCCCTGTTCTCCCCCCTGGTTCTCTCTCTCTCCCTGTTTTACCTCTCTCTCCCTGTTCTCTCCCCCTCCTGGTTCTCTCTCCCCCCGTTCTCTCTCTCTCTCTCTCTCCCTATTCTCCCCCCGGGTTCCCTCCCCCCTTTTCTCTCTCTCCCCTGTTCTTTCTCCCCCCTTTTCTCTCTCTCCCCTGTTCTTTCTCCCCCCTTTTCTCTCTCTCCCCTGTTCTCTCTCCTCCCTGTTCTCTCTTCTCCCTGTTCTCTCTCCCCCTTTTCTCTCTCTCCCCTGTTCTTTCTGTCCCCTGTTCTCTCTCCCCCCCTTTTCTCTCTCTGCCCTGTTCTTGCTTCCCCCTTTTCTCTCTCTCCCCCCTTTTCTCTCTCCCCCTTTTCTTTCTCTCTCCCTGTTCTCCCCCCCCCGGTTCTCTCTCTCCCCCTGTTCACCCCCCGGTTCTCTCTCTCTCCCTGTTCTCTCTCTCTCCCCCTGTCCCCCCCCACACGTACTCTCTCCCCCTGCGCCCCCCCCCCATGTACTCTCTCCCCCTGTTCTATCTTTCCCTCCGTTTGAACTTTCTATTGCCTCTATATTGGCAGATTATATCTCTTCTCCCAATACCCTTTGTAGTCCATGGAACATTCTTCTTCTGTCTATATTCCTGTCTCACACTGACAGTCCTGGAAATTTCTGTATCCATGCGTTCGCCTTCCATTTGTTCTGTCTCAGAACTTTCTGTGTCTCCGTGTATCTCTGTGTTTTTGGTCAGTCCTGGAACTTCTCTCTGAACTCTTTGCACTTTATGTCCCTTCCTAATCTCTTTCTATCCATAGATATTTCTCCCTTTTTTTTTTTTTTTTTTATTCTTTTGAGTTTTCCATCTCTTGTTCCCTGATCTTCACTATCTCCAGCTCACGTGTTTCAGAGTTCTGGTAAGTCAACAGATTTTTACTAATAATCAGATTATTATATATTTGATGGCTTAGTTCAAAGATGTGATTGCCTCCCTTTGTTTACTAGTATCTGCAGAGCATTGCACCGTCCTTATACTAAAGACCACTTGTAGAGCTCCTACTTCTCATTACTGCCCAGCACCCCCGGTTATCATAGACTGTTACATTGTAATTGTACTCCCCTCTGCAGACTATCTCTTTTTAACCTCCCCAAGTGTATGTAAAGTGCCCCCCCCCAGCATTTTCCCCATCGCTTCCCATGCCAAACCATTAATTTTCTGTGTAGACCAGCAACAGGTAGACTGTGCCATTCCTGTCCAGTGTGCAATGCAATACCGCAGAGCATCGCAACCGTGGCTTTGTTATTCTCGTCTGATGTCTTTGGAACAGAATTTGTACCTTTTTGTGTTTGGAGCGGAGAAGGTTAATCAATTTGCTTTCGCCAGAGCTTTACCCCTCTCCACCGAAAAAGGAAATTTTCATAATTGCATCTGCCAAGTGACACTCCTGTAGATTTCCACCCTCAGCTCTGCAGAGCATTTCTGATATATGTTTCTACCTTCAGCTATGCAGTTTATCACTCCTATAGGTTTTTACTGTTAGCTTTGCAGACCATCGTTCCTGTAGATTTCCACCCTCCGCTCTGCAGACGATCTAACCTATCGATTGCCACCCTCCGCTCTGCAGACGATCTAACCTATCGATTTCCACCCTCCGCTCTGCAGATCGTCTCTCCTACAGGTTTTTACCCTGGACTCTGCAGAACATCCCCCCTATCAATTTCCATTGTTATCTTTGCCGACCATCTCTTTTATAGATTTCAATTCTCAGCTCTGCAGACCATCCCTCCTATAGATTTCCATCCTCCACTTTGCAGACCATCTCCCCCAAAGATTTCCACCCTTCGCTCTGCAGACTATCTCTCCTACAGATTTTTACCCTGGACTCTGCAGATCATCCCGCCTGTAGATTTCCATCCTCCGCTTTGCAGACCATCACTCCTAAAGATTTCTACCCTTTGCTCTGCAGACTATCTCTCCTACAGATTTTTTACCTTGGACTCTGCAGATCATCCCGCCTGTAGATTTCCATCCTTATCTTTGCAGACCATCCCTCCCTATAGATTTCCATCTTCCACTTTGAAGACCATCACCCCCAAACATTTCCACCCTTTGCTCTGAAGACTATCCTTACTATAGAGTTTTACCCTGGACTCTGCAGATCATCCCGCCTGTAGATTTCCATCCTCCGCTTTGAAGACCATCACTCCTAAAGATTTCTACCCTTCGCTCTGCAGACTATCTCTCCTACAGATTTCCACCCTTTGCTCTGCAGACTGTCCTTCCTATAGAGTTTTACCCTGGACTCTGCAGATCATCCCTCATATAGATTTCCATTTTCCACTTTGCAGACCATCTCTCTCCTATAGATTTGCATTCTCAGCTCTGCAGACTATCTCCCCCTAAAGATTTCCACCCCCCGCTCTGCAGACCATCTCCCCTAAAGATTTCCACCCTTCGCTCTGCAGACTATCTCTCCTACAGATTTCCACCCTTTGCTCTGCAGACTGTCCTTCCTATAGAGTTTTACCCTGGACTCTGCAGATCATCCCTCCTATAGATTTCCATTTTCCACTTTGCAGACCATCTCTCTCCTATAGATTTGCATTCTCAGCTCTGCAGACTATCTCCCCCTAAAGATTTCCACCCCCCGCTCTGCAGATCATCTCCCCTAAAGATTTCCACCCTTCACTCTGCAGACTATCTCTCCTACTGATTTTTACCCTGGACTCTGCAGAACATCCCTCCTATAGATTTGCATCCTTATCTTTGCAGACCATCCCTCCCTATAGATTGACATCCTCCACTTTGAAGACCATCACCCCCAAAGATTTCCACCCTTTGTTCTGCAGACTATCCTTCCTATAGAGTTTTACCCTCCGCAGATTATCCCTCCCACAGATTTTCAACCTCAGCACTGCATATTATCACTCTTCTAGATGTTCTGCATGCCATTACTCCTTTAATTATTTCACCTTCAGCTCTGCAAATTGTTATTGTAGATTTTCAACCAGTGCTCTGCAGTTCATCACTTCTGTAGCATTTCATCACCCTGTCTGCAAAGCATCAGTCCTGATTCAATCTCAAGTATGTGGAGTGTATCTGCTATGTGTTCTTTATTCTTACACTATCCCTTCACAAAACGGCATTCCTATCAAGTTTCGTAATGAGTATTATTCCTATGATATATTTTTCCGTATTTAAGCCTACAGACTGTCATTATATCCCTGCCCTCTGAGCAATGCTATGCAGACTATCACTACCTTTCTTCCTTCTGCAGCATTGAGCTGCAGACTGTCACTACCTTCAAAACACCGATCTGCAGACTACTATAACTTTTCTACCTTCTAACCAGGGATCTGAAGACTGTCATTACTTTCCTAGCTTCCGAGTACTGATCTGCAGACTATCACTCTTCAAAACACTCATCTGCAGACTATCATTACCTTTCTACCCTCTAACCACATATCTGCAGACTGTCACTACCTTTCTAAGTTCTGTGCACTGATGTGCATTTTATCATTGTTTTCTTGCCTACTCAACATGGTGCTGCAGGCTATCATTTCCTTTCTGATCACTGATCTGCAGACTGTCACAACTTTTCTAGCTCCTAATCACTAATTATCATAACTTTCCTAACTTGCGATCACCGGTCTACAGACTGTCATTGCCTTCTGGGTTTATGAGCACCTATCTGTAGACTGTCATTACCATCCTACCCTCTGAGCACCATTCTGCAGACTGTCATTACCTTCCTAACTTCTGAACACCAGTCTGCAGACTGTCATTACCATCCTACCCTCTGAGCACCATTCTGCAGACTGTCATTACCTTCCTACCTTCTGAACACCAGTCTGCAGACTGTCATTACCATCCTACCCTCTGAGCACCATTCTGCAGACTGTCATTACCTTCCTACCCTCTGAGCACCATTCTGCAGACTGTCATTACCTTCCTAACTTCTGAGCACCAGTCTGCAGACTGTCATTACCATCCTACCCTCTGAGCACCATTCTGCAGACTGTCATTACCTTCCTACCTTCTGAACACCAGTCTGCAGCCTGTCATTACCTTCCTAACTTCTGAGCACCAGTCTGCAGACTGTCATTACCTTCCTACCTTCTGAACACCAGTCTGGAGACTGTCATTACCTTCCTACCCTCTGAGCACCAGTCTGCAGCCTGTCATTACCTTCCTTCCCTTCAGAGCACCAGTCTGCAGCCTGTCATTACCTTCCTACCCTCAGAGCACCAGTCTGCAGACTGTCATTACCTTCCTACCTTCTGAACACCAGTCTGCAGACTGTCATTACCTTCCTACCTTCTGAGCACCAGTCTGCAGACTGTCATTACCTTCCTACCTTCTGAGCACCAGTCTGCAGACTGTCATTACCTTCCTACCCTCTTAGCACCAGTCTGCAGACTGTCATTACCTTCCTACCCTCTGAGCACCAGTCTGCAGACTGTCATTACCTTCCTACCCTCTGAACACCAGTATGCAGCCTGTCATTACCTTCCTACCTTCTGAGCACCAGTCTGCAGCCTGTCATTACCTTCCTACCCTCTGAGCACCAGTCTGCAGCCTGTCATTACCTTCCTACCTTCTGAGCACCAGTCTGCAGACTGTCATTACCTTCCTACCTTCTGAACACCAGTCTGCAGCCTGTCATTACCTTCCTACCCTCTGAGCACCAGTCTGCAGCCTGTCATTACCTTCCTACCTTCTGAGCACCAGCCTGCAGACTGTCATTACCTTCCTACCCTCTGAGCACCAGTCTGCAGACTGTCATTACCTTCCTACCTTCTGAGCACCAGTCTGCAGACTGTCATTACCTTCCTACCCTCTGAGCACCAGTCTGCAGACTGTCATTACCTTCCTACCTTCTGAGCACCAGTCTGCAGACTGTCATTACCTTCCTACCTTCTGAGCACCAGTCTGCAGACTGTCATTACCTTCCTACCCTCTGAGCAGCAGTCTGCAGACTGTCATTACCTTCCTACCTTCTGAGCACCAGTCTGCAGACTGTCATTACCTTCGTACCCTCTGAGCACCAGTCTGCAGACTGTCATTACCTTCCTACCTTCTGAGCACCAGTCTGCAGACTGTCATTACCTTCCTACCTTCTGAACACCAGTCTGCAGCCTGTCATTACCTTCCTACCTTCTGAGCACCAGTCTGCAGACTGTCATTACCTTCCTACCCTCTGAGCACCAGTCTGCAGCCTGTCATTACCTTCCTACCCTCTTAGCACCAGTCTGCAGACTGTCATTACCTTCCTACCTTCTGAACACCAGTCTGCAGCCTGTCATTACCTTCCTACCCTCTGAGCACCAGTCTGCAGACTGTCATTACCTTCCTACCCTCTGAGCACCAGTCTGCAGACTGTCATTACCTTCCTACCTTCTGAGCCCCATTCTGCAGACTGTCATTACCTTCCTACCCTCTGAGCACCAGTCTGGAGACTGTCATTACCTTCCTACCTCCTGAGAACCAGTCTGCAGCCTGTCATTACCTTCCTACCCTCTGAGCACCAGTCTGCAGACTGTCATTACCTTCCTACCCTCTGAGCACCAGTCTGCAGCCTGTCATTACCTTCCTACCTTCTGAGCACCAGTCTGCAGACTGTCATTACCTTCCTACCCTCTGAGCACCAGTCTGGAGACTGTCATTACCTTCCTACCCTCTGAGCACCAGTCTGCAGACTGTCATTACCTTCCTACCCTCTGAGCACTGGTCTGCAGACTGTCATTACCTTCCTACCCTCTGAGCACCAGTCTGCAGACTGTCATTACCTTCCTACCTTCTGAGCACCAGTCTGCGACTGTCATTACCTTCCTACCTTCTGAACACCAGTCTGCAGCCTGTCATTACCTTCCTACCTTCTGAACACCAGTCTGGAGACTGTCATTACCTTCCTACCCTCTGAGCACCAGTCTGCAGCCTGTCATTACCTTCCTACCCTCTGAGCACCAGTCTGGAGACTGTCATTACCTTCCTACCTTCTGAACACCAGTCTGGAGACTGTCATTACCTTCTTACCCTCTGAGCACCAGTCTGCAGCCTGTCATTACCTTCCTACCTTCTGAGCACCAGTCTGGGACTGTCATTACCTTCCTACCCTCTGAGCACCAGTCTGGAGACTGTCATTACCTTCCTACCCTCTGAGCACCAGTCTGCAGCCTGTCATTACCTTCCTACCCTCAGAGCACCAGTCTGCAGCCTGTCATTACCTTCCTACCCTCAGAGCACCAGTCTGCAGACTGTCATTACCTTCCTACCCTCTGAGCACCAGTCTGCAGACTGTCATTACCTTCCTACCCTCTGAGCACCAGTCTGCAGCCTGTCATTACCTTCCTACCCTCAGAGCACCAGTCTGCAGACTGTCATTACCTTCCTACCTTCTGAGCACCAGTCTGCAGACTGTCATTACCTTCCTACCTTCTGAACACCAGTCTGCAGACTGTCATTACCTTCCTACCTTCTGAGCACCAGTCTGCAGCCTGTCATTACCTTCCTACCCTCAGAGCACCAGTCTGCAGACTGTCATTACCTTCCTACCTTCTGAGCACCAGTCTGCAGCCTGTCATTACCTTCCTACCTTCTGAGCACCAGTCTGCAGACTGTCATTACCTTCCTACCTTCTGAGCACCAGTCTGCAGACTGTCATTACCTTCCTACCTTCTGAGCACCAGTCTGCAGACTGTCATTACCTTCCTACCCTCTGAGCACCAGTCTGCAGACTGTCATTACCTTACTACCCTCTGAGCACCAGTCTGCAGCCTGTCATTACCTTCCTACCTTCTGAGCACCAGTCTGCAGACTGTCATTACCTTCCTACCCTCTGAGCACCAGTCTGCAGACTGTCATTACCTTCCTACCTTCTGAGCACCAGTCTGCAGACTGTCATTACCTTCCTACCCTCTGAGCACCAGTCTGCAGACTGTCATTACCTTCCTATCTTCTGAGCACCAGTCTGCAGACTGTCATTACCTTACTACCCTCTTAGCACCAGTCTGCAGACTGTCATTACCTTCCTACCTTCTGAACACCAGTCTGCAGCCTGTCATTACCTTCCTACCCTCTGAGCACCAGTCTGCAGACTGTCATTACCTTCCTACCTTCTGAACACCAGTCTGCAGCCTGTCATTACCTTCCTACCCTCTGAGCACCAGTCTGCAGACTGTCATTACCTTCCTACCTTCTGAGCCCCATTCTGCAGACTGTCATTACCTTCCTACCCTCTGAGCACCAGTCTGGAGACTGTCATTACCTTCCTACCTCCTGAGCACCAGTCTGCTAACTGTCATTACCTTCCTACCCTCTGAGCACCAGTCTGCAGACTGTCATTACCTTCCTACCTTCTGAGCACCAGTCTGCAGACTGTCATTACCTTCCTACCTTCTGAGCACCAGTCTGCAGACTGTCATTACCTTCCTACCCTCTGAGCACCAGTCTGCAGACTGTCATTACCTTCCTACCTTCTGAGCACCAGTCTGCAGACTGTCATTACCTTCCTACCCTCTGAGCACTGGTCTGCAGACTGTCATTACCTTCCTACCCTCTGAGCACCAGTCTGCAGACTGTCATTACCTTCCTACCTTCTGAGCACCAGTCTGCGACTGTCATTACCTTCCTACCTTCTGAACACCAGTCTGCAGCCTGTCATTACCTTCCTACCTTCTGAACACCAGTCTGGAGACTGTCATTACCTTCCTACCCTCTGAGCACCAGTCTGCAGCCTGTCATTACCTTCCTACCCTCTGAGCACCAGTCTGGAGACTGTCATTACCTTCCTACCTTCTGAACACCAGTCTGGAGACTGTCATTACCTTCTTACCCTCTGAGCACCAGTCTGCAGCCTGTCATTACCTTCCTACCCTCTGAGCACCAGTCTGGAGACTGTCATTACCTTCCTACCCTCTGAGCACCAGTCTGCAGCCTGTCATTACCTTCCTACCCTCAGAGCACCAGTCTGCAGCCTGTCATTACCTTCCTACCCTCAGAGCACCAGTCTGCAGACTGTCATTACCTTCCTACCCTCTGAGCACCAGTCTGCAGACTGTCATTACCTTCCTACCCTCTGAGCACCAGTCTGCAGCCTGTCATTACCTTCCTACCCTCAGAGCACCAGTCTGCAGACTGTCATTACCTTCCTACCTTCTGAGCACCAGTCTGCAGACTGTCATTACCTTCCTACCTTCTGAACACCAGTCTGCAGACTGTCATTACCTTCCTACCTTCTGAGCACCAGTCTGCAGCCTGTCATTACCTTCCTACCCTCAGAGCACCAGTCTGCAGACTGTCATTACCTTCCTACCTTCTGAGCACCAGTCTGCAGCCTGTCATTACCTTCCTACCTTCTGAGCACCAGTCTGCAGACTGTCATTACCTTCCTACCTTCTGAACACCAGTCTGCAGACTGTCATTACCTTCCTACCTTCTGAGCACCAGTCTGCAGACTGTCATTACCTTCCTACCTTCTGAGCACCAGTCTGCAGACTGTCATTACCTTCCTACCCTCTGAGCACCAGTCTGCAGACTGTCATTACCTTACTACCCTCTGAGCACCAGTCTGCAGCCTGTCATTACCTTCCTACCTTCTGAGCACCAGTCTGCAGACTGTCATTACCTTCCTACCCTCTGAGCACCAGTCTGCAGACTGTCATTACCCTTCTACCTTCTGAGCACCAGTCTGCAGACTGTCATTACCTTCCTACCCTCTGAGCACCAGTCTGCAGACTGTCATTACCTTCCTATCTTCTGAGCACCAGTCTGCAGACTGTCATTACCTTACTACCCTCTTAGCACCAGTCTGCAGACTGTCATTACCTTCCTACCTTCTGAACACCAGTCTGCAGCCTGTCATTACCTTCCTACCCTCTGAGCACCAGTCTGCAGACTGTCATTACCTTCCTACCTTCTGAACACCAGTCTGCAGCCTGTCATTACCTTCCTACCCTCTGAGCACCAGTCTGCAGACTGTCATTACCTTCCTACCTTCTGAGCCCCATTCTGCAGACTGTCATTACCTTCCTACCCTCTGAGCACCAGTCTGGAGACTGTCATTACCTTCCTACCTCCTGAGCACCAGTCTGCTAACTGTCATTACCTTCCTACCCTCTGAGCACCAGTCTGCAGACTGTCATTACCTTCCTACCTTCTGAGCACCAGTCTGCAGACTGTCATTACCTTCCTACCTTCTGAGCACCAGTCTGCAGACTGTCATTACCTTCCTACCCTCTGAGCACCAGTCTGCAGACTGTCATTACCTTCCTACCTTCTGAACACCAGTCTGCAGCCTGTCATTACCTTCCTACCCTCTGAGCACCCGTCTGCAGCCTGTCATTACCTTCCTACCCTCTGAGCACCAGTCTGCAGACTGTCATTACCTTCCTACCTTCTGAGCACCAGTCTGCAGCCTGTCATTACCTTCCTACCCTCTGAGCACCAGTCTGCAGCCTGTCATTACCTTCCTACCCTCTGAGCACCAGTCTGCAGACTGTCATTACCTTCCTACCTTCTGAGCACCAGTCTGCAGCCTGTCATTACCTTCCTACCCTCTGAACACCAGTCTGCAGACTGTCATTACCTTCCTACCCTCTGAACACCAGTCTGCAGACTGTCATTACCTTCCTACCCTCTGAGCACCAGTCTGCAGCCTGTCATTACCTTCCTACCTTCTGAGCACCAGTCTGCGACTGTCATTACCTTCCTACCTTCTGAGCACCAGTCTCCTTACCCTCTTACTAGTTAAGCACTAAGCTACAGGATACCATTACTTTCTGCAGAGCATCACCATTTCACGACCTTCATGATTTAAACAATGATTCTACCTGTCTCTCGGGTTTGCAGAGCATTCTTACTCTTCACCCTCAACTCTGCCCAGCTTTCTCCTTTATCTAAGGACTGTAGGACATCACTACCTTGTTGTCCTCATTGCTGCAAGCCATCATTACCTTTCCATCTTTGAGACCTCAGAGTCTTACCTACTTGCTCCTGAGGTTGCATTGTGTTAATGATTTCCTTTTCACATTTTTTTTGTTCTGACATCTGCAGAACATTGCTCCCTTTCTCTGCAGCATATCTTTCCCTTCCACAATACTATGCTTCCATTCATACCTTGCTCTGCAGATCATTCATCCCTTTCTGTACTCCCCCTTGCCAACACCATTCATACTGCCATTCATACTGCAGCATGGGAGGAAATTGTCACTTTCCTGTCCTCAGCTCTGTACAGAATCCCCAATTTTCCCCCACACTGTACCCTTTTCCTTACAACATATTACTATTGTACGCTCGGGGCTGCAGAGCTCGTCTGTCATGTAGCTGTCCTCATATCGCCTGAGCATTCACAGCTTTGTGAACACAGGTATGCAGAGTGTCATTATCCAATCTGCAGAAGGTTATCGCTTAGTTGCTGTGCAGAGCATCGTTCTCTACCTGACGGACTCACAGAGTATCTTTTCCATGCTGCCTTTGAAGATGCAGACATGATTGCTGTTTAGTCCTCCTGGTTTTAAATGTTCACTTACAGATCATCTATGATCATTCTTTGACCTGTAGATCGTAAGCTGGTACAGTACTGTTGCTGTTTCTCCTCATTGTCCATGTTCTCTATGTAGAACATGTGCTCTATGAATAACATATTCTCTATGAAGAACGTGTGCGACATGTTCTTTATGTAGAATGTGTAAGCCACATTCTCTATGTAAAACATTTGGGTCGTGTTCTCTATTTAGAACATGTAGGACATTTTCTCTATGTAGAACACGTAGGACCTGTTCTCTATGTAGAACGTGTTCTCTATGTAGAATGTTTAAAACATGTTCCCTATGTAGAACATGTAGGTCATGGTTGTAGAACATTTAGAATTTGTTTTCTATGTAGAACTTGTAGAACATGTGGGACATGTTCTCTCTGTAGGACATGTTCTTTAGGTAGAGCGTGTAGAACATGCACTCTATGTGTAATAACATACCCTCTATGTAGAACATGTAGGCCATGTATAGTATGTAGGACATATTCTCTATGTAGAACTTGTAGGACATGTTATCTATATAGAACATGTACTCTATGTATAAGATATTCTCTATGTAGAACATTTAGGTCATGTTCTCTATGTAGAACATGTAGGTCATGGTTGTAGAACATGTAGAATTTGTTCTCTGTGTAGAACTTGTAGAACATGTGGGACATGTTCTCTATGTAGGACATGTTCTTTATGTAGAGCGTGTAGAACATGTGCTCTATGTATAATAACATACTCTCTATGTAGAACATGTAGGTCATGTTATCTATGTAGACCGTGTAGAACATGTTCTCTATGTAGAACATGTTCTACATAGAGAACATGTTCTACATAGAGAACATGTTCTCTATGTAGAACATGTAGGCCATGTATACTTATGTAGGACATATTCTCTATGTGGTACTTGTAGGACATGTTCTCTATATAGAACATGTACTCTATGGGGGTTATTTACGAAAGGAAAATCCATTTTGCACTGAAAGTGCACTTGGAAGTAAAGTCGCTGTAGATCTGAGGGGGACATGCAAGGAAAATAAAAAACAGCATTTTAGCTTGCATATGATTGGATGATAAAATCAGCAGAGCTTCCACTCATTTCAGATCTACCCTTTAGATTTAGAGCGACTGCACTTCCAAGTGCACTTGCAGTGCAAAGTGGATTTGCCTTTGGTAAATAACCCTCTATGTATAAGATATTATCTATGTAGAACATTTAGTTCATGTTGTCTATGTAGAATGTGTAGAACATGTTCTCTATGTAGGATATGTTCTCTATGTAGAACATGTAGGTCATGTTATCTATGTAGAATGTGTAATGCCGCGTACACACGAGCGGACTTTTCGACGGGACTGGTCCGACGGACCGAGTCCGGCGGACAATCCGACCATGTGTGGGCTTCATCGGACCTTTAGCTGACTTTTTCTGTCAAAAATCTGACAGACTTTAGATTTGGAACATGTTTCAAATCTTTCAGACGGACTAGAGTCTGTCGAAAAATCCGCTCGTCTGTGTGCTAGTCCGGCGGACGAAAACCGACTCTAGGGCAGCTATTAGCTACCGGCTATCAACTTCCTTATTTTAGTCCGGTCGTACGTCATCACGTACGAATCCGTCGGACTTTGGTGTGATCGTGTGTAGGCAAGTCGGCAAGTCGTTAGAAAGTCCGTCGAAAGTCCGTCGGAAAGACCGTCGGACCTTTGCTGCCGAAAAGTCCGCCCGTGTGTACACAGCATTAGACATGTTCTCTATGTAGTGGGAAAGTAAATGTGCAGCGCTATTATACCGTCTTTAAAATGAACCAAGGCAGAGTATTTAGACAAGGTGTACGATACAGGTGAACACCATGAATGAGAGAAATAAACATTAAGTGTATGCACAAGTGAGTGTATATAATATCAAAAGTTTGAACAGTGCTCATATAAGTTGTTGAAAAACCATGAGAAGACATAGCAATCAGTGTAAGTATTAAATTGGCATATCTCTAATATAAAAAACAATCATGTGGAAAGTGGAAAACAAATAAAGCAAAAAGTCCAGAAAGTGAAATAATTCAAAGTCCATAGATGAATGAACATAGTGGTGGCATGGTGACTTGGAATAACAATTTTGTGTAGACAAGATTTGCTGATAGACAATCCACCACCAATAGGTATAAGACTTACCAGAAGGATTGAACCCAAACAGGCATACGCCTAATGAGTCAATCAGGCTTGTGGTGTGATACACCAAGGGGAACCAGCATCAACATGCACGACCTCCGGTTGGGGATATAGACTCCTATGGTCCTTCACAGCAATGCTTCTAATGAATACCCTCAGAAGGGGTGATAACCTGGGGTCAGATGAGTGATTCCTCCCTCACTGGTGATTGAATGTATCAGTGCTTACTTCCGGTCATAGCCAAAATGGCGCGTAAGCGTGCGGTTCAAGCCTCGTTCTGAAGTGTGATGGCACCAGAGGCATGCGGTTCAAGCCTCATTCTGTAAGAAAATACTTTCAGAAAGTGGTGGAAATGACGTCACCACGTGTATTGAGATCCTTATACGGCGCTAGATGCGGCTCCCTGATACTTGAATGAATCAATGTCTACTTCCTGTCATAGCCACAATGGCGATTAAATATAGATTAAACATATCCAACAGCCACATTGGAAACCCATATATTTATGGTAAAGGAATCCAACGGGCTGTATGGATATATATGTACACCCAGAATTCGCAAGAAATTCCAAACCATTAATTAAAAGCATTAATGTCGTACTCCACATTCATTCCGAGTAGGTGTGGGACTGTAGTTCGTATATCCAATACGTTTCAAGACGAGAAACACCCCTTGTCATAGCTCCGCCTCTCCACGGAAGGATCTATCTATCAATGATAAGAAACTCTGTACCTTTAGGATCACGATTATGATGTTCTCTGTAGTGCCTAGGTACAGTGTTTAGTGTCTCCATTCTTTATTTTGGTGATGTGTTCACTTAATCTAGTTGTGAATGTATGGATTGTTCGACCCACGTATTGTTTGCCACAAGGGCACATTATCATATAGACAACATGTCTGGTGGACTTTGAATTATTTCACTTTCTGGACTTTTTGCTTTATTTGTTTTCTACTTTCCACATGATTTTTTTATATTATGTCAATTTAATACTTACACTGATTGCTGTGTCTTCTCATGGTTTTTCAACAACTTATATGAGCACTGTTTAAACTTATAGTGCACATTCACTTGTGCATACACTTAATGTTTATTTCTCTCATTCATGGTGTTCACCTGTATCGTACACCTTGTCTAAACACTCTGCCTTGGTTCATTTTATAGACAGTATGTTAGTGCTTCACATTTACTTTCCCACTTTTTTCACTTTGCAAACTGATCTTTTGCTGTGCCAGCTGCTGCCTTACAAATTTTAAAAAGGGACAGCGCGGTATATTCGCTTTAATTTTACACTTATGTTCTCTATGTAGACATTGTAGAACATGTAGGACGTGTTCTTTATGTAGAACTTGTAGAACATGTAGGACGTGTTCTTTATGTAGAACTTGTAGAACATGTAGGACATGTTCTCTATGTTGGACATGTTCTCTATGTAGAGCATGTAGAACATGTAGTTCATGTTATCAACAGTATGTAGAACATGTTCTCTATAGAGAATATGTAGAACATATTCTCTATAGAGAACATGCAGGACATGTTCTCTGTGCAGAGAACGTGTTCTCTGTGTAGCATGCGTTGAACATGTTCTCTATGAAGAATATGTAGAGCATGTTCTCTATGAAGAACATGTAGGACATGTCCCCTATGGAGAACTTGTAGGACATGTTCCCTATGTGGAATTTGTAGGACATGTTCCCTATAGAGAACTTGTAGGACATGTTTCCTATGTGGAATTTGTAGGACATGTTCCCTATGGAGAACTTGTAGGACATGTTCCCTATGTGGATTTTGTAGGACATGTTCCCTATGGAGAGCTTGTAGGACATATTCCCTATAGAGAACTTGTAGGACATGTTTCCTATGTGGAATTTGTAGGACATGTTCCCTATGGAAAGCTTGTAGGACATGTTCCCTATGTGGAATTTGTAGGACATGTTCCCTATAGAGAACTTGTAGGACATGTTTCCTATGTGGAATTTGTAGGACATGTTCCCTATGGAGAACTTGTAGGACATGTTCTTTATGTAGAAAGTATAGAACATGTTCTTTGTGTAGTTGACAATAGGATCTGTCATCTGTATTACCCACCTTTGTAAGCATGTTTCCTTTGTACAGTTCCACGGGAGTTGAGTTGGTGGCACTATTTGAATCAATGACAGTAATAAAATAGTAATCTGAAAGTCTTGTTTCATCTTGTTACCTTTCCGTTTTTTTTTTCCACCAAGCATTCTTTGACAGGGTTTTTATTCTAGCATGTACAGACCATCACCCCCGGCTGCCTTTTATCCTCCCTATCTTTACAAATAACATAAATTTGGTACGTCAGTCTCAAAGTATTTTTTTGCTGTTAAAAAATTTGTAGCTCTGCTTATCACCGTCTCTATTTTTAAAACCTAATTTTCCTTTTTGCTCCTTTTCACCTTATGCTCTATAAAGCCTCACTCCCTCAGAAAATTTCCCTCTCCGGAGTCTTGCTCATGCAGCCGTTTCACGCAGAGCTGCCTAATGCCAGCTAAGTTTTCATCGCGCCTGCAGAGCATCGCTACTTAAAGATCTGTAGGCAACAATTTTGGCAATTGATAAGCATCCGTAGATCCCAGGCACCGGAAAATCACCTCAATTTTAAACCAGAGGAACCCGGCGCAGAGATAAATGATTACAAGAGCGGAGGTTCTTGAAACAATTGTTGCTCGTGCTTTTTTTTTTATTTTCTATTCTGAGCGCCATGTCACATAGTCTGAGAAAAAAAAAAGAAAAAAGAAAAAAATCATTTTCTTTTCACAGGGCAGATTGAACAATTGCAGGACATTTTCCCGTGTGCTCAAAGGTCTCTGCAACTGACGTCACGCTTAGCAATTTGGTCGCCACTCAACCCCCTACGTGATCAGATTGTTGTTGGCAAATTGGTCCCATCACTAGCGAATGTCAGCGGCAGCGCGAGCATTGATTGTGACAGTCACGGAGTGTAAAGCACCCGATGTGTCCCGTTCCCGAGTATGCTGACAGTCAGAAACGATTTTTTTTTTTATATGCTGAACCAGTCTGTGATAAGAAGAGCTGGTAGACTCTTCATCAAACACACACTGAACGTAAAGTGCATGTAAACCCTAAATGAATAGCATTGAAAGTTGCAACTTTCTATGTTAATTAAGGATGGAGGAGTGTCACAGGGTGCTTCAGGCCATATTTTGTTATTGAACTGAATAGCATTTATTTCGTTTAAGGACTGTGTATCATAAATGGTGACCGTTTTTTAAAATAAAAATAACTTGCCCTTTATTTTGTTGATTTATTTGTATTGATTTATTGTGTTCTGCTGATCTCCTGCAGCCTCTTTGAAGCCACTATGTTAAAATGGCCACGTGCAGTTTCCTTTGGAAGCCCTTGTGGCAGGGTCATAATATAGGGGGTCATTTGGGAGACGGAGAGAGCTCTGCCTCCTCTATAAGTGCCAATAGCATGCAATATTTTTTAGTGCTGCTGTACGTGTTCTAGTAGCACACAAGTCTGGTGTCTCACAGTATTAAATGGGTGCAGGCTGTCAAGTGCCTAATCCAGACAGCATTTGTCATAAACCAGTGCGACCAGAAATGTGTGGACTGCAATAGGGAAGACCAAAAATGCATGTAAAGTAATAATAGTAAGATTTATTAAAAGGATAAGTCATAAATAAAGCAAACCAGCAAACAACCACGGTGACACACAATAATAACTCTCTAAACCAAACGTGAATACAGGAGTAAGATATAATCATAAATGTAATCAAGCCAAGGTCATACATGAGAGATCAATCAGATAGAACAGGGAGCAGGACGGGACAGGGAGAGGGCAACAGGAGGAAGGGATAAGTCTGCAAGACAGGGGAAAAGGGATGGATGCTGGGTTCTGGAACACAGGACACAAGGTACAGGTTCAGGATTCAGGAATACGGTACACAAGGTACAGGTTCAGGATTCAGGATTACAGGACACAAGGTACAGGTTCAGGATTCAGGAATACGGGACACAAGGTACAGGTTCAGGAATACAGGACACAAGGTACAGATACAGGACTCAGGAATACGGGTCACGAGGTTCAGGATTCAGGATTATAGGACACAAGGTACAGGTTCAGGATTCAGGTATACGGGTCACAAGGTACAGGTGCAGGATTCAGGATTACAGGACACAAGGTACAGGTACAGGATCTAGGAATATGGGACACAAGGTATAGGTTCAGGATTCAGGAATACAGGACACAAGGTGCAGGTTCAGGATTCAGGAATACAGGACACAAGGTACAGGTTCAGGAATACAGGACACAAGGTTCAGGATTCAGGAATACGGAACACAAGGTACAGGTACAGGTTCAGGATTACTGGACACATGGTACAGGTACAGGTTCAGGACACAAGGTACAGGTTCAGGATTCAGGAATACAGACACAAGGTACAGGATTCAGGAATACGGGACACAAGGTACAGGTTCAGTATTCAGGATTACGGGACACATGGTACAGGTTCAGGATTCACGAATATGGGACACAAGGTACAGGTTCAGGATTCAAGAATACGGGGCACAAGATACAGGTTCAGGAATATGGGACACAAGGTACAGATTCAGGAATACGGGACAAAAGGTACAGATTCAGGATTCAGGAATATGGGACACAAGGTACAGGTTCAGGATTCAGGAATACAGGACACAAGGTACAGGTTCAGGATTCAGGAATACAGGACACAAGATACAGGTTCAGGAATATGGGACACAAGGTACAGGTTCAGGATTCAGGAACACAGGACACAAGATACAGGTTCAGGAATATGGGACACAAGGTACAGGTTCAGGATTCAGGAATACAGGACACAAGATACAGGTTCAGGAATACGGGACACAAGGTACAAGTTCAGGATTCAGGAATACAGGACACAAGGTACAGGTTCAGGATTCATGAATACAGGACACAAGGTACAGGTTCAGGAATACGGGACACAAGGTACAGGTTCAGGATTCAGGAATACGGGACACAAGGTACAGGTTCAGGATTCATGAATACAGGACACAAGGTACAGGTTCAGGATTCAGGAATACAGGACACAAGTTACAGGTTCAGGAATATGGGACACAAGGTACAGGTTCAGGATTCAGGAATACAGGACACAAGATACAGGTTCAGGATTCAGGAATACAGAACACAAGGTACAGGTTCAGGATTCAGGAATACAGGACACAAGGTACAGGTTCAGGATTCAGAAATACAGGACACAAGGTACAGATTCAGGATTCAGGAATACTGGACACAAGGTACAGGTTCAGGATTCAGGAATACAGGACACAAGGTACAGGTTCAGGATTCAGGAATACGGGACACAAGGTACAGGTACAGGTTCAGGATTCAGGAATATAGGTCAGGGCTCAAGGAACAATACCAAGGCAAATGTGTGAGCATCTGCCGAGTATATATACACACACCTCCTGCAATCAATCTCAGGTGACGCCTGATTGCGGGACAAAAGGTACAGATTCAGGATTCAGGAATATGGGACACAAGGTACAGGTTCAGGATTCAGGAATACAGGACACAAGGTACAGGTTCAGGATTCAGGAATACAGGACACAAGATACAGGTTCAGGAATATGGGACACAAGGTACAGGTTCAGGATTCAGGAACACAGGACACAAGATACAGGTTCAGGAATATGGGACACAAGGTACAGGTTCAGGATTCAGGAATACAGGACACAAGATACAGGTTCAGGAATACGGGACACAAGGTACAAGTTCAGGATTCAGGAATACAGGACACAAGGTACAGGTTCAGGATTCATGAATACAGGACACAAGGTACAGGTTCAGGAATACGGGACACAAGGTACAGGTTCAGGATTCAGGAATACGGGACACAAGGTACAGGTTCAGGATTCATGAATACAGGACACAAGGTACAGGTTCAGGATTCAGGAATACAGGACACAAGTTACAGGTTCAGGAATATGGGACACAAGGTACAGGTTCAGGATTCAGGAATACAGGACACAAGATACAGGTTCAGGATTCAGGAATACAGAACACAAGGTACAGGTTCAGGATTCAGGAATACAGGACACAAGGTACAGGTTCAGGATTCAGAAATACAGGACACAAGGTACAGATTCAGGATTCAGGAATACTGGACACAAGGTACAGGTTCAGGATTCAGGAATACAGGACACAAGGTACAGGTTCAGGATTCAGGAATACGGGACACAAGGTACAGGTACAGGTTCAGGATTCAGGAATATAGGTCAGGGCTCAAGGAACAATACCAAGGCAAATGTGTGAGCATCTGCCGAGTATATATACACACACCTCCTGCAATCAATCTCAGGTGACGCCTGATTGCAGGAGATAATGTTGGCTCCAGAATGCCGGGAGACACCCGCTGGTGGACACCAATACTGCGGCCCAAAGATCTGACAGTGCCACAAGCAGGTGAAACCTTTCCTGACAGCATTGGAGTATATAGAGACAAGAAGATGCCACACACCACCAGCTCATCTAATGGAGAGAGTTCTGAACAGCCTCAGCCTATGACACCTTCTAAGCCACACCCCGATGCATTTTGTCTCGCCCCCCAGGGCTTAATAGTAGAGGTCACACGTCAGGGGCGTGGCTTAGGTGTAGTCACAGGCTCTGGCCATTCACATCTCTCTCCACCAGATGAGTGGGCGGAATGTGGCATCTTCTCTCTCTATATGCCTAAATTAGGATCTTCAGAAGCAGAGTCACCAGGCATTAAAGTGGTTCTAAAGGCTCAAGGTTTTTTATCTTCATTGGCAGCTTTGTGTGTGAAGGACATGCAGAGATGCAGCCTGAAAGTGAGCCTGCTCGGGGTCCCCCTATAGCAAGCTGCTTGCTCTGGGGGCGCTCAGCAGGTGGAAGGAGCCTGGAGTGCCTGCGAGGGACCTGAGAAGGGACGGATCGGGGATGCTCCATGCCAAACCACTGCACAGAGCAGGTAAGTACCACATGTTTGTTATTTTTATTTTTTTAAAGAGACTTTAATATCACTTTAATTTAATAAGAGCGGCAGATTGAAAAATACTGAAAATGACTTTTAAATTTGCACTGATATTGCATTCAATGGCGTCCCTGGGGGGGGGGGGGCAGAGGGGGCCCTGACCCCCCGAACATTATGCTGTGCCCCACCATGTGCCCCCCCCCCCCCCCCCCCCCCAAAAAAAAAACTTTTTTTTTTTTTTTTTTACAAAAAAATCAATGTCTAAGAGGGAGAGAGTCCCCAGTCAGCTTCTGCGGGTGATTCCTCCCCCCTCCCCTGCTCGCTGACACTGCACAATGCGAGCGCTCACACAACCATGGCCGCCCAATCTGCTCCTTCACCTGCATCCTCATTGGCAGGGAGAAGAGCGAGTTGCAGGAAGGACTCCACCAGGACTCTCAGTTACTGAAAAAAGACTGATTTCTCCCGTCCTTAGGACAGGAGAACCAGCCTGTAAATTCCAAGAGATGCCAGATCAGCGCTGTCAATAGCAGGGGCAGGACAGCAAGAGGAGGCTGGTGAACCCCACAGTGGCAGAACACCAGGGCCCGGAGGCAAGACAACCTTTGCAACCCTGATAGTTCTTCCACTGCTTTGGATCCTTATATTTTCTTGGTATGCTGGTGACATATATCTCTTGTTTTCTGGCACCCTGAGGGACCCCAATACAGTAGGAAGGGAGCTCACGGCAGAACATGTGAAAGGGCCGTTGTGGGGTCGTAGTAAAGGGCCCCAGTATATATATATATATATATATATATATATATATATATATATATATGCATTTTATAGTTGCTCCCCTACTTTTGTCCCTGTCCCCCCATGTGCCCCCCCTAAATTTGAAAGCTGGAGACGCCACTGATTGCATTATGTTCATTAGCTCCGGAGTGTGCATAACAGTGTCAAAATTCAGAGCTCAACAAGTGGCAGTTAGCAGTTTCAGATGGAATTAGCAAAGGACCCCCGTGTGAAAACAATCCCCCCCCCCCATTCAATTTCTGCCCAAGTGTATTCCTTTTAGGTATCTACAGTATGTATCTGATCAGTTATATATGTCTCTCGGCGATTCTATGAGCCAGCTCTCTGGTCACCATCTCTTACACTTACCATACCATACACTTTCAAACCTCTTCCATAGAATTTCCTTGACTTTTTTTTTTAACGAGGTAGGTCACCAGGTCTTTCCTCAACCCACCTTGCTTGCCTGGACTTTTGACTTGCATACAGCCTGTGGTAACACATGTTCTTGGACAATATGTACACACATACTAGGACCAGTTTAGACAGATGCCAATTAACCCACCAACATGTCTTTGGACTAAGGGACGAAACTCATGCGAGCATGCAAACTCCATGCATGTAGTGTCAAGATTTAAAGGACCTCATCATATAGAAAGTCTCCCCCTTCTCACCTGCCCTAAAAATGAAGATTGTCCAGCTCTACGTTACTGAGTTTTCCCAGCACCCGCCCAACTCACATCTAGTAATTCTGTGCGCCAAGGTCCCTGAGGGCCCTTGTTCATTGGTACAGTTTGCACCAAAGGTATCCCTGCTGGTGTTTAGAAGATAAACGGATGGCCACATTCCCATAGGACCACTAAATGGTTTTATGGGAGTGCGGTCATCTGTTTATCTTCTGTTCTTCTCTCAGTTATAAGCTGGGCTGGCACCTGATATTGCAGTAGGGTGGACTGACCTGGAGCGGTCTTTTCTGTTTCATGCTTGCCAGTGTTTTTTATAGTTCTCAACTAGAGCTAAACATAAAGCCAATCATGACACTTCCTGATGACATCAGGGAAGCGCGTAGGGACGGGGACACAACTTCTGCCAGTTGGAACACATGCTAGGCGAATCAGAGTAGTGGCAATCCTAGGAATTAAAGTCAGCAAGTCATCCGGGTGTCGGAGGGGGGGGGGGGGTACCAGAGCTTGTGAGTGGATTGGAGTAATTTTGTTTGATTGGAGTATATGTGGATTGGAGTCATTTTATGAAAGTTTACTACACTATATTATAGTTTTTGGTTCCTTCGTTCATTTTATCTCTGGGCCTGGAGTACTTGTGCACCGTGGAGATCGAATAGAAGACCGGTGATTAAAAAGTGCCGCTTGACCACCCTAGGTGTAGGCCTAGGGGGTCAATTGTATCTGGTGAGTGCATTTCCTTGCCCAGTTGTGTGGCTCTGGTGAGTAATGGAATACAGTTGTGTTGAATAATTAGCACAAACACTTGGCACCAGAAAAGAAAAAACTATCTAGATTCTGCAAGCACTTTTGGTGGATATTTTGTGTTGCACCAGTGCTTTATTCAAATGTTTATTGGATGCACTGAAATGGATGTATCACATTTTGTTCACAATTTTGTTTGATATTAGTATTTTAGTTGGAGATATTTATATGCTTATAAACCCAAGGACTAGCTGTTTTGTTTTACACAGCACTTTGGCATAGTTTTAATAGTGGGTAGCGCGGCTTTTTTCTTTTCTGCTTTGGTAAAGCCAATGATGACTCTTTAAAGAATTAAACTTTTATGCCCCCTCCCCCACTTCCTGTTGCCGGTAGCGGTGCATCACTGGGGTTTAAGTGGTTATACCCAGCAGGGAGCCTGGGACTGAAGCCGGTGGCTCCGTCAACTGACGATAGAGATGACCAAGGCCCGGAATGTCCCTGATCATCTCCATGGTTTAAGAAAAGGGAAGTGATGAGTATTTTGTCACTTTTGGTTTCGCTGGATGTTAATAAGCCATTACTGGCTTGGGAAAGCATCAGACCAAACTGGTCTTGGTTTGATCTGAGTTTGATCTGAACTCTCTCAGTTTTAAATTCTGACATGTTTGTGGGGGGTAAAAGCCCCACAGATACCAAACATGTCAGAATTTAAAACTGCGCACACCTGTGGAATGGCAACAAACTGTTAGACCCTTAGATCTCTTCTCAGCCCTTAAAAGCATCAGCCATCAGATCAAACCAAGACCAGTTTGGTTTTTGCATTGAACGGGGACGCGATTTCGCATTGAAGTCAATGGGACGCAATTTTGCATTGAATTCACAAGGGATGTTTTTTGCATTGAAGTTAATGGGATGCAATTTTGCATTAAAGTCACTAGAGGCCATTTTTGCATTGAAGTCAATGGGGCACGATTTTGCATTAAAGTCACTAGGGGGTGTTTTTGCATTGAAATCAACAGGGACGCGATTTTGAATTGAAGTGAATGGGACGTGATTTTACATTGAAGTCAATAGGATGCAATTTTGCATTGCAGTCAATAAAGGGGGGCATTTTGGCATTGAAGTCAATGGGATGCAATTTTGCTTTGAAGTCACTAGGGGGGCGTTTTTGCATTGAAGTCAATGCAATTGAAGTCAATTTTCAGCCGATAATTTTTGGTGGCTGATAAATCAGTGCATCCCTAAAAAATATATAATGTTTGGGGGTGATAAGGTATTTCCTTGTGAAAAAAATGCTGATTTTTACATGCATGTGGGAAATGTCAGAATAGGCCTTGTCTCAAAGTGGTTAACAAAAGCAGGTGCTCTCAAGCGATCACTACTCAAAGCTGGAAAAATCTTCATTGGGTTTCAAAGGCCAGACTGTGGCTGAAAAACACAGACAGCGTTGAGTTTCTCTGGGTGGATTGTGAAGCTTGAGTAAAGCTTAGCTTTGATGTCAAGTGCAGTGGCCTTGGAACAGCCTGCCGGTGCTTAAAAGACCAATAACCTGTGGGAATTCAGATTCAGAGATCCAAACAGCTCTTTTTGCAAGGGGTGTACGTCCTTCAACATCATATAGCAGAGAAGCAAAGACAGCAGGTTTCGTTGGCATCTACGAGACCTATTAGTCTGTGGTGGACCTTGCCTGGACCAGCTAAAGCTACAGAAGAATGTTCCTCTGGTTGTAGAGGTTAACGAGAGAATAGTAACAAGCCTTTCAAATAGTCTGAAAAGCGTATCCCTCTCAGAGATGTTGGGAATCTCTACATTACTTTTTTTTTAATCTATGTAAATGTAATTTTCACCACAATGGTGTCACATTGTACCATCATCCAAGTTGGGGAGAAAATCGCATCAGCCCTCGTTGAGTGAGGATGGGCCAATTCCTCACCGCTCGTCATTTGCCCACCTAAAACCACCCCAGGAAAGTTCCCTGCTGCTGCAGGCTTATGACACCATTATCAGCTTAAAAATATCTAGTTTTGCTGGTGATGAGGGTAAATTTGTCTCATGCTTGCCCTGACGTCCTTGAAAGCCACACATCATTCTTCTATATATCTGCAGAGCATTGCTTTATTAGCCTCTCGCGGATGGAAACCCACAGAGCATCGCAGCAGTTTTATCCTCTCTACATCCGAGTCAATTTTAGCGATTAATTTTAACTGCCTTCTTTTCAGAGCCCTTTGTTGGCTATCCAGCGATTTACATGTTTATTCCTTTACTGGAGACGCATCACATTCAGCTAATAAATATCTCAATACGTTTTTATTTTGATAAAGGGAATTGCTTTGACTGCCTTTGTGGGACTCATAATTCATTTGAATTTCTTTTTGAATTCAGAATTGGTCACAATTGTTTTGTCTTGCTCTAGACCAAAACTGATGGAATTTGTGTGATGATTAGAATAATGGATGGACTTGTGTCTCTTTTTAATACAGTGAACTATACAAATCACTAGTTTTCCTCTAAATGATTTGTTGAAGATTTTCTCTTTGTTTAACACTGGAGAACAGTTTTCATTGAAGGTTTCATATGACCATGTTGCATTTAGTACAGTGGAACCTTGGATTACGAGCATAATCCGTTCCAGGAGAATGCTTGTAATCCAAAGCACTCGCATATCAAAGCGAGTTTCCCCATAGAAGTCAATGGAAACTAAGATAATTAGTTCTGCATTGACTTCTATTGCATACAATACCGCAGGTGGGGGGGCGCCGGAGAGCCTCGGAATTACTCGGGGACAGCTCAGCTGAACTCTTAAAGCCTCGGAAACACTCGGGAACGGAGTATTTACGAGTATTTCCGAACGGCTTCGAACCACTGCGAGTGTCACCGGCGCCCCCCGCACCTCTGGCCAAATGTAGTACTGCACACCCTATTAGCTTGAATTCTGCTCGATTTGCGAGACAACACTCACAAATCGAGTTAGAATTTTAAAAAAAAGTTGCTCATCTTTCAAAACGCTTGTTAACCACGTTACTCGTTAACTAAGGTTCCACTGTAGTTAAATTCTCAGTGTTCAACTTTTACTTGTAATTTGGAAACCCAAATGTTGGATGTCTGTTGCTTATGTTACACTAATTAATGACTGTTGATTTGACACTGCTCAAGGACCTCTACTGCTTGTCTTACGCTATTTCATTACTTGAATTGTTGGTGTGACACTGCTCAAGGAGCTCAGTTGTTGGAGTGACACTGCTCAAGGAGCTCAGTTGTTGGTGTGACACTGTTCAGGGCCCTCAGTCTTTGATGTGACACTGGTCACGGTACTCATTTGTTGGTGTGACCCTGCTCACGGTCCTCGGTTGTTGGTGTGACACTGCTCACGGTCCTCAGTTGTTGGTGTGAGACTGCTCACGGTCCTCAGTTGTTGGTGTGACACTGATCACGATCCTTAGTTGTTGGTGTGACACTGCTCAAGGGTCTTAGTTGTTGGTGTGACATAGATCGAAGTCCTGAATTGTGGTGTGACAATGCTCAAGGTCCTAGGTTTTTGATGTGACATTACTTAAGGTCCTCAGTTGTAGGTGTGACACTGCTGGAGCACCCCAATAGTTGGTGTGACATTGCTCGAGGTCCTCGAGTGTTGGTGTAACATTTCTCAAGGTCCTCAATTTTTCGGTTTGACACTGCTGAAGGACCTCAATTGGTGTGACAGTGCTCAAGGAGTTTAGTTGTTGGTGTAACATTGCTCAAGGTGCTTTTTAGGTTGGTGTGATACTGCATAAGGTCCTCATTTGTTGGTGTGACACTACTCAAGGTCCTCAGTTGTTGGTGTGACACTACTCAAGGTCCTCAGTTGCTGGCACAATGCTGCTGAAGCAACTTATTTGTTGGTGTGCAACTGCTCAATGTCCTCAGTTGTTCGTGTGACACTGCTCAAGAACTTCAGTTGTTTAGTGTGATACTGCTGAAGCTGCTCAATTGTTGGTGTGACGTTTCTCAAGGTCCTCAATATTTTGATTTGACACTGCTGAAGGGCCTCAATTGGTTTGGCTGGCACTGCTAAAGCAGCTCAGCTGTTGGTTTGACATTGCTCAAGGTCCTTTATTGTTAGCGTGACAATGCTCAAGGTTCTCAATTTTTTGGTATGATACTGCTCAAGGGCCTCAATTGGTGTGACACTGCTCAAGGTCCTCAATTTTTCAGTATGATACTGCTGAAGGGCCTCAATTAGTGTGACATTGCTCAAGGTCCTCAATGTTTTGGGTTGATACTACTGAAGGGCCTCAGTTGGTGTAACACTGCTCAAGGTCCTCAATGTTTCAGTTTGATACTGTTGAAGGGCCTCAGTTGGTGTGACACTGCTCTTGGAGTTCAGTTGTTGGTGTAACATTGCTCAAAGTCCTTTATTGTTGGTGTGACACTGCATAAGATCCTCAGTTGTTGGTGTGACACTACTCAATGGCTTTTTTTTTTGTAGACCTAAGTTATCGATTGATAGTAGTTCTTGCAAACCAAGGGCTTGTTTGCCAACATATATACATATACAGTACAGTGGGTATAGAAAAGAATACCCCCCTTTAAATTAATTTTATTTTCTTGTTTTGCAGCCTGAAATGAAGACAGACAGTTTTTGTTTTATCCAGCTTTATTTACTCAGTGCAACTTATAACATCCAAGTGAAAGATATAACACCAACATGTAAAAAAAAATAAAAATCTGTGGAATGACTTGCAGACTGCAGTCCACAAATGGTCACCGTCAAATTTGACTGAACTTGAGCAGTTCTGCAAAGAAGAGTGGGCAAATATTGGGCAAATATGTGGGCAAAAAAGATGGTAAGGTCAGGTGAGACTAAAATTGAGTTATTTGGCCTCAACACCAAACGATATGTCTGGCAGAAATCCAATACACTGGGAAGAAGGTTTACCTTCCAACATGACAATGACCCAAAACACACAGCAAAAATGAGCACACAGCAAAAATGAGCACACGGTGGTTGAAGGAGAAAAAGGTGAATGTGCTTGCATGGTTTAGTCAGAGCCCAGACTTAAACCCCATTAAAAATCTGTTGAATGACTTGAAGACTGCAGTCCACAAACGGTCACCATCAGATTTAACTAAACTTGAGCAATTCTGCAAAGAAGAGTGGGCAAATATTGGAAAATCTAGATGTGCAAAGTTAGTAGAGACAAATCGCAACAGACTAAAGGATGTAATCAAAGGATAACTAAACCTTCGTTTAAAAAAAACAAAAAACAAACATGTCATACTTACCTCCTCTGTACAGTTGGTTTTGCACAGAGTGGCCCCGATCCTCCTCTTCTGGGGTCCCTCAGTGGTGCTCTTGGCTCCTTCTCTTCTCGAGTGCCCCGTCGGAGAATCGCTCTCCCTCTGGGGAACTTGTGCGCGCTCCCGTGTCCTGCTGCTGTGTCTATTGACACAGACAGCGGAACTCGGCCCCGCCACAGCTCCCGCGTCATTAGATTTGATTGACAGCAGTGGGAGCCAATGACTGCGCTGCTATCAATCTATCCAATCAGGACCCAAGACACCAACTGGAGCTGGTGTGCTCGTTCTCGGCGCTGGAAAGATGATCAGGTGAGTAAAAAGGGGGCTCTGGGGGGTGCTGCACTATAGAAGGATTTTCACCTTAATGCATAGAATGTATTAGGGTGAAAAACCATGAGGGTTTACAGCCCCTTTAAAGCAAAAGGTGGTCCAACAAAATACTGACCTAAGGGGGTGATTCTTTTTCCAACTCAGTGATTCTGTTTTCTGTGACTTTTTAAGTGAACTTTTCCATACCCGCTGATTCTTTTCTATACCCACTGCACTTAGACACATATTTCACACACATGAACATGCATATTTTTTCAACCTCAAATGTAACCTATTCGAGTTTTTTTTTTTTTTTGTTTCGTTTTTTTGCAGTATTCACTGGTGTTGCTTTCAGATTTTCACATGCTTGCTCTTGTATTGGGTGTAGAGATTTGTAGATACGCCTCTAGAAGCATGATCGATTAGCTTCTAAAATTAGTAATTGCCTAACGGCATAGCAACTCTAGATGTATTGGCCACACAGGGAGTGCATTGCTTTTAATGAGTCTACCCATTTCTAATTTTTTTTTCTTCAGATCTGTGCAGTGATCCAGAACGAAACAACTTCTCCACGTTCCTTCTTCGCATGCATTTCCTGTAATAAAGACCAACCACTGCTATTGTCTCTCTTTGTACGGCGTTACTGGATTTTTATCTGCTCCCCACCTGTAGTTGTTTTGTAGATAGCCTGCATTGGGAGGACCTTCTGGGTCCCTTCCACAGCTCTGCTTTTGCACAGTCTATGTATAGCACAGTAATAATGTCACTGCTACTTCTATATGGTAATATCTGGGTTTGCAAAGACATTCAGTGTATGCGAAGAGGATTTATATCCTCTATGGCTGTTGATTCTAATATTTAAATTATTTTTTTTTGCCTGGCGTGGTTGTAAACCTCAGATATGAAATATAAACAAAGCATATCCTTCTATAGTGTGTACTTGTCTCTACAGTGAGGGAAAAAAGTATTTGGTACATTTGCCCACTGACAAAGAAATAATCAGTCTATAATTTTATTGGTCAGTTTATTTTAACATTGAGAGACAGAATAACAACAAAAATATCCAGAAAAACGCATTTCAAAAAAGTAATAAATTGATTTGCATTTTAATGAGTGAAATAAGTATTTGACCCTTTCCCAAAACATGACTTAGTACTTGGTGGCAAAACCCTTATTGGCAATCACAGAGGTCAGACGTTTCTTGTATTTGGCCACCAGGTTTGCACATCTCAGGAGGGATTTTGTCCCACTCCTCTTTGCAGATCCTCTCCAAGTCATTAAGGTTTTGAGGCTGATGTTTGGTAACTCGAACCTTCAGCTCCCTCCACATATTTTCTGTGGGATTAAGGTCTGGAAACTGGCTAGGCCACTCCAGGACCTTAATGTTCTTTTTCTTGAACCACTCCTTTGTTGCCTTAGCCGTGTGTTTTGGGTCATACCCATCCACGACCCATTTTCAATGCCCTGGCTGAGGAAAGGAGGTTCTCACCCAAGATTTGACAGTACATCGTCCCTTTAATGCAGTGAAGTTGTCCTGTCCCCTTAGCAGAAAAACACCCCCAAAAGCATAATGTTTCCACCTCCATGTTTGACGGTGGGGATGGTGTTCTTGGGGTCATAGGCAGCATTCCTCCTCCAAACACGGCGAGTTGAGTTGATGCCAAAGAGCTCAATTTTGGTCTCATCTGACCACAACACTTTCACCCAGTTCTCCTCTGAATCATTCAGATGTTCATTAGCAAACTTCAGACGGGCCTGTACATGTGCTTTCTTGAGAAGGAGGATCTTGCAGGCGCTGCAGGATTTTAGTCCTTCACAGTGTAGTGTGTTACCAATTGTTTTCTTAGGGACTGTGGTCCCAGCTGCCTTGAGATCATTGACAAGATTCTCCCGTGTAGTTCTGGGCTGATTCCTCACCGTTCTCATGATCATTGAAACTCCACGAGGGGAGATCTTGCATGGAACCCCAGACTGAGGGAGATTGAAATTTATTTTGTGTTTCTTCCATTTGCTAATAATCGCACCAACTGTTGTCACCCTCTCACCAAGCTGCTTGGCAATGGTCTTGTAGCCCATTCTAGCCTTGTGTAGGTCTACAATCTTGTCCCCGACATCCTTGGACAGCTCTTTGGTCTTGGCCATGGTGGAGAGATTGGAATCTGATTGATTACTTCTGTGGACAGGCGTCTTTTATACAGGTAACAAGCTGAGTTTAGGAGCACTCCCTTATAGAGAATGCTCCTAATCTCAGCTCATTACCTGTATAGAAGACACCTGGGAGCCAGAAATCTTGCTTACTGATAGCGGTTCAGATACTTATTTCACTCATTAAAAAGCAAATCAATTTATAACTTTTTTTGAATACTTTTTTCTGGATATTTTTGTTGTCATTCTGTCTCTCACTGTTAAAATAAACCTATCATTAAAATTATAGACTGATCATTTCTTTGTCGGTGGGCAAACATACAAAAGCAGCAGGGGATCAAATACTTTTTTCCCTCACTGTATTAAGAGCACTAAGTAATTTCTGTCTGCTGCTTCTTCCTCTGCTATCTGCATGAGTCACTTCTGACAAGTTTTCCTGACACCAAGAGAAAACCAGTGACAGGGGAGGGACCTCCTGGCTTATTGACAGCCTCAGCTCTGATTCTGTGTGCTGTGTGAAGGGGGGTGTGTCCCTTCCCTCCAATCAGCTCTCAGCTCTCTCCTCACTGAGCTCTGCAGCGTGTAACCTCATCTCTCCACCCCCTGTTTTCTGACAGCTCAGACAAGCTTTATAAATGCTGCACTTTGAACGGATGTAGAGAAGAGAATGCTGTAGATAAACAGGTACACCTTATGTAGAAAGATTTGTTTAATCTCTGTGTATCACTTGAGGCCAGTCACTTCATTGGGTATATGTAAGGGTTTACAACCACTTTAACCACTTGCCGACCGCCGCACGCCGATATACGTCAGCACAATGGCAGCGGTGGGCAAATGGGCATACCTGGACATCCCCTTTAAGAGCCGGGGATAGCAGGCATGCGCGTGCACCCGTCGCGTATTGCGTGACCGTGCCCGCGGGTCCGCCAGTCTCCCGGTGATCGTGTCACAGAGCCTCGTTCTGGCTAGTGTCATGACAGAGATCACTGCTCTCTGTCATCGGGAGCAGTGATTGCTGTCATGTGACTAGTAGCCCATCCCCCACAGTTAGAATCACTCCTTAGGACACACTTAATCCCTTGATCGCCCCCTAGTGGTTAACCCCTTCACTGCCAGTGTCATTTACACAGTAATCAATGCATTTTTATAGCACTGATCGCTGTATAAATGACAATGGTCCCAAAATAGTGTCAAAAATGTCTGATGTGTCCACCATAATGTCGCAGTCCTGATGAAAATCGCAGATCGCTGCCATTACTAATAAAAAAAATATATAATTAAAAAGCCATAAAAGTATCCCACTATACTATAAAATTGTTTTGTTTATAGCACAAAAAATAAAAACCGCAGAGGTTATCAAATACCCCCAAAAGAAAGCTCTATTTGTGGGAAAAAAGGATGTTAATTTTGTTTAGGTGCAATGTTGCACGACCGCGCAATTGTCAGTAAAAGCGACGCAGTGTCGAATCGCAAAAAGTGCTCTGGTATGGATAAGGAAGGGGGTAAATTCTTCCGGGGCTGAAGCGGTTAAGCTAATCTCTTTTCAATGTATATCTAAAAAAAATAACTAAAAACGAACACTGAAAAGATTGTAGATGACCTTTAGGACTGTTTTTGTTTTCTACCATCAAGTACATATTCAGTCTTGAGACTTTATGTTTAAAGTGGTTGTAAAGGCATTCTATGCATTAAGATAATGCCTCAGCCCCTTAATATTTACCTGAGCCCATCTTGGTCCAGAAATTTTGCATCATGAGAGCCTCAGGCTGTCCGGGACTCTCCCTCATTGGCGGAGACAGCAGCGGGGCGCCATTGGCTTCCACTACTGCCAATCAAAGTCAGTGAGCCAATGAAGAGAGAGAGGGGGCGGAGCAGAGCCATGGCTCCATGTCTGAACAGACACACAGAGCATGGGCTTGGCTTGGGTGCCCCATAGCAAGCTGCTTGTTGTGGGGGTACTCGGCAGGAGGGAGGAGCCAGGAGCTCCGGCGTGGGACCTGAGAAAAGGAGGATTGGGGCTGCTCTGTGCAAAACCACTACACAGAGGCAGTAAGTATAACATTTTAAACAAAAAACCCCAAGACTTTAATATCACTTTAAGTATCTCAATAGTGCAGCCTAAAAATTTCATCTGTGAGGGTTACAGAAATTTTTGGGACCACAAAAACACTTTGCAGGACCTCCTGGAACCCCTAGTTGGCACACCCTGATGTAAATTAAAATATGCAACATTTAGAGTCTAAAAAAGTAAAAAAAAAAAAAAAAAAAAGTCAAAACATCACACTAAAAAGTCCAAAAAGTAGAATTGTATCCCAAACTTATGTTGAATAAATGATCCAACGTGTTTCAGGGGCCACACAGCCCCCCCTTCATCGGGGCTTTAGGAATGTTGATGTGGACTCTACAAGGGACTCGGTCATGTTCAGCAGTTGGCAGTGCCGCGACAAGGTCTTCAGGAGCCCAGTGGGAACATGCCAAACTCCCCCCCACAAAATATTATGCGCATCATGTGTCAACAAAAATGCCCCCCCCCAAAAAAAAATTGAGCACCTCTAAGCATAAATACCCCCTTCTCCCAGTACAAATCCACCCCACTACTGAAATCACCTCTCCCAGCACAAATCTTTGCCCCCCCCCCCCCCCAAATCCCCCCAGCACAAATGCGCCTCACCCAAAAAAAATAAATAAATAACCCATCCTAGCACAAATCCTCTACCCCTCAAATTTATCCTTCAAGTAAATATTCTCCCCCCCCCACACTCCGATACCACCTCCCAGCACAAATTCCCCCTCCTAGAACGAATACCCCCCAATCATCCCTACTGGCACAAATCCCTCCTCTCAAAAAATGTCCTCTCCTAACACAATTCCCCTACCCCGTCTACCATATCACCTCTTCAAGAACAAGCCCCCAAAATCCCCCCTCCTAGCACAAATCTTCTTCCCTAATTCCCCCTCCCAACACACATCCCCCTAAATTACCAATCCTAGCAGCCCTCCAAGTACACCCCCCCTCCAAACCCATGCTAGTACACAAATCCCCCCAATTCCCCCCTCCTAGCACGAATATCCCCCAATCATTCCTACTACTAGCACAAATCCCTCCCCCCCAAAAAATTTCCCCTCTTAGCACAAATCCCCTACCCCCTCTACCATATCACCTCTTCTAGCACAACCCCCCCCCCCAAATCCCCCTTCCTAGCACAAATCTTCTTCCCCAATCTCCCCTCTGAACAAAAATCCCTCTAAATTACCACTCCTAGCACCCCCCCCCCCGCCAAATTTTCCCTTCTATAACAATTCTTATCCCTGTACTGCCCCCAAATTCCCCCTTCCAACACAAATCTTCTCGGCTCCAATCTCTTTGTGACACCCCCCCCCACCTCACATGAAACCACAGTGGCCAGAGCAGCCGTCCCTTCTGCCCACCCCTTGTTCCGGCCCTGGTAGTTGGTTTGGCCTATACCTTTAGTGTGGGGCTTCAATTTTTTAGACCTTAAAGGAGCTGAGCTCGTTTGGCTGTACTTCTCCTATGGGCCACAAGAGTGCAATTCGTTTTGATCTGTTTCCAGCAGAGAACGATCTGAAGTCCGGCTCTCTGCTGACGTCACCAAGATCAGTCCAGGCACCGCGTCATCCCAACTCTGGGAGTCTGGATGCGCCCAGATCCCAGGATGATAGCCGTCTCAGCCTCTCAGCGAGCCGCTCCCCGCCCCTCCACAGCTCAGCGCTCCAGTGAATGTGGGAGGAGCAGAGCAGAGAGCTGCGGATTGACAGGCAGCAGCTCTCCGCTCAGGGAGCCGAGAGAACTGAGCCATCGGCGATGTTCGATCGCTTGGTTCTCAGTGGAGAGACGCCGAGGGACAGATGCAGCATCGGACCCATGCTGCATCCTCCTAGGCAGGGCTTTTTTTCAGTGGGAACGTGGGGGAACGCAGTTCTGGGACATCCTGCACTGAATGTATGTAATGGCAAAGGGTGCTGGGGCGTGCTGGAGGCTGGGGGATCTTTTGTTGATGGGAAGGGTCTATTGTTGTTGGCTACTGGAGGGTCCATTGATGCTGGCTGATGGGGGATCTATCGTTGCTGGGGGCCAATTGTTGCTAGGAGGGATCTACTAATGAGAGAGGGGTTTATTGTTGCTGGCTGCTGGAGGGTCTATTGATGCTGGCTTCTGGGAGATCTGTTGTTGTTGACAGGGGTCTATTGTTGCTGGGGTGGATCTTTTGTTACTGGAGGGTCATTTTGTTACGGTCTATTGTTGAAAGAAGGGTATATATCTTAATTCTTATTAATACAAGCTATACAAATTACTTAGCACCACAAAATGATACTTGGTTCTGTATTCTCTAAAAAGGTCCGTACTGGAAGGTGGGTAGAGGATTGAACCAAGGGGCGGTGCCCAGAGGTGGATAGGGGGCGAAGACAAGGGGTGACTTGAAAAGGTGAGTTCCTGAACCTATTCTCTGAGAAAAAAGGCCCTGCTCCTAGGCAAGTATAAATCTGCAATAACCCCCAAACCCATACTTGTCTTTCAAACATTGCATTTACATGGTGTATGGAAGCAACCTACATACCACTTGTTTGCCCAGAGGGATCACCACCAGTACAAATGTGATGGAATTGAATTCAAACATGTACGTTCTTTTTTACCTAAGGTTCCAGTGCCTTTATCCACGCCAAGTATCTAAATTAAAGCTATGACTAACATGGGCAATTCACTCTGAGCATATGGTGAAAACCACAAGCCCATTGATTGCCTTCAATGAAAAGTACACGTCTGAACAACCAGCAGATCCAACAACAAAGGCAGCTGATGTTTTATGCCAGTGTCCAGTTTTTCCTGTAAAATGTAATGATTTGCAGCTTCCACGAGATCAGATATGAGATGTGCATTGATCCAAGCTGGACCAATTCTACAATGCAATAAAACCCATACCTGTAAATGTTTTTTATCCATTTGTCAGCAGATTTATTCCAGGCATCTAGGCTTCACTGACCTCGGGGCACAAACGAGATAATGGGGTGGATTTACTAAAAGAAAATAAACTGCAGTTGCACTCGTTTTTCCCCAGAGCTTAGTGAAGGTGGTAAAGCTTCACTTTGTAAAGAATACCCAATCAGGTGAAAGTAAAATAAAAAAAAAAACATTTTTGCTTCCACATGATTGGCTGATGGAAATTTGCAGAGCTTCACCTCATTCACTAAGCGCTGGGGAAAATGAGTACCATTGCACCTGCAAAGTGCACAGTCTATTAGCATTTAGTAAATCCACCCTAATGTGATATATGGTTTCAATACAACAAATGAATGGGGTGGGCAAATGAGGTTTAACGTAGAAAAATGTAAAATAATGCATTTGGGTTGCAAATATATGACTGCAATCTATACACTGGGGGGAGAACCTCTGGGGGAATCTAGGATAGAAAAAGACCTGGGGGTCCTAGTAGATGATAGGCTCAGCAATGGCATGCAATGCCAAGCTGCTGCTAACAAAGCAGAATATTGGCATGCATTAACCACTTGACCACTGGGCACTTAAACCCCCTTAAAGTGGATGTAAACCCGAAACTTTTTTTTTTTTGATGTCATAATGTAGAGTATAAGATTTCCTATCATTTGAGCCCAGTCTTGCCACAAAGAGTTAATCCAGCTCTGAGCAATCCTCTTTTATTGTTCAGTGAGATAAAACTTGACAAACAGAGAAAAACTTTGTCAAATCCTCCCCCTTGCTGTGAGTGACAGGTGATTTACATATCTCATGCACTAGCTTAAGACATGCATTATTTTTTAATTCCCACCCCCACTCCTTTCTTCAGCAGCTCTGCAAGGATTGGATGTTCCACACCTAACCATGATTTGGCATGCTGAAGTTATGTGGTTACTTTCCTGTCTTTTCACTGGATGTTAGAGATCATAGCAGAAGTTCAGTGTAAGAAATACACAGGAGAAAATGCATATTGACAAGGAGAGTGTAGAGGTGGGCGGGGAGTCTACTGACATCACAACTCCACCCACTGAGCTCCAGACAACAGACCCACCCACAGAATCTGCAGTTTTTCGGATCTCATAACAGACAGAGGGGAGACATTTGACAGGTAAAGATACATGCAGGAGGCATGTATATCCTTATAGATAACCCCTATGGCAGTAGTTTAGAAAGCATGACATTGGGTTTACATCCACTTTAATAACCAGACCAATTTTCAGCTTTCAGTGCTCTCACATTTTGAATGACAATTACACAGTCATGCAACACTGTACCTATATGAAATTTTTGTCCTCCTTTTCACACAAATAGAGCTTTTTTTTGGTGGTATTTAATTACCACTGGGTTATTTATTTTTTGCGCTATAAAAGAAAAAAGACTGAAAATTTGGTAAAAAAATGAATTTTTCTTTGTTTTGGTTATAAATTTTAGCAAATTAGTAATTTTTCTTCATAAATTTTGGCCAAAATTTATACTGCTACATATCTTTGGTAAAAATAAGTACAAATTGGTGTATATTATTTGGTCTTTGTGAAAGTTATGGAGTCCAAAAGCTATGGTGCCAATATCTGAAAATTGATCACACCTGAATTACTGACGGCCTATCTAAGACCCTAACCTGCCAGAAAAGTACAAATACCCCCCAAATGACCCCTTTTTGGAAAGAAGGCATTCCAAGGTATTTAGAAAGATGCATTAAGAGTTTTTTGAAGTTGTCATTTTTTCCCACAATTCTTTGCAAAATCAAGATATTTAAAAAAAAAAAAAAATTTCACAAAAATGTCATATTAGCAGGTTATTTCTCACACACCGCATATGCATACCACAAATTACACCCAAAACACATTCTGCTATTACTCCCAAGTATGGCAATACCACATGTGTGAGACTTTTACACAGCGTGGCCACATACAGAGGCCCAACATGCAGGGAGCACCTTCAGGCGTTCTGGAGCACCCAGGCCAATTCTGACATTTCTCTCTTACATGTAAAAATCATCATTTATTTGCTAGAAAATTACATAGAACCCCAAAACATTATATAAGTTTTTTAAGCAAAGACCCTAGAGAATACAATGGCGGTCATTGCAACTTTTTATCTCGCACGGTATTTGCGCAGCAATTTTTCGAACGCCTTTTCTTTGGAAAAAAAACTGTTTTGTGCTTTAAAAAAAAACAAAACAGTAAAGTTAGCCCAATGTTTTTACATAATGTGAAAGATGAAGTTATGCTGAGTAAATAGATAAGTAACATGTCACCCTTCAAAATTGCACACGCTTGTGGAATGGCGCCAAACTTCGCTACTTAAAAATCCCCATAGGCAATGCTTTAACATTTTTTACTGGTTACATGTTTTGAGTCACAGAGGAGGTCTAGGGCAAAAATTATTGCTCTCACTCTACCGATCGCAGTGATACCTCACATGTGTGGTTTGAACACCGTTTTCATATGTGGGCGGGACTTACGTATGCGTTAGCTTTTGCATGCGAGCACACGGGGACAGGGGCGCTTTAAATTTTTTTTTTTTTTTATTGTTCATTTTACTTTATTTATTTTAGTTTGACACTTTTTTGCAAAAAAAAATATTTTTTGATCCCTTTTATTCTTATTACAAGGAATGTAAACATCCCTTGTAGTAGGAATATGGCATGACAGATCCTCTTTACAGTCAGATATGTGGTCAATAAGACCCCACATCTCACCTCTAGGCTGGGAAGCCTGAAATAATTAAAAAAAAAAAAAAAAAAGATCCTGGCTTCGATCGTAGCGGTGAGTCGGTAGAAGCACCAGAGGGTGGCGGGAGGGGGGTCGTCCCCTCTCGCCTCCCGTAAGAATGATCAAGCAGTGGGACAGCCGCTATGATCATTCTTATGGTGTAGGGAATCGCCGGCTGAAAAAGCTGATATCTGAATGCTGCCTATAGCTGCACCCATCATTCAGATATCTCCGCACAAAATCAAGGACGTCATATGACGGCGGGTGGGAAGTGGTTAAAACGCATTTTTTTTTTAACACAAAGTTGTCCATTTATACAATATTTCTAACACATAGCATGTACACACCAAAAATGACACCCCAAAATAGATTCTCCTACTCCTCCTGAGTACGGCGATACCACATGTGTGAGACTTCCACAGCCTGGCCACATACAGAGGCCGAGTACAGCTGAGTATGGCCGAGTATGAACGAGCATGGCCGAGCATGGCTGGGTATGGCAGAGCATGGCTGGGTATGGCAGAGTATGGCTGGGTATGGCAGAGTATTGTAGAGTATTGCTGGGTATTGCAGGGTATTGTTGGGTATTGCGGGGTATTGCAGAGTATTGCTGGGTATTGCAGGGTATTGTTGGGTATTGCGGGGTATTGCTGGGTATTGCAGAGTATTGCGGGGTATTGCAGGGTATCGCTGGTATTTTGTGGGGTATTGCTGGGTATTGCAGAGTATTGCGGGGTATTGTGGGGTATTGCGGGGTATTGCGGGGTATTGCAGGGTATTGCGGGGTATTGCGGGGTATTGCGGGGTATTGCAGGGTATTGCGGGGTATTGCGGGGTATTGCGGGGTATTGCAGGGTATTGCTGGGTGTTTTGCGATGTATTGCAGAGTATCGCAGGGTGTTGCAGAGTATTGCACAGGGAATTGCAGAGTATTGCACAGGGTATTGCAGAGTATTGCACAGGGAATTGCAGAGTATTGCACAGGATATTGCAGAGTATTGCACAGGGAATTGCAGAGTATTGCACAGGGTATTGCACAGGGAATTGCAGAGTATTGCACAGGATATTGCAGAGTATTGCACAGGGAATTGCAGAGTATTGCACAGGGAATTGCAGAGTTTTGCACAGGGTATTTCTGAGCATGGAGGGATGGCTGAGCATGGATGCATGGATCCATGGATGTGACTGCACAAGTCACAGAGCAGCACTGTGGGCACTACACATCCAGCCCACAGTGCTGCTGCCATCCGATCCCTCCCCCTCTGTACTGATCGGTACAGAGAGGGGAGAGAGGAACCAAACCGGTTTGTTTACATGTGATCGCTCATTTGACGGAGCGATCACATGGTAAACGGCCGCGATCAGCGGCCCCTTACCGTGATGCGCCGGGTCCTCTGTACCCGGCGGTCACGGATGTTCACGGGTGCGCACCCCAGGGGGCGCGCGAGAGCGGAATTTTGGGGGGGACGTCACTGTACGCCCTCCCAGAGTTAGGAAACCGCCCTGTAGCCGTCATTCGGCTATGGGCCGGTTGTTAAGTGGTTAAACTACGTAGAGGGTTCTTTACTGTAAGAGTGGCAAGGATGTGGAATTCCCTTCCACAGGCGGTGGTCTCAGCGGGGAGCATCGATTGCTTCAAGAAACTATTAGATAAGCACCTGAAAGACCGCAACATACAGGGATATACATTATATTATATGTATATGTATTATATGTAATACTGAAATATAATCACACACATAGGTTGGACTTGATAGACTTTTTTTTCAACCTCACCTACTATGTAATAACCAAGGAAAAGTCGATCTCTGCATGCAATTTCAGCCATCTATATCTGATCCTTTTTTCGGTGATGTCAATGGGTTGATCATGAGTTTCCGTCTTTGCATCAAGTTTAATTATCCGCTTGAGGACCATCCCACGTACATATACTGCAGCAGGGCAGCCCCTAAGCGCAAAATCACTTACCTGTACGTGATTTATTTTTTTTAAGTCTGGGGCGCGCACACCTGTCGCCGGCGACCCGCTCCCCCGCTGTGATTGGACACAGTAAAAGCCAATCAGCGGGTCAAGCGGACCCAATGTCTGCCAGGACCTGCCGATTGTTCCCGAGGCAGACAGAATGGCGGTTTTCCTATGTAAACAAGGCAGATCACTGTACTGTCAGTGGGGAAGATGGAGATCTTGTGTTCCTGCTAAGCAGAAACACGGATCTCTATCTTCCCCCCAGTCAGAGCACCTCCCCCATACAGTTAGCAAGCACTCCCAGGGAACACATTTAACCTTTTGATCACCCCTGATGTTAACTACTTCCCTGCCAGTGTCATTAGTACAGTGACAGTGCATTTTTTTAGCACTGATCGCTGTATTGATGACACTGGTCCCCAAAAAGTGTCACTTAGTGTCCGATTTGTCCGCCGCAATATTGCAGTCCTGCTAAAAATCGCTGATTGCCGCCATTACTAGTAAAAAAATAAAAAGTCCATAAAAATATCCCATACTTTGTAGACGCTATAATGAAACAAGAAAAGCTGCTCCAGGTGAGTGAGTCTCTGGTTAATCCCCACACACACTAGTCAGGTGCTAGCCCAGCTCGCATGCTGTGTAACATAAGGAAATGATTCCTGACGGCGGCACTTCCAAAAATCCTTTTATTGAAGCTTCATATGACAAGCGGTTGATTGATGGAGCAGGGGACAAAGAGGTAGACGAGTTTTGCGCAAATATTAGCGCTTAGTCACTTAGTCTTAGTAATGATTCCGTCCGTGTAGATGCTATAACTTTTGCGCAAAAACCAATCAATATACGCTTATTGGGATTTTTTTTACAAAAAATATGTGGCAGAATACATATTGGCCTAAATTGATGAAGAAATTAGATTTTCTCCATTTATTTTATTAGATTTGTTTTATAGCAGAAAGTAATTTTATTTTTTTTCAAAATTGTCGTTCTTTTTTTGTTTATAGAGCAAAAAATAAAAACCGCCGAGGTGATCAAATACCACCAAAAGAGAGCTCTATTTGTGGGAAAAAAATGTATTTGGATACAGCATCGCACGACCGCGCAATTGTCAGTTAAAGCAACGCAGTGCCTGGTCAGTAAGGGGGTGAACCTTCTGGAGCTGAAGTGGTTAAAGTACAATTCCAGCCTTACACTAAGGCCCCTTTCACACTGGGGCGGTGGGGGCGTTGGCGGTAAAACAGTGCTATTTTTAGCGCTGTTTTACCGTAGTTTTTGCAGCTGTATTCGGCCGCTAGCGGTGCGGTTTTAACCCCCCCTGGTGGCCGAAAAAGGGTTAAAACCGCTCGAATAGCGCGGCTATAGCCGCGGTATTGCCGCGGTATTGCCGCGGTATAGCTGCGCTGCCCCATTGATTTCAATGGGCAGGAGCGGTGAAAGAACGGTGAATACACCACTCCTTCACCGCTCCAAAGATGCGGCCTGCAGGAGATTTTTTCTTCTCCTGCCAGTGCACCGCTTCAGTGTGAAAGCCCTCAGGCTTTCACACTGAACAAACAGCAGCGGCTGTTTTGGGTCGGTTTGCAGGCGGTATTTTTAGCGCAATAACGCCTGCAAACCGCCCCAGTGTGAAAAGGGTCTAACTATGCTTAAAGTGTTGTTAAACCCACAACAGTAAAATTAGTCTGTATATGCAGTAAAGCATGCTTGTTATACTCACTGTGTAATCTAAGGGGTTAATCCTCCGCTCTTTGATCCTGTCTTCTCTGATCCTTCCCTTCTTTCAGTGTCCCCAATCCATCTGATAGTACATAGCTCTAGGAGCTAGGAGGCACTTTGCACATGCTCAGTTTGGTGTGTATTGCTAGAGAGTTTTATTTTTTTAAATTTTTTTTTGGGAGGGGGTGCATTTGATCTGCAGAGGACCAATCAGCACTGTCCAGACAGAGGGTCAGGGGTCCTGCAGCCTCATAGGACAGCCAGAGGAGAATAATGACCCTCCTATAAGCTTCAACCAGTGCTGGCTGGACACTGATCGAATTCATAAGACTGCTATATACTGCTGATGATAAAATGTATTTAGCAGTTTATATTTACTAAAATAATTTTATCTCCATGTTCTGTGTACTGTGGGAGACCAGATATAGTGAATTCAGGCTCCTGGGTTTAGTAACACTTTAAAGTGTTTATAAAGCCTAAATATTTTTTTACCTTAATGCATCCCTTACATTAAGGTAAAAAAAGTTTCGGCATCAGCATCCCCCCCAAACCTCCTTTTACTAGTCCCCATTCCATCCAGTGCTTTGCACGTCTGCAGCTCTTCTCTCCCTCACTTCCGGGTCTCACTGGCTTTGCTGGGGCACCAGGAGCCATTGGCTCCCACTGCTGTCATTCCGACTCCCGCTGTCTGTGTCAGTGGTCGCAGCAGCAGGGCTCTGGGGCGAGGCCGCACAGGTGCCCCCATGGGAAGCAGATTTCCATGGGGGCACTGGGCGGAGAGGAGGGGCCAGGAGCGCCGACGGAGAACCCAAGAAGAGGAGGCACAGAGCAGGTAAATATAGACACGTTTGTTATTTTTTTTTTTAAATTACCTTTACAACAGAGTGGATATAAATAAATGATTCTTTAAAAAAGAAAATAAAAAAAAATCAGATTTTTTGATTTCAATCAATTTTTTGGATTTTTATCAAATTTATTTTAATAAATTGCTTTTGGAGTAAAAATCAGTCTAAAGATAGTTTTCTATTTAAGATACATTAATAATTTAGTTTATTCAGCATGAAATGGAGCTTAGTTATGTAGCATGAGGCTGTATATTGTGCAATATTTACATTTTTGGTAAACTCATTCAATGAATCCAAGCTCTGCAAGCTGAGATGACATGCACTGCATTGATGCATTCACACAATTTCACAGTAGCCATGAGATAAAACAAAGTGCAGGAATATTCCTTTATCCTATTTTTGATCAAATCTATGTACACTACAAACTGTATGATTGAATCGGTTCTGATATCGCTGTTTTACCGACCTGACAGTTTATTATTGTAAATAGGAAACCTTCATTTTGTTTGCAAATATTAAAGATTTTACCAGCAAGAATGAGTCCTTACATTTAAAGATCACCTGTCATTTCAGATCCATCATGGCAGCGCCTGTTAGCGGGCATCCACTCACCGGCTGCCGCCACGTCCCTCACCTTGTGGTGTCACTGCCGCATCACCAACCGTCCCATTATAGTGAACGGGACTGTTGGTGAGTCAACAGCAGGTCCGAGGAGGAGCCGCTGCGAGACAGAGAGGACAGTTGCTCTTTAAAAATTATGATTTAAATTGAGCCTTTTTACTAGTGATTTAAATCAAATCCACCCTGCTTTACAATCTCATTAACCTCTTCCCACCTGCGCTATAGCCAAAAGACGGCTACAGTGCAGGCCTAAATTTCCGGGAGAGCACCATGTATATCCTCTCATGCATGTGCTGCCTGCGTGCCCCCTGCGGTCGGCGCGCTCTGTGATCAGCGAGTCCATAAGACTTGGCTGATCACAGATCAAAGTAAGGGGCTGATCCTGGCCCCTTACCACCTGATAAGCTGTCAGCCAATGAAAAAAAAGCAGATTATCGACTTGTGTAAATGAGACATCGGTCCTGTACACTCCACACCCACTGCTGCTAAGCAGTGCCCACCAGTGCCACCTACCAGTGCCCACCAGTACCACCTATCAATGCCCACCAGTGCCACCTATCAGTGCCCACCAGTGCCACCTATCAGTGCTCATCAGTGCTTCCAATCCGTGCCCCATCATCAGTGCTGCCTATCAGTGTCACCCACCAACAGTGGTGTATTTTGGTTTTGTGCTGCCCTAGGCAAGACTAAAGTCGGGCGCCCCCCATTTGACTTTGCCACACCCCTTCCTGTTTAAGATCCACCCCTTCATCTGTAAACTCCACCCCTTCATATGTAAACTCCACCCCTTCCTATTAGAGCTCTACCTCAGGAGTTGGTCAAAGACTGCAGACATGATACAGAAGATTGTCAGAGACTGCAAACATGATACAAGAGATGGTTAGAGACTGAGGATATGATATAAGAGATGGTCAGAGACTGCGGACATGATACAGGAGATGGTCAGAGACTGCAGACATGATACAAGAGATGGTTAGAGACTGAGGATATGGTACAAGAGATGGTCAGAGGCTGCAGACATGATACAGGATATAATCAGGGACTGCAGACATGATAAAAGAGATGGTTGGAGATTGCGGACTTGATACAAGAGATAATCAGAGGCTGCGGACACTGTTAGAGGTTGCCAAAATGAAAAGCATCCTCTCTAACATGATCATCGTCCTTCTAATACATTTGACAGTTATCATTACTTACATCATTGTGACCGTCCCCTCCGCCCGAGCCCAACCAAGCCGATGTGAATCAAGACCCCCCGCCCAAGCAGCACAGCCGAGGGGAGCTGAGAACGCCCCTCTGTTTGAGCCCAGCTGAGCAGAGACCGCCCCCCGCCCAAGCACAGCCAAGGTGAGCTAAGCTCGCCCCTCTGCTCGAGCACAGCCGAGCGGAGAACGCCCCAGCCAGTCACTTTATGCTGCTTTATGGGGGGACTCTATTTGTGCGGCTGTCGGGACTCGGGAGAAGGTGGTGGTCTTTTTTCGTGTGGGGGGGTGGCTTTTTTGCCGCCCCCCCCCCCTGCAAAGTGCCGCCCTAGGCCTGGGCCTTGTCGGCCTAGCCCAAGAAACATTGCTGCCTACCAGTGCCTATTTGTGCCCATCAGTGCCACCTATCAGTGCCCAACAGTGCAGCCTCAGCAGTGCATCCTGACCAGTGCCGCCTGATTAGTTCCACATTATCAGTGCCGCCTTATCAGTGCAGCCTATCAGTGCAGCCTCATCAGCGCACATCAATGAAGGAGAAAAATTACCTGTTTGCAAAATTTTATAACAAACTATGAAAACTGATTTTTTTTTTTTTTTTTTTTAAATTTCGTCCATTTTTTGCTTGTTTCGCAAAAAATATAAACCCCAAACGTCATTACATACCACCAAAAGAAAGCTCTATTTGTGGGAAAAAAATGATAAAAACTAAATTTGTTGCATGACCGCGTTGAAAGCTGAAAATTGGCCTGAGCTGGAAGGGGGTTTAAGAGTGCCCGATAAGCAAGTGGTTAAAGATGCCCCCCTGCTACCTATACTGCCTAACTTGTGTAAAAAAAAAAAAAAAATGTGTGTGCTTAACTATTTGTAATCGATTCCAGTCATGTGATCTCACAGATCTGGATCTCCTGTGTCAGTGAGCAGCATCTGCAGGGGAGAAGAGGGAGCGATGACGACGTCTTGGCTATGGGTGCCTATGGGTGACGTCACCACACCCAGATTTCCCAGCAATTGTCGAGTACTCTATCCTCTTCCCTGCAGCCACCGCTCACTGACACGGAGGTACTCAACCAGAGCGGACAAAAAATAGTTAAGTACACACATCTTTTTTTTATTCAGTAAATTCAGTTTTTTATTCAGTACATTTTTATTGAATTTTGATAAGTATTTACAAGGAAACATAAGTTGAATGATTCCAATCATCTCATATGCGCGACATACTGTATGCGAGCAAAGATAGTGCAGCCTGTAACTATGCACAGCGAAATGTGACATTTCATTAACCACATAGTGTTGTTGAGACATTAATCGATAGGCATAATACAGATAGTGTATGGAATAAAAAAGGTCACATAGGCAGCATGCTTAACTTGTTTTAACCAATAAACGGAGTGAGTGAAACCAGAATGGAAAAGAAGAGTAAACAGTAAGGAGGTTGAAGGAAGAGGGGGAGGCAGCCACCAAGTCTAAGTTCTAATGCATTGTAGAGATTGTTGTTACAGTTTCAATAATCAATGGTGTGGAACATAAGGTGAGACCCATGGCTCCCAGACTCTATGAAATTTAGACATGTGGCCCTGAAGTCTCGCAGTAAGTTTTTACCTCAGAGTTAGATAGATGTGTTGGAAGCCAAGCCTTCTCAATCACCTGCTTCATGGCTGTAAGGATACATGTCATGAGAGTGAACTGGGATTTAGCCAGTCCCTCTGGTTTTCGGTTGAGGAGGACCTGTTTGAAGTGGGGTTGAATCATATCATATACTTGTCGCCAAAGTCACTGTACCATGGGACAGGTCCACCAGATATGAATCATAATATTCCCCCGTGCCCCTTCCCCTGACTTCACTGTCAAAATGAATGGCTCAACTATCAACCCGTTCCCGCACACCAAGGTTCTAGGTGTAGTCCTGGACTCTGAACTATCCTTTTCGGCCCCACATCTAATCAATGTCCAAAGCTTGCCACCTCAACCTCCGCAAAATCTTCAAGATATGCCCCTTCCTAACCAATGACACCACAAAGCTTCTAATTCACTCCCTGGTTATCTCCTGACTCAACGGCTGCAACTCCATCCTCATTGGCTTATGTTTACATAGGCTATCCACTCTTCAGTACCTCATGAATGTTTCTGCCAGACTCATCCACCTTACCAACCGCTCAGTGTCTGCTACCCCTCTCTGCCGATCCCTCCACTGGCTCCCACTCACCCAACAAATTCAATTCAAGATACTAACAACAACTTACAAAGCCATCCACAGCTCTGCCTCAGCTACATCACTAACCTAGTCTCAAAATACCAACCAAATCATTCTCTTTGTTCCTCCCAGACCTCCATTCTCTCTAGCCTCTCCCATCCTACCCCAATCTTTCCGATTATTTCCTACCCTGTGCACTTTCAGATGATCCCTGAAAACTCATCTCTTCACAAAAGCCTATCTGGCCCCCACTTAACAATTACATTTATTTTCTCCATCAGCCCATCCCCCAAAGTTATTACCTTTTGAATCTCTTGACCCTCCCTCTTAGATTATAAGCTCTAACAAGCAGGGCCCTCTGATTCCTACTGTATTAAACTGTAGTGTAATTGCACTGTCTACCTTTATGTTGTAAAGTGCTGCGTAAACTGTTGGTGCTATATAAATCCTGAATAACAATAATAAAAGAACCCACCCCCAAGAAGCCACCGAAGCAGTGTGTGTAAATGTTAGGATTAATGTGAACTAACCTGGTGGGAACCATGTATCACCGAAGTAGTACTTAGTAATTCGTTTCCACCACTGTAGCATTGCGAGAGTAATATTTCATGGTAGCCCAAATTGGTTCCCAGTGCTCGAGGTCACGGTACTGTTGGAGATCTTGTTTCCATTTACTAACATACTGTAGTTCAAAGGAGCCGTCAGTTGCTTGAAAGTTAAGACTCCATAAAGCAAAGAGATCGTTTTTACATTTAGACTTGAAAGGTGTTGAAGTTAAGGGGTCTTACCCAAGGCTACAGTCTACATCACATACTGTTTAACCTGCAAATACCGAAATAGTTCAGTTGGAGCTAAACAGTAGGATTTTTGAAGGTCATTGAAGGATATGAACTCTCTGGGAGTCAAAAGAGTGAAAGAGCATACAGACAGTTCTTGACGCGATCCAGTGTTTGAAAATGGGGTCGCCACGGCGATCTGAGCCGGATGTTCGGAGGTTCCCCTGCAGTCTTCTGGGACACATCACAGGTGCCAGAAGACTACGGGACCATTTACAAGGCACAGTGTGGCTTGTGCATGTGCAGTAGGAAACAGGCTGCGAAGCCTTATGCCGCGTACACACGAACTGACTTTTCGACCGGACTGGTCCGACGGACCGAATCGGACCGTGTGTGGGCTCCATCGGACCTGCAGCGGACTTTTTCGTGTGAAAATCTGACAGACTTTAGATTTGGAACATGTTTCAAATCTTTACGTCGGAACTCCGCAGGACTCAGTTCCTATCAAAAAGTCCGCTCGTCTGTATGCTAGTCCGGCAGACAAAAACGGACGCTAGGGCAGCTATTGGCTACTGGCTATCAACTTCCTTATTTTAGTCATCACGTACGAATCCGTTGGACTTTGATGTGATTGTGTGTAGAGGCAAGTCCATTCATTCGGAAAGTCCATTGGAAGTCCATCGAAAGTCCGTCGGATAGTCCGTCGGACCAGTCCGGTCGAAAAGTCCGCTCGTGTGTAAGCGGCATCAGGCTTAATTTCCTGTTTCCCTTACTAGAGATGCCAGCACTTGCACCAGAAGCCGATTGAAGTGAGGACATCGCTGGATCCCAGGACAGGCAAGTGTACTTATATTAAAAGTCAGCAGCTACAGTAGTTTGTAGCTGCTGACTTTACATTTTTTTGGGGGAAGCCTGGAGCTCCTCTTTAATGACATTGGCTGTATGTTTGGGATCGTTGTCTTTCTACAGAATAAATTTGGGGCTAATCACATGCCTCCTGATGGTAAGGCACGATGGATAAGTACCTGCATAGACGTGCGCACAGGGTGTGCCGGGTGTGCCTGGGCACACCCTAATCACCTTATGTGCATTAACATTATCCAGGAGCAGCACCAGGTGGGTGGTTGGGGGTGCCAGTGGCCAGTGTAAATGCCCCCATTATATTAAAGTCTAGGTTCAACTTTAGGAACATGTTACACTCGTATTTAGGGTGTACCGTAATATGCTCTCAATCAACTGTCTCCCACCATCAGAGCCCCCTTCCTGTGACAGTAGGTGGCGTTCATGTGTGTTTGAACTTTGGGGTGCACACCCTAATGCAATAGGCTGCGCACACCTATGAGTACATGCCTGTATTTCTCAGCATTGAGGACACCATTGATCCTGACCAAATCTCCAACTCCATTTGCAGAAATGCAACCCCAAACTTGCAAGTAACCTCCACCATGCTTCACTGTTGCTTGCAGACAATCACGATTGTACCACTCTTCAGTGAGAGTGGTTGAGAACAAACTGCCTCCTGCTACACCCAGATATTTTGACTCATCAGTCCAGAGCACCTGCTGCCATGTTTCTGCACCCCAGTTTCTATGTTTTTGTTCATAGTTGAGTTGCTTAGCCTTGTTTCCATGTCAGAGGTATGGCTTTTTGGCCGCAAATCTTCCATGAAGACCACTTCTGGCCAGACTTCTCTGGTGAGATGGGTGTACCTTGGTTCCACTGGTTTCTGCCAGTTCTGTGCCGATTGGCACTGCTGAACATTTTCCGATGTCAAAGGAAAGTAAGCATAATGTGTCTTTCATCTGCTTCATTAAGTTTCCTTGGCCGAACACTGCGTCTACAGTCCTTGACTTTGACCATTTCTTTGTGCTTCTTCCAAAGAGCTTGAACAGCACATCTTGAAACCCCAGTCTGCTTTAAAATTTTTGCCTGGGAGAGATATTACTGATGCAGTATAACTACCTTGTATCTTGTTGCTGTGCTCAGTCTTGCCTATGACCTGTGACATGAAACTGTCTTTCACAACCTTGCCATAGTAGCAGAGTTTGGCTGTTCCTCACCCACTTTAAGCCTCCTACACAGCTGTTTCTTTTCCAGTGAATGACTGTGGTTCAACCTCCATATGAAATGATGATCATTAGCCCCTACTTTGTATAATTGGTTAATCATTCACCTGACTCGAATCCTACAGAATCTCTGACTTTGTACAAGTGTACAGAGGTGTGCAAGTGTAAGAATGGATGCTGGTTTGAAGCCAAAAGGGTAGTCACACCAAATATTGATTGGATTTAGATTTTTCTTCTGTTCGCTCACTTTGCTTTTTGTAAATTTATAGACAGTTAAAATATATATATTTTTGAAAGCATTCTTACTTTACAGCATTTCTTTTGCACAGTGCTGTACATTTTTTTTTGGTATAGCGTCGGTAATGGATAGTACCCTACTCAGCTTCTACCATGATCTTAACCCTTGGTTGATGACATCTTTTTTTTTAGCACCATCATTTCAATTTTGTTGCCAACTGGGCCTTCAGCAGCAAAGGGTTAATCTGAAGCCACCGGGCAGTGAAATGTCTTCCCCCATAACCCCTTGCTCGCTCCTGTTACGCCCTTCCCATGTATTTTCGAGCTGTGCCCAATTAACTCTTGATTGTACCTGTCTCCCTGACAACTCCCCTGATGTGGGCTAGTGGTGACTCGCACCTGTGTGTTTGTCGCAATGCAGTAACATTGCCGCACCAAGCGTGGGTGTGTTACCGCCGTTGTGTATATGCGTGGGAGGTGGTGTTTAATTGTACGTCTGTGTTACATGTATGTCGATAGGCTGTTGCCGTTTGTGTTGTGATGGTTTAGTCATACCAAGCTCAGCATGGCTCCTGGCAGCATAAGTCTCTATGGAATTTATCGAACTTTGGAAAGCTTAAAGCCGTATTAAACCCAAAAGCAAACATTTATCGAATGACAGCTTATCAACTCTTAAATGTGATGGCTGCATTAGTTTTCTTTTTTTTCTTTTTTTTTTTTTTTTAGGTTTTCTTTCTTCTATTTTCATCTGGTGATGCTTTACAGTGATTATAGTAAGGAATGCAGTGCAGGATAAAAAGGATAACTCCACCTTTATTCACTTTTTTTTGGCAAAGTTAAAGCAGGACCGAACTCTATCATTCAACGTTAACTATTTTTAACCCTTTCATGTCCAAGTCTTTTTATCTGATATTTGTTGCTTACAAGTTTAAAAATCTGTATTTTTTGCTAGAAATTTACTTAGAAACCCCAAACATTATAATCTTTTTTTTAGCAGAGACCCTGGAGAATAAAATGGCGATCGTTGAAATATTTTATGTCACACGGTATTTGCGCAGCTTTCACGAATTAAAAAAAAAAACAAAAAAAAAAAACCCAGTAAAAGTTAGCCCAATTTTTTTGTATAATATGAAAGATGACGTCACGCTGAGTAAATAGATAGCAAACATGTCACGCTTTGAAATTGCGCACACACGTGGAATGGCGACAAACGATGGTACTTAAAAATCTCCATAGGCGACACTTAAAAAATTTCTAAAGGTTACCTGTTCAGAGTTACAGAAGAGGTCCTCTGCTAGAATTATTGCTCTCGCTCTAAAGCCTCGTACACACGATCGGATTTTCGTCCAGGAATTGTCTGTTGACAGACCGTTTGCCTAAAATCTGACCGTTAGTACGCTCCATCAGACAATTGTTGGCCAACTTTCCGCTGACAAATGTTGGATGGCAGGCTAGTAAATTTTCGGTGGACAACGGTCTGTTGTCAGATTTATAAATTTAAAGCGCTCTGTGCTTGTGCGCAGAAGCGAACACATACGTTAGTCGCGCCCGCAAATGTAAACGGTGTTCGAACCACACATGTGAGGTATTTCCGCGAACGTAAACCCTCGTACACACGATCAGATTTTCAGTGTGCCGTAAAGTCCGTCACACAAAAAGTACAAACACACATTCTCGGAATCAGTGCTCACCAAACAAGACTCTAGCAGAAGGTGCCCAAAGGGTGGCGCTCAAGAGCTGAAATTCCTGTTAGTACGTCACTACGTTCGAGTTTGTTGGCCGACAGTTGTGTACCGTTTGTATGCAAGACAAGTTCACGGCACACTGAAAATCCGATCGTGTGTACGAGGCTTTACGTTCGCGGCAATACCTCACACGTGTGGTTTGAACACCGTTTCCATTTGCGGGCGCGACTTACGTATGTGTTCACTTCTGCACGCGAGCACGGAGCGCTTTAAATTTATTTTGTATTTATTATTTATAATAATTCAGTTTTTTATATTTTTACACTGTCTCTTTTAAAAAAAAAAATCTGATCATTTTTATTGCTGTCATAATGAATGTAAACATCCCCTGTGACAGTAATAGGCAGTGACAGGTACTCTTTATGGAGGGATCTGGGGTCTATAAGATCCCAAATCACTCCTGTGCAATTAAAATTTTTTAAAAAATGCCAAAGTTGGCATTTTGGAATACAAGGGTTTTTAAAAATTTGGCGCCATTGGCAGCCAAGTAAACCGGAAGTGATATCATGATCAAAGCCAATTCCGGCTTTGTTCAGGTCTTCGGCCAGCCAGCGGACGTGTCGGCTGGTCGCTCCGGTCTCCTGGTGGGACGGGGAAAGCTGTGGGGGGGGGGGGACATCCCGCAACTGCAGGCATTACCTCGGTACAACCCCTTCAACCCGAGAACACATATTTGCATACGGTCGGCGTGAACGGGTTGATCTACTCTTAGTAAATAGATAGGAAAGTATATCATATTTACTTGTTTTAACCACTTGAAGACCAGGCTTTCTCTAGCACTTTTTGTTTACAAGTTTAATTAAGTATTTTTTGCTAGAAAATGACTTATAACCACCAAACATTTGTTTTTAGCAGAGACCCTAGGGAATAAAATAGTGATCGTTGCAATTTATGTCACGCGTTATTTGCGCAGCTGTTTTGCAAACTCAATTTTTTGGGGGCGGAAAAAAATACACTTTACATATGGTTATACATTAAATTACTTTTCTACCCGCTTCATACCAATGTCATGAATAAATTATGTTTACAATCGTTTTACCCCCACAATTCAATAGCCTCATTTAAAGTCCCACAATCCCTCTTTTTTGTCTACTTGAACCAGAGATGGAGGCACTTAACTGTGCTTTATTTAAAGTCCCAAAATCCCCCCCCCTCATTTTCACTGGTATACATCAGGGTAGGTAGCACTACTGCCCGGTAGACTTTAATCACTTAAGGACCGAGCCTACCGGACAGCTCCAGTAAGCAGCGGAGACAACTGTAACGGTTGGGGAGGGGGGGGTGGGCCCCTCTCACCGCCAATAAAAGCGATCTTGTGGCGAATCCTTTTATCTGAAAGCGGACCGCTCGCCGTTTACCTACTTAAGGACCAAGCCTATTTTTTAAACTTGTTGTTTATAAGTTAAAATATATATATTTTTTTGTTGCTATGAAATTACTTAGAACCCCCAAACATTATATATTTTTTTTCAGACACCCTAGAGAATAAAATGGCGGTCGTTGAAATACTTTCTGTCACACCGTATTTTGCGCAGCGGTCTTACAAGCGCAATTTTTTTTGGAAAAAAAATACACTTTTTTTAAATTAAAAAAATAAGACAACAGTAAAGTTAGCCCAATTTTTTTCTATATTGTGAAAGATGATGTTAAGCCGAGTAAATTGATACCCAACATGTTACACTTCAAAATTGCTCCCGTTCGTGGAATGGTGACGAACTTTGACCCTTAAAAATCTCCATAGGCGACGTTTAAAAATGTCTACAGGTTACCAATTTTGAGTTACAGAGGAGGTCTAATGCTATAATTATTGCTCTCGCTCTAACGATCGCGGCGATACCTCACGTGTGTGTTGTGAACACCGTTTTCATATGCGAGCGCGGCTTACGTATGCGTTCGCTTCTGCGCGCGAGCTTGGCAGGACGGGGCGCTTTCAATTTTTTTTTTTCTTATTTATTTTACTTTTTATTATTTTTTATTTTTACACTGTCCTTTAAAAAAAAAAAAAAAAGAATTTTGGGGTCACTTTTATTTCTATTACAAGGAATGTAAACATCCCTTGTAATAAAAAAAAAGCATGACAGGTCCTCTTAAATATGAGATCTGGGGTCAAAAAGACCTCAGATCTCATATTTACACTAAAATGCAATAAAAAAATAAATAAATAAATGTCTTTTTAGGGGGAAAAAAAAAAGTCCCCTTTAAGACAATTGGGCAGAAGTGATGTTTGACGTCGCTTCTGCCATCCAATGTTATGGAGCCGAGCGGGGGGCCATCTTTCTCCTTTCTCGGGTCCATGCTACTGGGGGGAGAGCATCGGATAGTCTCCGCCGCTACTGGTGGCTCTGGTAAGCGGTGGAGATGACCAGAACGCGGCGGGAGAGAGGGGCACCTCTCCCGCTGCCAATAAAAGTGATCTTGCTGCGAATCGGCCGCAGAGACCACTTCTATCTTAAAGAGGACTGCCCGCCATTGCAGAAAATACCAGGGTTATGCCAGCTATCTGCTGCCATAACCCTGGTATTCTATGTCAAAATACGGTCGTACGGTTATTTTTTGGGGGTAAGTGGTTAAAGTAGCGCAATGCTGAATAGCATAAAATGGCCTGGTCATGAAGGGTGTAAAACCTTTTGAAGCTGAGTTGGTTATAACGGAACTAAACCTCTCCTATCTCTTACAGCCAAGGAAGCTGCTTCTGTTTGATCTGCAATTGCCTTGGAGCTGAAATGTGATCAGTTATGACATCGCCCTTTTCATGGATTGACAGTTCAGTTGAAAGCACAAGCAACGGTGACAGTTATAAATCAAGGTATACCTCCAACGTAACTGTTTTGGGAAAGGTTTAGTTCCACTTTCGTGCCTAAAAACCTGGGAGTATCGGGATCAGGTATCACACCCTGACAGTCTCCAAATATCACACACTACAATGTTCCAGGGACAGGAAGTGATCTTCTGTATTGTGTTTAATTTGCTGACTGGATCAGTATGATTCTGTATCAATAAATTCCTAATATTGCACAATATACAGCAACAGTTTAATCCGCCCCCCCAAAAAAAATCCACCTTTTGGCAATAAAAAAACCCTTGAGTCCCTATAACATATTTATTGGTTGAAATCATTAGATACAACCAACGCGTTTCATGGGGGAAAAAAAAGCCTCCCTCTTCCTCAGGGCTAATATCTAGAAGAGTAAACATTTTAAAGTGGTATTAAACCCAAAACCAAAAATGTAATATATTGCAGCTTACCAATCCTGAGATGTGGTGGCTGCATTCATTTTCTTTTTTTAGTCTTTTTCCCCTCTGCGTTCACCTGGTGATCTGGCCAGTAACACCCGTCCTGTATTAGAGCGCCTCCACCCTGGATGAAGGAGGACAGGGGGCACCTTTGGATAGTATTGTCAGTCTGAGAAGAGGGGAGTGTTGAACTAGCAGAGGGCAGATGGACTAGCAGATTTAGATACACTAACAAACTGAAGCCAAACTCCGGCTCACAGTGCAGTTACAGCAAACAGTTTTTTTTTCTTTATATATATATATACACGCATATATATATATATATATATATATATATATATATATATATATGTGTGTGTATATATAGATAGATAGATAGATAGATAGATAGATAGATAGATAGATAGATAGATAGATAGATAGATAGATAGATAGATAGATAGATAGATAGATAGATAGATAGATATAAATATAGAGATATAAATACATTAATGAAGCTAAACTCCAGCTAACACCTTTTAAGCAGCTGCAGTATCAGTTTTGTTCATCTTTGAGATAAAAGGATTACATGAATAAATATAAGCTGATCATTTTAAGCACCACTGGTATATACCGGTAGTTTGTCTCAACTTTCTAACTGCTACATCTGCAGGACAGCTTGTTCTTTTTTTTTTTTTTTTTTGAAAAACAACAGACTTACTAGCTGGATTAAAAATAAAGGAAAGAGAACATTTTAAAAAAATGAATGCGGCCATCACATGTAAGAACTGGTAAGCTGCAATGTAATAAATGTTTGCTTTTGGGTTTATTACCGCTTTATGGACATAAAATATGAAAAAAGGTTTATTCTTTTCCAAATAAATGAAAAATAATTTCAATTGATATTATTACATTTCATATATCTATGCATAAAAAATAATGTAAATCATATCATTAATCATACAAAATATATCCTATAATAATAATAAGAGTAATATATAATTACAGTGAGGGAAAACAAGTATTTGATCCCCTGCTGATTTTATACATTTGCCCACTGATAAAGAAATGATCAGTCTATAATTTTAATAGTAGGGTTATTTTAACAGTGAGAGACAGAATGACAACAAAAATATCTGGAAAAATGCAATTAAAAAAAAGTTATAAATTGATTTGCATTTTAATGAGTGAAATAAGTATTTGATCCCCGATTAATCAGCAAGATTTATGGCTCCTAGGTGTCTTCTATACAGGTAACAAGCGGAGATCAGGAGCACTCTCTTAAAGGGAGTGCTCCTAATCTCAGCTGGTTATCTGTATAAAATACACCTGTCCACAGAAGCAATCAATCAGATTCCAATCTCTCCACTATGGCCAAGACCAAAGAGCTGATCAAGGATGTCGGGGACAAGATTGGGGACCTACACAAGGCTGGAATGGACTACAAGACCATCACCAAGCAGCTTGGTGAGAGGGTGACAACAGTTGGTGCGATTATTTGTAAATGAAAGAAACACAAAATAAATTTCAATCTCCCTCGGTCTGGGGCTCCATGCAAGATCTCCCCTCGTGGAGTTTCAATGATCATGAGAACGGTGAGGAATCAGCCCAGAAATACATGGCAGAATCTTGTCAATGATCTCAAGGCAGCTGGGACCATAGTCACCAGGAAAACAATTGGTAACACACTACGTGGTGAAGGACTGAAATCCTGCAGCGTCCGCAAGGACCCCCTGCTCAAGAAAGCACATGTACAGGACCGTCTGAAGTTTGCTAATGAACATCTGAATGATTCAGAGGAGAACTGGGTGAAAGTGTTGTGGTCAGATGAGACTGAAATCAAGCTCTTTTGAAACAACTCAACTCACTGTGTTTGGAGGAGGAGGAATGCTGCCTATGACCCCAAGAACACCATCCCCACCATCAAACATGGAGGTGGAAACATTATGCTTTCATGGTGTTTTTCTGCTAAGGGGACAGGACAACTTCACCGCATCAAAGGGATGATGGACGGGCCATGTACCATCAAATCTTGGGTGAGAACCTCCTTTTTTAAGCCAGGGCATTGAAAATGGGTTGTGGATGGGTATTCCAGCATGACAATGACCCCAAGGCAACAAAGGAGTGGCACAAGAGGACATTAATGTCCTGGAGTGGCCTAGCCAGTCTCCAGACCTTAATCCCATTGAAAATATGTGGAGGGAGCTGAAGGTTCAAGTTACCAAACGTCAGCCTCAAAACCTTAAAGACTTGGAGAGGATCTGCAAAGAGGAGTGGGACAAGATCCCTCCAGAGATGTGTGCAAACCTGGTGGTCAACTACAAGAAACGTCTGACCTCTGTGATTGCCAACAAGGGTTTTACCACCACGTACTAAGTCATGTTTTGCGAAGGGGTCAAATATTTATTTCGCTCATTAAAATGCAAATCTATTTATAACTTTTTTGAAATGCGTTTTTCCGGGATATTTCTGCTCTTATTCTGTCTCTCACTGTTAAAATAAACCGACCATTAAAATTATAGACTGATCATTTATTTGTCGGTGGGCAAACATACAAAATCAGCAGGGGTTCAAATACTTTTTTCCCTTCACTGTACACGGTATATACAGTATATCTACATATTTAACATATACATCATATAATTGGTAATAATTGTTTGGCCTTAACAAAGTGACAAATAAAATGTTATACTGCAATAAATGCAAAACATTACATGAGGATAAACAAGTACAAAAGAACAATAAATACAAAAAAAGACCTGGAGCATGTAATTTGTTATTTTGAAGAAAAAAAAATATTATTAATAATACTAACAAAAATAATATTAATAATAATAATAATAATAATATTGCATCATATACATTATATAATTAGTAGTCATTGGTTGGCATTAACAATGTGACACATACATATCATTTTATACTGCAATAATGCAAAATATTACATGAGAAAAAACCAGTACCAAATAAAAAAATAAATAAAAATACCCTACATTCGTAATTCGCTATTTTGAAACAGGACACAATTCACTAGAAAGCTTGTTTTATTAAGCCGTGGATCACAAAATGGATTAAATATTAGAAGTTGGGAAGGAGACGAAAAAGTGTGTGAGATTGGCTGACAGCATTAGAAACAGCTAACATGTTTCTGGGTCAAACCCCCCCCCCCCCCTTTTTTAGGACATATAAAAGAAAAAAACAAACATAAAGGACATAAAATATGAAAATAAGTTAATTCACATGCAAATAAATTAATAATACAAAATAAAATATATTAATTGTATTTTTGAAGGAGAGCTTGTTCTTTTGAATATCAACAGATCTATTGGCTAGATCACCAGATAAAAAAAAAAAGGAAAGCCTAAAAATGAAAACGAATACAGCCATCACATCTAGCAATTGTATATCTATGCATGCAAAACAGCGTAAATCATATAATTCATAAAACAAAAAACAAATAATAATATAACAATAACATATGAATATATCACATATACAGTACAATATATAATTACTGTAGTTGGTTGACATTAACATTATGACACACAAATATAATTTATACTGCAATAATGCAAAATATTACATGAGGAAAAACAAGTATCAAAAATAAAACAAAAAACTTACGCTTTTAATTCATCAATTTGAAACAGGATGAATTTACTAGATAGTTTGCTTTGTTAAACTGTGGAACATAAAATGGGCTCAAAATTAGAAATTGGGAAGGAAAAGAAAAGGTGCCTGAGATTATCTGACAGCATCAGAAACAACCAATGCGTTTGGGGGGAAAAAAAAACCTCCCCCTTCTTCAGGACCTACATCAAAAAGAATAAAAATACACAAAGGACATAAAATCTGAAAATAAAGTCACTCACATGCAAAGAAATTAATAAAACAATAATGTATATAAATTGTATATCTATGCATTTAAATAGTGTAAATCATATAATTAATAAAACTAAATACATCTAATAATAATAATAATATTAATAGCAAAATATATACCACGTACATTATATAATTAGTAGCCATTGGTTGGCATTAACAATGTAACACATTCACATAATTTTATACTGCAATAACGCAAAATATTACATGACAAAAAACAATTACCAATTAAAAAAATAAAATAAACAAAAAGAAATATCATGCTTGTAATTCATTATTTTAAAACAGAAAAAAGTTCACTGGATAGTTTGCTTTGTTAAGCTGTGAAACAAAAATTGAACTCAAAATCCGAAAGAGGGAAGGTAAAAAAAAAGGTATCAGAGATTATGAAAAAGAATAAAAAAAATACGGATATGATAATAAGTTTATTCACGTGCAAGTAAATTAATAATAAAAAATAATTATATCAATTGTATACAGTATCTGTGCATGCAAAACAGTGTAAATCATATAATAAAAAAAACAAAATACATCTTATAATAATACAACTCCAGTTTCAGACACTGTGTAAAATCTACATAACAGCAATGATTTTTATATTTTTTTTACACATACTATCACCAGTCAGTGTCCCTGATCACCGCCACACCAGTCATATTATGACGCTGTACTGCACTGGTGACAGTATGTTAAAAAAATTACAAAACATTTTGAAAAAATATTTTTTTCCTTCTTCATTTTCCTAAAAATTGTGACAAAAAATTACAACTTAAAAAAACTCTCCATGCCTCTTACTTAATACCTCAGGCTGTCTACTTTACAAAAAAGAGGAACATTTTATACTTACCTGGCAGTAATTTTCCTTTCCTGATGCAAAGCATGACAGCATATACGTATGGGTAGGCTCCGCCCCCTGTCCTATTCCAGGACCTTTTATACTATATACTGTAAGTAAGTCTCCTCCCTACAGGCAGCATTCTCATAACAGTATCACTGCAAAGCCCTTTCGGGAGGGACCTATATGCTGTCATGCTTTGCATCAGGAAAGGAAAATTACCGTCAGGTAAGTATAAAATTTCTCTTTACTGACACACCATGACAGCATATACGTACGGGATGTACCAAGTCACCAGATAACAAAGGTGGGTAATGCTGAAGTGTTTAAGTCGAGGATTAGATCTATCCCCACTAACGACTAAAATGTATTGTAGCTAAGGCCTCTGGGTCCACTTTAAAATGGGCCTCCAACGTATTGAATGTAGACCAGGTCATAGTTTACATGTTAGTTCTTGAGGGACTCCTTTGGAGTTCTGTCCATGGATGCGCAATCCATCTGGGAAAGTGGTCTGTACCCTCAATTGATGGATTTGTCCTAGCCATCTAAGCCCCTTGACTAACTTGAGCTGCACGACTGCGTTTGTCTTCTTCTGATGCAGTTAGGCCTGAAGAGCCTATTGTTTTCTCCTTGAAGAAGGGCCAATTCTATGTCTCTCTTCAACCTTGAATCTATTTCCAATTCTTGTGGTACTTCAAACACTTTAGTTTGGATATGCCAGAAGGATGATTTTCTAACCCAGATGCAAACCTCTGTATAGTGCTGAGGAAGAGACTAAAGACATTTTGCCTGATAATTTCAGCAACAAGGTAGTTTATGGCTTGACACTTGGATATCTGAGATCCTTCTAGACCTATTAGCCATACAAAATACTTCTTCAGTGTTACTGGCCTTATTGAGGATGTCTTATCCCTCTGAATGGAGAGTGAGACAACGTGTCCCACACTATTTGGAAAACCCCAGGAGGGGAAGAACAACGTTTCAGCAAAAAACAAAATGGCACATTTTGAGTTTGCGAAAAGGCATGTGGGAGACTCCCAAAATGTATGGAGGAAGGTGCTCTGGTCTGATGAGACTAAAATAGAACTTTTAGGCCATCAAAGAAAACGCTATATCTGGCACAAACCCAACACATCACGTCACCCAAAGAACACCATCTCCACAGTGAAACATTGTGGTGGCAGCATCATGCTGTGGGGATGTTTTTCTGCAGTCGGGACTGGGAAACTGGTCAGAGTTTAGGGAAAGATGGATGGTGCTAAATACAGGCATGTTCTTGAGCAAAACCTGTACCACTCTGTGTGTGATTTGAGGCTAGGACGGAGGTTCACCTTCCAGAAGGACAATGGCCCCAAACACACTGCTAAAGCAGCACTTGAGTGGTTTAATGGGAAACCTGTAAATGTGTTGGAATGGCCTAGTCAAAGCCCAGACCTCAATCCAATAGAAAATCTGTGGTCAAACTTAAAGATTGCTGTTCACAAGCACAAACCATCCAACTTGAAGAAGCTGGAGCAGTTTTGCAAGGTGGAATGGGCTAAAATCCCAGTGGTAAGATGTGGCAAGCTCATAGAGACTTATCCAAAGCGACTTGGAGCTGTGATAGCCACAAAAGGTGGCTCTACAAAGTATTGATTTTAGGGGGGTGAATAGTTATGCACATTGATTTTTTTTTCTGTTATTTTGGCCTATATGTTGTTTGCTTCACAATAACAAAAAAAAAAAAAAATCTTCAAAGTTATGGGCATGTTCTGTAAATTAAATGATGCAAATCCTCAAACAATCCATGTTAATTCCAGGTTGTGGGGCAACAAAACACGAAAAATGTCAATACTTTTGCAAGGCACTATATATAGTATAACCGGTGCTGGAATAGGGCAGGGGGGCTGAGCCCTACCCATACGTATATGCTGTCATGCTGTGTCAGGAAAGGTAATTTAGGGGATGCTTTTACTGTTCTGGCATTTTCGAGTCTCAAGAAATGAGGCTGTCAGTACATCAGAATTGATCAATTTTTAGATACAGTGTATACAGTATACAGTATATACACAATAGTTTGTAGACTCTATACCTTTCATACAAACAACATAATATATACTGATTTTGGTTATTTTCACCGAAGAAATATAGCAAAATAAATGTTGGCTTAAATTTACGAAGAAAGATTTTTTTATTTGCAAAATTTTATACCATATAAAAAATATTTTCAAAAGCTTTTTTGCCCTTTTTTTTGTAAAAAATAAAAAAAAACCCAGTGGTGATTAAATGCCACCAAAAGAAAGCTCTATTTGTGTGGAAAAAAAGGCTAAAAATGTCAAATGGGTACAGGTTTGCATGACCGCGCAATTGTCATTCACAGTGTGACAGGACCGAAAAGCTAAAAAAATTGGCCTGGGCAGGAAGGGGGGGAAGTACTCGGTATTGAAGTCGTTAAGCAGCCTAAAACGACATTCAAAAATATCCATTGCTTGATTAACAATGGCTAGAAAAAATCCAGCTGTAGATCTTTTTTTTTTTTTTCTTCTGGCAATTTATGTCTGCAAAAATCTTTTGTAGAGCAATATTTCTAAAGGTGCCCAGGCATGATTCATTCTCATTTTCCAATAATATTTCACTCTTGCGAACATATCCACTTAAAATGTTTCTGTGCAAGCAATTTTTTAATCAAATTATTTTAGCTTGCATCGATTAGGGAACATTGGAAATGAAGCAGAGGCTTCATTTTCAGGATTACTGTAAATTATGTGATCTAATCACATGATTTTTTTTCTTTTTCTTTTTTCTTTGTTTTGTTTTTTGTTTTTGGAGCATACAAAAGAAACGGTTATCAAGCCTAGTTTTTTGTAGTATTTCTGGCTACAAATTTGGACTGGATTGATCGAATACATGCAAACACATCCTATAATCCAAAAAGAATCAATGGAAAATGTAACTAGAAGGGGACATGTGCTGGAGAGGAATATATATATATATATATATATATATATATATATATATATATATATATATACAGTATCTCACAAAAGTGAGTACACCCCTCACATTTTTGTAAATATTTTATTATACTTTTCATGTGACAACACTGAAGAAATGACACTTTGCTACAATGTAAACTAGTGAGTGCACAGCTTGTATAACAGTGTAAATTTGCTGTGCCCTCAAAATAACTCAACACACAGCCATTCATTTCTAAACAGCTGGCAACAAAAGTGAGTACACCCCTAAATGAAAATGTCCAAATTGGGCCCAATTAGCCATTTTCCCTCCCCGGTGTCATGTGACTCGTTAGTGTTACAAGGTCTCAGGTGTGAATGGGGAGCAGGTGTGCTCAATTTGGTGTTAGCGCTCTCGCTCTCTCATAGTTACATATATAGTTACATAGTAGGTGAGGTTAAAAAAAGACACAAGTCCATCAAGTCCAACCTTTGTGTGTGATTATATGTCAGTATTATATTGTATATCGCTATATGTTGTGGTCGTTCAGGTGCTTATCTAATAGTTTTTTGAAACTATCAATGCTCCCCGCTGAAACTACCACCTGTGGAAATGTGGATGTGGAATTCCACATCCTTGGTCAATGGTCAATGGAGGTTCAACATGGCAAAGAACTCTCTGAGCATCTGAAAGAAAGAACTGTTGCTCTACATGAAGATGGGCTAGGCTATAAGAAGATTGCCAAGACCCTGAAACTGAGCTGCTTCACAGGGGCCAAGACCATACAGTGGTTTAACAGGACAGGGTCCATTCAGAATAGGCCTCACCATGGTCGACCAAAGAAGTTGAGTGCATGTGCTCAGCATCATATCCAGAGGTTGTCCTTGGGAAATAGGATGAAGGGGTCAGTCTGTCAGTGCTCAGACCAAACGCCACACACTGCGTCAAATTGGTCTGCATCGCTGTCGTCCCAGAAGGAAGTCTCTTCTAAAGATGATGCACAAGAAAGCCTTAGCCCGCAAACAGTTTGCTGAAGACAAGCAGACTAAGGACATGGATTACTGGAACCATGTCCTGTGGTCTGATAAGACCAAGATAAACTTATTTGGTTCAGAAGTGTCAAGCGTGTGTGGCAGCGACCAGGTGAGGAGTACAAAGACAAGTATGTCTTGCATACAGTCAAGCATGGTGGTGGGAGTATCATGGTCTGGGGCTACAGGAGTGCTGCCGACGCTGGGGAGTTACAGTTCATTGAGGGAACAATGAATGCCAACATGTACTGTGAAATACAGAAGCAGATCATGATCCCCTCCCTTCGGAGACTGGGCCGCAGGACAGTATTCCAACATGATAACAACCCCAAACACCTCCAAGACCACCACTGCCTTCATAAAGAAGCTGAGGGTAAAGATGATGGACTGGCCAAGCATGTCTCAAGACCTAAACCCTACTGAGGATCTGTGGGGCATCCTCAAACAGAAGGTGGAGGAGCCCAAGGTCTCTAACATCCACCAGCTCTCTGATGTCATCATGGAGGAGTGGAAGAGGACTCCAGTGGCAACCTGTGAAGGTTTGGACTTAGGTGTGTACTCAATTTTGTTGCCAGCAGTTTAGACATTAATGGCTGTGTGTTGAGTTATTTTGAGGGAACAGCAAATTTACACTGTTATAGGGCGTACACACGGTCGGACTTTGTTCGGACATTCCGACAACAAAATCCTAGGATTTTTTCCGACGGACGTTGGCTCAAACTTGTTTTGCCTACACACGGTCGCACAAAGTTGTCGGAATTTCCGATCGACAACCACGCTGTCACGTACACCACGTACAACGAGACTAGAAAAGGCCAGTTCAGAACCAAGCGCGGCACCCTTTGGGCTCCTTTTGCTAATCTCGTGTTAGTAAACGTTTGGTGAAAGACGATTCGCGCTTTTTCTGCCGTTCAGTTTGTGCTTGTGGGTTTGTATCTGCTCCTCAGTGCGTGCAGTCAGTTCGTATCGGAGTTTTCTGTGTGATCTTGCCTGCTCGTTGCTGTTTTTCAGGTCGCTCTTCACAGGCCTTGCTGTTCTTCAGTGCATTCTGTTACTTCGTTCTGAGCAGCCGACCGTTTTCTAGCCATGTTTCGTATGCGTACTCCTCGTAGAGTTCGTGCTGTGCGGGGGCTTGGTGTTGGGGTCCTGACCTTGACACAAGTCCAGTCCATGAACAGGGTGGGGAGGAGTTCATGGACCAAGAATTGGTTGCTTCAGCGTGACCAGTTCTGTCACATGCCTTTGCTCCGTGAGATCCGTGAGAATAATCCTGATGATTTCAGGAACTTTCTCAGGATGACGGACCCCGTGTTTCACCGTCTGTTGGCTTCACTGAACCCTATATCAGCAGGCTGGATACCTGCATGAGGCAAGCCATCACTCCAGAGCAGAGGTTGGTCGCTACCTTGCGGTATTTGGCCACAGGGAGAAGTCTGCAGGACTTGAAGTTCTCGACAGGCATCTCCCCCCAGGCTCTGGGTATCATACAGGTCCTACAGAAGGAGTATATGAAGGTAAGATTTTTATCCTTTAATATCACATTTTATTGTATTGAATGTTTGCTAATATCTTGTATTTCTTTCCTCATTCCCTAATTACCATGATTGTAATATGCTGTGAATGAACCCTTTGTTCTCATGCATGCTGGATTTTTATGTAATTATTATTTTATGTCCTTCATACATATTTGCCCTTCAATAACCTCCCCAGCATGGTGTCTCCTGCCCTATATTCACCTCATGTAGTCACTTAACAATGTATTTTATCAGCTTTATAGTAGTGCTTTACCCCAAACACCCCCTAAAATGTTTGGAAATGTTATTTTTGATTTAAATTTAGGCAGAGTGCCAGAGGCTTTTTTTTGTGGTGTCCTCAAATTTTTGGGAACCCTCCCTCCCCCCAACTGCTAAGTCAGCTGATCACAATTCTCTATCCTCAATCATCTATCTGCTGACTTTGCCAAACCCATACACACTATACCCATCTCTTTAGTGCTCAGATTTATGGATGAATTCCCCAAAGCATGTAGTGCAAGGGCCTGCCTGTATACTTTACAATGGTACTGTTTAAAGTTTTTGTATCCTATTATTATCTTGATAGGTAATATCAGAATGTCCAAATGTCCTCAAATGTGTACAGTGTGTATTTATATCTTTGTATTATGACACTTCTTACCTGTCCAGTGGGCTGCCAATAGTGTAACTAAGGAGGGGCTGTTCCAAGTAATACCCATTATTTAGGCATTCATCTCTCAATGAAGTGAAGAGGGTTACCTGTCCAAGAGTTCCCCCCCCCATAATGTTAGAAATGGCCCATGAGAGGGGGGGAGGGGGAATATGATAGGTGTACCTTATACTTTGTTGTTGTTAAATTCCCCTTAATAAATGCTATCTGGAGGTTGCCCCATAATGTTTGTGTCTAATCTGCTTGCCATGTTTCTGTGAAAAAATAGTAATGTTTATTTTTTTTTCCTCAACAGTTTCCTTCAACGCCACAGGAATGGCAGACTGTGGCCTCCCACTTTGCCCAGCGGTGGGACTTTCCTAACTGCGGAGGGGCAATTGATGGGAAACACGTCCACATCGTCCCACCACCCAACTCGGGGTCGTACTATTATAATTACAAGGGGTTTAATAGTATAGTGATGTTGGCGGTGGTGTCGGGTAATTACGAGTTCCTGTATGTGGATGTGGGGAAGAATGGCCGGATGTCCGATGGTGGAGTCATCGCCCAGACGGAGTTCTACAGGCGTCTCCAGAATGGCAGCTTGGACTTGCCACCTCCAGAGGACAATGTTGAAGGTCTCCCATTTGTGTCCGTTGCTGATGAAGCGTTTGCGCTGGGGGACCACCTGATGCGGCCATTCCCGATGAGGACCCTCACCCCGGAACAGAGGGTTTTTAATTACCGGCTGGCCAGAGCCCGAAGAGTGGTGGAGAACACATTTGGAATCCTGGCCAGCCGGTTCCGATTATTTCTGACACCCATCCATATGGCGGAGTATAAACTGAACCATATAATACTTGCCTGCTATGTTCTCCATAATTTTTTAAGAAAACATTCAGCCAACTATGCTGGCTCAGTTGGGCCTGAGGCCGGAATCCCAAACCCATCAACACTGACGGCGCTTGAAAGTGGCCGTCCTGGCTTGCCCTCCCTGAATGCCCGTGATGTCCGGTTACGATACCTGGAGTTCTTTGCGGGTAGGGGGGCTATCAATATGCCAGACAATCTGTGAAACCTTTTTCAAATAAAAAACAACCAAAAGAAATTCTTTGTGGACATTTACTGCTTGTGTTTGTTTTAGCTGACCCTGACAGAAATGTGTTGAGTGCAGAAAATGTCGTGATTGGGTAACCTTATAAAAAACACTGTTGGCTGGTACTTCCTAAATGCAAAAACACATTTCACTACAAGTGCACTTGCAACTGCACTGAAACTGCACTTGTAGTGCAAAGTGTATTTGCCCTTAGGAAATAACCCCCATGTTTGCATAAAACAGCAATTACATCACCCCAAAAGTGTTGTAGCGTTGAGACAATAATCCACACATTCTTGAGTAACCAACTTTTTTATAGCTGCACAATCACATGTGCATTTACCAAAGGTTTTTAAAACGAACCAACATGTTTGTTGTATAACAATTTTTGCTGTAGCATTATCAAAAATTTAAATGTCCTTTTCTGATAAAACAGGCCTGTGTAAAACCAACAAGAAAGCCCAAAAAATTGAACTTACAAAGTTCACATATGGTAAAACCTGAAGGCTATATCAGACATGAGTATTTAGGAACTGTGTTTGATATAGCGTTCAGATGGGGGGAAATCACCCCTGGAAAAGCCAAATTTGCAAGATGCACACCAAGTTCAGAATGTCAACATGTGCTAGCTGCCATCAGGGGGGATCAAGGGACGTGTTTTGGGGGAGCAAGCCCTTCCTCACCGCTACTTTATAATTGAGGAAGGTGTTGCACCCCCAAAACGCATCCATTGATCTCCCGTGATGTCAGATAGCACATGTTGGCACACTGTGTGCATCCTCCAAATTTGGCTTTTTAAAACATTGCAAAAATATTTTAAAGATTGGACCACAATCCAAAAAGGTGATTTTGTGGCCTTTTAAATTCGCCCCAAAACATCAATGATGTTATTATTTTTTTTAATAACATCACTGATTTGTTGCTGTATGTTGTGCAATTCGAGATTACACTCCATGATCTCCCCGTTCAGGATCTGGGCACTTTCAGAAGTAAAGCGTTCTCTCTCCCTCACATCACGATCACCTAAAAAGAGATAAAGAAAACAAAAATAGGTATCAAAAATCTGCCACCATCCATCTCCTTTACTTGAGCCTGTGGTCGCAGACACTCACCTGTTGTGGTGCCAATCTCCACCACATCTTCTTCTTCCTCCTGCTCAGCTTCTTGGGTTTGCGGTATTTCACCTTCTTCCAGAGGTGGGGGGTCTCTGGTCTCCTAGGATGAGGGGTGTCCTCCGAGTCTTTTCTCCCCTATGTAAAACAAAAATGGTATACTTAGCACACAGATATTTGATGGCAGAACTAGAAATAGGAAACATTGCTTGGAAGTGGGGTACAATTGTCTATTTTAGCAGAGTTCCAAGATGTATATTTTTTATTGGCCTTTGTCAAGCTGCAATACTTTACCTGTTTAGTACAAGCTTCACAGATGGAGACCCCCCTATAGTATACACTGGAGCACCTGTGTGGCCCCCTAATAAAAATGGTGTTCTTGTGTCCCACACTAGTGCTCCAGTGTCCAGATGTGAAAACAGCTGCTCAGTGTCCTCTCCTTACACACAATCTAGTTGGCATTTCATTCTAGTAACAAACCCATCTACACAAACAAATATTTGGCATCCAAGTAGGCCCAAAAAAAATGTGGGAAAATGCATATGGCCTAAACAGTGGTGTTTTAGAGGCCCAAAGAAAAATGTTTGATACGAACAAATAATGGGCCCATGAACATTAAAGTTGCTCTTTTAAACGTTACAATTAATAAAAGCATATGGAGCAGAACGAACGGAATAAAGACAGAAAGAATAGGAACACAGCACAACTACTTACTTTTTTGCAGCACTCTCTGGATCTTTCGGTACTGCTCTGGCTCTCTCAATTTCAGGTCCGACCACCGCTTCCTGAGCTGATCTTTTGATCTTCGGACCCCGAAATTCCTCTCAAGACTCCCGACCACTTTCGCCATGATCTTGGCCTTTCGGATGTTGGGGTTGGGGTAAGGCCCATATTTTCCGTCATAGTCGGACTTCTTCATGATGTCGACCATCTCCAACATCTCCCCAAAGGACATATTTGTGGCCTTAAAACGTCTCCTTCTGGATCGGGACGTGCCTGGATCCGGGCTTTCCTCCTCCTCCTCCTCATTCCTGCAATTATCACGCACCTGCTATGACTCCGCCATCATGCTCTTCACCCACTGCGCCAAATGAAAAGGGGCGGGGAATAGACTAGAAAGAACATCAGGGGCGGGCGGAGTTACACGCATGCGCAGTGTATATAAAGCGTAACACGCGTGCGTATTACGTACGATCTGTGAGCGGAGGAAGGAGCATTGGAGGCGCCGATCGTAAGAACGAAGGTAAGAGACAAACTTGTGCCTATACTGCTTCTACATTGAGGCCTATATTGTAAAAGATTAGGAGAGTTTTGTCTGACATTAGGCTTTGTCTTGTGTTGTGTCTTGCAGTGAACATGGATATGGTACTCAAAGATAATGACTTCATGTCAGTATTCGTAGATATGTTAAGGGAGCTGCCCTGTCTGTGGGAGATTAAACACCCCCATTTCAAGAACCAAACAAAGAGGAAGGCAGCACTGGTGCAATTGTGTGAAATTGTGAAGCAGGTGATCCCCACGGCAGACATCACCTATTTAAAGATATTAATTGGTTGCCTGAGGAGCACATATCTAAGGGAGCGGAAGAAAGTCCTGGATTCACAGAGATCCGGAGCAGCAGATGACATCTATGTCCCCAGGATGTTGTACTACGACAGGCTGCATTTTCTGGCAGGCCAGACTGAACCCATTTCATCACTCTCCAGTCTTCCTTCCACGCTTCCTTCCCCCCCGGCTGAGGCTTCTGACGCCCAACCTGGGCCTTCCAGGCCGCATGTGGAGGAGCCCAGATTGAGCCAGGTATAGCATTCCTCTAAATATTTCTGCTTGTCCAATCAATGATGTTAACTAGATGTTAGTTGGGAGTACTAATTTAGGATTGTGATTGATGAAGCAAAAACTAAAACCATGTCCCTTTTTCATACACAGGGAAGTCTCAGCCAGGAGGTGGCTGGGCCAAGCCGGCTGGCTGATCTGCAGGTCCCTCCACCCCCCCTGAAAAGAGAAAGTGGCAGTAGGAGGAGTACACTAGAGGAGGCTGCTATAGGATTCTTTTGGAGGGCTACAGAGGTCCTGGGAGCACCCCACACCATGGAGGAGAACATTGCTGCCTTCATTGCTTATAAAATGCAGAGGATGGAGAAGGGCCAAAAAGTCATGTGTGAGGCCCTCATATCGGAGGCTCTGGAGAAAGGTATGAGGGGCCAAATTACACCTCAGACACACCTTCGCATTGGTCCTCCTCCTCCTCCTGCAGGTCCTCCTCCTCCTCCTCCCTCTCCTCCAGGTCCCCCCAGTCCTCCTCCAGGTCCCCCCAGTTCTCCTCCTCCTCCAGGTCCTACTCCTCCTCCTGCCACATCTCCAACTGCACAGCCACAGCCCGGAAGGAAGCGTGGAAGGAAGACCAGACAGTGATTGCCCTGGGTTCAGTCTGGTCGGCCAAAAAATGCAGCCTCTTGTGGTACCACAGCCTGGGAACATAGATGTCATCTGCTGCTTTCCAGATCTCTGGGACTTCTGGACCAGACTGCCCTCCCTTAGATATGGACTCCTCAGGCCACCAATTTTGATGTTGAAGAATTGATGTCTGCCGTGGGGGTCCCAGGCTTCGCTAATTTCTCCTGTTGATCCAGTGTTGCCTTCCTCTTTGTTTGGTTCTGATCCCTTAATAAAGGATTTTTGTTTTGAATTATACTCTCCTATGTGTTTTACTTCAAAAAGGACAGTTTGTTTGTGAGGATTCAGGTACATTTCAAATATACAATGTGAAATGAACAAGGGACACCAACACCAAACAATTTCCTGGAGATTAAATAATAAAAGATATCAATGGTGTTGGGGTAACTTGACACACAAAACACACACAAAAATATTCTGGAGTAAAAATAAAAATAACATTGAACAAAGATCAGCCTTGGAAAAAATCCAAACATTAAAGACAAAAAAAGGCTGAAAATACAAAAAAAAAAAAAAAAAAAAGTCAGATGTGACAACTAATAACAATATATTCAGGGAATCCCACTAACAAAACACAAATAACAGTTTGTGAGAAGTGTGTGTGAATATGAGCAGCAAAACTACTTAATTCTTGTCACATTATAAAGAAGAAGAGAGTGCGCTGTATTAAACCATTTTGAACATTGCAGCGTGACGAAAGTGCTGTATCCATTGCGAACGCTAAGTTTACCAGAACGAGCTGTCCCGTCTTGGAATTTCTTCTGAGCATGCGTGGCACTTTGTGCGTCGGAACAGGCCACACACGGTCGGAATTGACGCGATCGGATTTTGTTGTCGAAAAATTTTATCTCCTGCTCTCCAACTTTGTGTGTCGGAAAATCCGATGGAAAATGTCCGATGGCGCCCACACACGGTCGGAATTTCCGACAACACGCTCCGATCGGACATTGTCCATCGGAAAACCTGACCATGTGTACGGGGCATTATACAATCTATACACTCACTTTACCTTGTAGCAAAGTATAATTTACTGTGTGGTCACATGAAAAGATATAATTCAATATTACCAAGCTCTAAGGAGCAGGGCCCTCTGATTCCTACTGTATCAAATTGTATTGTATTTGTACTGTCTACCCTCAAGTTGTATAGCGCTACGTAAACTGTTGGCGCTATATAAATACTGTATAATAATAATAATAAATAATAATTACCAAAAATGGGAGGGGTGTACTTACTTTTGTGAGATACTGTAGATGTGCACTATATTACCAAAAGTATTAGGACGCCTGCCTTTACACGCACATAAACTTTAATGGCATATGGCATCCATATCTTTATGGACCTTGCTTTGTGCACTGATCCAAATCATCTGGTGGAGGGGATATTATGGTGTAGGGTTGGGCTTGGCCCCTTAGTTTTAGTGAAGGGAACTCTTAAGGCGTCAGCATACCAAGACATTTTGGACAATTTCATGCTCGCAACTTTGTGGGAACAGTTTGGGGATGCCCCCTTCCTGTTCCAATATGACTGCGCACCAGGGCACAAAGCAAGGCCCATAAAGACATGGATGAGGGAGTTTGGGGGGGGGGCTTGAATGGCCTGCACAGAGTCCTGACCTCAACCCAACAGAACACCTTTGGGATGAATTAGAGCAAAGACTGCAAGCCAGGCATTCTCGTCCAACATCAGTGCCTGACCTCACAAATGCGCTTCTGGAAAAATGGTCAAACATTCCCATAGAAACACTATAAGGTAGAGGTGGTAAATAGACCCCCCTGAGGCAGACAAGGCACCAGGGGGGTCTATTTACCACCTCAATCAGCCACAGAACCCGTGCAATCAAGGCAACCCCGTAGACAGTGAATCCTATAACCAGCAAAGCCTATGTTGCACCCTGGGGTTTAGTCAGGGAGCTCCTCACAAATTTACTTGCCAAGAGTAGTCATCTTGGTCGATTGATAGGGATCTATTGATTTCTCCCTAAGATTGGCCTTGTTACACTGTTCTCTTCTACCACTAGGTGTCCGGAAACTTGGTGGTGCTAGATATGAGGAGAGAAACCCAAGGTCAGGTTATGGATATATGGGGTATCTCAACCAATGGGCAGGGGTTTTCTTGAATCCCTTGGGCTGCTGGGAGAACCTATATATTTGGGAGAGGTCAGGTGATCTGTACCCTGTGCCGCCGGAACTGCCGTCTGGATGGACGTGTGTCTGCCCCAGGCTGCTAGCCCGGAGATTGGGCCTATCCCGGGGGCATCTGGCTGCCAGGCTGTGTGAGGGCCTATCCGGAATTAAGAGGGCAGCACAGGGTTGGGACTGCGGCTTGCAGTCGAACCAAAAGTTCTGCTGGCCGGAGAACCTGTTGTGGTAAGGGGTAGGAGGGAAGCTGTCGCCAGTAAGGGACAAACCACCTTTCCCAGGACCACAGTGAGTAACTGGAGCAAGTACCGGAGCACTATTCTCAACAAACGGGCGCGGTGGAGAATCGGGAAACTTCAGGCGGTGATCAAGTCAGGGACCCAACCAAGGGAGGTGACGCTTGCAGAGCAGTCTTGTGTGTCAAGCTAGGGACCAAGCCGGTCAGGAGGGGTGAAGCTTGAAGGTATTGAAAGTGCCAAGCTAGGGACCCAGCAGGAAAGTGTGGGTGACGCTTGAGGGAGATACCACCGCAAAAGCCTGCTAGCCCGGAGATTGGGCCTATCCCGGGGGCATCTGGCTGCCAGGCTATGTGAGGGCCTATCCAGAAGTAAGAGGGCAGCACAGGTTTGGGACTGCGGCTTGCAGTCGAACCAAAAGTGACGGTTCTGCTGGCCGGTCAGGAGGGGTGAAGCTTGAAGGTATCGAAAGTGCCAAGCTAGGGACCCAGCAGGGAAGCGTGGGTGGCGCTTGAGGGAGATACCACCGCAAAAGCCTTGAGGAGCTTACAGGATTCAGAGTTAATGAATCAGAGGGTCCAATGAGAGACCAGGAGCTCAAGAGGCTGAGGAACTACAAGTAAAAGTTGTAGTAAAGCTGAGAGAACTGTTACGTTTGAATTAGGAACTGTTAAGTACTCTAGCCATAGGGGAAAGCAAACCTGTACATGCAGAAGTGGCACCTTGCTGGGGCCTTTCTCTGTATGGCTGTCCTCTTACTGAAGCCTCAATAGGCTGTCCTCCTATTGAAGGGAGGAAGTCTGCCTATTGAAATTACAACTACTTAAGGGCCCCAACCCTCTTTCCCTTGCAAAATATAAAAGGAGCGTTAAAAGAAATAAAACCTCTTTTGCATCCAAGAAGTGTCTGGCGCCCAATGACTTTTACCACCTTCACAACCCACTACATATTGAAGGATGTCAGCGGTCTGTGGCCTTAAAGGTTCTCATTAGACTGGAAGAGGTTAGAGATTATGCTACACCTGTGTCCAGTGATATCGGACAATGACCAACAGCGGCTTGGAGGCTTGGATCTACAAACGAATCGTATGTTTGTGGATGGGTTGACAAACAAGGCAGAGAAAACCTATGAATCTATTATGCCTGTGCCGAATGATGTCAGAACACGACCGACAACAACTCGGAGGCAGCTAAGTATGAAAGGGATGCGGAAAACATAGCGAATCGTAACATTGCCCAACCCCTGAAAGATTTGCAGGTAGGATTTGATCAGCGAGTGAGAACCGCCGGCGAAGACCACGAACAGAGAAGCCGCAACGCACTTGTAATCGACCACACAGACTCGCGAAGTGAGATTAGGAGAGTCGGCCTTGTGACGTGTAGTATCACGCACTGGGACCTACAAGGAACACAGGTGAGTGTGCTGCTTAACCACTTCAACCCCCTAAGATTTGGCTGCTGAATGACCAGAGCACTTTTTACAATTTGGCACTGCGCTGCTTTAACTGGTAATTGTGAGGTCATGCAATGCTGTACCCAAACAAAATTTGTGTCCTTTTTATCCCACAAATAGAGATTTCTTTTGATGGTATTTGATTGCCTCTGCGATTTTTATTTTTTTGCGATATAATCGGAAAAATACCGAAAATTTTGAAAAAAAAAAGATATTTTCTACTTCTTGTTATAAAAAAAATCCAATAAACTCAATTTTAGTCATACATTTAGGCCAAAATGTATTCAGCCACATATATTTCACATGTATTTGGTAAAAAAAAGGTCAATAAGTGTATATTTATTGGTTTGCGCAAAAGTTATAGCGTCTACAAACTAGGGTACATTTTCTGGAATTTACGCAGCTTTTAGTTTATGACTGCCTTTCATTTCTTGAGGTGCTAAAATGGCAGGGCAGTACAAACACCCCACCCCCCCCCCAAATGACCCCATTTTGGAAAGTAGACACCCCAAGGAAATTGCTGAGAGGCATGTTTAGCCCATTGATTTTTTTATTTTTTTGTCACAAGTGATTGAAAAATGACAAAAAACAAAATACACAAAGTTGTCACTAAATTATATATTTCTCACACATGCCATGGTTATATGTGGAGTTACACCCTGAAATACATTCTGCTGCTTCTCCTGAGTACGGGGATACCTCATGTGTGAGACTTTTTGGCAGTCTAGCCACGTACAGGACCCCGAAAACCAATCACCGCCTTCAGGCTTTCTAAGGGCGTAAATTTTTGATTTCACTGCTCACTACCTATCACAGTTTCAAAGGCCATAAAATGCCAAGATAGCACAACCCCCCCCCCAAATGACCCAGTTTTGGAACGTAGACACCCCAAGCTATTTACTGAGAGGCATGTTGAGTCCATGGAATATTTTATATTTTGCCACAAGTTGCGGAATTATAAAGAAAAAAGAGAAAGGTCTGGTGTCCCCAGTAACACACTTCCATCCCTATAACATATAGTAAAACGAAGGATTCGCCCTGGGACTTTAAATGAAGTGGGTACCTGTTCCGCCAGTAAATATAACAGTAGTAAATACAGTATATGGTTTATTCAAGTAAAATTGTTTACATGCATAGATAACACCAACAGTTGCCAAAAAAAAAAAGATATATAAACAAGAAATATTGGTACATGGATGTAATAGCAGTCATAGTACACGGGCATCATACTACCCGACTACTTTCGCGAGACCCAGCTCGCTCTTCAGGGGTGGATGTAACATTGTACCTAAGATAAAAAAAATTGTTGGCAAAATGGCACAGTATTAGTTATAAAGGCACAGGGTAGGAGGGGATATGAGTCCCCATACTCACCACTGAGCTTGACCATGGCTACAGGTGTGCAGCTCCAAGATGGCGGCAGCAGGTGCCTCACCAGGAAGCAGAGGGGGCGAAGTCAGATGGGACCCCACCAGGGGCCAAACGGCGAGCAGGCATGGCATAGGTGTAGTGATGTAACCCTAGAGACCTCGTTAGTTCATAAAGAGTGTAGGCTGTAAACATAAGTATGTTTGTCAGGCATCTAAAGTAGTAAAGTAGAATCAATAAGTATTAGCATAAAGATATATATGCATGAAATGAGAGGCCTAAATCCAAAGATGGTAGGGAACATGAAGATGGTAAGAAACATAGGATAACAGACGGATACTAACAGGTGAAAAGATAGAAAAGAAAAAGAAGTGAAAGAGGTGGACTGTGATTGTGTAATAGTAGGGTAGTGATGTATCCATAGAAACCTCGTGCGGACACATCCCCCAGCCATCAGAAGATATAGTGCGTCCAGCTGCGCTGACGTCTGCAAAATCGCAGATGCCACGCCTCCGGAGCCTGAACATGGTGCCGATGTGTAGGTGTCCCCATCCGCCCGAAAGCAGATGGGGACAGCAGGAGACATGGAAAAGCCTCCCTTTGTACACATCGCAGCCCCCAATGTGCAAAAAAAAATGCCAACGCCAACCAAAGAATCGCACAACAAGGAGCCAGGGTATAAAACAATACTGGGATAAAAAATATGTTGGAGGATGAGTAGCTAGTATAGCATCAAAGTGTAGAAGTTGTTTATACATGTATATACTGGCGGAGGTAACAACAGACCAGGTTTGGGCTAGTGGGTGTCTTCCACCCGGGTTCAATATAAAGAAAAAAGAGAAAGGTCTTTTGGCATTGGCGTTGGCATTTTTTGTCTCGCATTGGGGGCTGCGATGTGTACAAAGGGAAGCTTTTCCATGTCTCCTGCTGTCCCCATCTGCTTTCGGGCGGATGGGGACACCTACACATCGGCACCATGTTCAGGCTCCGGGGGCATGGCGTCTGCGATTTTTGCCAAGATCGGTGTGATAAAATGCTTTCACAATTTTCCAATGGCACTGTTTATGTCCAGCGAAACCTAAGTCATGAAATGCTCGTAGCTTCCAGTTTCTTAGGCCATAGAGATGATTGGAGCCATTATGGTCTCTGATCAGCTCTATGGTCAGCTGGTGGAACCACCGACTGCATTCTCGGGTTCCCTGTTGGGACAGGAGAGCCAGAGAAAACCATGGAAGACGGTGGTGGTGGTGGGGGGGGGGGGTCGTTCCCTCCCACTGCTTGTAAAAGCAGTCTAGAGGCTAATTAGCCACTAGGACTGATTTTACATGAAAGTCGACTGCTGGCTGAAAAGAATTATGCCAAGATGATACCTAAACCTGAAGGCATCATTCTGGTATAACTACTCAAAGTCCAGCAACATACCAGTACGTTGCTGGTCCTTGTTGGGCATATATTGTAATGCTCTTTTTTTCATGCAGCCTGTGGGCTGAACAAAAAAAAGAGATTGATCGGTGGGTATGCCCACCATTAGAATACCGCCCTTCATCCACCCACTTCTAATGATGGGCATACATGCACCATTTTTTTTTTTTAACTGTGGTGGTCAAATCACCTTCTACAACGCTGGAGTCGCGGATTTACGTAGCGTGAGAGCAAACACTGTTTCTGTCAAGATAAATAAATCAGTGCTGCAGTTGAATGGCGTACCTGAGAAGCAAACAATGGTAACGATAAAACATTTAATACAACTTGATTTTTTAACGCAATCTGTGCCTAAAAAATATATGCCGAAGCAAGGGGGCAATCCGCCCCTACTGTTAGGGGCAAATCACTCCTCCTCCCCTGCCCCCATTCTTCGGCACATATGCTCTTTTTTTTAACTGTGGTGGTGAAATCACCTCCTATAGAGCTGGAGTCACGGCTTTACGTATCGTGGGAGAAAACGATGTTGCTGTCAGAATAAATAAACCCGTGCTGCAGCTGAATAGCAAACCTGCTAAGGAAATGATGGTTAACAATAAAACAAAGTAACATTATAGTATAACAGTAAGACATGTGATACCTGCAAAGCAAATACAATAAAACATAGTAAAAATAAAACATTACCGTTCTAAAATACAGTAACAATACAGAGAGAACAATAGATATAGAACAATAGAGAGCGAACAATAGAGCGGATAATAGAGAAAGAAAGGCCCATAACCACAGCATGTAATGCATAGGTGGAGGGCATACATGACTGTGGTAGCAGTGGAGTTAACATATTTGGGGGGTTGGTACTAGGTAGCCAAGGGGGAGGTACTAGGAGGGGCTTTATAAGGTGATCCCGCCCTGGGGGGGAGGAACAGTTTATTGAAGAAAGTTCCCAGAAGAGCAGCATGGCTGATTTGGAGCGCCTGATGGACCAGCTCAGAGTAGACGCAGCAGTGAGAGGGGCGGCCTGGCTCCAGGACACCATTGACGCAGCGGTACGGAGAGCAGAGCCTGCAGCTAGCGGGGGGGGAATGAGCGGCACCAGAACACATCGGTCGCGGCCACCTGAGAGGTTTTCCCCAGATCAGCGGTCGAGCAGTCAGCGGCAGCCCGGGACTCACACCGGTCCCTCGGCGGGCCCGCCACCTAAAAGAGTGGCAAGAGAGGTAGGAGGAAGCCCGAGAGGGGATACCGGAAAGCAGAGCAGTCGGCGAGAGAGATCGGGAGCCGCGAGGCGGCCTATGGGATCAAGAGTGGAGAGGAGCGCGAGCCCCGCCCCCAGGATGAGTGAGTCGGAGGTGCGCAGGAGAGCACGTGGAGAGATCCCCGGGCCTGCTCGTCCCACAGCAGGGGATCGCAGAAGGAGCGAGAGGGGTCGGCCTGGGAGGGCAGCCCACATACCTGACGGCAGGACTGTGGTATCACACACCGGTCCGGGCAAGGCACAGAAAAAAGCAGCTAGCGGATGGGATGCGCGGAGGCGGGGGTGTCCGGCCACAGCTCCAGCGGCAACCTTGGTGGCCAGGCCAGGTGGGCCTTCATCGGAGGAGGAGGAAGAAGGGGAGTGCAATGTGGTGGCTGAGCGCTCCGGGTCAGAGGAAGAATCGGCCCCCTCTTCCAGGAGAACAGCAGCGGTGGAAAACAGAAGTCCGGCTGATGAGGCGACGCCTGTGCAGCCTGGTGAGTCTAATGTCACTTTATCTGATACAGGTCTGCCTAGTGGTGGGGGGCTGGGGGTTGCGGTAGCGAGTACGGTTGGCAGAGTGGCTGAAGGGGCCTCTGGCTTAGGGTTTTTTTTTGGCAGGCATAAAAGAGCTGGTACATCGGTTTGAAGCGGCTGAAAAGGCTCGCACGGGCCCGGCGTCAGCATGGGTTCCGCCGGGGGATGCCAGGGCAGTAGAGGCAACAGGTGGAGCAGCTGGGGGGGCCGGTTGTTCCGGCCGCAGTTACCTCGCCCAACCCGGGGGTGAGTGGGGCCGCGCAAGGGACGGAAAAAGCAGCGGAGGCCGCAGGCAGGCAGGACATAACAAGGTTGGCTGACGCAGCCAAATGCGAAGTTTATGTTTGTTATGAGGGACCGTTAGGGTCGCATTTGAAACAGGAGGTGCGTGAAAAACTGTGGAAAGGTGAGTATGTGGAAATTTTTTCACTGCTACCATTGGAAAAATTCAATCTTGATAGGGTGAAACCTGACGATTCTAAGAAGGAGGATGAGGAGAAGAGGAGGTATCGTTTAGTCCCTAGAACATTTGCCAACTGGTTGCAGGCTTTTGCGATTATGGCAAGTGTTATAGGGGAAAAGCAACCCGAGCATTGTTCGGCGCTGTTTTGTCATCAAGATGCTATTGGTGAGGCGTACAGAGTTTATGGGGGCACAGCGTGGCTGAGGTATGATGAACAGTTCCGACAACGGAGGGCGGTTAGGCCGGCACTGCGTTGGGACCACAAGGACATCAGCCTGTGGATGAGATTGATGACGACGGCGAGGGCCACCAATCAGTTTTTTCAGGGGGGGCTGGTGGACCTTCGACCCAGGGACATCCGGTCGGAAACAAAAGAGGGGTTTGTTGGCAATACAACACCGGGACATGCAGGTTTGGAGTCACATGTAAGTATAAACACGAGTGTTCAGGATGCGGGGGCTCTCACCCGGGGTCAAGATGTTTTAAGCAGGCCAAAGGTCGTCCAGGAGAGGCTGCAAACAAAACGGAGGACCCCAGTGAGGGTGGAAAGGATGCGACCATTTCTAGGTAGGTATCCGGACAAGACAGCAGCACAATTGTTGGAGGAAGGTTTCTCGGTTGGTTTTCGGATCCCATGCGCATTGCCGGTTATCCCCCCAGTGCCGCCCAATTTACGGTCAGCAATGCAACACCCGGACGTAGTTTCAGAGAAGCTGAGGAAGGAAGTTGCATTGGGACGGATGGGTGGTCCATTTCCAGTGGCGCCGTTTGACGATCTGGTGGTATCGCCGCTGGGGGTGGTCCCAAAAAAGGAACCGGGAAAATTCAGCCTAATTCATCATCTATCTTTCCCAAAAGTATTGGGCAAGCTTAACTTTGCATGCCACATATTACTGATGGGGAGGGTGTTTAGTCGCAGGCTAGCGTCTAGCACGAGTGGAATCAAATCACCAAGACATTTTGTGCGATTAAGAGAAACGCACAGGGCAGACTTGAGGGTGTGGCATACATTTTTGGAAGCTTTTAAAGGAAGGGCAATCTGGATGTCTGGTCCAGTCAGCAACTGTGACTTGGAACTATTCACGGATGCCACAGGTTCCACCGGTTTTGGGGCGTATTTTCAGGGACAGTGGAGCGCAGGGCCCAGGCCCCAGTCATGGGTGGAGGCGGGATTCACAAAGAATCTAGTGCTGCTCGAGTTGTTTCCGGTGGTGCTGGCGGTGGAACTGTGGGGAGCATCATTCAGAGATCTGAAGGTGCGTTTCCATGGGGACAATTTGGGGGTGGTGCAAGTAATTAACAGGATTACGGCATCATCTCTGCCAGTGATTAGGTTGCTGCAACACCTGGTATTGTGCTGTCTGCAATTGAATGTTTCCATTCATGCTGTCCATTTACCGGGGGTGGAAAATGTTATAGCTGATGCGTTGTCTTGCTTCCAGTGGGACAGGTACCGGGAGTTGGCGCCGGAGGCGGAGCAACAAGGGGTACCTTCTCCCGAGCGACTGTGGGGGATAGCATTGGCCTCATTGCTGGATGGATAAGGAAGTCGGTGAGTGGGTCTACATGGGCGGCATACACTAAGGTATGGAACGAATGGATGGAGTTTGTACAAGGAATAGGGGAGGAGCCGGTCGGTCAAGAGGTGCGGTTGCTGTTGCTGTACTACATTGCCAGAAAATGGAGGAGGGTGTGTCCGCGTCAGTGGTGAATAAGAAAGTAGCTGGTTTGGCCTTTCTGTTTAAATTGCAAGGCCAGCTAGACTTTACTAAGGATTTTTGGGTAAGGCAAGCGATGAAGGGTTATAGGAAGTCGATGGTTAGAAGGGATGCTAGAAGACCGGTAACATTTGAGATCCTGCAAGGTATTATAGCACAGTTGGATAGGGTGTGCTCATCTGGCTAAGAAGTTATGTTGTTTAAAGTGGCCTTTTTGTTGGCGTTTTTTGGAGCGTTTTGGATAGGGGAATTGGTTAGCCCTTCTAAGAAGGTACAAGGGGGGCTGGATTATCATGATGTGAAGTGTGGAGCAGAGGGGTTAAAGTTGTGGTTAAGGAAATCAAAGACTGATCAGCTGGGTAAAGGCAGAATTGTGCAGGTGTATCCAGTGATGGGATCGCAGTTATGCCCAGTAGAGGCGGTTCTGGAATTTTTGAGGTTTCGTCCAGCGGGACAGGGCTGCATTTAAGGGGTGAATTTTTATCTAGATTCCAATTTGTGGCAGTTTTTACAAAATGCATACGGGGGTTGGGGCTGGATGAGAAGGATTTCTCGTCCCATTCGTTTCGGATAGGAGCAGCTACTGAAGCAGCCAGGAATGGGATGAATGTGGACGCAGTGAAACGAATTGGGAGGTGGGAATCTAATAGGTTTCAATCCTATGTTCGGCCCCACCTGGTGGTAGGTTTGTAGAGGAAGAATTGGACAGGTAATGTTAGAATGGGTGATGGTTTTAGTGAATGTTGAATATCAGGGTTTTTTTGTAGTACGGTTTGTTTTCTCTTTTCTTCTATTTTCAGATTAGTTGCCGGGGATGGTCTGGATCATGGGCCATTACTACGTGTCATGGGGGGCATGGAGAGGGGACACCCGAAATGAGGGTAGGCAATTGGGCTTTAGTAGACGGGAGGCATATATCCAGTGGTTGGGGATCCCAGGCATGTTGTCGGGTAGATTGGTTTCGGAGGTGCATCGTTATGCACAACGAGACAGGCCGCCGGATGTTTTAGTCATTCACATAGGCGGCAATGATTTGGGCATCAGAGCCATGGTGGACATGAAGCGAGACATCAAGTTTGATGTTTGGCAGTTGAAGGAAGCTTTTCCTAAGATGGTGATTGTCTGGTCTGACATGGTGGCTCGGACATCATGGAGGATGGCTAGGTCAGTGGAAGGGGTTAACAGGGCACGTAAAAAAATAAATAGGGAAGTGAGCAAGTTTGTGGTTAATAATGGAGGTTTGGCGGTTAGACACCTTGAACTTGAGTTTGAAACATGGAGGTATTTGCGGGCTGATGGGGTTCACTTGAATGAGGTTGGTATAGATTTGTGGGCCTTAGGTTTACAAGACGGAATACAGAGAACACTTCGGGTGTGGAGGGGCACCCAAGATTAAGGTTTTATTCTTGGGTGCGTTGGCGGGCGTTGGTCTGGGCAAGAGAAGGAAGATGGCAAAAAGTAAGAGTTTTTGGGAGCTAGCGTTGATATGGCTCATGATGGTGGTTCCCGGTTAACCTCCGTGATAATGGGGCACTGCGGTCATTGGTAGTCTCTGAGCCAGCTTGTCGACTTGAAGCCTATGTGATAAATTTGATGGGACCGCAGTGCAAGTTTTTGTTATTGGACACAGATGATTATTAAGCTATTGCTCAGACCAACGCTTGAGAAATTCAACAGGTTGTTTAACAGATGTTGTTGTTTGCTGGTTTATGATGGATATGTTTTATATATTTATAGTTTTATATTTTAAAGATATATTTATTAAATAAAGTAGGCTGCTACGGCCTTTTAATACTATAATCTCGGTGTGGTCTGAGTGATTGGGGTAAGGGTATAAGTTTGGTGGTACAAGGGTTTGTTAATTACATCTGTTATCCGACAGTCATGAACATAAGAGAGAAAACAATAGAGAGAGAACAAAAATAAAAACACAACTATTTTTGGCTTTTTTGTTTTTCGCCTTTTTGTGTTTTTGTGTGTTTTTTTTTTTTTTGCACTTTTAATTAAAATGTAAACTGTAAACGTTCCAGATTAGGGTCTCTCAAAATGTGATGGCCATCTCATCTTTTGAGACCCTGTGTGCCCTAGGACTGTGCAATGCTGTACCCTACGCTAATACTCCACTAGTGTGTGGTAGCATTTGAAACAGTCACAGATGCAGAGACCAGGTTTGTCAGGACAGGAGGGGCAATAAAAGCAGGTGTCACACCTAAATCCGTGTTTTCTGCAGACACGACATCTTCTTTGGGGATTTATTTGGGTAGGTACCAGGGAGGACATAAGGAAAATGCCTCATTTGCATTGGGAAGGTGGGCCACAGCACTGTCTGGAAACAGAAGGGCTGTGATGATCTCTTCCTGGAATTTAAGGAAGGATCCAGTTCGTCCTGAAGCTTTGTATAGCACATAAGCATTCAGCAGAGCCAATTGGAATAAATATGCAGACACTTATTTGTATCAGCGTCTGGCCTTACGGGCAATTGGGTACGGCGCCAACAACTGGTGGTTGAGGTCTACCCCTCCCATGTTAAGGTTGTATTCGTGGACAGAGAGGAGTTTCTCTACAACACCAGCCGCCGTAGGAATTTGGACAGTCGTATCTGCGTGAAGGGAGGACAGAATAAAAACATTCCGTGTATCCCTCCACTTCACTGCTAACAAATTATTATATTTCAAGCAGGATCTCTCCGCCCGTCTAAGTGGGGATTTTACAAGCCGTTGGGGGAAGCCCCGGCGATTAGATTGCGCGGTGCCACATGCGCCAATTCCACAATCAAAAAGGTGACTAAAAAGTGGCACGCTTGTGTAATAATTGTCCACGTACAAGTGGTACCCCTTTCCGTATAAGGGTGACATCAAGTCCCACACAATCTTACCAGCGCTCCCTATGTAGTCTGTGCAGTTCTCAGCTCCACGTGAGTCTTCCCTCGTAAACCATAAAACTATATGTATAGCCTGTTGCCCTGTCACAAAGCTTATATATCTTGACCCCGTATCTGGCACACTTGCTGGGAAGATACTGTTTGATAGACAAGTGGCCAGAAACCTTAATCAGGGACTCATCAATGCAGACAAATTGATCGGGATTAAACAAGGCTGCAAACTGTTGGTTTAAGTGGTTTACGAGGGGCCTAATTTGGTGGAGCCGATTATATCTAGGGTCACACCGAGGACGACAGAGTTCATTGTCATTGTGGTGGGCTCCCAATTCGGATTGGCAAATGCAACAGGAAGGGAACTATGGGCTAGACGGGCCTGTGTTTGTCTTCTTGGTGGCTTGGTAGCCACCTCACCAGCTTGAACTACACTTATGGGACTTGCCACGTCTCCAAGTGTTACTGCAGTGCTGGATGTACGACCAGGGTGTACTAGGCCGCTAGTGCTTGCCAATTCACCAGAAGGATGAGCGGCATTAGTATTGACTCTCTGCTCCATACAAGAGCCCTGCGGTTCTTGCACCTCAACAACAGCAGAAGAACGGGGTCGGGTATGCGTGACATTGGCAGAGACCACTACTCTGTCGTCAGAGCTATCTGTCAGGGTGCCACTGCTGTCTACTGGTTCGTATTCTGAGCCTGAATCGGACAGATGGGTTACTTCCTCTTCACTCTTATCTGTCAGGCTCAGAAATGTGTAGGCCTCTTCACTAGTGTACCTTCGATTGGATATTCTGTCTTCAAAATTTTCTGGTACAGTAGTGTGACTCACAGGAAAAAAGAGCACCTGACTGTCAGCGACTGCTTCAAACGGTACCAAAAAAACTGTTAGCATTTGCAGGGATCAGGCCTGACTCTGCCAATGCTGCAGTTATGTGTTTAGTGTTTTGTAAGTGACAGTGATTGATTGATACTGCACTTGGGTGGGCTTGGTTGGGCTGGGCAGAGGGGCTAAATGCAGGTGCTAGCAGGTATCTGGGCTGATCTCGCTAACGCTGCATTTTTGTAAACCCTAAACTATTGGGGAAGCTAATATAGTTCTGATCAGATCAAAGATATTGATCCGTTCAGACACTATACTACTAAGGGAGGTGTATGGTGCGTGCATTAGTGTTAGCGCTACTGGCACTAATCTGACACTGCAGACCCTAATTGATGCTAAAACCTAACTGATATCACCCGCCGGGTGATCAGGGGGTTAAACCTTTTATTAGGTAATATACGGCGGGTGCCCTGACGCTATAAAAAATAACTAACTAACCAGTGTCACCCGTGACACTAATACGGTGATCACTGGTAACAGCATCTTGCAGAACCAACCACAGATTTTCTGTGGATGTAGGCTACCTCAAATCCTTCTGTCTCTTCATGTAACCCCAGACAGACTCCATGATTTTGAGATCAAGGTTCTGTAGGGGCCAAACCATCATTTCCAGGACTCCTTGTTCTTCTTTACGCTGAATATAATTCTTTTTTTTTTCTTTCAATCCTTTTTTATTGAGTTTTTCAGAAAGATTAAAGAAGCATCGGTACATTCTGTTGTACATTGAAACAGTAAATTCATAGTACAATTAACATATAACATAACAGTTAGCAAAGTAATAGTCGTATAAGTCTTTGGGAATGGAGCCTACTTCAAATTATGTATTCGGAGGAGGGTAGAAGTCCCCTATCTCCAGACACCCCAAATGGGTACTAGCTGTGTCATGGAGAGGGGGTAGACCACCCAGCCCATAAGCTACGTTCAACAAAACAGTATTGTAATGAAAATTGTGTGCAATTTATCAATGATAACAAGACACAGCTTAGGCAAGTCATCCTATAGTACTAGCATGTACTGACTCAAGGGTAAAGTGTAACTATTAACGTGGGATAGATGTTCAGTCCGCTGTTTGAGAGTGCGGCAAGAGTAGAAACAAATGTGTGTTAACCCATATCTTCCAGGAAAGGGAGAAGCAGGATAGTGATAACCCCAATTGTTAACCATATAAAAGTATCCACAACAGTGGGGTGTGTTACATAAGGCATAACATTCAGTCGTTTATGAGATCCCTTTCTATGGATCTGTACCAATTAGTTTGTATACATACCCATAGAAAGAAAGTATGACATATAAAGCCATTGAGTCATAATATGAAAATCTCTCGTCAGGACAGGATGACTATGGATTTAAGAGTAATAAGGAAAAGAAAGAAAAGTGGGGAAAAAAGGAACAGAAAAGAAAGGAAAGCCTAGTAACCAAATGAAGCTCGCCCCTGCCCCTGGGGCATAGGCCAGATTATGAGGTGAGCAGGAGTTGCATATATTAGGCCCATGGTTCACAAATAGCCTCAAATTTCTTAGCAGTGTTTAACAACGTGCTTACTATTTTTTTCTGGGCCATAATCCAGGAGATCTTCCTTTTGACCGCAATGAAGGAGACGTGAGGTTGTTTCCAGGCTTGTGCGATTGATATTTTAGTTCCAAGGAATATAAACATAATAAGATGTCAAACCAGTTTGGGGGCCCCTGAGATTGGGAAATTGAGTAGCGCTATTTGGGGAGACTGTTGTATGGGAATGCTCATAATTTTCCGGAGTATGTGGAAGATATTGTTCCATAACCTCTGATTTTGGGACAGTCCCACCAAACATGCAGCATTGAGCTTGCGTGTCCGCAATTTTGGAAGCACATGGGAGAAGATAAGGGGTATATTTTGGCTAATCTCAACGGCACGAGATACCATCTCATTAGAACTTTCAGGTTTGCCTCTACTAGCGCTATATTCAAGATCCCCTGGGCATCTGAGTCAGATGCCTTGTGCCAATCTGCTAAGCTCCAGGTTTGTCCCAGGTCTTTCTCCCATTCAAGCATGAAGGGGGACTTTGAGTCTACCGTAGCAAGTGCTTGATAGATCACCGATATTCCCCCCTCTGTTCCATGGCTTGTCCACACCAAAGCTCTTATTGCGTGATAGTGAGTGGCTCGGGTTTTGTGGTCCATAATTTATGGATAAAGTGGGAGATTTGGTCTCCCATCGGTATCTTTCAGAAGTTGATATCTTTTATATCCATACCTGGGGGAAAGAGAGGATTGCGAAAGAGGTGAGAGAGTGGACTCCATTTAGAGACTAAGTGCGGGTTGTTTTTGAGGGAGTCCCATGTTACTAGAGATTGGGAGAGTGTAGGAACCATAATCGCAGGTCTAGTTTTAGGAGAGCACCAAAGGAGGTAGTCTAGTGTGTATTGAGGGATTGCTTGCCTTTCCATGTGAACCCAATCCGCATGGGCAGACTTGGAGTAAATGGTTGAAAGTTGGGTCAGTTGAGCAGCCTGGTGATACCAGACAATATTCAGAAGACCCACTCCACCCTTATGTCTCACTCAGTATAGGGTCCCCTTGGCAACTCTATGTCCTTTTGCACCCCAAATAAATCTGAGGATTTTGGATTGGAATTTCCTGAGTTGGTCCTTATAGATCGGGATAGGAAGTGACGTGAAGAGACAGAGGATGCGTGGCAATAGTATCATTTTTACAGAGTTAACCCTGCCTAACCAAGAAAGCCCCAATTTGCCCCAAAGTATAAGATCTTCTACTAGTTTATGGTACATTGGGGGAAGTTAACCGCATATAAGCGGTCCACCGAGGCTGTCAGATTGATCCCCAAGTAGGGAATACACGAATTGCTCCATATGAATTGGAATTTTTCTTTTAATCGTGCAACAAGGTGTTCTGGTAGGTTTACATTCAATGTCATAGTTTTTGAGAAGTTTACCTTGAGACCCGCAACTGCACTAAAGTAATCTAATAGCCTGCAAATGTTAGGTAACCAGGTTAAGGGAGAAGTGACGAAGAGTAGGATATTGTCTGCAAAGAGGGCGCACTTGTGAGTTTGCGGGTCACACTGTACCCCATGAATGTCCGGGTGGTCTCTAATGGCAATAGCCAGTGTTTCAATGACAACTGCGTAGATCAGAGGGGACAAGGGACATCCCTGCCGTGTGCCTTTAAAGATCGGAAGGAGTCAGAGTAGTATCTCTCTGCTGCCCCTCTCTGCCAATCTCTTCACTGGCTTTCCCTACCCCACTGTGTAAAATTCAAAATGCTAACCATAACATACAAGGCCATTCACAACATCGCCCCCAGCTAATATCACCCAAATCGTCCCCTCCGCTCCTCCCAGGACCTCCTGCTCTCTAGCTCCCTTGTTATCTCCTCTCATGCTCACCTTCAGGACTTCTCCAGAGCCTCTCCCATCCTCTGGAACTCCCTGCCCCTGTATGTCCCATCAGCCTCTACCCTGTCCACCTTTAGGAGATCCCTGAAAACTCATTTATTCAGGGAAGCCTATCCCACACCAACATAGGGGAAAAGAGAAATTAGTGCAAGAGGAAAGATGTAGTCGGAAAAGAGAAAAGATGTTAAACATGGTCAAAACGGAAGGAAAGAGGTGGGGTGTACCCATTTTACCCTTAATAGCAAAAATGGTGTCCCTCTGATAAGAGGGGAAATCCTGGCCAGGAAGAAAACTCTGCGTCTCCGGGGTCAGGAGGAGGAGCATGAGCACCGCTTCGGTCACAACACCCCTCTGTAATAAACTAGTGAAAGATGCAAAAGGGGAGGCATCAACACAAACACCTGTAAAGTAAAACAATACACATTAACACAAGCCTTGGAGAGGCAAGTGCATGGCATGAGAGGGGATGAGGAGAGTATGGTCTGGTTATTAGTAGGAAGGGGATGACGGTGGGGTGTAGAGAATATGAGATTCAGGCACTGGAATTGGAGTATGGGCGCGAACCTGCTAAAGTCCCTTTAGGATAGGTAGTGAAAGTCCAGCGGCTGTGAAGTATGTTAGCCAAAACCCAGGGGAGTGGGAAGAGTGCAGACCAGGAGAGTCCTGCAGGCATAGTGAGGGAGTTTGTGGGCCATCAGAACTGTACATGGCTATGTAGGAGACAAGTCATGCAGGATTACGTAGTCATAGTCAGGCAGTTGGGATCTGGGAATATTCCCTTGGGTCAGGACATCTATGTAGGGTAGGTCATAGGGAAGACTGCTTCCAATGAGATAAAGTATCTTCACCAGAGTGTGAGGAAAGGACATCACAGAGTTGAGAGAGAGTCGCTCTGGGAACTTGAGAGTTAGTCCAGGATGTTTGTAGAAATCAAGGCGTAGACAGCCTAGGCAGCACAGGGTCTTTAGAGGCCCAACCTAGACAAAAAGAGATGATGAGATGGTAGCGATGTCACGGATCCAGTACAGGTGAGTAGGCCTTCCTTAGCTTTTTTGAGTTTGGGTTTTTGCCAAAGTGAGGTAAGTGGGCTAGCTGGGGAGCGCTTGGAATACCTGGATAATGAAGTTTGCATCGGAGAAGGAGGGTCTCTGGAAATTATGCCCAGCTTCTGAAGTAGGTTCTCTCCTTCAGGAAAGGTGGAGCAGCTGTATGACTTGTTATTGACTTCGAATTTAAGACTGAAAGGAAACAGCCACCAGTATTTGATATTCTGCTGAGTAAGTGCCATCAGTAGCGGTTTAAGCGCCTGTCTCCTCTGGATTGTAGAGGGAGAAATGTCAGCAAAAATCTGGATCGGGTGCCCCATGATCTGTAGTTGTGAGGTGGATCTAGCCCTTTTCATGATTTCTTCTTTAACCTTATAGAAGTGTGGCTTGACAAGAATGTCACAGGGGAATCCGTCCGATCGGGGGGGCCCCAGGGCCCTTTGGGCTCGATCAAGTTCAAATCTGTGGGAGCGAATATCAGGGATAAGATCTTTGATGAGGGAACTAACTGCTGCAAGTATATCCGTAATAGATTCGGGTAAGCCCCTGATTCTAAAATGATACCTTCTGGACCTGTTCTTGAGCTCATCAATTTTGGCTATGGCAATGTCCAGTTGTTCATGAAGGTCATGGATGCGGTCTGTGTTCTGGTTTGTTCAGGCTATTGTGGCGTCCCTGGGCGGTGAGGTGTTGGGAGCTGTTCCACATACCTTGCCTCTTTGTGAATCCCGCCAGGCTGTGTGAGTAGGGATCCCTGGATGCACTGCCTCATGTAGCAGCCGTTCCGCTGCCATCTTGGGAATCTCGTCGGCCTCCGGGATCGCGTCAGACTGTGCCCATAGACTGTGCTGGGTCTTCCTCATGGACATATATGTGGCCCCGAGGGTATGTCCACTAGCAGGCTTCCATGCTGGGGTGATTTGGTCAATGCCACTCGCTACAGGGAGCGCTGAATGACCGGAGCGGGATGGAGTTCTGTGACTAAACGTCCATCTTCTAGAGCCCTGCGCATGCGCCTTCCTGAATATAATTCTTAATGCTATTGGCTGTATGTTTGGGGTCGTTGTCCTTCTGCATAATAATTTTCAGGCCAATCACATGTCTCCCTGATGGTGTGGCATGATGGATAAGTATCTGCCTGTATTTCTCCACATTGAGGACACCATTTTTCCTGATCAAATCTTCAACTTCATTTTGCAGAACTGCAGCTCCAAACTTGCAAGGAACCTCCACCATGCTTCACCGTTGCCTGCAGACATTCCTTATTGTACCGCTCTCCAGCCCTTCGCCAACAAACTGCAAAATATTTCAAATTTTGACTCATCAGTCCAGAGCACCTGCTGCCATTTTTCTGCACTCCAGTTCTTATGTTTTGATAAATAGTTGAGTCGTGTAGCCTTGTTTCCTCTTCAGAGGTATGGCTTTATGCCATAATTCTTCCATGAAGACCACTTCTGACCAGACTTCCATGGACAGTAGATGGGTGTACCTGGGTTCCACTTGGTTCCATTGGTTTCAGCCAATTCTGTACTGATGACACCACTGGACATCTTCTGATGTGGAAGGGAAGCATGGTGAGTCTTTCATCTGCTGCATTGCGTTTCCTTGGCCAACCACTGTGTCTACAGTCCTAAGTGTTGCTCATTTCTTTTTGCTTCTTTACAAGAGTTTGAACAGCACATCTTGAAACCCCAGTATGCTTTGAAATCTTTCCCTGGGATAGAACCTGCTGATGCAGTATAACTACCTCGTGTCTTATTTCTGTGCTCAATCTTACCATGTTGTATGACCTGTGACCCGAAGCTGTCTTCCACAACCTCACCTTAGTAGCAGAGTTTGGCAGTTCCTCACCCAAGTTTATTTTAGTATTTTTTTAGTTCAAGTGCCATTAAACCCACATCATTAAAATCTGTCAGCACATGCTGTATTACATGCTGTTCATACACAGTCACTATGGGATTTGATTTCTGTATTCTGCAAAAGGCCTGGTTGATCCTGCTGTTCATGTCCCTCCCTCCTTGTCTGTGTCCCCGCTGCAACCTGAGATAATGTAGACCAGACATTGCCACAGATACATAGCATGCTCCAGTTTCAGTTCCCTTCTAAGTTGTTAATTTTCTCCTTTTTTTTATCTGTGCAGCCCATGTGACTATAGAGTCACACATGTGGGTGTATACACTCCGGAAAAATGACAGCCCACTCCCTCCCTCCTCCTTCATGACCACTAAATAGCTCTACACTATGGGGGCGGGATATTACATGTTGATTGATGGAGGCTTCACCTCCCTGTAATTCTAAGCATGTATATACAATAGACAAAGGCTAGAGGGGCGTGAAACAGGCTGTGATTGACAGAACCTCCCACTAGATAGCCTACATCATGTTTTGTAAGAAAATAGTAAAGATTTGAGTTAAAATACAAATTTGTATGACTTGATTTGAAAAATGTATGTGATATTAATGTCTTTTTCCTTTTTTTTCCAAAGGTTTTTTGTTTTATTTTTGGTCTGCAGCAGAGGACTAGAAGAACTTAAAGTGGTTGTAAAGGCTGAAGCATATTTAGCTTAATGCATTTTCTGCATTAAGGTAAAAAATCTTTTATTGTATGATTTCCCCCCATTCCACCTCACCCCACCAAAATATATATGTGAGCCTGATCTCAATCCAGCGCTGTGCATGAGAGCTCTCTGCTTTCTCCCTCCTCAATGGACTCAGTGAGACCAGCAGTAGTCATTGGCTCCAGCTGCTGTTAATCAAATACAGTGATGGGGGTGGGGCCAAGACGCACTGTGGGTGTCAATGGACACACAAACCGCAGCTCAGGCTTGAGCTGCACATGTGCCACCATGGTGACACACAGAGAAGAGGAGGAGCCAGGAGAGATGGCTAGGGACCCCAGAAAAGGAGGATCTGTTCTGTGCAAAACCATTGCATGAGCAGGTGAGTATGACATGTTTGTTATTTAAATTTAGCCCCCTTTTAGGTAGGTGCTAGAAGAGAGCATAGTGATACCTCAGTTTGCGAGTAACGCGGTATACGAGCGTTTCGCAAGACGAGCTATATTTTAAAATAAATCCTGACTTGATTTGCGAGCGCTGTCTTGCATGGCGAGCAGGACTCAAGCCACTGGTGTATGTATTACCGTATGTGGCCAGAGGTCCGGGGGCGCTGGAGAACTTGGAGACGCTCGGAGACACTCCAGCTGAGTGGGGCGGGCGTAACGTGCGTCAGAGCACCCGAAAGTGTCAACAGTTCCCAAGTGTCTCAGAGTGTCACCAGTGCCCCCGCACCTCTGGCCACATACAGTACTGCATATACCAGCAGTGGTTGTGGAACGAATCATCTGAGTTTCCATTATTTCTTATGGGGAAACTCGCTTTGATTTATGAGTACTTTGGATTACAAGCATGCTTCTGGAATGAATTATGCTCGTAATCCAAGGTATTACTGCATAGTTTCTGCCTAACAGGAGGATTATTAGGTAAATTTACAATGCTCTCTGCCTACCAGGAACAGGATCTATTAGTGAGGTCTGCTCATGGTGTTCAGGTGCAGCTCAGCTTGTCTGAATGTTTCACACTCGTCCAATAGGACAGTGGGAGGAAACCTGACAAGTGAGGGCACAGGCATTGTTACAGCCCTTGCTATTGGCAGAGGAAAGTGCCCCATTGCATGCTGGGTGACTGTATAAATGCCAAGGGCACATGTGCTCGGTGTCTTTAGCTGGAGAGCGGGGTCCTGGAGGGGGGAGGGGGTGCCTGCCTCTCCTCTGTAGAAGCTGCCATGCAGCCTTGGGTAGTTGACCTGGGGGCTTGAAAGACCGTGAGAAGCTGAACCCAGAGGTCCTGCAGAGCTGACTGGAAGGGAGACACCAGGAATGATCTGATTCTGCCTACTGTGAGTACAGATCTGTGTCGTGGGTCCTGTCTTGTGTGGGCCACCCCTTCAGCTAGAAGAGTCAGTGGACAGGTGTCAGTCAAGGGGATGCTAGAGAGTGTCCTGAAGATAAAGTAGTTGCATCAACTCTGCTGCTAGAGAGAACAAGGAGACTTCATTTTTCATACAAGTGGCAGTATGGTAAAAGTGTCTGCTTCCACAAATATTCTGGTGAGGCCAAGTGAGAGTTGTCCTTATCTGTTGTGAATAATTAATTTCCCTTCTCCCGTCCAAGTTCCACAATAAATATAAAAAAAACCAAATACCCTGGACTGAGTAACGAGCAAAAAGGAGTAAGGGGGGATATGTGAAAACCCTCCAGCAACTGTCTGCCTAAGAAGTCAACACACACAGCAAGCCCTAAGGGGACAGTGCTACATAAAAAAAAAAAAATAATAAAAAAAACAACTTTACAATCACTTTAAATAGAATCTTTCATTTCTAAACCAGAGTTTAGTACCACTTTAAGCCAAAATTTATCCTGTAATGTGTCACTGTATAGCAGGAACCACAGGGTGCCTCTTCCACGCTTTTCATTGTCCCTGGAAATCCTTTATTGGTGATCATTTGTTGCTTGGGGCTAGGCACGTTCCCCACCTAAACTTGTTAGCTTGACAGGCTTAAAAGGTATGAATATTTGTCTATCTATATCCTTTCTCAACAAGGAAATATTTAAAACATATTGCAATCTGAAGAGGAGTACAGTTTACTGTTTCTTTGATCCAGGTTGTGCGGGTCCTGGTATAGAGTGTCAAGTGTGTGGCCTACGCGTTTCGCAGGAACCCCGCTTCGTCAGGGCCTTTTAGAACAGCATGTAAATATTAAAGATATCCTAGAGATACAAAATTGCAAAATTAGCTATATCATGAAATAGTATTAGGTAAATTGTTCCCGTCAGTTAGGTGTCCGATTTGTCTGCCGCAATATCGAAGGCTCACTAGAGTCGCTGATCACTGCCATTACGAGTGAAAAAAAAAAAAATTCCCGTAGTTTGTAGACGCTATAACTATAAACCAATCAATATATGTTTATTGGGTTTTTTTTTTTTTTTTTTTTACCAAAAATATGTAGCAGAATACATATTGGCCTAAATTGATGAACAAATTAGATTTTTCACATTTCTTTATTAGATATGTTTTATAGCAGAAAGTAAAAAAAAAAAAACATAGTTTTTTTTTTTTTCATTTTTTTAAATTGTCAGTATTTGTTTGTTTATAGCGCAAAATATATAATATATAATAGCGCAGATGTGATCAAATACCACCAAAACAAAGCTCTTTTTGTGGGAAAAGGGACAAAAATTTTATTTGGGTATAGTGTCACACGACCGCTCAATTGTCATGTAAAATAACGCAGTGCCGTATTGCAAAAAATATCCTGGTCTTGAAGGGGGGGTAAATCTTCCGGAGGTCAAGTGGTTAAGAGACTCTATAAGTAGCTCAGTGACATGAAGCGAGAGATAGAGGAGCCTCTCATAGTGTAGTGCTTTCAATTTATTGAATAAAAGGTTAAAATTTCACTTACATTCATGAGGAACACCCAGACATTGAAAATGAAACTAAAAACATCGGTTTGCATTCCACCTGTGTTCCAAACACTGGAAGTGACGTCCACGACAAGATACGTTGGAAACACCCACATTTCACCATGTCAATTATGTCTTGCATTGACCACCAATAATTAGGCTATATTCCCCCAACTGACCGCCAGCGATGGGGCTACATTCCTTTCACCGCCCACTACAGATGGGGCTACGTTCTTCCCGGTGCCCAGCTATGATGCAGCTATGTTCTTCCCACTGACCAGCTGTGAAGGAACTGCATTCTGTCCAGTGACAGGTTACATTCTTCCTACTGCCCAGCTATGATATGGCTACATCCTTCCTACTGACCGCCAGTGATGGGGCTACAATCTTCCCGCTGACTGTCAGTGATGGGGCTACATTCTTCCCACTGAATGCCAGTGATGGGGCTACACTCTTTCCACTGACCAGCTAAGATGGGGCTACATTCTTTCACCAACCACTAGAGATGGGGCTACATTCTTTCCACTGACTAGTTATGATGGGGCTTTATTCTTCCTCCAGACCAGCTGTGATGGGGCTACATTATGTCCAGTGACCACCAGTGATGGGGCTACGTTCTTCCCACTGACCACCAGTGATGGACTGCATTCTTCCCACTGCCCAGATATGATGCAGCTATGTTCTTCCCACTGACCAGTAGTGATGGAACTACATTCATCCCCCTGACCAGCTATGATGGGACTACATTCTGTCCAGTGACTGCCAGTGGTGGGGCTACATTTTTCCTACTGCCCAGCTATAATGTGGCTACATTCTTCCCCATGACCGCCAGTGATGGGACTAAATTCTTGTCCCTGACCACCAGTGATGGGACTACATTCTTCCCACTGCCCACCTATGATGTGGCTACGTTCTTCCCGCTGACCGCCACTGATGGGGCTACATTCTTCCCACTGCCCGGATATGATGGGGATACATTCTTCCCACTGCCGGATATGATGCATCTATGTTTTTTCCACTGACCAATAGTGATGGGATTACATTCTTCCCCCTGACCAGCTGTGATGGGACTAAATTCTGTCCAGTGCCTGCCAGTGATAGGGCTACATTCTTCCTATTGCCCAGCTATGCTGTGGCTACATTCTTCCCACCGACCACCAGTGATGGGCAACATTCTTCCCACTGCCCAGATATGATACAGCTATGTTCTTCCTCCTGACCAGCTGTGATGAATACTGTACATGCTGTCTAGTGATTACCAGTGATGGGGCTACATTCTTCCCACTGCCCACATTTGATGTGGCCACGTTCTTTCCACTGACCAATAGTAATGGGACTACATTCTTCCCCCTGACCAGCTGTGATGGGGCTACTTTCTGTCCAGTGACCACCAGTAATGGGATTATATTTTTCCCACTGCCCACCTATGATGTGGCAAGTTCTTCCCACTGACTGCCGGTGACGGGGCTACATTCTTCCCACTGCTCACCAATGATGGGGCTACATTCTTCCCACTGCCCGGATATGATGCAGCTTTTTTCTTCCCACTGACCAATAGTGAGGGGGCAACATTCTTCCCCCTGAGCTGTGATGGGACTACATTCTGTCCAGTGACTGCCAGTGATGGGACTACATTCTTCCTACTGCCCAGCTATGATGTGGCTACATTCTTTCCACTGACTGCGAGTGATGGGGCTACATTATTCCCACTGACCTCCAGTGATCGGGCTATATTCTTCCCACTGACCTCCAGTGATCGGGCTACATTCTTCCCACTGACCTCCAGTGATCGGGCTACATTCTTTCCACTGTACAGCTATGATAGGGCACTATAGTCTGACAACTGACCACCAATGATGAGGCAACATTCCACCCACTGATGATGCACATTTATAACTCACTGGGGCTCCATTCCCCCCAATGATGTCAGGGAATGTTACTCCTACTGATCTCCAAAGCTGGGCCAGTTTTTTTAACTCCTATTGGCCACAGTCTGCCAGACAGGGACGGGCCCTTTATTTAAAGAGTTTGGGGACCCCTGTATTTTCACTTTACAAATAGTGTAATTCCAGAAAAATATCTGTTGATCTGCCAGAAATCCAGCGAGCTCCTAAGTTCCTGTTCAAGGTGACAAATGTGTCATACTAAACCATGTCCTTCAGGAACACCAACCTTTCACTATACCAAGCACTCACCTTTGGCCATGCCAACCAACCATGATGGCAGCATGGCATCCTTTACATGGTAAGCTTTTTGCAGCCATGAGGAACTGGTCCCTATGAGTTAAGGGCTAGTTAGTTGTGCCCCCCAATCAGAGCTTCCCAGTCCTCCCCTGCCTGCATTGATCTGGCTGGCTTTTCTCACAAGACACACATGTGTCCTAGTGCACAGGACCAGCTGTTGTGTCTAAATGCTGTATGAGTGTGTGTGTATTTTTCCCCAGCCTGTATGAGTATCAGACAATTAACACTGCATAATAGTGGGGTAACAAGCGTGTAATGAGGAGATAATGTGTGTCATGATTACGCCATCGGTGCACTCTTCTGTGAAATTGTGTTTCAGTATCTGTAGGAAACAGACGCTACGCTGCAATTCTTTTTTTTTTTTTCTTTTTCGATTATACCGGCCAACTTCACACTGTGTGTGCAAATACCGTATTTCGAGATTATGCTTACATCAGAGGTGACCGGAATCCTCTAGAGACAGAATCCTAAGGTGCTAATAAGCCCCCCCTCCTGTTCCCCCTCCTTCACCCAGTACAAGCCCCACACCCCGCTTAGTATGCGTCATAACTGTACACCTCTCTCGCTTGGACGCTAGTCATCTCCTGCTGCATTTGCATGAGGAGTGGGCAGATTTTCTTCAATTGTATAATGGAATGAAATAGTATCATGTTAAAGGACCAGTAAGCTTCAAAGATACCTGTGCTAAAGATTAAGCATGGGGGTTTATTGTATTGAGGATAATCTTAAACCTTTCTTTTTTTTTTTTCTTTTCTTTTCAGTGGAGAAGGATCTGGGCGTCATAGTAGATCATAGACATAATGACAACCTTCAATGCCATTCTGTGGAATCTAGATCCCTGATGACTAACCTGTGCCTCTGAGGCCGAATGCAGCCCTTTTGGCACTTACTGTGCAGCTTTCAGCTTGTAATAGTTGTTTTATTTTTTTAACACTATCTTACTTTTGTATGTGCTGTCGTCCCTTTTCTCTTTATGGAAAAAACCTAGAGAATTGAGGCAACTTCGGACTTTCGTGGACTTACAATGCTGGTATTAAAGGTGTCTTCTGCTATGGGATATGTGGCACCTCCTGTTTGTTATATGTCTGCCATTGTGGTTATATATTCTTTTAAAAAATATTTTTCTCAATAAATTAATATTTTTATAAAAAGTTGTTTCAGCATTGTAAGTCTATACCGTACCATGAAAATCCGAAGTTGCCTCAATTCTCTCGTTTTTTTCCATTGCAATCATAGGACGAAGGTACTTTATACTTCCTCTTTATTTCAGTAGCACAATCTTTTCTCTTTATGTTCTTTTATTTTTTTTCTTTTACTCTGATCCAATAATGACTGCTGATATGTGGCACAGGAAAGTTAAGGTGGCTGTAGTGGGCATTGACTTGTAATTGGGGTCAATAGCAGCGATCTCTAATAATCTCATGTAATGTGTCTCCAGTCTTTGACCGTCTCCTTATGCATATCTCTTGTAGCATGTCTTCAGTCTTTGACCATCTCTTGTAGCATGAGCAGGGAAAAAAATGCCCTTGCTTCAGTGGTTTTACGCCCCTGCGTTGGTGGTATCATTAGAATAGAAAAAATATGTCTCTGAGTCAGTGGTGTCACTTGGAGGAAAAAAATGCCCCTGCGTCAATGTCACTGGAAGGAAAAAATGCCCTTGCGTCAATGTCGTCACTGGAAGGAAAAAATGCCCCTGCGCCAATGCCGTCACTTGGAAGGAAAAAAATGCCCCTGCGTCAATGTCCCCTCAAAGGAAAAAAGGCCCCTGTGTCAGTGTCACTGGAAGGAAAAGATGCCCTTGCGTTGGTGTTGGTGGGAGGAAGAAATTATCCTGCATTGTTGTTACCGGGAGGAAATAATGTCTCTGCATTGGTGTCAGTGGAGGAAAAAAATACAATACAAATAGTATTATACAGATAGTTGATCATGGGGACAGGAAGTATAAAATGGGCAGTTGATGGCGGGGACAGGCAATTCAGGGATTGTCAGTTGACGATGAGTCAGGCAGCACAGAGAGGGCAGTTGAAGATGGGACAGGCAGTATGGAGGGGGCAGGTGGTACCGGGGGAACAGGCAGTAGAGTGGGGAGCAGTTGATGGTAGAGACAAGTAGTACAGAGGGAGCAGTTAAGAGTGGAAAATACCAAATCAAGGTAATTACCGCTCCAGGTGGTATCGCTTGTGTTCACACCGTCCTAGTATGTAGGAGATGAAGGGTGCCGGCTCAACAAAGTCAAATGGCAGGAAATGGAGAAAGGACAGCCGCACTCCAAAATAATGCCTTTATTAAATGAAGCTTGACCCATACATCATTCAGCTATGATTAAGCACCATTAACTGTGCAAACAGCATCAGCTATCATCTGGACCTGCGTCTCTGATTGATGTAGGGATTAAGCTTCATTGAATAAAGGCCGTCCTTTCTCCATTAACTGCCAAGAGTGGAAAATAGGCAGTACATGCAGTAGGTAAGGAGGCTGTACACCCAGGCTCCATCACCCCCCCAGTTTCAGTTGCCCCCATCTTTGCTCCCACACTTACCTTGTCCTTGGGTTCAGGGCACCCAGCAGTTGGCATTCCTAGGCTCTGGGGCTGCTTCTCTTCTGGTCCTAGGTTCATATAGGTCCAAAGTTACAGACCCCAACTGCCGATCCAGCAAAACACACTGAAACTTCCTCCCTTCTCTTTTCTTCTATGCTGCACCGTCCATCATTCAAATAGTGGCTAGGAAAGGGATTCAGTGTGGCAGCCACTTTACCCAGGCTGAGCAGCTCCTGGCCATATGCAATCTCCTTTGCACTACGTCTGCGAGTGGCAGGTGCAGCTACAGCTTACAATTAAAGATGCCAATCACAATGAGCTGGTATACACAGGACCCTGTCCCCCATGGGGCCCATGTGCCCTGCACACATGGATACACCTCTAGCCATAGTGTTAGTGTATAGGGAGCTACCATAGGAAAAGAAAAGGAAGAGCTGGCAAGCTGTATAAGGAGATATTGGGATCATTTATGAAACTGCACTTTAGTTTGAATGCTAAGTCTTTGGATAATCAACCCCTTTGCTGTGTTTTTTGTTCTTATTTATGGGGGCTTTTTTGTCTTTCATTTTATTATGTGGTTGATTTGAGCTTAGCTGTCACTTTTTAGCTGCTGTCCCATTCATAGCAAACTTTTTTTTTTTCTGCTGTAAGATTTTTCAAAAAAAATTACATTTGTTTTAGGAAAATGTATTTTGGGGTTTTACATTTGTTTTGGGGGTTTATTTTTATATGATGTTGAAAGGGCCTTTTTTAGGTTAAGCTACTTTTTTTTCCTGCAAGACTTCCTAAGAAAATTGGCTTTGTTTAATGGGTTGTATTTTGGGATTTTTATTTCTTTTGTTGATAGGTCCTTTTTAGAAGTTTGGGGTGCTCAAAGTGCAGCAATCACTTGATGATCAATGTTTTGTTCCCAACATGCAGCTACATCATTTAAAAGAAAAAGAAAAATGAGTGCAAGAACAATGTGCACCAAAACCACCTCAAATTGTATCAGTCACTCTCAAAATTGCCATAGGAAAAATAAAGGTTAGGCAAACACTGGTTAGGGCTGTTATTCCTGATTAAAACTGTCCTGACGCTGGTCAATTTCACCCTGCTGTATCCAGTGGCGACTCTAGGAACAATATATAGGGGGCCACATAAGATACCACAGTCACAACCAATATTTTTCACCACCAAATCATACCACTGAAAATATGAAATAAAATATATATAAATAGTATAACTATAATTTTTTTTTTCTTCTGTATGTAATGACAGTATACATGTGATTTTTTTTTTGTGTATTTTTTGTCAGATGTGTGAATATTTTTTCTGTGTGTGTGTCTGTATAATGTCTTTCACACTGCAGACATGATACAGGAGATAGTCAGAGACGGCAGACATGATACAGGAGATGATCAGAGACTGCAGACACATTACAGGAGATGATCAGAGATTGTAGACACATTACAGGAGATGGTCAGAGATTGCAGACATGATACAGGAGATGATCAGAGATTGCAGACATACGACAGCATATGGTCAGAGATTGGAGACATGATACAAGAGATGGTCAGAGATTGCAGACATGATTGATTCAGGAGATGGTCAGAGATTGCAGACACGTTACAGAAGATTCTCAGAGATTGCAGACACATTACAGGAGATTCACAGAGATTGTAGACATACTACAGGATATGGTCAGAGATTGCAGACATGATTGATTCAGGAGATGGTCAGAGATTGCAGACATGATTGATTCAGGAGATGGTCAGAGATTGCAGACATGATTGATTCAGGAGATGGTCAGAGACAGAAGACATGACACAGGAGATGGTCAGAGATTGCACACATGATACAGGAGATGGTCAGAGATTGCAGACATGATATAGGAGATGGTCAGAGATTGAAGACATGATTGATTCTGGAGATGGTCAGAAATTGCAGACATGTTACAGAAGATTCTCAGAGATTGCAGACACATTACAGGAGATTCTCAGAGATTGCAGACACATTACAGGAGATGGTCAGAGATTGCAGACATGATTGATTCAGCAGATGGTCAGAAATTACAGACATCCTGTAGTTGTGGTCATACCTTCTTGTATCTCCCTCCTAGCACCCCCATTCAGCCCCGCTCCAGCACCTGTTTACAGTCAAATGTGGCAGGCTGGAGAAGGGGAGGGTTACACTGCCTACTGTCTGGCTGTGGATGGACAGGAGGAGGAGCAGGTCCTTCCTTAAATTCCCCCAAGCAGCGATATTGGCTGTGTGCCCCCTACTACACCAAATGGTCAATCCACTAGTGGGGGGCACAAGGGGGGGCAAGGGATAACCTAGAGGGGTGAGTGCCCCCCCGCCCCCCTCTAGTGACACCACTGACTGTATTTTCTTTAGAATCTTACTGGCAGTAAAATCCCAGTCTATGCTATCTGTCTCTAGTAAATCAGGACCTAGCCTTGCTCATTAAAATTGTCCTGCTGCTGGTCAATTTTACACTACTGCATCATCGGTCACTCTATTCTTGTAGTAGTAATGCTACCTGAAAAAAAGTGCTTTTTTTAGATTGAATTGGATTAAGATTGAGGTACTATTACTGTATATAAGACAAGCTGATTTTAAAAGGAAAAAAGATGCACTGCCTACGCTGTCGCTGTGACTTTCTTTAACAATCAAACTGTTTCATAACAGCATGTATAAGGCATCTTAGTTTGCCTGTCACCCCCAAAAATGGCCAGAACTTAGTGATAAGATTTGCTTCCCATAGACTTCAGTGGGATTTGCTGCTAAATGCGGGTTCACCAAACGTCAAACAGAATGGGATCGAACCTGGGCAGATTTGCTCATCCCTAGTTGTCTCCATCAGAAAAAAATTCCATTCTTAAACTTGAGCTTTAATGCTGAGCTGCGACAGTCTGCATCATGTACGTAAAGCAAATCAAATCAATCTGTGGAACTGGAATTGTTCACTTACAGTATGTTCTGAAAGATCAATGAGCAATTGTTTCCTTTACAATAGTTGAAACATTATGTAGCACCCTGATGTTTAGGCAGGGCTGCTATCAAATTTAGTTGCCAGGCGATAGTTGCCTTGGCCAATTGTTAGGAGATCAATTGACTTCTCCCTAATTCTGGCATTGCAGCACTTTTCTCTTCTCTCACCAGGTGGCTGGTAACATTAGATAAGACAAGGGCATAGCAAGGACAGATTAGGAATTAAGGGGGTGTCTCAGCCAATGGGCAGGGATTTCCTTGGGTCCCTTGGCCTGTTGGGAGAGCCTATTTATTTGGGTGGAGTCAGGTGATCAGGGTTCTGTGCCTCCTGGATCAGAGGCAGCTCTAGGTTTTGTGAGGCCTTAGGCAAAACTTAGACATGAGGCTCCATTCAGGCTCATAATGGGAAAAATAATTAAAGCGATAAAAAATTAACTGTATATATCACCTATATTAAGAGACTTAAATCCTATGAACTATGAATTCACAGTTTCTAAAATGTTCTCTAACCAATTATTCTTTAATCAAATATCATTAAACATGTAAGGGTATGTATATTTATATAGGTTATAACAAAAGTCAAAAAACATATTTCTCCATTTACATGAAGGTCAGGGTAATATTACCCAACACAGAGTTCCCCCTTACATCAGAGTCTGCAGGATTCCCCCTTACAGTGCAAGGGGAAATTTTATGTAAAGGTGAATGCTGCAGATCATGATGTAAGAGGGAATGCTGCAGGTGATGATGTAAGAGGGAATGCTGCAGATTGGTGTAAAGGGGAACTCTGATATAAGGGGGGCTCTGGGGACCAGAGATCACCTTATATCAGAGTGCACAGCATTCCCATTTACATCAGAGGTCCCCTTTACATCAGGGTCCGCAGAGTTCCAACTTGTATCTAAAACAGGAACTCTGATATGGAGGGGACTCTGGTGACCACAGTGCCCCTTTACCTTACTGTATTCATTCCCCCTTACATCAGTGATCCCCCTCAGACTGGCCCTGCAGCGCTGTCACTGACCTCTCAGGTGCACCTTGCACGGCTCAGTCAGATGGTCCACTCTAGGCTCCAGCTTGGTGGCTCTGGTTTCATCCTTAATTATCCTCTCCACATTCTGCACACATCTGACTCCTCACATGACCCCCGTCCTGGCAGCGCTCCTGCTCTTGACTCCTCTGTAGACCCCCCAGAGACTGCAGACATGATACAAGAGATGGTCAGAGACTCTGCGAACATGATACAAGAAATGGTCAGAGACTGTGCGGACATGATACAGGAGATGGTCAGAGACTCTGCGGACATGATACAAGAAATGGTCAGAGACTGTGTGGACATGATACAGGAGATGGTCAGAGAATGTGTGGACATGATACAGGAGACAGTCTTAGACTGTGCAGACATGATACAGGAGATGGTCAGAGACTGTGCAGACATGATACAGGAGATGGTCAGAGACTGCAGATATGATACAGGGGATGGTCAGAGAATGTGCAGACATAATACAGGAGACGATCAGAGACTGTGTGGACATGATACAGGAGATGGTCAGAGACTGTGCGGACATGAAACAGGATATGGTCAGAGACTGTGTGGACACGATACAGGAGATGGTCAGAGACTGTGCGGACATGATACAGGAGATGGTCAGAGACTGTGTGGACATGATACAGGAGATGGTCAGAGACTATGAAGACATGATACAGGAGATGATGAGAGACTGCAGATATGATGCAGGAGATTGTCAGAGACTGTGCGGACATGATACAGGATATGGTCAGAGACTGTGTGGACATGATACAGGAGACGGTCAGAGACTGTGCAGACATGATACAGGAGATGGTGAGAGACTGCAGATATGATACAGGAGACGGTAAGAGACTTGCGGACATGATACAGAAAATGGTCAGTAACTGTGCAGACATGATACAGGAGATGGTGAGAGACTGCAGATATGATACAGGAGATGGTCAGAGACTGTGTGGACATGATACAGGAGACGGTCAGAGACTGTGCAGACATGATACAGGAGATGGTCAGAGACTGTGCAGACATGATACAGGAGATGGTGAGAGACTGCAGATATGATGCAGGTGATTGTCAGAGACTGTGCGGACATGATACAGGATATGGTCAGAGACTGTGTGGACATGATACAGGAGACGGTCAGAGATTGTGCGGACATGATACAGGAGATGGTGAGAGACTGCAGATATGATACAGGAGACGGTAAGAGACTTGCGGACATGATACAGGAGATGGTGAGAGACTGCAGATATGATACAGGAGATGGTCAGAGACTATGTGGACATGATACAGGAGACGGTCAGAGACTGTGCAGACATGCTACAGAAGATGGTCAGAGACTGCAAACATGCTGCAGAAGATGGTCAGAGACTATCCATCCAAACACTGGAGCCATAGCCACAGATGATATGGCCACAGACAGGGTGCAGAGCAGACAGATGATCCCTCTATACACTCCTTGGTTCCTACTACAATCAGTGAAGCAGGAGAAGCCAACACATTCGCTTTGAGCACCATTCTGGTAGATGTAGTCTCTGCAGAGTGCAGGCACCGGTGGGCCAAGTCTAGTGTGTGGTGTGGAGAACTACAACTCCCGTCATGTAATGTAGTAAAGCTTTGGGCCAACAGTGATGTAGAAAAAAATTATCAGTGTGAGGAAAAATGCCTGTGTGTGTGTTGTGTCACTAGAATGAATAGATGCCCCTGCTTCTGTGGTGTGAGTCTAAAGCGAAGTAGGCGCGGTTAGTCTGTTTTTTTTTTTTTTGTGCAGCTGGTGTGCGGAAGAAAAGATAAATGAATGGATTCACCTCAACCACACAAATGAGACAGATGGAGGAATCCTCCCCTTCTGTGCCATTGTATTCTGACACTGGGACTCCCCCCGATGTCAGAATACACTGATCAGTCTGCAACCATTTCGCTTTAGCCGCTGATTGAAAGAAAGTTTTCTAGCATGGCCGTTCGATAGAAGTTGATCTACTGATTGATTTCTGTTGAACAGAAAGGGGGAAGGCCACACACAGACTGAAATTTGTCTGGTCCCTAGTGAACTGGCCGAATTTTGGTCTGTGTGCGCCCAGCTTAAGGGGCTCTGTGTAATTGTGAAGAAGGAGCGGTGCAACCAGAGGGAGAGGGCATCTCTGGTGCTAAATTTTGTATTTTATTGTCAGCCTAAAATTTAGAATCCTTGTTCTAGATTAGCAGCTACACACTGATATCCCAAAATGATTGACAATGAGTCACTGCAGAGAGGTTTTTTTACATTTATAACTGCATATGTCACTGATCACAGGCTTGAGGCTTAATTCTAGTAGACCCTCACCTCTTTTGCAAGCAAAACACATAGCCTTTAGTAAATGTCCAGTAAAGTTTTCTGAGCCTGAGAAGTAGTGAAGTTTTCCTGGTCTGTGATCTCATCAGAGTTGCAGGATACTGATAATTTAACAGTAATCTGCAAGCACTGATTGCAGACTGACACAGCCAGGACATTTTACAAATCTGGCATTGCTAACACTAGTAATCCAGCAAATAAATTAGAACCTCACCCTACTAGCAGCTTCCATGGATTGAATGAAGATCTTGTGTGCTGGTCTGGGGAGAGCTGTGGTGACTGCTGGGCTGGACAGTGATCGGTGCTGCAGAGTGTACAGTCTGATGAACTTTCTTAGCCTGCTCTGCCCACCTCTCCTGCTGCTCAGACTGTGCAAGCTCCGATCCAGCCAGGCAAACCCAGGAGGATCGTCCATCTCCTGTATGGGCACTGGTATGGCTGCAGCTACACAGAGGAGGCACTCAGTGTGCACAGTGTACACAACCTCAGCTCAGGCCATTTCTACTGCACTGAATGAGCATAGTGCAGCTCGCAATCCAGCCCCCCCCTCCTTCCAACTCTGGTGTTGGCTTTCTGAGAAGGCTAGGAGGCAGAGTAGAGATCATGAGTTGTTCTCCGTGTGAGGGGGATGTTACAGCCGACACAGCTGGAAACTGCATGGCTTTGTCCGCTGACCAGGGACATATCCTTCTCACAAATGTTTGGCAAAGTAGGCGGGTCCTGCGAGGCCCCTGTGAGTGCGAGGCCTTAGGCCACCGTCTACTTTGCCTAATTAGAGAGCTGCCTCTGTCCTGGATGGCTGTTTGGGTGGACGTGTGTTGTACTGCGCCGGACTGTTAGGCCGGAAGCCTGAGGCCTATCTCAGGGACATCTGGCTGCTAGGCTGTCTGATGGCCTATTCAGAAGCAGGAAAGGCGGCATAGTTTTGGGACTGCGGGCTTGTCCAACCAGAAGTAATGGTCCGCCGGCCAGGGAACCAGTCACGGTCGGAGGTAGAGGGGAAGCTGTCGCCACTAAGGGACCATCCATCTTGTTACCAGAGACCACTGTGAGTAAGCTGAGGCCAGTACCAGAGCAGACTTCTCGCCAGCCGGGGACGGTGAAGAAGTGGGAAAACTTCAGCAAGTGTCAAGTCAGGGACCCAGCTGGACAGCAGAGGTGACGCTTGTGGCACATCAGTGAGTGCCAAGCCAGGGACCTAACGTGTCAGCCGGGATGAAGCTTGAGGAGTATCTGTGAGTGCCAAGCCTGGAACCCAGCAGGTAGGTGGGGGTGACGCTTGAGGAAGATACTGAGTGCTAAAGTGGAAGAGCTCAGGGGATCCAGTGGTTAGTTGGATCTGAAGTCTAGTGAAAGACTCAGAGCTCATTGAATGAAGACCCACAGTGAGTGAGTGTGGGGAAAGCTGAAAACTGTTCCTGTTGCAAATAGTTGAATACAATTGTCGTTAGTAAAAGCTACAAGATTGTTGCCATAGGAGACAGCAGTCCTACCTATACAGAAGTGGTGTCCAGCTGGAGGCCTTCACCTGTATAGCAGTCTACCTATAGAAATCTCGGAGTCTGCTAATTATCTTTGCATCTACCTAAGGGTGTCCTGGCCCTAACCCTCTCTCCTACAGTTCTGTTTAAGAGACAATAAATCTCTTTGCATTCAAAAAGTGTCTGGCTCCCACCTAGTAATCTTTCATTACACCCACCATGCCTTGTAACCCACTCTACATTGAAGGATGTCCGCTTTCCCTAACTCTGGAGGTCACCATTAGGCCTAAAGAGGCCTGGGACTTTGCTACATTAAAATAGTACAACACATGTGCATACCCTATATCTTGAAGAATTGTTTCAATATCTTCTGGCACTGTCACATTGCCACACTATCACTGGGTGTAGAGACCTCACCCCAAACTATCAACAAATCAAGAGAAAAATAGCCGACAGCACACTGCAACGTCTGCTGCTTGTAAAACTTTATTATTCTAAGACAAACTTTAGGACACCCCTCCTGGGACATCCTAATTTGGTGCCTTTTACCCAACACTGGGTTTAATCTGGGCAGTTAGACCCAATGTTGGATAAAACGTGTCAGTGATGGAGGTCCTGGGCAAGACTTCTTGACATTTGTCCTGGAATAAAACAGTTTTATAAGCGTTGAATGTTAGGATGTGCTGTTGGTTGCTTTTCGCAGGACTTCACAGCACCTAGTTCTTGGTAGCTGTAAAGGAGGTTGTACAGTTACATTGCAATATATAAGGTCAGCAAATAGCTGGTCATGAATCTACAAGGGCAGGAACAGGCATGAGGCTCAGAGTAGGGAAGTGCCAGAAATTTTCTTGGGGGCACTAAGACATCCGGGTGGCTCTTTCATGGAAGGAAACGTTTATGAAAGTGTACTATAGCAAGTGTGCTATGGTACCCTAGTAATTGGTGGATATGGTCAAAGGTGGTGGTTGTTCTAAAGGACATGGGTTGAATAGTGGGGGTTGAGGGACAGGAGTCAATAAGATGGGAGTGTCGAAAGTTGGGGGTGAAGTGATACCAGACAAATAGTAAATCTTGCTCCCCATTAAGACCTTGAACAGAGCAGGCCCATTAGTCAGTGACAGATGTTAAACTACTCATGTCCACACCTGTGATCACAGCATCTGGCAGAGAGAAATTTTACAGCATCATCTGCTGGTTCTTCACATTATGTCACATGACATCTCTGAGTTGCCCACTAAATTGGAATTTTACAAGACAGGTAGGTATTGATAGAATATCCAACAGCTGTCACTGACTGCGGGTCCCACTATGATTAAAGTCTTAATGGGGAGTATTTCCATTCAGGGCCACCAGCCCAACATATCCTATTTGTATTGCCATGGTGGGGAAGATGTCTTATAGCCCTAGCTCTGCTTGTGCATTTTCTCTTTCGTTCATTGAAGGACATAGGGGAGATCCTGATCTCTGACCACTGGGTTAGGCCTTATGCACCCTGCTGCTCTTAAACTCATGTTTAAGAGCTTTTGGCGATTTTTTTTGCCAAAGCCCCTGAACGCAACTCTATAAAAGCCTATGGTACAGGAATGGGTTGCTAGGCACAAAAACAGAAACATAGCCTTCGAAATGTCCTCTGATGTTGGCAGAATTCCTAAACTTATAGAGGCAGCTCAGCTGCTTCCACCAGGTACTCCTTGTGGGGGGACTTCATTTATCAGGTGTGGTGAGTCTGTAATTCCTGCCCTCCCTAAGGTTGTGGCTCATTCCAGTTTGTCTGCACAGGGGATACACTCCTTTCCTGGCCCCACGTTTATTCCTTCTCAGCATGTTCACTGCTCACCAGGTGTTGGCATGACCACTTGATTAGTGGCTGCTTTAAGGCTCATAAATAATGCTGTCCTTGGCCTGATAAATTACAAGCATGGACTTTCCCTAGCTCCATCGATCATGGCTTCCTCCCTCGGTTTTTACTGCAATCGTATAGGCCTTGGACCAGATAGCATCTATAAGACTTTTGGCTCTTGTAGCCTTTTATAATGTTATCTCCTTATAGACTCCCTAACACCACTTTCCTTTCTGGTACTCGCCTGCCATATTGGATATGAATGATGTTGGTGGTTGTTCTTCCTCCCTAACAGAATGCAGCCTGTGTTCACCTTAAGTGGTCTGTCTGAGTTTGGGTGTTGCCCAAGTGTGGGTCCAGCAAGGTCATGCTTTAACAGGGGTGGATCTTTTCACAGAGAATGTTATTCAATTAAGCTTCCTTCATCAAGCGATTGGAGTCCCCTTTAAGTCCTGGTCCCCTGGTTGTGAACAAGCAAGCTATCGCTTGTGAAACATGTCAACTGCTTGTCCTGTGTTTGTCTGATACACTTGTGACAATAAAGGTACATAAAGCAAGTTTTTTTGGAAATTTAGAGTGCGGCCATTTCTTCATTTTATTCGCATTGGATGGTGGTAAGCCGGGGTCTCCACCTGTCATCCATTTGCACCTGAAGATTTGCCTGGAGCGGTGTGCTTTTCTTTTGGTTCCTCCCCTGGGCAGGGCTTGTCCTGGAACCTCTTTTGGCTGAGGTACCTGCCTGTTCTGCTTTACCTGACTGGGTTGAGACCTTTTATATAGACCCATTAGCTGTGCTAGCTTCACTATGGTCCTGGAGCATGTGGGTTCTTGCCTTTGGGTGAGGTTGGAAAATATCTGGGGTTACTGTGTTGATCTGAGGAACCAGCTATTGGAATGTCCTACAAGGGACACTGTTTTTCGGAGCTACCCTGGACATCAGCTAGTGGAAGTTGCTGGGGGTTAGCATACATGGTTACTCCAGCAGTGCAATCTTAGGGATTACCTTATAAGACTCATTACTTCTCATTAAGGTAAGCAGAGCTCCTGGTTACTGTAAGCCCTTGGCTTTCTAAGCCACACCCTAGCTTAGCCCTCAATCCACCCACATGGCTTGGTCTTCAGGTTCCTCAAGCCTTCTGCTGGGTCTTCCAACATTAGAGACATTTTTACCTTCTAGGTTGGTGGCATATTTTGTCCTTCTGGACCTTGAGCATTGACCATCTTTAGTGCTTGCTTGGGGAAATGCATTTACCTACTGCTATGAGCTGGAATGCCTCCCAACCCCCCTTTGGTTGACCTTCAGACCTACCTATACCAGGTCTGCATGCTGCCCTTGAAGACCATCTGATAATACTTTTTTTTTTTAATAAAAGTTTGTACAATGGAACAGTTCAAGGATTTTGCTTCAATCTATTCTCACTCCTCGAGTGTAAGGGAGTTCCACCCCATATGGGTCCTACGGCCTTCTGCTTCCTCAGGCCCTGGTGTGGAATCCACTAGGTCTGCACTAGCGTTTTTTTCTATCCGGAAAACATCAGGCATGCTGGATGTTAAGGATGCATACTTGCATGTCCCCAAAGTTTTTTTATGTATTGTTGGTTACTTGCCTTGTTGGGGACTTGTGAAATATTCTATTGGCAAATATATCGTCTGAATCTTGTGTGAGGTTTGGCTATATCTAAACTTTTGCACCTCAGCGTTGGGATTGTTTCTTTGCATGGATTTCTTTTCTGGGCCTCTTTCTAAATATAGTTCAAAATAGAAGTCCTTTGTTTCCAGAATTTTTGACTCTCCACTACTGGACTCTTACTCTTCAATCCGGCAGTCATCCATTTAATTTTGCCTTGGGTGCCCTAAGGCTGTGGTAGTCTTCATTAATGGAGGTTCCATATACACAGTCCACTCTAGAACCTTTTTTGCAGCATTCTGTCATGTTTTGATGAGTCTCTCCATTCTTTGGGGTCTTATGATCCCCAAGACCAGATTGTCCTTGGCCAGTTCCTTCTTCCTGTGACTTGATGATCCACATGATGGATGCCAGCCTGTTAGGCTAAGAAGGAGTCCTGGTTATCTTATCTGTGCTGTAGACTTAGATGCTGAAAGGCTCTCCCCGTCCATGTGCTAAATGAGATTTTCAGGCATTTGTTATTTGCTACAGGTTGTTGGACACTCAACAGATTGGTCTTCCACCCTAGATTCTATCTGACCATGCCACGGCAGTGGCATATTTCATTCTCCAAGAGGATTACCCTGTCCAAAAGAACTGCATGCTCCAGCCCTGTCTGCTGTTTATTTTCTGGACATTGGCTTTGGCTGGCTGGTCTTCTAAGTCAGGCATGCCCAGAAAGTTATCTGCACCCAGTAATGCTAAAGGACCTGTGTCCATGTAGGGGAGGCTGCATGGCCCTTCTGGCCCCCTAGGCTAGAACTATCTGGTTTCTTTTTTTTGTGGGTGGTAGCAGCAGTTCCTCTGTAGGATCAATACAGCCTGGTCTGTGCCATTCCTTCCTCTCCTCCCTTATCATCTGCTCCACAAGTTTGCAACGTAGGGCCTTCTTGTCCTGATCTTCATGACCAGGTGAATTCTTGCTTGGGGGAAGTTACAGATCCAGTTCCAGTTTGCGATTCTCGACGGCAGAATGTACTGTTTCAGCTTTAGGGAAATTTAGGGTTTTCCACCCCCCTGTAGACACTGCTTTGGAATTTCCCAGTGGACACAGATAAAAATCTCCACCATGTCCTTTAATGAATGAAAGAGAAAATGGATTTTTCTGCACTCAACGTAAAATTCTTTTCTCTGCGTTCATTGAAGGAAACAGCACCCACCTCGCTTGCTGTTTTACCTGTGACTGGCTGTGGTTGTATGTACTGCTGTTTGTCCAACTGAGCTGCCTCTAGTGGCTGGGGGGTTTGGCCGCTGTCAGGGGCTGCCCCTAAACTGTGTTTCTGTTTTTGTGCCTAATGCCCTACGCCTGAAGGTGGCACCTGTCAGGTCACCTTGAGACTAGGTGACAGATGCACTCTGTAGGAGTCAGAAGTGCACCGCTAGGTAGTGGACCCTAGGACTGACTGCTGCGGATTGAACCCTGGGAGGTTCAGGAAGCAGGTCTACTGGATCACTGACACAGATCCCACTGGGAGCTAGAGCATAGATTCCCCAGGGCGCGGAGTCTAAGAGCCAGCAGGTGTTCACCAGAGCTTTTAGTGGTAAGGATGGACTGCGCTGCAGTCTGGCTCCAGGTCGCGGCCCCCAGGGTCTCACAGCTCACATTAACGGTAGACTACAGGAGAAGAGGAAGGAGGCAGCAGGCTGGAACAACAAGGAAAGTAAGGGACAAGCCAAGGTCGGGGCCACAAGCAGACAAGGACAACAGAGTTCACGCCAAAGTTCAGGGTCACAGGCAAACAGGGATGGTCAGGGACACGCCAAAGGTCAGGGTCACGAGCAGACAGGAATAGTTAAGAACAGGCCAAAGTCGGTAACTGGAATCAGACGTAGGAAACACAGCAAGTACACACGAAAGCTAACACACAATGGTTGATCAGCACTGCTGGCTTGCAGTGCACAGGTTAATATAGGGTTCCCTGATAGGGCCTGGGGTGGGGCCATGCTTAGAGGAGAGGTTATAAAACCAGTCAGGTGAGAGGCAGCTGGTCTTTAGAGATGAACACATGGAGACAGGTAAGCTGACAAAGAAACTCTATTGCATAACCATGACAGCACCATAACCCAATGGTCAGAAATGAAGATCTCGCTGTGTCCTAATAAACACGTAAAAAAGGATTTTACAATGATTGCAAAAAATCCCATATTTTTCATCATACAGTATATTCATTTTGGATTGTCCAGATTTAGGACAGGAATACTTTAAAGTGCCAACATACTTAGGAGGGCAATCATATAGAGCCTGCAGAACGGACCTGCCATAGATTTAAATGCTGAGTTCAAAGGGGAGGAGTGAGGCACAGAAAATGCGCTCAGCAGGCAGAAGGGGGGAGGGATCAAAGTTGACTTTGAAACAAAAAAGTCAAGATTTGCATATACATATGGTTGCCTACATCTAGATCTATTGATGATTTTGACACAAGGTTTTCTTTGAAGGTGACCTTTACTATTTTTTTCCCATCACGTATTCTCTTTTGAACTGTCCACTTTTGAGACAGGTTTACTTTAAATCATCCCCTCAGCTAATTAGCATACCATAGACCAGAAAAATGAACTGCAAGAAGCGGCTAATATTCTTATCAGCAGGATACATATTTCCTATGACGTAAAGACACAAGTCTCCGTTTCTTCTAGCAGTATCACGTTGGCGTTTAACACTACAAGTGCATCTCAGGTTTAACTCTTTGCCTTGCAAATGTACACTCAGCGTAGAATCTTATTAATGCATCGCAATTTATATTTATACTTATTTATGGGTTTATTCAAAATACTATGATATCAAAGAGCTGGTAATCTCATTCATAATACATAAAGAAGAAAAAAGGTCATAGCTAAATAAAAATATAGAAAGAAATCAGTAATAGGGCACCTGCATTCAAAAAACACATGTAACAATAACAGGAAAGGAGCAATAATGACGCACTCTGTATTCCAGACTGTTTAGAATTAAAAAATTGCCTACATTAAGGCTCATATCCAGACAAACGCCTAAAAACACATTTGAATTACAAACATGTGAGTTGTCTGCTTGAGAATTTGTAATTCTTTGCAGCCACTTGGGGATCACTATTCAGTTCATGTCTTGTCAGCCTCTAGTGCTCCATGAAACAAGGGGTGCAAGCCACACCGGCCATCGCCCTACAGCAAAACAGATTTGCTCTGCAAGTCTCTGGGTGTGCCCTCAGTCTAACTGGGTGGTAACTCAGTTTGTCGCAGCTGCTTTCCCAATCCCGTTACAGTAGTGCATCTCCTAGGGCATGTACACAGTCGTGGCCAATCTGGTGCACGTGCGTCTGGTATACTCCGTGGACAGATGACCATTCAACATTTGTCCACATGTTGCCGAGCCCCCATGTGTTTCCCAAGCCTGGGCCTCTTTTGTTCCTGAGCCTTCTTGTGCCTTTGCTGCCACAAGATCCATGCAGTCCATAGCCACAACTCCAGATTCGCTGTACCTGACGTTATTCCCAGTACATTTTACCCATTGCTTGTGGCTCCAGGAAGTGTTCCTGGTACATTCCATTTGTCACCCCTGGTCACAAACATTGTTACTGGTTAGGTCCACCTGTCACTCCTGACTGCAAACACTGTTGTTGGTTTGCTTTATCTGTTGCTCCTGGCCACAAGTAATTTCCCTGGTACACTTAATTTGCCAAAATCTGTTCCTCTGAATCTTCTCAGCTGGGTACAGCTCTTCCTGGTATGGTTTGCTCACCAAACTCTGCTCCTCAAAGCCATCGCAGTGGGGCACTTTTGAGCATCTCTCTTCAGTAATCCCACCAGCTTCCTCCCATTTCCTCACTAGTGACCTGGCTGTCTCCACCATTAGCCCTATCGCATCTTCCTGCTACATCTGTCAGTATCTGAGAAAGTGACTGAGGCAACAGCTGAGTCCAAACCCCGTGAAGATGTCCCTGGTGAACACCGTCTGCTCCTTAGACTCCTTTCCTTTAACAAACTCAGCCATAGAGAGGGTATGGTCCAATTTGCTCTGTTTTGTGACTCACTTTGATTTCTCAAGTTTAAAAATAGAGATCTGCAATCAAAACTTTCTAAAGGGTCCCATCTGTGTGGGGGGTATGGTTTGCATTTTCTGTCCAACTCCAAGAGCATGAGAAAATAGGATTTTTATAACAGCTTACCTGTAAAATCCTTTTCTTGGAGTACATCACTGGACACAGAGACAAAGTAATTACTGTATGGGTTATATAGGCACCTTCAGGTGATGGACACTGGCACACCCTAGACAGGAAGTTTAACCCCCTATATAACCCCTCCCCTTACCCCCTTACCTCAGTTTTGTAGTAAAGCAATACATGTGTAACCAGAAAGAGGGGAGGGACCTCTGTGTCCCGTGATGTACTCCAAGAAAAGGATTTTACAGATAAGCTGTTATAAAAATCCAATTTTTTTATCGTACATCACGGGACACAGAGCCACAGTAATTACTGTATGGGATGTCCCAGAGCAATGCTATCTGAGGGGAGGGAGACACAAACAAAATTTGGGTGCAATCAGACCTGAGGACCTATACTGCTGCCTGCAGCATACTACACCCAAAGGCGATAACCTCATGCCTTCTTACATCCACCTGATAGAATCTGGTGAACGTATGGACTGAAGACCAAGTTGTGGCCTTGCAGATTTGAGCCATGAAGGCTTGGTGATGTACTGCCCATGAAGTACTAACAACCCTGGTGGAGTGCGCTTTGATTTGAAAAGGTGGAATTTTCCTCTTCAAACCATGAGCTTGAATATTTACTTCCCGAATCCACTTAGCAATAATAGATTTTGACGCTGCCTGTCCTTTTCTAGGACCTTCAGGCTAGATTTTGACTGCTCTCACTACATCCCGAGAATGTAGTGACTTTTCTTCAGTAGAACAAGGTTCTGGAAAAAATGAAGGTAGAACAATATCCTGGTTTAGATGAAAACCTGAAACCACCTTCGGCAGAAAGCTAGGATGCAGTACTACTATATCCTTGTTAATATTTAAATATGGCTCTTTACAAGAAAGAGCAGCCAATTCTGATAACCTTCTTGCAGAAGATATGGCTACCAGAAAAACTAGCTTCCTTGTAAAAAGGACCAAGGGAATATGTCGTATCGGCTCAAAAGGCTGTTTCTGTAATGCAGACAGAACTAAATTCAAGTCCCAAGGATTCAAGGGTGACCTAACCGGTGGATAGAGCCACGTTACCCCCTGAATATAGCTACGGACCAAAGAATGCGAAGCAAGTGGTCGCTGAAACAATACCGATAAAGCCGAGACTTGGCCTTTGATAGTACTCAAGGCCAGCTTCATCTCTAACCTCATTTGCAGAAAGGCAAGGATTCTACCTATGACATACTTTCTGGGATGCCAACCCCTGGATTCACACCAGGAAACATATGCCTTCCAGACTGTAAAATAAATGACTCTGGAAGCTGGCTTCCTTGCATTAATCAATAAAGATATCACTGAGCCTGAAAGGCCACGATTCTTCAGAATGTGGGTTTCAATAGCCAAACCGTTAAATTTAGCGTTTGTAAGGTAGGCTGGAACACTGGTCCCTGCAAAAGCAGGTCTTGTGACGTGGTGATAGGGTCCATGGGTCCCCTACCGGCATCTTTATGATCTCTGTATACCAAGAACTTCTGGGCCACAAGCACCACTGACTTCCTTTCCTGCTTGATCCTGCAAAGAAGCCATGGTAGCAGCAGAATAGGAGGGAATGCATAAATCAATGAGAACTGATCCCACGGGGTCACCAACGCATCTGTTCCGCATGCGAGTGGATCCCTTGTTCTTGACACAAAGTTGTCGACTTTGCTGTTGAACCTGGACGCAAACAGATCTACATTCGGGATCCCCCATCTCTGGCATATAGCCAGGAAGATGTCAGGATGAAGGGACCATTCCCCCGGGAACAACTGCTGGCGACTCAAGTAGTCCACCTGCCAAATCTCTATCTCTGGGATGAAGATTGCCGATATGCATGGCACATGCTTTTCTGCCCAGGCTAGGATATGGTTTACCTCTTCCTGGGCTGCATGACTTCTGGTGCCCCCTTGGTGATTGATATAAGCCACTGCTGTGGCATTGTCGGACTGAATTCTGACCAGATAATTCTGCAACCTGAATGTCCAGGCCCTTAGGGCTAGATGCGCTGCCTGAATCTCTAGAATATTGATGGGCAAGGTTCTTTCGGTCCTGGACCATTTTCCTTGGACAGTCGCTTCTTCCAGGACTGATCCCCAACCTGACAGGCTGGCATCTGTTGTTACCACCTTCCAGGTAACTGGTACGAAGGATTTCCCCTTATGCAGATTCTTGGATATCCCCCACCAACTGAGGCTCTAGCGCACCTTTGGTGACAGACGCATTGGAAAATCTAGCGCTTGGACCTTCTTGTTCTAAGCAGAAAGGATACTGTTTTGCAGCAGTCTTGAATGAAATTGAGCATAGGGAATCGCCACCATTTTTCCCAACAACCTCAAGCAAAGGCGAATAGAAGGAACCTTTTTTGCCCTGACCACCTGAACCAGCTCTTTATGGCGCTGATTTTTGCCTGGGGTAAAAACACCCTCTTCTGGGCTGTATCTATGACCAGACCCAAGTACTCTAGTCTTCTTAATGGTTTTAAGGAAGATTTCTCTGGGTTGAGGACCCAACCTAGGTATTCCAGGTAGTTGATTGTGGTGACCATGCTTTGGTCTAAGCAGGCTACCGGCCAGTCTATCAAGAGCAGGTCGTCTAGGTATGCTACAATTGTTATAACTTGAGCCCTTATCTGGCCAGAGGAAGGGGCAGAAGTTTTGTAAACACCCGAGGTGTAGTAGCTAGACCGAAAGGCAAGGCTACAATCTGAAAATTGAGTTTTTCTACCTCGAAACGCAGATAATTCCGATGAGTGGGGAAAATAGGCACATGGAGGTATGCATCTCTGATGCCAGAAGTTCTCCTCCTTGTAGGATGGAGACAACCGACCAGATTGATTCTATGCGGAAAAGCGGATATTCAGGATTCGGTTTAGATCCTTGAGATCTAGAATGGGTCTGACATCTCCATTTGGTTTTGGTACCGTGAAAAGGTTTGAATAAAACCCCAACCCCTGCTCTTTCGCAGGGACCGCCATGATCACTTTTTGAGACAAAAGTCAATCTAATGCTCGAAAGAGAGACTTCTTTTTCTCTGGATCTTTGGGGACGTTTGACCTGAGGAAACGAGGAGATGGGAATTCTCGGAACTCTAGTTTGTAACCTAGAGTTATTGTGGAGACCACCCATTTGTCGCGAAACTCTTCCTGCCAGACCTTTGACAACTGCAGAAGTCTTCCCCCCCACTCGAGCGAGTGGGGGTGCCCCTTCATAAAGAGGCTTTTGTGTTCTGCCTTGTAGGTTTCCTCCCCCAGGGCTTCTTTTGTTCCTGGGGTTGACCCTAAGGGTTTACCTCTTGAACCTGACGGCGGAGGCCATCGCGACTGCCTTGAGGCTGATGCCCCGCCCTGGAGAAAGAGCCCGTTTAAATGAGGGAAGTTTACTCCTTTTCTTAACTGGCAAAAGGGTACTTTTCCCACTTGATATCTTTTGGATGTATTTGTCAAAATTATCCCCAAACAGCCTTTCACCGCGGAAAGGAAACCAGCCAGGAGTTTTTTGCATGGCGCTTCGGCTGACCAACTTTTCAACCATAAGATTCTACGAATATGCTCTAACCCAAGCGAAAGGGGAGAGGTCTGAAGAATAGAATCTCTGATTGCGTCAATTTCAAAACACAAAGCCCCTGGCAGCTCTGCTAAATCCTGGGCCTGCTACTCAGGGAAAACCTTGAGCACCTGTTTCAAGTGGTCTCTGAAGGATTGACATACCCCAATTGCCACCACTGCAGGTTGAACTACTGAACCTGCCAAGGAGAAAATGTTTTTCAACAGGAATTCCAATTTTTTATCAGTTGGATCCCTAAGCATTTGTGCATTGACAACAGAACAAGTCAAACTTTTATTTACAGAAGATATAGCAGCGTCAATTGCTGGTATACCCCACATCTTAGTAAATTTTTCCTCCATAGGATAAAGTGTTGAAAACTTTTTAGAGGGGAAAAAATACTTATCTGGGTGATTCCACTCAGAATACATAAGTTTTTCCAGCAATGAATGGACATGAAAGGCACGCAAAGCTTAAGGAGGCTTTAGTGAACACAAACAAGAAGTGGGCTTTTCAACCGACTCAGTTAAGGGTAGTTTAAATGTGGAGCGGACCATTTCAGTAAGAGATTGCACTAGCAATTTCTCAGCTTGTGAAGCTGAAGAAGGTCCCTCCCCACTTGATCCCTCAGAAAAGGAATCATCAGCCTCTTCACGGTCCCCTGAGGGGGATTCATCTTCCCTGTCTCACTGTTCCTCTGTTTGAGGGTCCTGGGTGGTAGAAGGGGACCCAATGCGTTTTCTCCCATTCTGGGAAGATGCGATTAAAGTCGCTAACCTTTCCTCCAATCCAATCATGGCTGAGGAAAAAACCTCCTCAGTAATATAGACAGGGGCTGAAATGTCCCTAGGCCTTTCGGGGGGGGGGGGGTAGCGTTGCAGAGGGAGGGTCCTCAGAGCCTGAGGGAGATCCCTTTGAGCCCCTGTTTTTTGGGGTATTTGCACCTCCCCTTCTGCCTATAGTGCTAAGCACAAATGCAGAGGTACTGCCAAAAATGCACCCACTGCTGAGCAAATAGTCGAGCAACTGCTGCTGCTATTAATGCTCAGCCTGATGCTAAGTAAACGTGCCCTGGGAATGCCTGTGTCACCAACACTCACATGCCCCCTGCTCTGTGTCCCTCCATCAGCTGAATGCACTTGTAAAATGTGCAATTAAAGCCTGCACAGCCCTGCGTTGTGGACGCTGAAACACGCCGACGCCGCACTAAACCCCGCCTCTTCCTCTGACTTCCCACCATGCCCTCCCACTCTTTTTTTGATTGTTTTCCCACGCAAGCGGACCTCTGATCTGGCCGGATCGCATGGGGGAGGGCGGGGTGGAGGAGAGGAGGAGAGCCGATGAAAGAGAACAGCTGGGCTGTGGCGGTGGCAGCGGGAGCGGCGCAGCATACCGCCGACTGGTCCATGCTTCCTCGGCCCTCTGGAGAGAGAAAATATACTCCTGCCCAGGTGGGGGGTGTTGAAAAGAAAAGCCCCCCTTCCAACATCTTACCTGAGGCTTGGGATTGGAGGAAGCATGCAACTTGTACTGACACAGAGCGAGACTGACAAGCATGGAATCAGGTACGTGCTCTTGACAGCCCCCAGTGGCGTCTTTAGGCATGACAACATTTACTTAAAGGAGAAACCCCATAAGAATTAGAAAATTCCTTAGGAATCTCCGCTTACCTTATCCTGCTGCAGGGTTCTGTGGTAAACCAAACAGACCCAATCTTCACCACTCACTGTGGGCTCTGTTAAAAAACCTTCAAGGACCGGGGCCCCTTTTTATCGGGGGTTCCACACCCTTGGACCCGTAAAGCACCCCGCCAGGAAATATGGCTGAAAAAACCAAGCACTGGATCCCGGGGTCTAGCTCTCTAAAAAGAGAAGCGTTACAGGCAAAACCTTGTTTCTTCCGATACGAGGCCCGGGTACCATTCAATTTGCCCTAAAAAGACACTTTGAATGGATTTGGCTGCATGGCTTCCCCCGGCAAGGATTACTCCAGCGGAGCTCAGCACAGCACATCTTTACTCGTGGCCAACACCTAAGACACTGGCGAAAAAATTGAGGTACTCCCGGTAAGGGGAGGGGTTATATAGGGGGTTAAACTTCCTGTCTAGGGTGTGCCAGTGTCCATCACCTGAAGATGCCTATATAACCCATACAGTAATTACTGTGGCTCTGTGTCCCGTGATGTATGATAAAGACATTTTTTTTCTCTAAGCTTTATCCCTTTTATTATCCATACTGTTTGTGTATGCATGTCTCACCTTGTAACTTTTATTTTTGAAAACTTTCTGTACCTTCTCTACGCACTGCACACCAAGGAATAATAAACAGAAAATGATTAGGCTGTTTTTTGAATGCTCTAAAGCAGTGGTCTCCAAACTATGACCCTCGGGCCAGATGCGGCCCTTTGCATACATTTATCCAGCCCTTTGGGCACTATTCTTCCCACTGATACGAGGCACTATTCCTCCCACTGATATAAGAGCCTGGTACGAATTTTAAGAAAAACTCCCAGTAGCACCTTGCTACTGGTCAAGACACTGTCTGCATGAAGTTTGCATTCTCTCCTTGTGCTTGCGGGTACATCGGTTCCTTCCCATACTCCAATAAATGCTGGTAGGAAACTTGCCTCCTGTCCAAAGTGGCCTAGTATGTGTAAGGTAGGGACCTTAGATTGTAAGCTCCTTGAGGGCAGGGACTAATGTTAATGTCCCCCACCTACACCTTAGACAAAGTCCTTTAAGCAAATCCCCCACCCTCCAAAAAAAAGGAAACCGTGGCCCTCAATAAAAATCTGTGTCCAACAATGTAAAACTTTGCCCTTCACAATGACGCGCCGTCCGACGATGTTCTCCTGCCAACATGACAACCCACTGCACTACTGTCACGAAATGTCAGATCCCTGACTGGCTTATGCTCATAACAAACCACATCAGGATCCTGGGTGACACCATTGACCAAAGAGGGCCCTCCTTGCCGCAACACACAAGCACATACTCTTCTGGGAAGACTTTCCATAAGATTTTGGAGCGTCTGTGAGAATTTGTGCCCATTCGCTGATGTTGGATGAAACAACCTGACATGAAATCTCTGTTCCAATTTAACCCAAAAGTCTTTTTGAAGAGCTGTGGTCACTCACAATCCTCAGCACTAAGTTCATCAAAGAGTTTGTATTATTGCTCATGGTCAATTCTGGATTTTTTATATTAAAGTAATTAAAATGGATGTTCAAGCTCTTGCAAGATAACCAATTATCTGTACTAGTAACAGATGGAGCGGCAGGACGCCATGAATTATTTATGATATTTTTAAAATGTTTTTTAATGGTATGTAGATTCAACTTTAAAAGTCAATGTTTTCATTAATAAAGTGTTTCATTATTTATCTGGTCGGCCATTATGAGTTCTTGTTTGAAGCGTGCAGTGCAGGCCATTTATAGCCATTACTTTGTATAATTCATTTTGGGTTGCACTTGATCCCTGACCTTTTTTTTTTATTCTTCTAATTATACACCAATCAGCCATAATTTTATGACCACTGACAGGTAAATTGAATAACATTGATAATCTCATTACAATGGCTTTTTAAAGTCCGTGGGATATACAGTATCTCACAAAAGTGAGTACACCCCTCACATTTCTGTAAATATTTTATTCTATCTTTTCATGTGAAAACTGAGGAAATTACACTTTGCTACAATATAAAGTAGTGAGTGTACAGCTTGTATAACAGTGTAAATTTACTGTCCCCTCAACAATAACTCAACACACAGCCATTAATATCTAAGCCGCTGGCAACAAAAGTGAGTACACCCCTAAAATGAAAATGTTTAAAGGAGAAGTATAGCCAAAGCTTGTTTGGCTGTATTTCTCCTATGGATCACAGGAGTGCAATTCTCCTGTGACCCCATTTTTAGCAGAGAGCGGGCTGAATTCCACTCTTTGCTGACATTACAGAAATCAGTCCGGGCACCGCGTCATCCCGACAATGGGAGTCTGGATCCGCCAAGTGCCGCTAAAAGCCTGAGACGGCCGTTCCGTGCCCTCCACAGCCCAGCGCTCCAATGAGCGAGGAGGGAGCAGAGCATAGAGCAGTGACTGACATTCTATAGCACTCTGCTCAGAGAGCTCTGAAAATCGAGTAATCGGCAATGTTTGATCGCTCGGTTCTCAGTGCAGAGGCGCCGGGGGACAGATGCAGCATCGGACCCATGCTGCATCCACCTAGTTAGGTATAAATGGGGGAAAAAAAATCCTTTACTTCTCTTTTTAAGGATTCAATATTGATCACATAGAAAATCCAATGGTCAAACGGTTCGAAATGGCAGTATCACCACTCATCCACTCACCCCATAAATGATGAGGTGGGGCTCAGTGGCTAAATACTGTAGAAACCGAGGGGCGTGGCCTGACCTGGCATGGAGAGAGTCGCCTAATCCTACAGCTCCGGCCGCCACAGGAAAAAGCCACTGATATTCTGAGGTAATCTCGCACTGTACCCTTCACCGATTATGGGGACAGCCTCCCGAACCTCTTCGGCATCCCGCTCGAGATCCCCAAGAGACCTGGCTGGGACACAGGGGCAGAACATCCCGGAGATGTTCCGGGCGGGTAGAGGCAATATGGCGCCCTCCCGCCACTCACAGGGGCTCTCCTCACAACCACCCTCTCAACCTCATCATATGCCCATTCCGCCACCCCAAATACTGCCTCCGGCAGATGGGGGAGATGGGATAGAACTAAGGCCGCACCCGCCTCTAACCATTCTGGATCTCCGCTCCATGGCGGATGATATTAAAGACACACTGGCAGCCGCCATTTCGGAACTTAGACTAGACCTCAAGTCCCTGAATGATAGGGTACAGGTGGTAGAGAACGTGTCTGACCATCATGAAGTTATCCTTCAGTCGGTCACGGAAGATGTGGACTCACACACTCGACAGCTACGTGACATGCAAAGGCACATTGAAGACCTCGACAACAGAGGCAGAAGGCACAATTTGCGTATTAGAGGCCTGCCGGAGACATTTGAAGGAGATCAGATCTCCACAGCTATCGTCTCCATCTTTAACTCCCTGCTTGACCGGCCCGCACACACCCCTATTGACATGGAGCGTATCCACCGCGCTCTGCGCCCCAAAGGAAGGGACACAGACCCACCAAGGGACATTATCTGTTGCATAGTGGACTTCAGGCTTAAGGAGGAAATCCTTAAAATGGCGCGGGGCAGACCCCAGATAGTGCATGACTGGACCCCAGTGCAAATCTACCAGGATCTCTCTGGTATTACTCTGCAACACAGGCGAGACCTGCGTCCCCTGCTAGAAACCCTGAGGGACAGACAAATACTGTATAAGTGGAAGTTCCCCTTCTGCCTCTCTGCCTCCACACACGGCCGCACAGCGATCCTCAAAGTCCCAGAAGACCTTCCTCATTTCTGTGCCACCCTTGGCATCCCCTTGATGCAGGTACCGAACTGGTACGCAGCTTTTCGCCCCCGCACAGGGATGCCCAGAGAAGACCTTATGGAGACGCAAGCGCCTCGGCTCAACCGGAGACGTTCACCCTCCGCCCGCAGGAGCCTCACTGCACACCGCTCATACCACCGTACCAACAGCCCAGACGTCTCCCCCAGATCCCAGGGAACGCGTAGGGGCCGTAACCGGCATGTCTAAAGCGGCCTTGTCCTCTTAGTGGTCTATAAATGCCAACTACAAAACCCGAGGCCTTTGACTATATTCAACGTTTGAATTCCTAATGACTTTTATTGTTCGGCATTTTTTTTCTTTTTTTTTTTTTTCTTTTTTTTTTTTTTGCTTTGCTTTTTGCGCAACCATCTCAGAAGGTCACACTGGAGCGTTAGCAGGGCAAGCCAGCTGGATACACCGGCTTGTGGGCTTTCTCCCCTCCAATTCAGCGCCAAAGAGACGCTACTGCACGACCGCCCTCGGATCTCGTTCAGCAAACGCCCACAATAACTTTCCGTAGTCCGGCGGGCAGATGTCACTGCTAACTATCGCTAGACGTCAATCGGGCATCCGAGCCCACGACTACGACACCCACACTGCCTTGCGACGACGCACCACGCCCATACTCCAACGTGCTCACGTAAGAACTTCTACTGCACGCATGCCCGCCGACCTGACAAGCTGCCAACACTGATCCGAAACGGCACTTCATCCCTGCACACTTGGCAACTGGTAACCTCAGCAACGACCTGCATGGAGACCCCAGTATAGCAGCGGTCTACCATAAGACACTCTCCTACCCATTGCCACGGAGGCGCATCACAATGACACTCCTGCACTCCACCTGCACGTCGACAACCTGTGGAGCCCACCAAGCTGCAATACCCATCACCTTCACATACTGGAGTATGAACTGGCTGGTACATCCACCTTATGGTCTAGTGCATACTGTTTAACGGCTTCACCGTTCTTCCTATTTTTTTTTTTTTTGTTTGTTTTGTTGTTGTTTTTGTTTTATTGTTTTACTGTTGATTTTTTGATTAGGAGAGGCTACTGAGGGCGGTGTTCTCAATAGCGCCAATATCCACCCTCTAAGGTTTCGATTGCCTCCTTTTGCCTAATTTATGCCCCTTTCAGAGGCATATGGTTATGTACCATTTGTACAAACCCTTGGGAGGGGTAATTTCCAGCTGCCAACCTAGGCCTCATCCGCCTTCGCCACTACACCCCCCCCTTAAAAGAGTGGACTGAGGCGCTGCTCGACTTGCCGTCAGCCGCCTTCTTCGGCTTTGCCCCCACCCCAATACCTGCCCCACCTGGCACTGGAGGTTACCTCACCCACGGGTCTTTCTTTGTTTCACAGTTTCATTGTTTGCACGTTTTGATAAGCTGCCTAATCCTGAACCCATTGTGCGCCAAGGTCATTCACCGTTCCTAACATGCTACCCCACAATATGTACCTACCATTCTTTTTCAACCCGTCTATCAACCGCACCTCAGTAATAGGCTGCAGAATTTCCTGTGGCGGAGGGCTTCGTCCTCATTTTCATCACACACCACCCTCACTTTCTCCATCGCCCGGCTACGGTAAACCTCCACTCGGACCTGCGCTGGGCCTTTGTCTCCCTCACAGGATACTCCACCAGACGTCCCCTACTGCTAACCGACCCCGTCCCCTCCCCCCCTCCCGACCTCGGCGGCCATGACTAACTACAACTCCACTCAGGGAGCCACGCCACAGCTATCAAACTCCCTCAAACTATACTCAATTAACATAAGAGGGCTTAATACACCTGAAAAAAGGTCCCAACTACTAGCATCCCTCAAACAATCCAAAGCACACATAGTGTTAATTCAGGAAACACATTTTCGCACAGATTCCATTCCTAAATTTCACAGCCGTTACTTCCCCACGATAATTAACGCCTCCAACGTAGAGTCGAAATCTAAAGGGGTCACAACACTCATCTCCAATCAATGCCCATTTCTGATCACAGACACGCTAAAGGACCCTTATACCTTTTCATAAAAGGCACTCTCCACCAGCTACCCTACACTATCGCCAACATTTAAGCGCCAAACTCGGGCCAGGTCTCCTTTTTCAAAACAACCCTGCAATTGTTGACTAGTTTCCAAGTCGGTACACTTATTGTAGGCGCGGATTTCAATGTCCCACTGAACCCATCACTAGACACCTCAAACGGGTCATCCTTTCTCACCCATAGGGCCTTAAGGGCAATTAAACTACAACTCAGTAATTTACTCCTCCATGATACGTGGCGTACACTTCATCCCAAGGAAAGGGATTACTCGTACTACTCACCGTCACATGACAAATACTCTAGATTGGACCACTTCTTCCTATCTCAAAACGACTTGACCAACCTCACGAAAGCGACCATTGAACCGTCCATACTGTCAGATCACAACCCTATCTCCATGACCTTACTGTTACCGACCAAGAACATGAAAACGCGCATTTGGCATCTGGATAGTTCCCTACTAACGGATGAACTTAACATAAATAGACTATCCAATTGCCTCACTGACTTTTTTGCCAATAATGACACTCCTGACGTTACGCTGCTGACCACCTGGAACGCGCATAAATGTGTCATTCGGGGCGAACTCCTCTCTATAGCCGCTAACCGCAACAAACTCAACCGCGCACGCATAGCCAAGCTAACTGCGCGCGTACACACGCTCGAACAGGCACACAAAGCCTCCGTCGCTTCTGCTTTACTAACCGATCTAACAAGGACGAGGGAGGAACTTTTAGATGCACTTAACAAATCGCTGAAACGCAAATTCATGCTGACACAAAAACTATATTATGAATTTGGGAACAAATCCAGCAAATTATTAGCAAGGGCACTTCAATCTAAAAAGGCCTCCCATACTATTCATAAAATATCTAACTCAAATGGGGAATCGTTCTCTAAAAACGAAGATATCTCGACGCAATTTGTTCAATACTTCACCAAATTGTACAATTTGTCCCCGCCACAACACGTCGACGACTCACTTAATCGGAAAAACGCCCTCATAAATTTCCTTCAACAATATGGACCGCAACCCCTATCCACTGAGGACGCTCAATCACTAGACACCCCGATTTCAACAGATGAACTCCTTCTAGCACTACGACAAATGAAAACGGGCAAAAGCCCTGGCCCTGACGGCTTTTCGACCTGTTATTATAAGGCCTTCCCCTCCACCCTCCTTACGCACCTAGCGAAAGCCCTCAACGCTCTATCCCCTTCATCACACGCGCACACTGAAATGCTCTCAGCCCACATTACGCTAATCCCCAAAAAAGACAAGGACCCCACGCAAGTGACAAACTACCGCCCCATCTCTCTGCTTAACGTAGACCTAAAGCTATACGCGAAAGCATTAGCTAACCGACTCCTACCTTTCATACCATCTCTAACTTCATTAGAACAGGTCGGCTTTGTCCCCGGCCGTGAAGCTAGGGACAACACCATTAAAGCATTGAACATTCACCATTGGCTCACAAGAACATCCACCAAAGGGTTCTTTCTCTCGCTGGATGCAGAGAAGGCGTTCGACGGGGTGGCATGGGACTACATGGAGGCCACCCTTCAGGCGATAGGGTTGCCCCCGCGCATGCTCACAATGATCATGGCCCTCTATGCCTCCCCAACTGCCAGAATACGAATTAACGGCACGCTGTCGAACGCCTTCTCTGTCTCCAATGGAACCCGTCAAGGGTGCCCCCTGTCACCACTTATATTCATACTGACCCTTGAACCCATGCTCCGCAAATTAAGAGATAACCCCACTATCAGAGGTGTTGACATGCACCATAAGTCCTACAAATTAGCCGCATACGCAGACGATATACTACTATTCCTGACTGACCCCATCACAACCATCCCCAATCTGCTAGCTGATTTCGAACTCTTCAAAACCCTCTCTAACCTAAAAATCAACTTCAACAAATCCAAAGCCCTCAACATTACTTTACCCCCTGACACGGTAAATCTCTGCAAACTTAACTTCCCCTTCGGCTGGGAACCCACGGCCATCTCTTACCTCGGAATCAAAATCACCTCAGATCTAAAAAACCTATATACCAGTAACTTCGCACCCATGTTGCTGTCTATCCAAGGGGATCTTCAGAAGTGGCATATGGGATCCTTCTCTTGGCTGGGCAGGATCGCCATACTAACGATGAACGTCCTGCCCAGAATCCTGTATCTAATTCAAGCCATACCAATGAAACTGCCCCCCACATTCTTCTTATCCTATAAACGCATTTGCAGGTCCTTCATTTGGGCATCGAAACAACCAAGACTTAGCTGGGACAGATTAGTCCTTCCCAAACAATTAGGAGGCCTGGGACTTCCTGACCTACAAAAATACCATTGGGCCTGCCACTTGACCAGATTAGTGGACTGGCACAAACACCGGACAGCCAAAGACTGGGTTGATTTAGAAGATTAATTTGCGAGCCTTCTGATCGTGAACTCTCCCTGGGTCGATAGCAGACACGTACCAGAAGCCTTCTCCTCCCACCCTTTCATTAGTGCCACCCTCGCAATTTTCAAAAGGCTTGCAATACACTCAACATGCTCCCAACACCGGGCCCCATGACCCCACTAACCAACAACCCGGAATTCCCCCCGGGCCTAATACATACAGACCCTGCCCATGACTCGGTCACCACCCCAGTAAGAGCTCATAGCTGTTTTCGCAATGGCGCACTACTCTCCCACACGGAACTTGGTTCGACACTTTCGGGCTTTCACTTACCTTTTTTTAAATACCTACAATTGAGACATTTTTTAAGGAAACATGGCAGGGACTCCCCTCACAGCAGAGACCATACCCCACTGGAACTAATTTGCTTAGACACCGAACCCCAGGGCCACCTCATTTCCACCACCTACTCGCTCCTGTTCTCACAACACATAGTCAAAAATGACAAACTGGTTCGGCAATGGGAATCGGACCTCTCGCTGGATCTATCCCCTCAGGAATGGGATTCCATCTTCACCCTCATGCATAAGGGATCTATAAATGTCTTAACGCAAGAAAACCGATATAAAGTATTCTCTAAATGGTACAGAACACCCGACAGAGTACACCACTTTCACCCATCCATTCCCCCAACCTGTTGGAGGTGCGGCTCTGCCAAAGGCACCTTATTGCACATTTGATGGAATTGCAGCCTCATCCAACCATTCTGGCAGGCTATACACCAGTTAATTACCCAAATAACCACTTTTACACCGGCATTCACCCCTGAACGATACCTACTTCACCACACTCCTGTCGCCCCAGGCACTTACAAAAAATCACTTACCATACACTTAGTCAATGCAGCTAATCTATGCGTCCCCGCTTTATGGAGGAACATGTCACCCCCATCGGTTCAAGACTGGATTCGGAGGGTCGACAAAATAGCAGAAATGGAGAATCTTATCTGTCAAGCCAACGACAACCCTACCAAATTTAACACCACCTGGGCGAGCTGGCTACACTTCCGCCAATCATTCACGACAACTTCCCAACCTACCACTCTCCCACACACCACGATCTGAACACATTTTGCAGCATAACCTTAACTCCCTGACTTGGCCTGGCCGCCTTACCCCCTGGTCCTTCCCACATCCCTCTCCCCATCTCAGTCGAGACCCTACTCCCACCCTTCTCACAGACAACATGGCCAATTATCCACTTGAGCATACTCTCTCCTCTTACATCCCTGTGACACAGGGGTACGAATACCCCAGCCACTCTATCCTGCACAACACTCGGCTGCAGAGAGCCAGGTCACTCAGTGGCACCGCGTCATAACCCACATTACTCATTAGTCATTGGTAACACTGTCCTAACAACTTCCGCTCCCGACCCATTCACAGAAATGATCCCCTTTTGGGGGTGAATGGACTCGGGGTTTCTTCACTTGCCATGTCCGGACGTGACCGTGGACCCTATGCAGACCCGCCCCCCCAGCAGCAAGATCTTAACACAAGTTTACTGCTTTCAGTTCGGGAATTCTAATTGTTGATTGTTGTTTTCTAGAACGTTATCTTCTCACCTTACAGTGGCTTATTTAATGCCCGTCTGTGAATGTGCTACTTTGTACACTGATTATACGCTATGAGTTTGTAAACGCACAGATTGAGATGTATGTCACACATACTTTGTAAAACTGTAAAACTCAATAAACTTTATTGAAAAAAAAAAAATACTGTAGAAAACCTTTGCCAAAAGAAGATAGGTATAGAAAAGAGCCACTACATAGAGCCTCTGAGATAAACGTAGTGTCTGAAAAAAAAAAAAAAAAAATATATATATATATATATATTAACTAGTTATCAAAAATAGAATTTATGGCAGGCTTAATATAATGAGCCAAATACAATTCATAAAATTATCGATCCTTCACCAAACACCATTCATAGACAACGTTGTCTGGGCACAAATAGGAAAAACGGACAATCCAACAAATCACTTAACGTAGCCTGGTTATTCTGCCTCTTTGAGTCCTTTAACCGTATGTATTATTCAAACCCTGATGAAGGAAGGAGGTAGGGAGGTAGTTGTTTTGAGCCCTGAAACGCATTGGATTTTTAAAAAATGTGAAGAGTCATTAAAGCTACTTGAACTCCTTCACCAATTGATCTGGTGCTCCTACTTTGATTTTATGTCAGAGGCGTAACTAGAACCTTCAAGGCCCTGATGCAAGAATGCATGAAGGGCCCCCCTGACCATCAGGTCCCTTTCCACTGATCCCGAGGCCCTTTACCCCCATTGTGGGACCCTATATAAGCCTCGCTCACACTGCTGCAACTTATCATGTGACTTGTGACATTCAAGACAAGTCAAAACACATTATTTTCAATGGGTGCCATCTTAATCAATGCGGATCAAGTCTTAGCGCCCAAAAAAAAAGGTTTCTGCACTATTTCTATGTGACTTTGGTGTGATTGGAGTGCCATAGACTGCAATGTTGAATGACAAAACTCGCAAGGAAATCGCAAGCAAGTCTCATGACTTTAGGGTCGCAGCAGTGTGAACCAAGCCCATATGCAGTGGATCCCCTTCCTGTCGTCTGTGGGCCCCCCACAGTGGCAGAACACCAGGGCCTGTTCTAAAGTGGGACCTTTGTGACCCTGGTAGTTCCACTATTGTTTTGAGTTACATTCTGGGTAGCCACTGAAGGGGGGCCTTAAATCACATGAGGGACCCCCCAGAGCCAGTAAGCTTGTTGAATAATTATGTTTTTTTTTGTTCAGTTGAACAAATATGTTTTTTTAAGTTTCGGCATCTCTTGAAATGTGTCTTTTTGGAGCAATAAATAGTTGACAGAAGGCCCTTTCTACGCTTCCTAAAAAAAACCCCACAAATTAGCTCCCAGTCCAAATGCCTCTGCAAAAAGCGAAAGCAATGACTAATAGAAGAATTTCTTTAGGAAAACATTTTTGTCTTTTTTTATCAGGGCTACAATGTACAACATAAATTATTCCAATATATAAAATATTATGTGTCAAATATTTAGAAAGTTACCTCCTCCAAATATAGATTTGTAATTGCCATTTTAATCTGTGAAATGCCATATTTTTTGTTCTAAGAGTTATTTGTGCGCAGCCCTCAGTTCAATGAATGGGGCCCTTTTTGGAATTATCTTCCTCAGTTCGGTCCTCACCTCTGTTTGAGTTTAACATGCTCGGGATAAGTCATTATTTGCCGCTGTTCATGGTGCTGAAATCATTTGTGATGAGCCAGTCAGTGACGCATTTCCTCCATCATTTTCTCGAGGTTTTGTACAGATAGCCTTAATCTTTCAGTAGGTTTTATGCAAACGTAAGTACGCGTTGGTTTATGGATCCATGGTCCAACTAAGCCTCTTTCTGTGCACCGTATTTATTTTAATTCATTCATACAATATGGATATATTCGGGGGCTTCTTGTACAGAGGATTCACTGTGGAACATGGTAGCTCAGTGGTTTATGGAATATGCTTCCTGCTTCCCTGCCCTCCCGGCTCAAGGGTAATGGCAGAAGCCACAAAATGACCTGACTGGGGGGAATTTGAGGGGGAAAGGGGGCCTGATTGGCTGATCCTCCTCTTGAGCAGTCAACACATGACCATATGTTGATCACATGACTGGCCATCATGGGATTTTGGTGAAATGGTTTCTACAGCCAAGGTAAGAACTTTGTAGATTTAGTTAATGTTTAAAGTGGAACCTCAGTATTTAACCCCCCACCACCACCACCACCACACCACCACCTGCAACCAACCCCCTTACCCCACCCCCAAGGTCCCTACCCTCAGAATTTTTTTTTTTAAGTCAAAATGTATCCATGCCTTTTTTAACCACTTCAATACAGGGCACTTATACACCTTCCTGCCCGACCAATTTTCAGCTTTCAGCGCTATCACATTTTGAATGGCAATTGCGCGGTCATGCTACACTGTACTCAAATGAAATTGTTAGAATTTTTATCACACAAATAGAGCTTTCTTTTGGTGGTATTTGATGACCACTGGGGTTTTTATTTTTTTCGCTACAAATAAAAAAATAAAAAAGTTTCAGTTACAAAACTCTGTGAATAAGTAAGTTTTCTCTTTCACTGATGGGCACTGATGAGGCTGCACTGACGGGCACTGATGAGGCAGTACTGATTGGCACTGATGATGAGGCACTTATATGCAGCACTGATAGGCGGCACTGATAAGCAGCAATGGCGGGCACTGATGGGTGGCACTGATGGGCACTGATAGGCTGCACTGATGGGTGGCACTGGTGGGCATGAATGGGTGGAACTGATGGGCGGCGCTGATAGATGGCACTGTTCAGCAGCACTGATCAGGGGGCACTGACAGGCATCACTGATGGGCACAGTGCCACCCCTATTGGGCAATGATTGGCATCCCTGGTGGTCCTGGGTGGGCATCCTTGGTGATCCTGGGTGGGCATGCCTGTTGTTCCTGGGTGGGCATCCTCGGGGGAGGCTTTACTGATAATCAATCAGTGCAGACTCCCCCCCCTGTCAGGAGAGCAGCCAATCAACTCTCCCCTACTCGCGCCTGTCATGCGAGTGGAGGAAAAGTCCATATACGGCTTTTCCTGTTTACACTGTGATCAGCTGTTTTTGGGGAGATGCGGTGTGTCAGACTGACACACCACACCAACGATCACCATGCTGCTTGCCCCCGGGGGCACGCGCTAGCAGCTTATCCTGCTGGATGTCATATAACATTCAGTCCAGATAACTGAACCACTTTGCGCACGTCATATTGCTATATGGAGGGATGGAAATGGTTAAAGTCTTCTAGCTGGTATGGTGATGTCACAACAGCTTCACCTTCTTCCTCCAGTGGCAGCGGGGAGCAGATGTTCTTTTAAAGAGGAAGTAAACCGCAGAGTTAATTTTTTTTCTGACGTGCAAAGTAAAGCCATAAGCTACTGGTATACATCCCATACTAGCACATTATTTGAAACTTACCTGCAAACAAAGCCCTCCACCGATGTGCTGTTACCGCTGGAGGCCGCATCCATTTTCACCTGTTGTCCTTCCGGGTCCGCGGACTTCGGCTGTGTGACTGCCCAGAGCCGCGAGACGTCACTCCCACGCATGCGCGCAGGATTTACAGCACAGGGCTTTTAAGGAACGGCACGGGTGGCCGTTCCTTCAGAGCACATGCGCCGATGAAGTCATCGGCTGCAAATGCAGTAAATATCTCATAAACGGTGCACATTTAGGAGATATTTACAGTACCTATAGGTAAGGCTTACCTATAGGTACAATTCATGTATGGGAGTTTACAACCATTATACAAAAAATTGGGCTAACTTTAGTGTTTTGTTGTTTTTTAATTCACAAATTTTTTTTTGTTTTTTTTAAGGGCGTTTGAAAAATTGCTGCGCAAATACTGTGGGACATAAAAAGTTGCAACGACCGCCATTTTATTCCCTAGGGTCTCTGCTAAGAAAACACATACAGTGCCTTGAAAAATAATTGTGAAGTGGAAGGAAAATGATAAATGGTTTGCAAATTTTTTTACAAATAAATGTGTGAAAAGTGTGGCGTGCATTAGTATTCAGCCCCCTTTACTCTGATACCCCTAACTAAAATCTAGTGGAACCAATTGCCTTTGGAAGTCACCTAATTAGTAAATAGAGTCCACCTGTGTGTGATTTAATCTCAGTATAAATACGGCTGTTCTATGAAGCCCTCAGAGGTTTGTTAGAAAACCTTAGTGAACAAACCGCATCGTGAAGGCCAAGGAACACACCAGACAGGTCAGGGATAAAGTTGTGGAGAAGTTTAAAGCAGGGTTAGGTTATAAAAAAATATCCCAAGCTTTGAACATCTCATGGAGCTCTGTTCAATCCATCATCTGAAAATGGAAAGAGTATGGCACAACTGCAAACCTACCAAGACATGGCCGTCCACCTAAACTGACAGGCTGGGCAAGGAGAGCATCAGAGAAGCAGCCAAGAGGCCCATGGTAACTCTGGAGGAGCTGCTGAGATCCACAGCTCAGGTGGGAGAATCTGTCCACAGGACAACTATTAGTCGTGTTCTCCACAAATCTTTATGGAAGAGTGACAAGAAGAATTCCACTGTTGAAAGAAAGCCATAAGAAGTCCCGTTTGCAGTTTGCAAAATGCCATGTGATGGACACAGCAAACATGTGGAAGAAGGTGCTCTGGTCAGATGAGATCAAAATTTTACTTTTTGGTCTAAAAGCAAAATGCTATGTGTGGTGGAAAACTAACACTGCACATCACCCTGAACACACCATCCCCACCGTGAAACATGGTGGTGGCAGCATCATGTTGCGGGGATGCTTTTCTTCAGCAGGGACAGGGAAGCTTGTCAGAGTTGATGGGAAGATGGATGGGGCCAAATACAGGGCAATCTTAGAAGAAAACCTGTTAGGGTCTGCAAAAGACTTGAGACTGGGCCGGAGGTTCACCTTCCAGCAGGTTATGACCCTAAACATACAGCCAGAGCTACAATGGAATGGTTTAAATCAAAGCATATTCATGTGTTCTGCCCAGTCAAAGTCCAGATCTAAATCCAAGTGAAAATCTGTGGCAAGACTTGAAAATTGCTGTTCACAGACACTCTCCATACAATCTGACAGAGCTTGAGCTATTTTGCTTAGAAAAATGGGCAAAAACGTCACTCTCTAGATGTGTAAAGCTGGTAGAGACATCCCCAAAAAGACTTGCAGCGAAAGGTGGTTCTACAAAGTATTGACATTTTCCTTCCACTTCACAATTATGTGCCAATTTGTGTTGGTCTATCACATAAAATCCCAATAAAATACATTAACATTTTTGGTTGTAACATGACAAAATGTGGACAGTTTCAAGGGATGAATACTTTTTGAAGGCACTGTATAATGTTTGGCCCGGTATGGAAGTGGTTAATTAGCAAAAATGTGAAATATTTTTAAGTAAATAAGAGGAGGGCCCCCATTACAAGATTTCCCCTCACCTCTTGTTTTAGGGACAACTCATTTTTTATCTCCCCTCACTTCCTATTTCACTGACAATGGTCACCAGTACAAGTAGAGGGGTGAAGCTTTCCAGAATCGCCTACCCTTCCTGATTCTATCCAAAACTAAAAGCAATCACTGTGCCTAGAGATACACTTTCATGCTAAACTCCTACATGACCAGAGACCACCAATACCTGGATGCCCAAGTCAAATTTAGAAGCGTCAGTATGCGTCACTTATCGAAACCCAACAGCATGTTCCCTCTTCTCCAGTCTGGTAAAACCATTGCCACCAGGGCCGTGAGTGAGGGGAAATCACTCAAATGCCCTGTACACACGATCGCACATTCCGACAACGAAATCCATGGATTTTTTCCGATGGATGTAGGCTCAAACGTGTCTTGCATACACACGGTCACACAAATCTTGTCGGAAATTCCGCACGTCAAGAACGCGGTGACGTACAACACGTATGACGAGCCGAGAAAAATGAAGTTCAATAGCCAGTGCGGCTCTTCTGCTTGATTCCGAGCATGTGTGGAATTTTGTGCGTCGGAATTGTGTATACACGATCAGAAATTTCCAACAACGGATTTTGTTGTCGGAAAATTTGAGAACCAGCTCTCAAATTTTGTGTGACGCAAATTCCGATGGAAAAATGTCCGATGGAGCCTACACATGGTCGGAATTTCTGACAACAAGCTCCCATAGAACATTTTCCGCCGGAAAATCATATTGTGTGTACGGGGCATAACAGAGCCCGGATTGAAAACAGAGGAGTGGGCAGTAGTTCTAATCCCACACCACTCTACCCAAAAATAAAGAACCAGTCGCGGCTTGACACAACACTTTAAAGTGCTATTAAAACCAAAAGCAAACATTTATTAACCACAGCAACTCTAGAAGGTTTTACTCTCTTCGTGACCAGACTATTTTTTACTACTTTAACTGGTAATTGTGCGGTCATGCTACACTGTATCCAAACAAAATTTATATACTTTTATCAGACAAATAGAGCTTTCTTTTGGTGGTATTTGATTACCACTGGGGTTTTTATTTTTTTGCTACATAAATGAAAAAAGACTGGAAATTGTGAAAAAAAAACAATATTTTTTACTCTCATATATAGAACATATCCAATAAAAAAAATCCCCCAACGCTTTCCAGTGCTCTCCACCGCTTACCGGAGCCATTGGTAGCAACGGAGGGGATCGGGTCCTCTCTGGTTTGGTATGGAGTGACGGGAAGATGGCCCCCACCCAGCTCCATACCATTGCAGGGCGGAAGCGACGTCAAAACGTCACTTCCGCTCATAGCTCTAAAAGGGCCGTTTTTTTTTTAATTGCATTTTAGTGTAAATATGAGATCTGAGGTCTTTTTGACACCAAATCTCATATTTAAGAGGTCCTGTCATACTTTTTTTCTATTACAAGGGATGTTTACATTCCTTGTAATCGGAATAAAAGTGATACTTTTTTTTTTTTCTAAAAGAACAGTGTAAGAATAAAAAATAAAAGTTAAAATAAATAAGAGAAAAAAATTTGTTAAACGCGCCTCGTCCTGCCGAGCTCGCACGCAAAAGCGAACGCATACGTGAGCAGCGACACATATGAAACAACACATGTGAGGTATCGCCACGATCGGTAGAGTGAGAGCAATAATTCTAGCCCTAGACCTCCTCTGTAACTAAAAACATGCAACCTGTAGAATTTTTTAAACGTGGCCTATGGAGATTTTTAAGGGTAAAAGTTTGTCGCCATTCCACGAGTGGGCGCAATTTTGAAGCGGTATTGGGTATCACTTTACTCGGTGTAACATTATCTTTCACAATATAAAGGAAACAACTGGGCTAACTTTACTGTTGTCTTATTTTTTAATTTAAAAAAGTGCATTTTTTTTCCAAAAAAAGTGTGCTTGTAAGACCGCTGCGCAAATACGGTGTGACAGAAATTATTGAACGACCGCTATTTTATTCCCCAAGGTGTAAGAAAAAAATATATATATAACTTTTGGGGGTTCTAAGTCATTTTCTAGCAAAAAAAAAATGTTTTTATCTTGTAAACACCGAATCTCAGGAAGAGGCTCAGTTCTTAAGTGGTTAAGCGGTTAAATTGCAGCTCAGATGTGATGGCTGCATACGTTTTCCTTTTTTAGGCTTTCTTTCTCCTATTTTCACCCGGTGATCCTGCCAGTAAGTCTGTTATTTTTCTTAACAAGCTGTCCTGAATATGTAACCATTAGAAGGTTGAGACAAACCATTTACCACTGACAGGGGTGCTTTCAATGATCAGCTATTATTTATTCATGTAAACCCTTTATCCCAAATTTAAAGGATTGCTGTAACTGCTTAAAGAGTGTTAGCTAAAATTTGGCATTAATTTGCTAGTGTATCTAAATCTGCTAGTCTGTCTAATATTCCCCTCCTCCCAGATTAACAATGCTGCTGTCCATAGGTGTCTCTGTTGCTCCTTCATCCAGAGTGGATGCGCTCTAATACAGGAGGTGTGTTACTGTCCAGACCACTATATGAAAACAGAGGAGAAAAAAGCTTAAAAAAAGAAAACTAATGCAACCACCACATCTAATGATTTGTAAGCTGCATGCAAAATATCACATTTTTAATTTTGGGTTTAAAGTGATACTAAAGTCTAGTTTTTTTTTGTTTAAACATAACAAACATGTACCTCCTCAGTACAGTTGGTTTTGCACAGAGCAGCCCAGATCCTCCTCTTCTCGGGTCCCTCTTCCGCACTCCTGGCCCCTCCCTCCTGTTGAGTGCCCCCACAGCAAGCAGCTTGCTATGGGGGCGCCCAAGCCGAGCCGTAGCTCCGTGTGTTCATTCAGAGATGAAGCCGTGGTCTGACCCCGCCCCCTCACTCTCCTCATCGGCTCACTGACTTTACTTGACAGCAGCGGGGGGCCAATGGCGCTTCCCTGCTGTCTCAGCCAATGAGGAGGGAGAGTCTCTCGTGCAACCATGCTGGATCGACTTGGGGCTCAGGTAAGTAATAGGGGGGGCTGCTGCATACAGAAGGTTTTTTTTTTTTATCTTAAAGCATAGAATGACTTTACAACCACTTTAATGCAAGCCTATCATGAGAGCAAAATGAGGGCTGCCATTGCTATGCTCCTTCTAAAAATGCTATATGCCTGGCTGCCATTCAGATCCTCTGGCTTCAAGCAGAGCAGCAATATCAACAGCCATACGTCCTTATCTGCGTCGTCTGTGACTAGACAAAAACAAGCGGATCAGCCAAAAACCAAGCAACCAGCAGATTCAGAAGGGAAGGTTGACAATGGCACCTTGAATGTTTCTTTTATGTCATGCTCGGTCTCACCTTGAGCGCTGTGTATGAGTCTGCAGCCTCTGTTTCCAAAAATACATTTAACACAATCGTACATTTTGCTTGAGGTCTCCAAGGATGAGCATGATCTAAATAATAAAGCCTTCAAAGCCTTTCTTTTTTTCAGCTACCATGGCAAAACGCATTAGGGACTCTACAAAGACAGCACACACTGCAGTAATGAGGACCGGGGAAAGCAGAGTATGAATTGTGTGATTCTCGTTTGCCATGTGAACTACCCTTTATTCATACTGCAAAGGAGTAAGGTGTCTCTGCTGAATCTTAAAGTTTAAAGTATAAACGAACAAAGCATTTTTTTTTTTTTTGGATAGAGTGTAGAGGGATTAGAACTCCTGTCAGTTTTTATTGCTGTCCGTTAGGGAGATTCCCCCTCTCTATTTGTCCTGTTTACCATTATCATTGAAAGTGAAAGTAAAAGAAAATCCCAAATTTTGAGTTGTCCCCAGAATTGTAATAGAGGGGAAATCTTCCAATGGTCCATAAAAGATAATAGCCGGCAACCCGGCTTTGAAACATGCTTTAAAGAAGACTGTTATAGACAAAACGCGTTTTCTGTACTGGACGAAACGCATTTGCTGTACTGGACGAAACGCGTTTGCTGTACTGTGCTGTTTTTACATGTAGCCTAACAAGGAATTTGGAACTTGGAATGCACCAGGTTGCGGTTGTGCTATACCCGTGGAAGGTTGAAATCTGTCCCCCCTCTACATTGTAAAGCACTGCGTAAACTGTTGCCGCTAAATAAATCGTGTATAATAATAATAATAAATAATAATAATAAATTATAGTAGGCACTGCTACTACAGTGATGGATGTGGTCTTGCGGGCCCTATGTCTAGAAGGTGCCCTACTGCATAGTGAATGCAGGAGGTCACTCACTTGGCACGGGCATCATTCAGGCTGGGTTCACACATGTGGGGTACGAATTCCAGCTCTGTTTTCTCTGCGAAGAGAAAAAACAGCTGTTCAGCGGTTCCTCTCCGATGTAGCTGCGGATCAGTGAGCAGGGAGAGGGGGGGGGGAGGTGTAGTGAGGAGAAGGAGAGAATTTGTGTTCGGAACGGAATGCATCTGCGAATCAGATGCGTTCCCATAGAAGATAATGCACTTGTAATTCGCACCGCAATGCCCAGAAAACGCACACCTTTTTTGGGCAATGCGTAGTGCGAATGCAACGCATATATGTGAACCAGATGCATTCAAATGAACGCATTTTAAAATGTCCTGCAAATTGGATGTGGTGTAAGCCACATCTAATTCCCATAGGTGTGAACGGGGGCCTAAGAGAACACTTTGGGGAGAATTTATAAAAACTGGAGCACACAGAATCTGGTGCAGCTGTGCATGGTGGCCAATTAGCTTCTAACTTCAGCTTGTTCAATTAATCTTTGACAAAAAAGGCTTCAAGTCCTTAACTCACATTCATAAATACACATACTAGGGCCAATTTAGACAGGAGCCAATTAACCTACCAGCAAGTCTTTGGAGTGTGAGAGGAAACCAGAGTACCTGGGGGAAACAAACATAGGCACAGGGAGAACATGCAAACTCTAGCAAACTCCAGGCAGGTAGTGCTGCAAGGTGAAAATGCTAACCACTTAGCCACTGTGCTGCCCCTACTATAGTAATTTCCAGCTTCCACAGGAATTCTTTACCTACCATATACTGTCCACTCCTGCAACCCAGATGCCACACAGTTTGCAGACACTGGCCATGGACAAATTTGTCAAAAAATCCCACTCCGCTAAACATCTTCAGCCCTCTAATGCCCCATACACGCGGCCAGACTTCCCGACAGAAAAAGTCCTTTGGGAGATTTCGGCCGGATATTCCGACCGTGTGTATGCCCCATCGGACTTTTTCTGTCGGCATTTCCGACGGACTCAGATATAGAACATGTTCTAAATCTTTCTGTCGGAAATGCCGATGGAGTTTAGCCCGTTGGCAAGTCCGGCCGTGTGTACGCGGCATTACAAGGACTGCAAGCAACAGCTCACTAAGGTGGTAGACCTGGTGGACTCCTAGCAGCGTGGATCATTCAGATGGTGATTTTGCTTTTTTGCAACCCGGAATGCACAGTAACTACAAGTGGCTGGCTGCTGCAGTATCCCTGCATTTAAAAAAACAGACATTTCTATATTATTCCATATTATAACTAAGGCCATTCATCAAGAGTTGGGCCCAATCAAAAAAGATCTAGAAATGCATACACAGCAAACCTGAGAGCCTCAACACTGAGTGGGTGCGCTTGATAATTCTGTTCTGCAAACACAAACTAAATTCTTGGCATCCGGCCTCTCTGAGAAATTAGATACTGATCTCGGCACAACAACCTTAGCTTTGTAGGCCTGCTGGAAGATGTTCACCCACAATACCTGGCACATTTTTGTGCTCACACTATTCCTTAAGCTCTGAGTCTTTCTTATCAGATTAGAGTGCAGAGAGCCCACTGCCTGGGTCCTCCATGACAAGACAACACCCCTTCATCGTCATGACGTGCTAATACTTGTAGTGCCACTCTAAGCAAAAAAGGAAGTCCCACTGGTACTCAGGAATGGGGTGATGGCAAAAACATCACCATCCAGTAGTGGGTAGCATACTTGAAAAAAATCGCCGCTCAACCCTATACAATCTATGTGGTTAACATGTATAAGTTGGCCTCAGCACTGTTCACATGTCATGTCCTCTGACATGTTTCGCCCCACCCACCAGGGCTTAGTCATACATAACCTCTATGACTAAGCCTCAGTGGGTGGGGTGAAACATGTCAGAGGATATGGCGTGTGGAGTGGTGCAAGGCTGAGGACAACTTATACAGGGTTAACCATATAGATTGGATAGGAGACCTTCACTCCTATCTTCCAACAGCTGGTTTACAATAAAGTGAGATTTACCCTTGCATATCTAGTGGTATTTCAGATCCACGTGCTGGGCAATGGCAAAGTAACAACCTTTACATCCCTGGAGATGGCAGAGAAAGTGGTTGCTACCATTGTGGATGATCCTCCTCCCACCGGCTGCCTCCATACTGTGACACCTGTCCAGGCGGCGAAACCCATCAATACCTGAGCTGCAATGAGTTATAAGCAATGCAGCTGTGTTTTTCATCTACCTAGCATGGCCTATGCTAGGCTGTTTAATGAAGGTACACAATTTATTTCTTTAATGTTGACTTATGCTATCAGCGTTCCACAGATTTGTAAGAGCTTTTTCTCTAGCTCATCCTGACTTAGTGGGCCTGGTAGAACAGAGATCCTGTAACAATGGGTTTTATAAGCCAATCTTTCGGCATGGAGGGGCCTATCCCCGATGGCTTGGATCTATACCCACTCCTGTGTGCTCCCACCTATGGGAAAAAAAAGGTAGTCCACTACAAGATTGCTATATCTTCATTCTGCTGTCTTTTTATTTGCCCGTTTTTGGTATGTTCTGATTTGTTAGCCAACAAAAGTTCCTGTAACCAGCCTCCTCAATACAACAAGAATGATCATCACAGGACATGCCTAGTATTCTTCTTTGGTCTCACCCCTAGGCTTTTGTGCTCCACCACCTTCACAGACTGTATACCTTGTTGGGAAAGAAGAGTTGCTTTGCTGGTATACCTGCTTCACCCAAAGCTCTAATGGCATCACAACCTTGCTATGTGGAGTCACTCTATAATAACTGTGTAATAACATTCAAAATGTTATTACATGTTCCTATACCCAAGTCAAGAGTGGCACCACATACCCAAATGTCTAGATTACAGAGAACCAAAAAAGAAAGGGGAACACAAGACTTTTAGGCAACCCATACATTTGCATGAAGTACAATAAAAAATTACAAATTTTTATTTTGCATCAATAAAAAAGCCCCATAAAGCTGTGAGGCTTGTATACATGCATCACAATAACATGATAAAAGCCTAAAAATGTAACTCATAGATAAATATTGGAACCATGTAGTTAATACTACGCACAAGGAGAATCACAAATAAACAATGTGAGATCCCATAGTTGATATTTCACATAAAGAGATTCAGAGATAAACAATGTGAGACTCCAACGCGTTTTGACTTGCAGATTGCAAGGGGATCTGTGGAGGTTTGAATATTCTGAATGTAATTCTAATCATTTAAACAATCCAATGTCTTTGGGAGGTGACAAAGGATGTTTTGAGGGGTAAAATTCTTGCATTTGTGATCTCCCATAGGAGGCTAACCCTTGTCAGATATATGGAAAAATACCATATAACATGGCAGGCTAAACAAGTCTGTCACCTCTAGCTACACCAATTTGATTTATATATCAGATTGTGGACTTCTTCTTTGGCAATCAATATGTCTGTCTTCTAGACCAGCGGTCCCCAACCTTTTTGGCACCAGGGACCGGCTGCGTGGAAGAAAATTGTGCCAAGGCCCGGGGGGTGGGTATTCGCATGGAGGGTATGCAATTTTTCGCTGGCAATTTGTCGGGGCAATGGCTGGTGTTGGTGCTTCAATCATCACGGCACCATGGTTGATATGGTGTCAGGATGATTGAAGCGCATTATTTCTATTATTACATTGTAATATAAAATGAAATAGTTCAACTCACCATAATGCAGAATTAGTGGGAGCCCTGAGTGTGTCACTTGCCACGTTGCCTGCCACCAAATGCGGATTGTCACTTGCCACATCACCTGCCTTCAGATTCAGCTTGCCACTAGATGAGAGATGTCTTCATCTCTCTGCTCCCCGCCACACCTTCGACATTGAGGAGGCCCGGCTGTAAGGGCAGAAGAGCAGTGACGCAGTGCGGGCGGGAAGAGATGATGTCATCTCTCTGCTCCCTCCTGCACCCCTAACTTTGAAGCGGCCCGGCTATGAGGTCGGAAGAGCTATGAAGCAAGGCAGTCCGAGAGATATCTCATCTCTTTGCTCCCTGCCGCCCATCTGACAGTGCAGCCTTTGCGACCTGGCTGCAGAGAGGCCACGGCCGGGCACAACATGTATCCCCCATCTCCGAGAAGAACAAGGGAACGTTCATACTAACCCATCCTATATCAGTTCTAGTCTAACCTTTACTCTTCTCACTTTGAAAATTTATGAGAGGGTTGTCAGGAGTGTCTAGTGCTCCTGCTGTTACATTCTCCTTGTATGTCTGTCCACCTGCAAGGTGATTGATGTGGCCAGACTCTGGGTGGAGACCAAACCTGATTTAAGCCAGCCAAGCCTGTGGTCTCATGATTGTAATAGCGTGTGTAATACCTGATCAAGCTGCTTGTTGGTCTGCCCTGCTCTGCTAGATTGGATTACCTTGTTGATTGCCTTGGATGGGATATCAACTCATCTCTAAACTCTGCCTCTGCAGGTATCTGTTTGCTTTGCTCAGTTCTATGCATGCCCTGGCGTGGTAGTCAGACACTGTAGCATTGTGTATAAGTCCTGGGGCAACCGAGTACTGATAGGCCTGCTTGCCTTATGGGAAAGGGGGCTGCTATAGGTGAAGAACACAGAAGCCAGCTATAGTGTCTGACCACCTGCGATTGGGATAACTGTGACTGGGGTTCAGACTTTCAAGACCAAATTGACCTGCTCTCCCTGGCAGAGTAAAATCTAGCCTACTTAAATGCAGAATTCTCTGATATAGACCCATGGAGGGTTATTAAACAGCCAAAGCCCCTGGACAAGATAGACTTATTTCAGACCTTTACAAACTCCCTTACCGTGACCTTAACAAATAAGAACCTTTACAAACATCTTAAGCAGAAACATTGGATGTAATGATGAGAAGCTGGGTGAACTGTAAAAGAGAATGTCAAATGGATGCTTTCATCCAGCTGTTATTTTTATTTATTTTTTGGAAATGTTTTGTCAAATGAAAGACAAAATGAAAACCTTTATCCAGTTTCTTAGCTTATTCTGCTTGAAAATTTCAGCACGGCCTCGACATACAGGTAGGTTAACGCAAAGCTGCGGGGGGGATGAAAGTACTAAACTGGCAGCGGGATCAGACTGTGAGAAGCATTGGCTGTCAGCAGACACCACTTATCTTCACATTCGCCCTGCCAGCATTGCCCAGAGCACCCACTACTGCGTCATTATTTCCTGATAGATGCATGCCCCAACAACGCAATGCCCAGGGCCTGAGCCACCTGGTCACTATCACACAGCGAGCGGGAGAGTAGAGACACTTATGCAAATTGCAACCATTGGAAAGTCACCAAAAATGAACTTAAAAAAGTAAAAAAAAAATACCTCATCAGTTCTGCGTTAACCGTTTGTATGGGTATATTTCCAAAAACATAGTATAAAGGGTTATTATCAAGCACCAATACTTCTTGAGCTTTCTTAATGACAGCGCAGGAATTATTTTTTTTATTGAACCTTAAAATATAGAAGAGAGCACGCAGATCTGGCGTAATATTAATAAATTCTAGGTGCTGACAGATTGATTCCACCTCCTGTCTAGCAATCCCCCTTCCCTTACCCTCCAGGCTCGCATTAAATGTATGTCTTCTGCTATTTCTTGTCTCTCCTTTGAAAATGCTAGTTGCCTGCTTATCATGTTGATATTTTGGCTTCAGTACTTTAAGTCACAGAACCAGAAGAAGCCTACAGATAAGGAACTGTGATGGATGTGTATCAGTTCTGTCACACAGCAAGGCGTAATGCTAAACAGGGGAAGTGAGACAGATTTACTACTAGAGTTTAGCTTCATTCATAATTTCCTTCCTTTCCGGCTCCAAAGTACCACTGCGACAGAATGAACCCTGCTACTTCTTAAAGGGAATTTGCACCCTAACACCCTTCTCTTATTTGCTCCCTTTTGGTCTGTTAACCACTTGCGAACCAGCAACGTGCCAGTACGTGGATTGGAAGGTTGCAGGGCTGGCGCAACCATAAGGCGGCTTGGGCAGCTGCCCTAGGGTGCCAGCGTAAGGAGGAAGGTAAAATCAGAATCTTCAGCCACTTGCTGGGGATTCAGATCTTTAATTGTTCTGTAGACATGTGTTTTTTTACACACTCTCGACTGCTATACCGGCCTGGAGTGTGTGTACTTTAGTAAACCCGACTGTCGGCTTTTATGTGGAAAGGATACACGTGGCTGTGAAGCCTCCTATCACTTCTATAACCACTGCCACAATGTGTCGTCCCCCTCCACTGGCCATGTTCACCAGGTAGCTAATCTTGTCTGCCCCAATCTCTAACTATGCAGAGCTTATTACTAATGTTCATATAAAGGAGCATCTGGGTAGCAGTGACCATAACATGATTTCATTTAGTGTTAGCTATAAACAACAAACACATAGGGGAAAGATAAAAACACTTAACTTTAAGAGAGCAAATTTTCCAAGGATGAGGGCTGCTTTCCAAAACTAAAGCTGGATACATACTATACAATTTTCTGTAGATTTTTTTCCTTCAGATTTACCAAAACCATATAATATGAGGTCAAACCTTAGGAGTTTCAATTTGTATGCAAACAGGCAGGCCCTTGCACTACATGGTTTTGGTAAATCTAAAGGAAATCTGACAACAAAAGTTTTATAGTGTGTATGGGGTCTAATGCCGCGTACACACGGTTGGACTTTTCGACCGGACTTGTCTGACGGACGCCGACGGACCAAATCCGGCAAACAATCCAATCATGTGTGGGCTTCACCGGACCTTCAGCGGACTTTTCCAGTCGCAAATCTGACGGACTTTAGATTTGGAACATGCTTCAAATCTTTACGTCGTAACTCCGCCAGACCCAGAAATCCGCTCGTCTGTATGCTAGTCCGACGGACAAAAACCCACGCTATGGCAGCTATTGGCTACTGGCTATGAACTTCCTTATTTTAGTCCGGTGTACGTCATCACGTACGAATCCGTCAGACTTTGGTGTGATCGTGTGTAGGCAAGTCCGGTCGTTAGAAAGTCCGTTGAAAGTCCGCCAAAAGTCCGTTGAAAGTCTGTCCGACCGTGTGTACGCGGCATTAGACTGGGAGGGAATATTGGCATAGATGAACACAGAACAGAAATTGGAATTCTTCAAAGCGACTGTATGCAAAGTCACTGAAAACTATAGTCCCATGGGCAATATGTTTAAAAGGCTAAAAATACCTATGTGGCATATGGCCAAAGTTAAAAAAGCTATAAATAATAGGAAAAGAGCTTTTAAAAAGTATAAAAAAGAAGGAACACTATCATCATTTAATTGTTACAAAGAATATAACAGAATATGTAAAAAGAAAATCAAGGCCGCAAAAAAAATTCAAAACAAACGACAGATTGCAAAAGATAGTAAGAAAAACCCTATAATATTCTTCAAATATATTAATAGTAAAAAGGTCAGGTCTGAGCATGTAGACCCTTTGCAAAATAATCTAGAGTGGGTGACTAGGGACAAAGAGAAGGCAAATGTATGAAATAACTTCTTCAGCTCTGTGTATACAAAGGAGCATGGGGGGAGCTCATGTCCATAATGGGGGATGGTAGTGACACAGCCCGAAATGATCACAATGGCTCAAAAGTGATATGGTCCAGAAATATTTAGACAGAATAAAAGTACCTGGATCAGATGGTATCCACCCACGGATCCTAAAAGAATTGAGCTCTGTCATCTGCCATTGTTTCTAATTTTAGGGACTCTTTGATGACTGGCATAGTACCACTGGATTGGTGTAAGACCAATGTGGTGCCTATTTTTAAAAAGGGGTCAAAGTATTTACCAAGTAACTATGGACCTGTTAGTTTACCTTCTATAGTTGGGAAGATACTGGAAAGTTTAATAAAAGACCACATAGATAAGTTCTTGCTGGAAAAAAATATTCTAAGTAACAGACAGCATGGATTCATGAAAGACAGAAGTTGTCAAACAAATCTGATTTCTTTTTATGAGGAGGTAAGTAAAACCTTGGAGACAGGGGTGGCTGTGGACGTGGTATACTTGGATTTTACAAAAGCATTTGACACAGCTTCCCACACATGGCTAATGTGTAAAGTAAAGTCTACAGGCTTGGGAAAATCAGTTTGTAAATGGATAGAAAACTGGCTAAAAGACAGAATTCAGAGAATAGCGGTTAATGATTCTCACTGTGAATGGTCTAAGGTTATCAGTGGTGTACCCCAAGGTTCCGTGTTGGGACCCTTACTTTTTAATATATTTATAAATGATATCGGGTCTGGGATTAAAAGTAAAATTTCTGTCTTTGCAGATGACACTAAGCAATGCAGTGGAATAACATGTCCTTACAGGATGTCTCCAACTTACAAGCCAACCTCAATGTTTCATTGGACAACCGTGTGGCAAATGAGTTTTAATGTTGATAAATGTAAAGTTATGCATTTGGGGGCCTATAATGCATACATCATACATACTAGGGGGAGTTCAACTGGGGGGATCTGTAGTGGAGAAGTATCTGGGGGGTTTTGGTAGATCATAAGCTTAATAATAGCATGTAATGCCAAGCTGCGGTTTCCAAGGCGAGCAAAGTCCTTTCTTGTATTAAGAGAGGTATGGACCCCAGAGAGAGAGATATCATTTTTCCTCTGTACAATTCATTAGTAAGACCTCATCTGGAATATGAAGTTCAGTTTTGGGCACCAGTTCTCAAAAGGAATATCGGGGAACTGGAGAAAGTGCAGAGAAGGGCAACCAAACTGATAAGAGGAATGGAGGAGCTCAGCTATGAGGAAATATTAGAGGAACTAAACGTATTCTCTCTTTAGAAGAGGAGATCAAGAGGGGGATATTTTTTTTTTTTTTTTTTTTTTCTTTTATCCACTTCAGCGAAAGTTTTCCGAGAGACATTATTTCAACTTTATGCGTCAAACTTTATCTCTTCTCCTTTTTCACATCATTGTGGATTGTTTCTGTCACATCTTTATTATTTTTCCCTTCTAGGATATTCTTAAATAATTTTAACAACCGACGACAAAACGCCTTCTATAATTATAAACCCTATTATTATCTTAATCTCTCTCAGTCCCTCTTATTTCCCCCCGCCCCCCCTCCCCCTCAAGAGGGGGATATGATCAACATGTCAACATGTATAAATACATGAGGGGTCCATATAGTGAACTTGGTGTTGAGTTATTCACTTTTAGGTCATCACAGAGGACAAGGGGGCACTCTTTACGTCTAGACGAAAAGAGATTTCATCTCCAAACACGGAAAGGCCTTTTCACAGTAAGAGCTGTGAAAATGTGGAATAGACTCTCCCAAGAGTCGGTTCTGTCCAGCTCAGTAGATTGTTTTAAAAAAGGCCTGGATTCTTTCCTAGATACACATAATATAACTGGATACTAGTATTTATAGGCAAAGTTGATCCAGGGATTATCTGATTGTCTCTTGGGTGTTTTTTTTCCCCCCGTTAGACCAAATTGGATCATGCTTTATTGTTTTTTTTTCCTTCCTCTGGATCAACTGTGGGTATTGGAGAGTGTATATGGAGGTTTTCTATTTATGTGGGTTTTTTTGTTTTCCTCTGTTGGTTGAACTTGTGTCTTTTTTCAACCAGATTAACTATGTAACTATGAGGCAGATGCAGGTAGTTGTTATTAGCACCACTTGTAATTAAGGCCAAGTTGGCTTAAAGAGTCAAGCAAAGTGCCTGTCCCTGTATGCAGTGTAGCAGAACAGATTATTTGCCGCCGCGACCCTCTCCTTGTCACTGGTCGTAAAGGAAGATTAACAGCCGACAGCATCCTAGCAACCAGTGATTCTGCTGACGGTGGAGCCTGATGGGGGAGCTGATATACTAGTTCTTGCCTTGTAATTGAAAGCAGGTAGTGGGCAGATTCTACACCAAATAGCAGGCTGTCTACTGGCTAAGGATCGACCCACTGCTAGCTGTCAACCACAAGGGGAGTGGACCTGATGGAGAACTAGTGTCTCAGCTTCCCCACCAGGCTCCACTCCCCAGGTACAAAAGAAAGCACAGTTGCAATGAGGGTAGAATGCCTATATGGATGCTCTGGTTTTAGTGTGCCTCCACACATGGTGTATGCCCCAGATTAATTTACCTGTCTACAACAATAACATGAATCTGTTGCCCACACAGGCATATGTTGTGTAGTGGCACATCGGAATGCTAAAGAGCGTCTTAGACAATCTTTATGAATTCCCCTGATTGTGAGGGAACACGTTTCTGCACCATATCTGAGAACAGACTAGACTTTCATTTGTAGCAATCTTTTCTTCATGCCTAGAGGGATTTGGTTCCTTATCAGCTCTTAGTTTGACCTTGGCAATTCCATCTCTGACGTCAACATTGCTGACTTTCTTGGATTTAGATACAATTTAATTGTATGTGTGTTTGGAGTAAAGGGGAGTTCCACACACTTTTACAACTTTGTCTTAAAGGAATGACAACCCCTCCACCATTCGATTTTGGATATTTTTTTTTTTTCCTTACTTACCTTTTTATGAAGTACCTTGTATGCTTCTGCCCCAGCCTCGCCACGGGCCAGTGCGTCATGTCCTCTTCTCGCCCGCTGCCTTCTGGGACCTTTGTGTGTCCCAGAAGATGATGGGGCCATTCGGGAAGTGTCGCGCGACTCACGCATGCGCAGTAGGAAACCGGCAGTGAAGCCTGAAGGCTCCACTGCTGGTTTCCCTTAGTTGGAATGGTGGTGCCTGCACCCGATCCGATTGGACGGATCAGCCTCGGGGTGCCGACATCGCGGACTCCCTGGACAGGTAAGTGTCCTTATTAAAAGTCAGCAGCTACAGTGTTTGTAGCTGCTGACTTTAAAAAAAAATGTTGCAGCTGGAACTCTGCTTTAAATTCTGTCTCATTGATGGTGCTAAATTTGTCTCATTTGGCTGCAGTGGGGGTAGGTGATGGCAAATACATGGAAAAACTGTCACATAGACTTTGCTAAATGAGAGGCAGCCTAATTTCAGTCTGTGTCACTAATTTGCACTGAGCTCATTATTGAGTGAAACGCATTAGAGGGCAGAGGTTCTGGTGGATCTGTCTGTAAAGGAGGATGTAGGATCCAAATGTAGCGCACCTCAGAAAGAGCTGCAGGTGAAATGGGATCCCCCACCCTGCAAAGCCAAGCACACCAAATTTTCAGTCTCCCAGAGTCAGAAAACAGTCCAGCATTTTGTTTTGTTATTTTAGTGAGGGGATTACAACTTGGATGGGGAGCAGGGGTATTATGGGAGGTCCACTTGACTTACAACTTTTCCGATATACAGTCTATATACACTCCTCTGCTTCCTCCAGCACACTTGCTTGCAGAACTCCACTGGCATACTGATAAAAATGATCTGACACAGCACTCAGATTTTTTAGCAAAAGCTTGTTATATGCAGGAACCTGAGGCCCCTTTAAGTATGTAGCAAAAGTCAGTGTCCAGATTACATCCCTGTGGCTACTGATCCCAGCACCACCTCCTCAGGCACTGCCAGCCCACCTGGCTGCAGCTACCTCTTTCACTAGAACTCCTGGCTACTTCTCCACAGTTCTCCAGACCAACAATCTCTCCACAGTCCTCCCAGACTGACACTCTCTCCTCACAGTCCTCCCAGACTGATCACTCACCAGTCCACCCAGGTGACTTTTCAGGAGACCTCATGGACATTCTGACCTGCTCCTGCTGTCCTCTCCTAGCTCCCTTACCTCCAGTAAGGATTTCCTCTCTGTGTTGTAGAGGGTCCCCCCAGCACTCGAGCCCCAGGCATGAGGTCACACCCCTCCCCCCAAGACTAGGGGGCACCCTCAAGGGCCACCAGCAGCCTCCTCAGCACTCCTTCTCCATCTTCCGCCTGCTGGCATGACTTTGTATGACATGTATTTATGAGGTTACCTGCCCCTTGCCAGCCCATTTTGCTATGGCATTGGCTGGGGGCCCTCATCAATACTCCAAGCAGCTCCTAGACTCCACCCTCTACTTCTCTTCTCCAAGGTTCCAGAAAGCAGGGGGAGTCACCAAAGATGATGCTTGCTGAGTCATCCATCCTCCATGAGTCACTCAGCCCTGACCCAGTTTTAACCCAGGAATAGCTCTCAGCCAAACCAATTTACAGTGGGGATGGAAAGTATTCAGACCCCCTTACATTTTTCACTCTTTGTTATATTGCAGCCATTTGCTAAAATCATTTAAGTTCATTTTTTCCCTCATTAATGAACACACAGCACCCCATATTGACAGAAAAACACAGAATTGTTGACATTTTTTCAGATTTATTAAAAAAGAAAAACTGAAATATCACATGGTCCTAATTATTCAGACCTAAGTATTCAGCATCATGCTGTCGGGCTAAAGAACACCCCCACAGCATGATGCTGCCACCACCATGCTTCACTGTTCGGACTGTATTGGACAGGTGATGAGCAGTGCCTGGTTTTCTCCACACATACCGCTTAGAATTAAGGCCAAAAAGTTCTATCTTGGTCTCATCAGACCAGAGAATCCTATTTCTCACCATCTTGGAGTTCTTCAGGTGTTTTTTAGCAAACTCCATGCGGGCTTTCATGTGTCTTGCACTGAGGAGAGGCTTCTGTCGGGCCACTCTGCCATAAAGCCCCGACTGGTGGAGGGCTGCAGTGATGGTTGACTTTCTACAACTTTCTCCCATCTCCCAACTACATCTCTGGAGCTCAGCCACAGTGATCTTTGGGTTCTTCTTTACCTCTCTCACCAAGGCTCTTCTCCCCCGATAGCTCAGTTTGGCCAGACGGCCAGCTCTAGGAAGGGTTCTGGTCGTCCCAAACGTCTTCCATTTAAGGATTATGAGGCCACTGTGCTCTTAGGAACCTTAAGTGCAGCAGAAATTTTTTTGTAACCTTGGCCAGATCTGTGCCTTGCCACAATTCTGTCTCTGAGCTCTTCAGGTAGTTACTTTGACCTTATGATTCTCATTTGCTCTGACATGCACTGTGAGCTGTAAGGTTTTATATAGACAGGTGTGAGGCTTTCCTAATCAAGTCCAATCAGTATAACCAAACACAGCTGGACTCAAATGAAGGTGTAGAACCATCTCAAGGATGATCAGAAGAAATGGACAGCACCTGAGTTAAATATATGAGTGTCACAGCAAAGGGTCTGAATACTTAGGACCATGTGATATTTCAGTTTTTCTTTTTTAATAAATCTGCAAAAATGTCAACAATTCTGTGTTTTTCTGTCAATATGGGGTGCTGTGTGTACATTAATGAGGAAAAAAATCAACTTAAATGATTTTAGCAAATGGCTGCAATATAAAAAAGAGTGAAAAATTTAAGGGGGTCTGAATACTTTCTGTCCCCACTGTACCTACACTAACAACAAACTATGTACACTAGTACACTAGAGAGTGCCACACAACACTTTTTTGTAGTTCATACAAAGGAGTGTGGCATCCTTTTCATCTTTTTATGTGCTGTGCTTCTGGACTAATGGTCAGCCCAGAACTGCAAAAAATTGTATTTTTAACTAAGCACACTTGTGACAATGTCAAAGGATATCTAATCGACACCTCAATGAACAAAAAAATGTGTACTACGTGCAGTGGTTGGATTTTCCTAAAGCTAGCTATACAATAATAGATTCATTTGTATAAAACTTCTCACTATATTGAACAACCTGGAAAACATTCGCAAGTACTTCAAAATTTCCATTGCTTTTAAAATGGAACTTAAAGTGGTTGTAAACCTCTGATTTTGAGTTTTACCTACAGGTAAGCCTAGAATAAGGCTTACCTATATGTAGTACCCTGGGGTTTAGTCAGGGAGCTCCTCACCAAATTTCTTAGCAGGGGTAGCTACCATAGTTAAATTGTTAGAGATCCACTGATTTCTCCCTAAGTTTGGCCTTGTTGTACCTTTCTCTTCTACCACTAGGTGGCCAGGCACTTGGTGGTACTAGATATGAGAAGGGCAACCAAAGGTCAGGTTATGGGTATGTGGGTGGCCCAGCCAATGGGCAGGGGTTTTCTTTACTCCCTTGGCCTGCTGGGAGAGCCTATATATTTGGGTGAGGTCAGGTTATCTGTGTTCTGTGCCACCCGGCCTGCCCTCTGGGTGGACATGTGTCATCTGCCCCAGCTGCTAGGCCGGAGATTGGGCCTATCCTGGGGGGCATTTGGCTGCCAGGCTGTGTGAGGGCCTATCCAAAAGTAAGAGAGCAGCACAGGGTTGGGACTGCGGCTTGCAGTCCAACCAAAAGTGACGATTCACTCGGCCGGGGGAACCCATCAGTGGTTGCCACAAAGGGACCTTTACCAGGGACCACAGTGAGTAACTGAAGCAAGTACCGGAACCATATTCTCTCCGAAGGGCACGGTGGAGAATCGGGAAACTTCAGGCGGTGATCAAGTCAGGGACCCAACCAGCGGAGGAAACTCTTGAAGAACAGCCTTGTGTGTCAAGCCAGGGACTGAGCCGGTTAGCAGGGGTGAAGCTTGAGGAGTATCTGGAGTGCCAAGCTGGGGACCCAGCAGAGAAGCGGGTGATGCTTGAGGGGAAACCACTGCCAACCTTGTAGGAGCTCAAGGGATTCATAGTCAGTGAATCAGTGGGTCTAGTGAGAGACCAGGAGTTCAGTATTGAAGAACTACAAGGAGCAGTTGTAGTGGAGCTGAAAGAGAAAATGCGCAACCAAAAACGGTGAAAAAAGATTCCTCTGTATGTGAAAAAACCAGCCAGCTGATGCGTGGTGACGTCAAGACCTGTAGCTCCACCCGACGCGTTTCCCCGTACAAGTCATTGACTGGGAAAGGAGGGCTGATGGTAATACTGTAACTATACAGCCTTACCACTTCTTGAGTTAATACTAAGAGGGGTCCTTGGCGGTGATTTTAGTCTTTTTTGGGGTTATACTGCTAGCAGGGATGGAACCACTGAGAGAAGGTCACCAAGGGGTGGATTTACTAAAACTGGAGAGTGCAAAATCTGGTGAAGCTCTGCATAGAAAATAATCAGCTTCTAGGTTTTTTTGTCGAAGCTTAATTGAACAAACTAATGTAGTGGTACCCCGTAGGGGCTGCTAAGTGATGTGGCCCACCTGTCACCCTGCCCGGCATTCACTTCCCAAACACTCCAAGACAATGAACAGGTCTTTTGCTTTGTTTTAGTTTTTTATTGAGGGAATTTAACTTGGATGGGGTATGGAAAATATGGGACACCCAGTAGAATAACATCAAAATTGCTAGGGACAACTATGTACACTCTTTGTACATACTTCAGACTCCTCCTGTACAACTCTAGCTTGCAGACTATTGCTCTCTCTCTCTTTAGGAGCAGCTAGCACATGGTTAGTCTGACACTGGCTCAGTCAGGCCTTGATAATTGCCATTTGCAGGCAGGGATCGCAGATCCCTATAGTGTAGCAGAAAATATGTAAGTCCTGTTAGTGTTAGCTGTCCTTCTGCTGGACTACTGCTCCCAGTCTGTCCTCTTCAGGCCCTGCCAGCCCTCCTGGCTGCAGCTGCCCGACTTCACTGGACTTGACATTTCAATCCTCTCTACTGGCTCCACACCCAGCTCTGACTGTTTCCTCTCAGTCCTCTCTGGAATGCCTCTCCAGTCCTCCTGACTGCACATGTCACTCACCAGCCCTCCTGGCTGCGACCAGTGGTTCCCTCCTGAAGGCTTGCCCGGCAGTACTAGCACCTGCTGTCCTCTCTGACTCCTCCTGTGCCTCCTGTCCAAATCCTTCATGCTTTCTTGAAGGGCTCCATCCTCCATCCGAGCCCAGGCCAAAGGTCACCCCCCCAGACTGGGGAACTCCCTCAAAGGCCCCGACAGCCTAGTACTCCATCTCTAGTTCTTCCACCCGACAACTCCTCCCCAGCTGGGCTGACCCTGGGTATTTCCAGGAGGAAATCCTAGTTGGGGATTGGTCAGGACTCACTGAGACACCCCAGACATCTCCACCTCTCTTCCCCTCCTCTTCTTCTAGAATCCTCCAGAAGGAAGAGGAATGTGACATTGGAGCAATGCTGCCTGTGAGTCACAGCTGCTGCTCTGAGCCACTCACAGCCCACACAGATCAAAACAAACAGGCCTGGCTTCCAGCCAGGCCTGCCTAAATTTACCTGTACTACAAAAATCCTCACCTCTAGCACTTACCTAGGTAGAGGGTGCTACACTAAAGTTAGGCTCCATTCACACTTGTATGACTCTAAAGTTGCCCCGACTTTGGAGTGCAACTTTGGATGGGTGTAACTTGGATACGACTTTGGCTTTGAACAGTAATAATGGGATAACTGTTATATTGTATAACATTCAGCTACAGGGGGTAGCAGTTAGGCCCCTTTCACACTGCCGCGACTTAAAAGTTTTGACACGATTTCAGGGAATGCCTGTGTAAACTTGAGGTCCATGGACCTCATTCCACATGAAAGTCGGACCAAAGTAGAATATGAAGTTGGCATGACTTGAAGTCACAAATATATGAATGGTTATCATTGGAAATCAAGGGGAACGACTTGTCATGCGACTTTGCAGTCCCAAGTTGCAGGACAAGTCGCAGAAGTGTGAAAGGGGCCTTAAGCCTCGTACACACGATCAGAATGTTGGGAGGGGATTGTCTGTTGACAGACTGTTGGCCTAAAATCTGACCGTTAGTGCTAGGGTTGCCACCTCATCCCTTTAAAACTGAATACATATTAATTACACAGGTTCCGTGGCTGATTAAGGTGGTAATTAAACTCACTTGATGCCTTCTGCATGAAATTAGCCTCAGAACCTGTGTAATTCATATGTGTTCGGGTTTAAAGGGATGAGGTGGCAACTCTAGTTAGTACGCTCCTTTAGCCCGGGTTCACACCATAATACGCTGCGCACCGCACAGGAGCGCTGTGCGTCCCTGTTCACCGTTTCAGGGACGAATCAGGGCCGATTCTATGCCTGAATTCGGCCCTGAAACGCAGCCAAAGACGCACAGCGTTTTTGTGCAGTGCGCACCGCAGCCGCCCCGGAGATATGTGAACCGGCTCCATAGGGAGCCAGTCACATTCTCCTGCTATGCGAATTAGAGGTGCGGAAACGCACCTCTAATTCGCATAGGTGTGAACCCGGGCTTAGACAATTGTCCAACTTTCGGTCAACAAATGTTGGATGACAGGCTAGTAAATTTTCGGCGGACAACGGTCTGCTGTCAGATTTTCTGATGGTCAGTACACAAGTCCGTCACACAAAAGTTGAAAGTACAAACACGCATGCTCGAAATCAATGCTCACCAAATACAAAATTAGCAGAAGGGGCCCAAAGGGTGGCGCTCAAGAGCTGAAATCCCTCGTAGTACGTCACTACGTTTGTGTTTGTTGGCCGACAATCGTGTACCGTTAGTATGCAAGACAAGATCCAGGCACACGCCCTTTGGACAAAAATTAGACGCTCAGTTAGCCAACAATCTGATCGTGTGTATGAGGCTTAAAGTGACACTAAAGGTCATTTTTTTTTTAAAATAACAAACATGTCATACTTACCTCCACTGTGCAGCTCATTTTGCACAGAGTGGCCCCGAACCTCATCTTCTGGGGTCCCTCGGCGGCTCTCTCAGCTCCTCCCCACATCAGATAACCCCCTAGGAGAAGCGCTTTCCCAAGGGGGTTACCTTGCAGGCGCGCTCCCGAGTCCAGCATTCAGCGTCCACACCCTGTTTCCCTGATAATAAGACCTAGCGTGATTGTCGGTGATGGCTGCAATATAAGACCTACCCCCCAAATAAGCCCTACCCTGTTTCCCCGAAAATAAGCCCTACCCTGAAAATAAGACCTACAGGGACTTTAACTAGGGCTTATTTAGGGGGTAGGGCTTATATTGCAGCCATCACCGACAATCACGCTAGGTCTTATTTTCGGGGAAACGGGGTAGACGCCAAATGCAGGACTCGGCCCCCGGCGGCCGCGTCATTTGATTGAAAGCAGCGGGAGCCAATGGCTGCGGTGCTATCAATCTATTCAATCAACAGCCGAGAACCCCGGGCAGAGAGACAGCGTGTCCCCGTGGGACAAGTTCGAGGGTTCAGGTAAGTAAAAAGGGGGGGGGGGGGGGGGTTGGGGGGCCGGTCACTGACAGGTGTGCATCCTATGCATTAAGGTGAAAAAATACGAACCTTCACAACCCCTTTAAGGGAGGGTAAAAAGTGCGGGTCAACGGCAGAGTTTTACCGCCCCCTCCCCCCCAAACCTCACATGTGAACGAGCCCTACGTTACGTAAAAATTTGCTTTGCAAGGTGAACATACTCTACTCCTTTAGTAAACCGACAACCGCCAACCTCGGAATCCTGAAGATAGAACAGCGGGGTCCTATGGAGCAGTCTACACTGCTGCAGCACGATATCCTGTGACCGCAGCGCTCACACACGGGGTTTGATGTTTTATTGATGGCAAAAAAATAAAATAATTTTAGTTAACCCCTAGCATGTAAAAAAAAAAAAAAAAACACAGGGCATTTAGCTTTTTTTTTAACCCTTTGCCCAAGCTTGGACCAATACGCACCCAGAGTCCGCTGGCTCATAGTACATAGCGTAGGCTGACGGAGAGCCCTTGCACAGAAACACACACATACATTCCGGCTGTCTGAGCCTCACTCGGTGATTAAACTGTCCTCGGACTCACAATGAGTCATTCTGCAGTGCAGAGGGAATTCTGCGTCACCAGGAGGCGGGAGGGGCTGCGAGAAGGGAACGCAGACAAAGACCACAGGGAGACTCCCATCTATATGTGATTATCGCATGTCAGCTATGAGACATCCAGCAGCTGTGCACAGATTGATCAAAACACCAAATCCCGTCCTTTTCTATGTGGATGGTGCTGGTGCCTTGCAGCACTGGGGCACTGGCTTTACTTCTCAGCAGGGATGCTGAATGCAAGGAGGAGAAGCATAGGAGCAGATTTACTAACTTCAACCTTAGGCCTGGTTCACACCTATGCAGGCTGCAGTTTTTGCATATGCCAGGTGCATTTTGGGTTTTTCAATACACGTTTTTAATCCATTGAAGTCTATGGAACCAAAAACCAGAAAAAAAAAAAGTCCATTAAATGCACAGATGCAAACATGACCCCATAGGAAACCATGATAAACGGACTGTAGTTTCTGCAAAACTGAAAACGCACTAAAAAAATGCAGAGGTGTGAACCAGGCCTAAAATAGTCTGTATGAATGTGATAGGACATTCGATTATTACCTCTTCATGTACAGGGACTGGTGTTTAGGCCATATTAACCACTTGCTTACCGGGCACTTAAACCCCCCTTCCTGCCCAGACCAATTTTCAGCTTTCAGCGCTGACGCGCTTTGAATGACAATTGCACAGTCACGCAACACTGCACCCAAATGAAATTTTTATCATTTTTTTTTTACACAAATAGAGCTTTCTTTTGGTGGTATTTAATCACAGCTGAGGTTTTTATTTTTTGCTAAACAAACAAAAAAAATGGAAAATTTGGAAAAAAAAAAAATCATGTTTCAAAGTTTGTTATAAAATTTTGCAAACAGGTAATTTTTCTCCTTCATTGATATGCGCTGATGAGGCAGCACTGGTGGGCAATGATAGGCACAGATAAGGTGGCACTGATAGGGACAGATAAGGCAGAACTGATGGGCACAGATAAGGCGGCACTGATGACCACTGATAGATGGCACTGATGGGCCCTGATGGGTGGCACTGATGGACACAGATAGGTGTTACTGATAGGTACCACTGATAGATGGCACTGATGGGTGCTGATAGGTGGCACTGATGGCCACTGGTAGGTGACACTGATGGGCAACACTGTTGAAGAGGCACTGATTGGTGACACTGATAGGTGGCACTGTGAGCACTGGTAGGCGGCACTGTTGTGCGCTGGTAGGTGGCACTGGCAGGTGGCACAGGTGGGCACAGATGAGCTGGTGGGAGCTCTCCTTGATCGGGACCAATGTCCCTTTGAGAGCCGCCGGTGATTGGCTTTTTTTTTTCTCCTCACGCTGTCAGCGCGAGGAGAATAAATAGTTGATTACCGGCTCTGTTTACATCACATGATCAGCTGTCATTGGCTGACAGCTGATCACATGGTAAGGGGTCGGTGATCAGCCGAGTCTCATAGACTCGCTGATCACAGAGTGCGCCTCGCGGGCATACTCCCCGTAGACGTACTCCCCGCAAAGTAGGACCGCGCTGTAGCCGTCATTCGCCTATAGCGCAGATCTGAAGCAGTTAAACCCAAAACCAACATTTATTATATTGCAGCTCACCAATTCTTAGATGTGATGGCTGCATTCGTTTTCTTATTTGGGATTTCTTTCAGTTTCATCTGGTGATCCTGCCAGTAGGCCTGTTGTTTTTCAAAAGGACAAACTCTCTTGCAGTTACAGGGATGGGACAAACCACTGGCAGGGGTGACTACAGCGATCAGCTTTTATTTATTCATGTAAAACCTTTTTTCCCAAAAGGATGTTTAATGTAGCTGATTATAAAGTATTAGCTGGGGTTTGGCTTCAGTTTGTTAGTGTATCTAAATCTGCTATTGAATCTAACACTCCCCTTCCCCCCCTAGACTGACAATGCATCTGTCCAAAGGTGCCCCCTGTGCTCCTTCATCCAGAGTGTGTGTGTGTGGGGGGGGGGGGGGGGGGCTCTAATACAGGAGGTGTGTTACTGGCCAGATCAGGGTTGCCAACTGTCAGTAAATTTTCTGACAGTTTGTAAAAATCTGTAATTTTTACAACTGTCTGTAAATATCAGGGGCTAATAATTTGTTATGCTGTGTTGACTTTTTAAGTGAAAAAAAAACAGGCAAATGACTTGTTACGGGTATTGTCAGTGCCGGTTCACACTGGGGTAGCTTCAAAGTCGTCCAACTCTGAAGCCGCACCGCATGGCGTGACCTCAGTGCGATTTGTAAATGACTTCTTTAATAGAAGTCAATGCAAGCTGCTCTGAAGTCGCCCCAAAGTAGTAAAGGAACCTTTTTCTAAGTCGGAGCAACTTGAGTCTCTCCTATTAGAACGGTTCCATAGTACAGAACGGGACGCGACTTGTCAGGCGGCTAAGTCGCCTGACAGGTCGCCCCTGTTTGAACCGGGACTTAGTGTTTCTGTATTGTGTTTGTACTGTTTAACCACTTCACCCCCGGGGAGGTTTTACCCCCTTAATGACCAGGCCATTTTTTGCGATACGGCACTGCATTACTTTAACTGACAATTGTGCGGTCGTGCGACGTTGTACTCAAATAAAATGCATGTCCTTTTTTTTCCCCCACAAATAGAGATTTCTTTTGGTGGTATTTGATCACCTCTGTGGTATTTATTTTTTGCACTATAAACAAAAAAAGAGCGACAATTTAAAAAAATATATATATATATATTTTTTTACTTTCTGCTATAAAACACATCCAATAGAAAGATTGAAAAAATCTAATTTCAATTTAGGCCAATATGTATTCTGCTACGTATTTTTGATTAAAAAAATCATAAATTGATTGGTTTGCGCAAAAGTTATAGCGTCTACAAACGATGGTATATTTTTATGGATTTTTTTTTTTTACTAGTAATGGCGGCAATCATCAACTTATTACGGGACTGCGACATTGCGGCGGACAAATCGGAAACTAACTGACACTTTTTTGGGGACCAGTGACACTAATACAGTGATCAGTGCTAAACATATGCACTACCACTGTACTAATGACACTGGCAGGGAAGTGGTTAACATCAGAGGTGATAAAAGGGTTATATGTGTCCCTAGGGAGTGCTTACTAATGGTGTGGGGGTCCTCCGACCGGGTGAAGACAGAGATCTGTGTTTCTGCTTAGCAGGAACACAAGATCTCTATCTTCTCCCCTGTCAGAACGGCGATCTGACTTGTTTACATCGGCAGACCACCGTTCTGCCTCTCTCGAGAAGGATCACGGGTGCCCGGCAGACACCGGACCCGCTGATTGGCAGCCCCTGTGTCCAATCAGCGCGCAAACATGCCTCAGGTGGTACGCGCGAGCCCCCCTAGTGGCTATTGCATGAAATAACACACAGGTACGTGATTTCGCGCGTGGTCGGCAAGTTGTTAAATATCGATTGTCTTAGTTCTTAATAGGAGTTCTGTAATTTTTTCAGGTTGTCAGTAAAAAATGTGCTTCATCAGTACATTTTCCATGTTTTGTCAGTAAAAAATGCTGTAGGAGGTTGGCAACACCGGGCCAGATCACAAGGTGAAAACAGAAGGGAAAAAGCCTAAAAAAGAAAATGACTGCAGCCATCACATCTAATGATTGGTAAGCTGCAATATATTACAGTTTTCATTTGGGTTTGATTCCGCTTTAAAGCGCCTGCTTGAATTTTGCCTTCCCTAGTCCCTCTTTTGCCCCCTCATCAACAAGCTTATGACATTTAAAATAAAAGCTTTCTATTTCAGATCCAGTGACATCATCACTGGGACTCAGTGCTTTTCTATGCATTGCAGGCAGATCATGGCTGGTGGGAGGGGCCAACAGGATGCTGTTGATAGCTTCTTGACAAAAATCTCAGCACTCAGCTCTCTTCTCCAGAGCCCCAGTCCTGATTCAAGCAGTGGGCTGGCTCTTGGGAGGGTTTATGCAAATATCAAAATGCCTTAATGGGTGGATTTCAGGGGGCGTTGCTAGGCAGACTACATTTGCAGGCAGGTCTCTCTAGGTAAGGCTGCATGTGATGCTGAGCCTCCATGATTGCAGGAAGTGAAATCCAATGAATGCAAGAGACAGGCCAGGGGCAGTCAGAATGAGGAGGAAAGAGCTAGTGCATTCAGTATGGGACGATTCCCCCAAGGGGTTTTTTTTTAGCAGCAAAGTCATCTGGTCAAAAATTTTTGATTTGATCAAATCTTTTTATTATACCAAAGTAGAATTAAAATTTGTGAATTGGTTTAAAATATGAGCTCTGGTTAAGCTTAAAGGACATATTCCATCATACATGGCAAAAATCTTACAGTGGGACAAATCATTACATTACAAAATTTCCATCCATATTGATACCCCAACGAGTTTCGACCCATATAGTCGTGGTCTTCTTCAGGAGTATTTTTGTTTGCTCAAGAAGTGGAATTGAGAGAATGTTTCCTATAACCAGATTTTTAAAAGAGGTTCAGCGATCCAAGGTCCTCCATGAGCCGTCCCCACCTCCTCAAGGCGAAAACCAGCTCCAAAGGGCTTACAAGGAGCCACACATTTGGACCTCCAGAGAAGAAAGGATAGGCAGCACCTTAGATGGTAAAGTTAATTGGGACCAGCAGTTGAATGTGTAATAATGTGCAACTGAAGTAATGATACTCAAAGGATTTTTAAATGAAACCATACACCGGGCAGTGAGGTTGGCTGCAGCCAGGAGGGCTGGCAAGGCCCGAAGAGGACTTACTGGGAGCAGTAGTCCACCATAGGACAGCTAGCACTAAAGACTTCCTATTTCCAATTCTAACTACATTAAATGGACCCGCGGTCCCTGCCTGCAAAAGGAAGTTGTGAGGCCTGACTGAGTTAGAGTTGGGCCTAACCATGTGCTGGATGTGCCTGGAGTAAAGTGTTGTGCAGGAGAGAGAGAGAGAAAAACAGTCTGCAAGCAAGAGATATGCTGGAGGAGACTGGAGTAGCTAAGTGTGTATAGTTGTCCCAACTGATTGATATACAATCAACCAATTGTTTGTTGTACTGGGCATCCCATATAATCATATCCCTATCTAAGTTGAAATCCTTCATTAAAAATACAAAACAGTCACATGGACTGTTCATTGTCTCAAAAGTGACTGGGAAGTGAATGCCGGGCTGGGCAGGGTGACAGGTGGGCCACAACTTTTAGCAGCCCCTACAGGGGTACCAATACATTTATAACAAACTATGAAAACGTTTTTTTTTTTTTGTTTTTTTTTTTTTCTAAATTTTCAGTATTTATTTGTTTATATAGCAAAGAATAAAACACCCAGTGGGGATTAAATTCCACCAAAAGAAAGCTTTATTTGTGTGAAAAAAAAAAATGATAAAAAGTTTGTTTGGGTACAGTGTAGCATGACCGCGCAATTGTCATTCAAAGTGCCACAGTACTGAAAGATGAAAATTGACCTGGGCAGGAAGAGGTAAAAGTGCCCAGTAGGCAAGTGGTTAAAAAGACCAGAAGGCCTCATTCACACAGGCTTATGAGTATTTTCTGCACGGAATGTTGGTTCTTGCTGGCAGAAGATCCTGCGTAAAACATGCATTTAAAGTACCGTATTTATCGGCGTATAACACGCACTTTTTTCCCCTTAAAATCAGGGGAAAATCGCAGGTGCGTGTTATACGTCGATCCCCTGCGATCCTGAGCTTCAAAATCGCTGACCGTGATTTGAAAATGGCGCCGCCGGTGCCGAAATACACAGAGCCGGTCCTCGGCTCTTCTCAGCCACTTTCGGCTTCACTCGAGCGCCGCCCGAACCTAGCCGAGTGTACTCGGCTAGGTTCGGATAGCTCCGCTCACAGTCACGCCCATCCCGGGCGGGACTACGAGTGAAGCCGAAAGTGAACGAGAGCCGCCGAGAAGAGCCGAGGACCGGCTCTGTGTATTTCGGCGCCGGCGGCACCATTTTCAAATCGCGGTCAGCGATTTTGAAGCTCAGGATCGCATGGGAGCCATTTTCAAACTGCAGTGACAATGAAAAGTCACTGCAGTTTAACTGCAGCCTGAGCAAGGCTGCAAATGGACACAGAAAGCTGCAGATCAGCACTGACAAAGCTTCAAGGCTGCAAATGACACCAAGGCTGCTGACTGCAAGGCTGCAAATGACTGCAAGGCTGCAAATGACACTGGACAAGCATGCAGATGGACGCTGTGCAAGGCTGCATTGATGGGCATTTAAATGTAAGTTTTTTTCCTTAAACCATTTTTTTCCTTATAATTCCCTCCTAAACTTGGGGTGCGTGTTATACGCCGGCGCGTGTTATACGCCGATAAATACGGTAGTCGTTTTAGACATGTAAAATTATCCCCTTCCCGCCGACCGTACGCACATATGCGTACTCGGCTTTCCGGGGTTATACCAGGATGATGCCCGCAGCTGCAGGCATCATCCCGGTACCGTTGTTTTCAGCGGGCGATCGGCTACCCGAGTATAACAACCGATGCGGCTAAAAGCCGCTCGGCTGTTATACCGGAGGAGCGGGAGGGGACATCCCCCCTCCCGCCGCCTCCCGCCGCTGTTACCGGGCCTCCCGTGCGATCGGGAGGCCCGGTGTCCAATCGGGAATCTTTGGCGGCTGGGGGCGGGCTGGAACGAAGCTGTGGGCGGCTTCGTTCCAGCCTTCTTGTTGTAAACGCGGAAGCGACGTCATGATGTCACTTCCCGTTTACTCGGCTGCCAATGGCGCCGAATTTAAAAAAGTACACAGTATTCAGAATCGCCGTTTTCGGCGATCTGAATACTTTGAAGTGTAAAGGAGGGACCCCCCATCCCTCCATAAAGAGTACCTGTCACCACCTATTACTGTCACAAGGGTTGTTTACATTGCTTGTGACAGCAATAAAAGTAAAAAAAAAAAAAAAATTTTTAAACACAATTTATAAAAGTACAAAAATAAATTAAATAAATAAAAAAAAAAAAAAATTTTTAAAGTGCCCCTGTCCCCGCGAGCTCGCGCAGCGAAGAAAACGCATACGGAAGTCGCGCCCGCATATGTAAACGGTGTTCAAACCACACATGTGAGGTATCACCGCGATCGTCAGAGCGAGAGCAATAATTCTAGCCCTAGACTTCCTCTGTAGCTCAAACCTGGTAACCGTAAAAAATTTTTAAAGCGTCGCCTATGGAAATTCATAGGTACCGTAGTTCGTCGCCATTCCATGAGTGCGTGCAATTATAAAGGGTGACATGTTTGGTATCTATTTACTCGGCGTAATATCATCTTTCACATTATACAAAAAAATTGGGGTAACTTTACTGTTTGGATTTTTTAAAATTCATGAAAGTGTCACTTTTCCAAAAATTTGCGTTTAAAACACCGCTGCACAAATACCGTGTGATAAAAAATATTGCAACAATCGCCATTTTATTCTCTAGATTCTCTTCTAAAAAATATATATATAATGTTTGGGGGTTCTAAGTAATTTTCTAGCAAAAAATATGGATTTTAACTTGTAAACACCAAATTTCAAAAATAGGCTTAGTCATGAAAGGGTTATTCTTGAATGGTTACACATTTACGCGTTTAGGCGCATAAAATCCGCAGATCTGTGCAGCCCTGGGCACTGGGATCTCCCTCTTTTTTTCTTTGCAGCGAAACGCGGTGCACATTTTCACGTGTACACACCTGTATGTATAGCTCCTTCATTACTGTAGTGCTGCATTTAGATGCATACAAAGCTATCTGCTGTACACATCTAGATGCAGCATTTTTGAGAATGAGAACTAAAGTGGTTTTGTATCTATTTTTGATCCTCTTTATTATGGTGGGAATTGAAAATAGCAAAATGTAAGGACAGAATAGGATACACAACCACTCATTCCCATTTAGGGCGGGTCCACCTCGCCACGCTGCAATCTGGCCACAGCACGGGTGCAGCACAATGTACCCGCGTTTTTTGTGAGGGTTAACCACGGTTCCCCATAGACTTCTATTAGAGCTCGCGTTTTTATTGTGGAAACCACTGGTAACCTAGACGAAAAAGGTTTCTTGATCCAGCTTGGACCAATGTGTGTATATACAGTACTGTGCAAATGTTGTATTCAAGTGTGAAGAAATGCTGTAGGAAGTAAGAATGATTTCAAAATATATATATTTTATTTGTTTATTTTTAGCAATTTACAAAATGCAAAGTGAGTGAACAGAAGGAAAATCGAAATCTAATCAATATTTGGTGTGACTACCCTTTGGCTTCAATTCGTTTTTACACTTGCACAAAGTCAGGGATTTTGTAGCATTAGAGTCAGGTGTATGATTACCCAATTATATCAAGCAGGTGCTAATGATCATCAATTTCATATGTAGGTTGAAACACAGTCATTAACTGAAACAGAAACAGCTGTATGGAAGGCTTAAAACTGGGTGAGGAACAGCCAAACTCTGCTACTAAGGTGAGGTTGTAGAAGACAGTTTCATGTCACAGGTCATACACCATGGCAAGACTGAGCACAGCAACAAGACACAAGGTAGTTATACTGTATCAGTAAGGTCTCTCCCAGGCATAGATTTCAAAGCAGACTGGGGTTTCAGGATGTTCTGGTCAAGCTCTTTTGAAGAAGCACAAAGAAACAGGCAATGTTAATGTAGCAGATGAAAGACACATCATGCGTACTTCCCTTCCACATCAGAAGATATCCAGCAGTGCCATCAGCAAAGAACTGAAGTAAAACAGTGGGACCAGGTACCTCCATCTACTGCCTGGAGAGGTCTGGCTAGAAGTGGTCTCCATGGAAGAATTGTGGCCAAAAAGCCTCCAACCTAGAAACAGGGCTAAGGGACTTAACTATGTATGAAAACATAGGAACTGGGGTACAGAAAAATGGCAGCAGGTGCTCTAGACTGATGAGTCAAAATGTGAAATATTTGGATGAAGCAGGAGGCAGTTTGTTTGCTGAAGGGCTGAAGAGCAGTACAATAATGGGTGTTTGCAGGCAACTGTGAAGCATGGTGGAGGTGTCTTGCAAGTTTGGGGCTGTATTTCTTCAAAGAGAGTTGAAGATTTGGTCAGGAACGATTGTGTCCTCAATGCTGAGAAACACAGGCAGATACTTGTCTGTCATGCCATACCATCAGGGAGGTGTGTGATTGGCCCCAAATGTATTCTGCAGCAGGACAACAACCCCAAACATACAGCCAATGTCATTAAGAACTATCTTTAGTGTAAAGAAGAACAAGGAATCCTGGAAGGTAGAAAAGCCATGAGAGAATCTATATAAGGTCTTTGTAGGGAAACTTAAACTTTAAGCCCCACTTGTGAATGTCAGGCTATTTCTGAATTCCCAGGAGGTAATGATGAGCTCTTGTTGCAGCTGGTTTCTCACACAACTGACCCGTGTAATGGCCACCACTAACCTTTCAGCTGAGAGTTTGAAGCATTTATTAATCATGCTGTCTGTTTTAAAGTCAAAGAGCATCTTAGGAGACAGAATCTCTACTTCATAGCTGAGATACCTGTTACCACTAAAGATCCAGTGTACCCACACTAGCTTACAGCACTCAACCCCATTGGAATGACACCCCCTACATGAACAACACAACCTTTGTCTTCTATCTCCAGGCTCACATAAAGAGGGTGTCAGCATCCTCTTCCAAATATACAGTTTCCACTGATCTCATACTGTTTGGCAAGACTCAAAGGAAGGAAGATAACTTCAACTTGTCTTGAAGTGGCTGCAGTTATGTGGTACCTCCATTGCCACCCTCCTTCTGCTAACACCATCCCCAACCTCTGCTTTCACTTAGGCTTTCATTGCTTCGGTCCTTTGGTGGTTTGGCAGATGGAATTTCAGTACAAACTCACTTTGCTGAAAGCCAGACAGCTTTTCTACTGGCCATCTTCATGTAGTGTAGCAGCAATATGACAGCCACCACCAGTGCTCTGCAGTCCTCGCTAGGAAGTGGGGTTACTCTCTCTCTCTCTCTAATTAATTTCTTCCAAGATCCTGTCAGCTGTCCCAGTGGGAACACAGTGCCCTGATTCTATGTTCCCTCTGAATGGAGAATGCCATTGCAATTTCACATGGTAAGCCTAGATTACCTTCTTCTTCATAGAAGGACGATGCCTCTCCATAACTGCCAAACCAGATTGACTTCCTCCACCCTGACACAAGCCTGGAACAAGCACTATTTCCAGTCTAAAGGAACCAAAACTAAAAGGAAGTAAGGAAGAGGTAATACACATGAAAATATTACACCTACAGTTTACTTGGCATGCATGCACATCTGATGCTAGGTTCACTTTAAAGACCTCTTACGAGTTATTATCAGACTGGTAATTGTTAAGGTGGGATGGTAGATGCGATTGCCCATATGATGTACTGTATGTGAAGAAGCCCATCCGCCTACCTTCTTCCTCCTAGCTGCAGCAGGTATGTAAAACCCTTGCATTTCTGACCATCCAAGATTTGGAGATGATCTGAGATCTGAAGGTGCAGGAATAGGAGGCTGATCTAAGGTCTGAGGCTGCCGGAATTAGAGCTGATCTGGGTGTGATGGTGCATGAATTGGGGCTGATCTGAGATGTGAATGTGCATAAACTGGGGCTTATCTGAGGTCTGAAGGTGCAGGAATTTGGGCTAATCTAAGGTTTGATGGTTTAAAAACTTGAGCTGATTAGAGGTCTAAATTTGGAGCAATTGGGGCTGATCTGTGGTGTAAAGGTGCAGCAATTGCGGCTGATCTGAAGTCAGAAGGTGCAGAAATTGGGACTAATTTGAGGTTTGAAGGTGCAGGAATTGGAGATGATCTAGGGTCTGAAGGTTCGGGAATTGGGGCTGATCCGAGGTCTGAAGTTGGAGGAATTGGGACTGATCTGAGGTCTGAAGTTGCAGGAATTTAGACTAATTTGAAGTTTGAAGGTGTAGTAATTGAGGCTAATATGAAGTGTGAAGGTGTAGGAATTTGGGGTTGATCTGAGGTCTGAAGACGCAGAAATTTAGACTGATTTGAGGTCTGAAGGCGCAAGAATTTTGGCTGATCTAAGGTCTGAAGGTGCAGGAACTGAGCCTAATCTGAGGTCTGAAGGTGTAGGAATGGGGGGCTAATTCATGGTGTTAGGTAGGAGGAATTAAGACTGATCTGAGTTGCATAAGTGCAGGAATTGAGACTAATCTGAGGCCTTAAAAGAGAAGTATGGGAATGTTTTTTTTTTGTGGAATCATACTTACTTAGGTGGATGCTGCTTCTGTCCCCTGCCGGCATTGTTTGATTGCATGGTTCTCAGGGCTCCATGAACAGAGAGCTGGTGACTATCAGTCACCAGCTCTCTGCTCTGTTCCCCCATGCACACTGGAGTGCTCTGTTGTGGGCGGGGTGGCTCACTTATTGTAGATTCTCGACCCACTAAGCCCCCAGTCTCTCTCACTAGGATTGCTGATTCACTGCCACTGAACCCCGTGAGCTCTTGCAATATGGTTACACAGTATCTTCCTCAAGCGTCACCCCCGCTTCCCTGCAGGGTCCCTGGCTTGGCACTCCAGATACTCCTCAAGCGTCACCCCTCTGGCTGGGTCCCTGGCTTGGCACCTGCTGAAGTTTCCAGATTCTTCACTGTCCCCGGCTGGTGACAATACTGCTCCGGTACTTGCTTCAGCTACTCGCTGTGGTCCCTGGTAATAATGTGGTTGGACCCTTAGTGGCGACAGCTTCCCTTCTACCTCCGACCATGACAGGTTTGCCGGCCGGCAGAACCGTCACTTCTGGTTGGACTGCAAGCCGCAGTCCCAACCCTAAGCTGCTGGCTTGCTTATGGATAGGCCCTCAGACAGCTTAGCAGCCAGATGTACCCGGGATAGGCCCAAACTCTAGTCCAGCAGCCCGGGCAGCACAACACACGTCCACCCAGACAGCCATCCAGGTGGCACAGAACGCCCATTACCTGACTCAACCAAATATATGGGCTCTCCCAGCAGGCCAAGCTGATTTAGGAAAACCCCTGCCCATTGGCTGAGACACTGCATATACTCCTAATCTGTCTTTGCATCACCCTTGTCTTATCTAATGTCACAAGGTACGGCCACCTAGCCACAGAAGAGAGAAGTGCAGAAAATCCAGATTTAGGGTGAAATCACTTGATCCCTAACAATTGGCCAAGGAAACTATGCCTGGCGGGTACATTTTGGAGCAACCCTGCCCAAACATCAGGGTGCTACATGTAGAAATTGGGGCTGGTCAGTGGAGCGAAGGAGCATGAATTGAGGTTAATCTGAGGGTTGAAGATGTAGAAATTTGGGTTGTTTAGAGGTGTGAAGAGCAGGACTTGGGGTTGATCTAATGTGTGAAGGCACAGGAATTGGGACTGATCTGAGGTGTTAAGGTGCAGGAATTGGGGCTGATCTGAGATGTGAAGGTGCAGAAATTGAAGCTCTTTGAGGCTGTGAAGGTGCAAAACTGAGGCTGATCTGAGGCCTGGAGATGTAGAAATTAGGGCTGTTCAAAGGGGTGAAGGAGCAGGAATTGGGGTTGATCTGAGGGTTGAAGATGTAGAAATTTGGGCTGGTCAGAGGTGTGAAGAGCAGCAATTGGGGTTGATCTAAGGTGTGAAGATGCAGGAATTGGGACTGATCTGAGGTGTAAAGTTGCAGGAATTGGGGTGGATCTGAGGTGTGAAGGTGCATGAATTGGGGCTGACCTGAGGTGTGAAGGTACAGGAATTGGGGCTGATCTGAGGTGTGAAGGTGCAGGAATTGGGGTTTATCTGAGGCTTGCAGGTGCAAGCATTGGGACTGATCTGGGGTGTGACGGTGCAGGAATTGGGGCACCACTGCCATAGGCTGTAATTGATAGCTCACTAGACTGTCAAACACAAAGCCTGGCTTGCCTCCCTGTATCCAAGGCCCACTTACCTGCATGATATTTATGAGAAGCCTACTGGACGTTGCTGACATTGCGTTGCCGCGACTGCAGACTTTTTTTATGTGAGAAAGCCTCTGAATCTACCCCCTTGCTTCACTTAGGCCTGGTTCACACCTTTGCATTTTTTTTAGTGCGTTTTCATTTTGGCAGAAACACACTACAGTCCATTTAACACGGTTTGCTATTGATGTAGTTCACATCTGTGCATTTTATGGACTGGCCAGGGACTTTTTTCTGGTTTTTGGTTCCATAGACTTCAATGGATCAAAAATGTGTATTGAAAAATGCTAAATGCACTTGGAATATGCATTGACTGCAACCTGCATAGGTGTGAATCAGGCCTTAGGCTGGATTCACACCTATGCATTTTTAGTGCTTTTTGCATTTTGCAGATTTGCACTACAGAAAGTGTTCCATAGGAAACCATGTTATATGGACTGTAGTGCAAATCTGCAAAATGCAAAAAGCACTAAAAATGTATAGGTGTGAATCCAGCCTTAGTGGAACAGCCAGCTGCAGCATGTAAAAATGAAAAGCCAATGCGTTTTTGAAGGTGCAAGAATTAGGGCTGATCTGAGGTCTGAAGTTGGAGAAATTGGGGCTGATCTGAGGTCCGAAGTTGCAGGAATTTAGACTAATTTGAAATTTGAAGGTGTAGTAATTGAGGCTGATATGAAGTGTGAAGGTGTAGGAATTTGGGGTTGATCTGAGGTCTGAAGACTCAGAAATTTAGGCTGATTTGCGGTCTGAAGGCACAAGAATTTTGGCTGATCTGAGGTGTGAAGTTGGAGGAATTGGGATTGATCTGAGGTCTGAAGTTGCAGGAATTTAGACTAATTTGAAGTTTGAAGGTGTAGTAATTGAGGCTAATATGAAGTGTGAAGGTGTAGGAATTTGGGGTTGATCTGAGGTCTGAAGACGCAGAAATTTAGGCTGATTTGAGGTCTGAAGGCGCAAGAATTTTGGCTGATCTGAGGTCTGAAGGTGCAGGAACTGAACCTAATCGGAGGTCTGAAGGTGTAGGAATGGGGGGCTGATTCATGGTGTGAGGTAGGAGGAATTAAGACTGATTTGAGTTGCAAGAACTGGGGCTGATCAGAGGTCTGAAGGTGCATGCATTGGGGCATATCTGAGGTGCTAAGGTACAGAAATTGTGGTTGTTCTGGTCTGCTTGCTTTTTAGTGCAACAAATGGCCAGAATAGAGTAACAGAATACCCCTCCCCCCATTCAATGGATTTCAGCGCGAAGTTTGCAAACTTCTAGCAAGATTTTTTAAACTGTTTGTGAACTGAACCCAGGCAGACTCGCTCAAAGTTTGTAATGAGGTATCTGTTGCCTCTCCTACTTACTGCTGGACCACCAATACCCCATGCAAATGGAAACACAAGCAAACGCAAGCGAACCACAATCTGAAACCTTCTACATAGAAAAGAGAACGATCGACCCCTGGGTGTACAGAAATTTTCCAGCAAGCTGTGTAGAATGGAAAGATTGGCTACACGCCCTTTTTTTAAAAAAACCTCTAGACAATCTGATCATCACTTCATCAGCAGAAGCTGTGCTCAGATCCTTTGCTGTTATCAGGCTGAGCATGGGCACCCATGGTGTGTACACACCGAGCATGTACATATGTGTTTATGGCTGTGGAAGCGGAGTATACACACAAACAGACCGGCTCAGACGCCGTCACACACGCTCTCCCAGAGCCGCAGAAGTGAGTCACCAACGACTCCCACACACCTCAGAGATTCACTTTGGTGGGTTAATGTAATATTAGCGCTGGAAACGTGTCTGGAATCAGCAGCAGGGGAAAGTGACAATGAGACGGAGCGCGGCGGAATTCTGATTGTATCAGCGGAGAGTTCTTTGTACTCCGTAGGGGGAAGCGCAGTACTGCATAAAACCATTCTCCCTGCAATCGCTGTCACCTCCAGCAGAGAGCTGATACATGTCTCCTTTTCCAGCCGCCTCCAATTCCTAGGGACAGACTTTCAAGATTTTCCTGTAGAAGCTTTCGTGTCATTAGCTGTTCTTTTTTTTTTTTTTTTATAGGAATCTTTAGATTACGTCTTCTACATATGCACTACTGGGTCTATTTATCCAGTTTTTTTGACCAAAAATTCACAATTTTTTTTTTAATATTTCAAATCTTATGGAAAAATGTGTGAAAGTACGAAATGTGACATACAGACCAGAGAGATCAGCTTTAATATATATTGCTGTATCAGTGTGCTATTGTTTTAACCACTTGCCAACTGCCCCATAGCAGATTTACAGCTACAGGGCACCACGCTGTGCAGAATCACGTATATACACTATATTGTCAAAAGTATTGGGACACCTGCCTTTACACACATGAACTTTAATGGCATCCCAATCTTAGTCCGGAGGGTTCAATATTGAGTGGTTAAATGCAAAGCTCTCAACTGTTCCTGATTTCGAGGGACTGTCCCTAATTTGGAACAAAGTCCCTCTGTCCCTCTTTCCTCCTCATTTGTCCCTCATTTTGGTCTGATCTATATAGTTGTAAATAAAATACACTATTTGTCTTTTAAGAAGTGTTTCCCGGTGCTAAACCTTTCAACCAATCTCTAAATTGCTACATTTGTAAATTTCAAAAGCCAATATAAAGGAATAGTAGTGGTAAAAAAAGCACTTGTGGGTTTAACTAATCTTTTTTTGTTTCAGTATCCTTTAAGGGGGCATGGCAGGGGGTGTGTCCTATGCCTGCATACTTTTGCTTATAGATGTCCCTCGTTCCCATCTCAAAAAGTTGGGAGGTATGGTTAAGTGTGTCCCTAGCTAAAGTTTCAGTGTAGTGGGCGAGGTGCTTTTACTAGGGGAAGACATGGATTTGTGTTCTTGTTTTACAGAAACACAGGATCTATGCCTTCTGTACTAACAGAACAGCAATCTGCCTTGTTTTCCACCCAAAACCCAGAAATGCAGAATTACATATACACTGTATTGTCAAAAGTATTAGGACGCCTGCCTTTACAAACACATGAACATTGATGGCATCCCAGTCTTATAGGGCATACACACGGTCGGACTTAGTTCGGACATTCCGACAACAAAATCCTAGGATTTTTTCCGACGGATGTTGGCTCAAACTTGTCTTGCATACACACGGTCACACAAAGTTGTCGGAAAAATCCGATCGCTCTGAACGCGGTGACGTAAAACACGTACGTTGGGACTATAAACGGGGCAGTGGCCAATAGCTTTCATCTCTTTATTTATTCTGAGCATGCGTGGCACTTTGTCTGTTGGATTTGTGTACACACGATTGGAATTTCCGACAACGGATTTTGTTGTCGGAAAATTTTATCTCCTGCTGTCCAACTTTGTGTGTCGGAAAATCCGATGGAAAATGTCCGATGGAGCCCACACACGGTCGGAATTTCCGACAACACGCTCCGATCGGACATTTTCCATCGGAAAATCCGACCGTGTGTACGGGGCATAAGTCTGTAGAGTTCAATATTGAGTTGACCCAACCTTTGCAGCTATAACAGCTTCAACGCTTCTGGGAAGGCTGTCCACAAGATTTAGGAGTGTGTCTATGGGAATGTTTGACCATTCTGCATTTGTGAGGTCAGGCACTGATGTGGACGAGAAGGTCTGGCTCGCAGTCTCCACTCTAATTCATCCCAAAGGGATGAAAATTTTTCTTTTATTGTAAATTTTTTTGGGGTTTTTTTTATACTGAGTTTACTGATGCTTAAACCAAATGCACTATCTGGTTAAATGCATGTGGGCACTTTTACAAATTATTCGGTTCAGGTGTTTCCAGTGAAGGGTCTTGTTAGTTCTACATCATACAAGACATTTCGGACCAATGTAAGCCTCCCATCTTGTGGTAACAGTTTGGTGAAGGCCAATTTCTGTTCCAGCATGACTGTCCCCCTGTGCACAAAGCCAACTCCATAAAGACATGATTTGATGACTTTGGTGTGGAGGAACTGGAGTGGCCTACACAGAGATCAGACCTCAGCCCCACTGAACACCTTTTGGGTGAATCGGGACACAGATTGCCAGCCAAGTCTTCTTCTCCAACATTATTACCTGACCCCACAAATGCTCTTTTGGGTGAATGAGGACAAATTCCCACAGACACACTCCAAAATCTTGTAATGGCCCACACCACAGGAAGTCTTTATGATTAACTCAAGACCTTGCTTTCATGACTACCCTTGCCAGGTCCCTAGGCTGACCCTGTGCTACAGCGGGTCCCAGTTTTAATATAGCACTGTGAGGTAAAGGATATAAGTTGCACCTGTCCTCCCACCGAGAAGGGCCAACGTCACCCACCACAGTCACTTGATTTCTCTTCAGACAGGCCACCAACATTTGAGACTGTTTCCCAACATTCAAAATTAAAATAAATGTGTGTTCTTCAAATGTACTCAACAACAGGGGTTACCCAATACAAATGCTCTCACAGCAGTTCAAGGCTGCATAACCCGGAGGGTTATATGGCTTTAAATACCAATGTAAGGTTCTTCAGATACACCAATTTTACACGCATTCTATAATGAACTCTTCTGTTAGCCACAGACACTGACAACCTTTTGACTTGAATAAAGTTCCTTTTACCGAGGCACTTGGGAAATATAGATACCTCTGTCAATACTCTTCACATACATGTACAGATGATTCATATGATTTGGCAAAGGTAGAACTTTCTGTACAACGCGATAGTTGCCACAGCATAACTAAGCAGTAAAGATATTCATACTGTCAGTGACTTGCAATTTGACTTGTCTTGAATGTAGGGAGCCTACCTGGAGTGTCCATAGTTCAAATTTAGTTTAGCAGCTAGGCTCTTGTCAAAATGAGCTCTAAATTGTTACTGTGTTCATTGGGTTACCTCATGTCGATTATTGTCTACTTCTGCCTGCTGTCCGGAAGTAGCTCTACAAGATACAGGGATCTTCAAACTACGGCCCACCAGCTGTTTTGGAACTACATGTCCCATGAGACATTACAAAATTCTGACATTCACAGATATGACTAGGCATGATGGGAGTTGGAGTTCCTGAACAACTGGAGGGCCATAGTTTGGAGAACCCTGAGTGAGGAGATTATGTAGTACCTAGTTATGAATATTTATGGCACTGTGGAAAATCACTACAGGGTTTATTGCCATTGGTGCCTGCTGGGGAAGGATATAAATATCTGGGGCGACCTTGCAGAAGGGTCTTTCCCTCTTGGGTTCCTGCTAGGAGACAAGGTACTTTGTTTCCTGGCCTCCTGTCAGAATACGAGGTCTTTTGCCTTTGTCTCTAGGGCTCCTGCCAGTAGAGTGGGTCTTTTGCTTCGTGGGATCCTGCCAGGAGAAGAGGTCTTTTGCCCTTGCCTCCTGAGCAATAGCCAGGAGTGGTCTTATGCCTTTGGTTACTAGGCTCCCGCAAGGAGAGGTCTTTTGCTTTGACTCCTGGGCTTCTGACAGGAGAGGAGGTCTTTTTGTCTTGCATCCTGGGCCCCTGCCAGAAGGCTATGCCTGTGCTTGCTGGGCTCCTGCCAGGAGAGGAGGTCTTTGTGTCATGTGTCCTGGGCTGCTGCCCGGAGAGGAGGCAGTGTTGGTGGTCTGTGCCTTCCAGGCCTGCTGCCTCTGGAGGGCCTTTACTGGAAGAGAGGTCTGGTCCTGTGGCTTGGAAGAGTTTATTCTACCTTACTGGAGTAACTGGGAAAGAAGTGTTCCCTGCAGGGGTCCACTTGTCTACTGTAGCGCCCTCTAGTGTGTTCTAGATCTAAACTATGTGTTAGTGTGAATTTGTTAGTGTAGGAAAATTTATTTCAGCTAAGGGCTAATCCTTAGCTGTGAATCTAGGTCAGGGTTCAGTGACTCAGGGCTTAATGACTCATCCTAGCAGCCTCTCAAGTGGGCATTCTATAACCTCCCGTCCATATCCAAGTTATTAACCCTCAATAAATAACAAAAACAAAGTCACTGACTGTTCTCTGTCTCTGGAGTACCTGTGAAAAATCAGTGTGCCTGGCTGTGTAGGGTGGGGATCCCAGTTTAACTGCGGCTCCTTTGGGGTGCGCTACACTACTTTCTCAAGAAAGTACTTGTGCTGCCTGAAGCTGCTACACATAATACAGATTGCCGGCCTTGGCTAAAAAGTCCATAGCTTATATTGACTGTTGCTAGTGGAGAGCTCTGGAGCTACATTTCTGTTGCTTTTTTTGGTATCCTGTATCCTATACCTCTCTCCTGAGTTTACTCTGCTTACTACTCTCTCGAAGTGTTCTACAGTGAATGACCCCAATTCCTCCACCTGTAGCACCCTGGAGTTTAGGAAGGGTTGCTCCTCACAAATTGACTTGCCAGGAATAACTATCCTGGTTTATTGTTAGAGATCTATTGATTTCTCCCCGTGTGTTGTATTGCCAGGGCTGCTAGGCCAGAGATTGGGCCTATCCTGGGCACATCTGGCTGCTAGGCTGTCTGAGGGCCTATCCAGAAGCAAGAGAGCAGCGCAGGGTTGGGACTGTGGCTTGCAGTCCAACCAGAAGTGACGGTTCTGCTGGCCGGAGAACCTGTTGTGGTCAGAGGTAGAGGAGAGGCTGTCGCCAGTAAGGGACTATCCGTCTAATTACCAGGGACCACAGTGAGTAACTGAAGTAAGTACCGGAGCAGTATTCTCACCAACAGGGGACAGTGAAGAATCTGGAAACTTCAGTGGGTATCAAGCCAGGGACCCAGCCAGTGGAGGTGACGCTTGCAGAGTAGTCTTGTGTGTCAAGCCAGGGACTGAGCAGGCCAGCGGGGGTGATGCTTAAAAGGTATCTAGAGTGCCAAGCTAGGGACCCAGCAGAGAAGCGGGGTTGATGCTTGAGGACGATACCACTGTGAAGATTGGAGGAGCTCAAGGAATTCAGTGGCAGTGAATCAATGGGTCTACTGAGAGACCGGGAGCTCAGTGTGCTGAAGAGCTACAAGAAGTGATTGTAGTGAAACTGAAGTAACTGTTAAATTTTGTGTTAGGAACTGTTAAAGACTGTTGCCATAGGAGACAGTATTCCTGCACATGCAGATGTGGTGTCTTGCTGGATGCCTTTCCCTGCATGGCTGTCCTCTTATTGAAGTCTCGGAGTCTGCCAATTATTCTTGCAACTACCTAAGGGTGTCTTGGCCCTAACCCTCTCTCCTCCAAAAAAGTTTGTTAAGAGAAATAAACTCTTTTGCATTTAAGCCATGTCTGGCGCCCAATAACTTTAGCTACTCTACCGGAGCTGGGTAAGCCCGTGAGAAGTGAGAGTGGTGTGCCTGTGGGGGAGGTGATGCCAGTGGCCATCAAGGGGGATGCCACAGTTGTGCCAGTCAAGGTGCGTGCCAAGCCCAACCAAATCCCGGATGAAGAGTGCTCCACTATTTCAGATTCAGACATTACGTCTGACGGGCTATCAGAACCCTTTTCTGACACCTTGTTTTACACTGGAAAGTGGTATGAGAGTGATGAAGAGCTAATAAGCAATGTGCAGGAGGATGAAACACCTGCTACTACTACCGCTAGTGTGCACAGCCAGTGCAGCTCTGCTGATCAGCATTGCCAGGTCCGTTGAAGAGGACCCTGGAGCTCAATGGATCCCTAAAGTCCGCCCTAGCACGCCCGTGCCCAACCGTAAACGCTGTGGTCGCTGGGTGTTCGGTCCAGCGTGCTCTAGATGCTCGGGTTTTACCCGGCTATGGAGATCCTAAGACCCTGCCACGGCTGTCCAAGATACAGAGGACAATAATCAAGAAAGTGGCAGAAGACTACGGGTATTTATACCCCTACACCCCCCTTATTTGGAAAAAGAGATCTCAGAAAAAGAAATCCAATGGGGGGACGAAGCAGGTGCGGATGTCTGGAAAGTACCTGTCAGTGTTGAATACCTGGGGTTACGGCAGGAAGATTAACATAGATGGTGTAGTCATCCCCCGACCAGACAAAAATTATCTCAATTGATTTGTCGCCACGGTGAATAAAATGGGAGAGTCTGTAATCTTGCCCGACACCGGGTACTACTGATGAAACATCATCGAAATGGTATCATTACCCCTTGGATTAGAAATATGTGTTGTGTGATATCAAGGACGCTATGCTGACAGCCACTTCACACACACATTTAAAGTGTTGCTAGTGGAAAACATTCCAGAGAGCTGTTCTGCCCGGACTATGCTGGACTGAATGCTGCCGGCAGATACACTGAGTACCCACTTGAGCCATGGTGGCTAAAGTTTGAAGTTGTTGGGGTGAGCCACCCTGAAGGGCGACCTATGATCTTCTTCAGCAGGTTGTTGCTCCTAAGAAGAAAATCTTCTTTGTCCCTGGTTGTCATGTGGACAGACTTAGGATGCCTTTGCAAGGGGACCTATGTAATGAAGTGTGGTCCCTTGCACTAAGGCCTGGTTGCTTGTTGCTTGAAATGCATCTGTGCCCCCTTGTCCCCAAAGTGGTTCCTGATAAAGAAGGGAAACTGCTGGGCAATATAGTCCACTCAGAGGGAAATTGATGGACTGTAAACTGTTTTGGACTCTAATGCCGCGTACACACGAGCGGACTTTACGGCAGACTTCGTCTGCCGGACTTTTCAACGGACTTTATGACGGACTTTCCGAATGAACGGACTTGCCTACACATGATCAACCAAAGTCCAACGAATTCGTACGTGATGACGTACGACCGGACTAAAACAAGGAAGTTCATAGCCAGTAGCCAATAGCTGCCCTAGCGTCGGTTTTTGTCCGTCGGGCTAGCATACAGACGAATGGACTTTTCAACCGGACTCGAGTCCGTCGGACAGATTTGAAACATGTTTCAAATCTAAGTCCGTCAAACTTTTGAGAAAAAAAAGTCAGCTGGAGCCCACACAGGATCGAATTGTTGGACGAAATCCGTTACGCCGGACCAAGTATGCCGTAAAGTCTGATCGTGTGTACGCGGCATAAGTGTTTAGTCAGTTAGATTAGGCTGTAATAGAAGGGCCATTTCCCGCAATGCATGTGGATAATGGACTAAACCATATGTCTAAACTGTTTCTAGTGTGGTCACAAGGTGGCGTGAGCAGTGCCGACCTAAGTGAACTTTATTCACATTATGTGCTAATTGTAAGTTTGTTGATAGGACCTGCTTCTAAAAAATGTAAATAATACAATATTCCATAGAGTGTATTTACACTGCTATGCTGTCTTCGGCTGAGGACAATTAAAACTTGCTTAATCACGTGTGTATATACTGCACCATATTACTATAGGAAAGGATGCATTTGCATTGCTGTTGATTTTCTCTTTCAGGTGTTGCTGTGTCGGTGCGTCTTCCTTGGCTAAGGAGAGACAGGGATCTAGCCTGCCATCAACACTAACCCATTTCTATATTATCACTGTATATATATTTTAGATAGATAGTGAGGAATTAAGGCTGTTGATGGTTTGATATTTTATTGTCTCATATGACCTATTATAACTTCTTTTATGTCTATTTTGATACCTATGTTTATTGCGTGTAATACACCACACATATGTATGTATCTATAGCTATACTGTTATATTGTTAACCTTTTCCTGTTTTCCTACCCATCCCAGTTTTTGCCAGGACACTCGCTCTCAGGCTTGAGAGCTTAAAAAGAAATAATTTTTCTGCAAACTCTGAGATGTAGTTTTGTGGGCAGGGGGAGGATGTAGCACCCTGGAGTTTTAGGCAGGGTTGCTCCTCACAAATTTACTTGCCAGGAATAACTATCCTGGTTGATTGTTAGAGATCTATTAATTTGAAGTTTGGCCTTGTTGCACTTTTCTCTTCTACCACTAGGTGTCCGAGTACTTGGTGGTACTAGATATGAGAAGGGCAACGTAAGGTCAGGTTATGGGTATATCATCTGGCTGCTAGGCTGTCTGAGAGCCTATCCAGAAGCAAGAGAGCAGCGCAGGGTTGGGACTGTGGCCTGCAGTCCAACCAGAAGTGATGGTTCTGCCGGGCGGAGAACCTGTCGTGGTCGGAGGTAGAGGGGAAGCTGTCGCCAGTAAGGGACTATCCGCCTAACTACCAGGGACCACAGTGAGTAACTGAAGCAAGTATCGGAGCAGTATTCTCACCAACCAGGGACGGTGAAGAATCGGGAAACTTCCGTGGGTATCAAGCCAGGGACCCAGCCAGCGGAGGTGACGCTTGCAGAGCAGCCTTGTGTGTCAAGCTAGGGACCGAGCAGGCCAGCGGGGTTGACGCTTGAGAGGTATTTAGAGTGACGCTTGTTGAAGATACTACCGTGAAGATTGGAGGAGCTCAAGGGATTCAGTGGCAGTGAATCAGCGGGTCTAGTGGGAGTGAAGGAACTGTTAAGCTTTGTGTTAGGAACCGTTAAAGACTGTTGCCATAGGAGAAAGCATTTCTGCACATGCAGATGTAGCGTCTCGCTGGATGCCTTTCCCTGCATGGCTGTCCTCCTATTGAAGTCTCAGAATTTGCCAATTAATCTTGCAACTACCTAAGGGTCTCCTGACCCTAACCCTCTCTTCCCCAAAAAAGTTTGTTAAGAGAAATAAACTTTCTTTTGCATTCAAGACGTGTCTGGCGCCCAATAACTCTAACTACTCTACACCCACCATGTCTCACAACCCACTAAATACAGAAGGATGTCAGCTATCCCTGGCCCTGGAGGTTCTCATTAGATCAGGCCCTGGAGGTTCTCATTAGATTAGGCCTAGGACCTTGGTACACACCCTACAAAGAGTTGGGCATTCTGCCCTGAGGTTTAGAAATGCTAACCCACTGAGCTGCCTAAGAGGGGGTCTTCCTACTGAGCTGCCTGGGGGGGGGGGGGGGGGGGGGTACTTAAAAAAAAATAAAAAACAACTCTCCCTGTGAAAGAAGATTGTCAATAGTTGCCTCTCTGGCAAGTTCTCATTTTGCTCTGTTGACAAGCTACAGCCTCTTAAAACATCAGCAGGAAGTGTCAGATGGAGGTGCTCCCCACCACACAATAGCAATACTTCAGCAGCACCTACATCACTACAGGACATAGTACTGACATAAGGACCTGTGGGAGGAACCACTGCCAACAGCGTGGGAACGGGTATCTGATGCATGCAGAAATAATGGATGCTGAAGATTATGCTGATGGCCATCGCTCTTGAATAGAGCAAATTGAACACTCACCACCTTTTGGAGAGGTAAGTATGAAGTCTTCTTGTGTGTGGCTGTAAATATGGGAAAAAAGGGGGAATGAAGACATGAAATATGTTGTATAAACGCATCGTATTTTCTGCAAAATCAGTCATTTATTGCTATAAATATACCAAAAAGTAACCCTAGCAACAAAGTTCATCTTGTACTGGACTGACTGCAGCCAAATGAATTCTGATAGGTTGCCATGGGCTTCTTCACTTACTGTAGTACTTTGTGCACTACTTATTGAATGAGGCCGATGATCTCCTTGAGTATCGGTTTTGCCCTTGGATAAAATGAACTAAAGGAGAGGCTGAGATGACAGGACGGGATGAAAGGTTTGGACAAAGAAAGAAAGGAGACTCGAGCCGGAGACAGACGTGGGCAGATGAACGGCAGGAGTCCAGAAGTTCTTTCTCTATTAATTAACATATTAATTACTCTTGTGATTACTAATCACCCTGAGGCTCTCTGTCTAATTTTCATGCAAGGCTTGTTCCTATGGAAACTCAGATGCACAAGACGAAATTTCCTCAGAAATCCTAAATGAGGTAAATGAAGATGATTACTTCCTTATTAAGATGAGGGTATAATTCCAGAACTGCTTCGCTGGCAATTTATTCCTGAATCCCGTACGCCAAGTTCTGAACTTTTTTTTGTGACACTACCCCTCCTCTGCCCAGCGATGTCAGACTGGAATACAAGGCATATAGCTTGGTTTCACTGATTTTCCAGTTGAGGGCCCATCCTTACTGGCTTACAGTAGAGTATGCATGGACCTGCAGGGCTGGGCTCTGGAATGGAGTGCGGGTGTGGATGACCAGGGCACCACCGTTGGAAATAATGAAGAAGTAAACCTGTAGGAGTCCAAAGGATGGGTTTATCGGGTTACTAAATGCATCTGTCCAGCCAGAGAGACCAAAGCTCCATTTTTATTACCTTTCCTTTTTCCTTTCCTTTCCCCTTCCTTTTTCCTTCCCTTTTCCCTTTCCTTTCCTTTCCTTTCCTTTCCCTTTCCCATTCCTTTCCTTTCCTTTCTCCTTTCCGACACTGAATTCCATAATCTGTCCAGTGTACAGGTCCACATCTTATTATACTACATGTCAATTAGTCGTTAACAATCTCCTTACATGAGAGTTCATCTGCAATACCAACCCAATATTGTCTGTTCATAACTCACTAAGCACACACAGCAATTTAATGTATTTACATAACGGCTCAGCTGCTTTCTCCTTATCTGTATTGAACTGTCAAGAAGAGTTATATTGGCTGCCCTGCATACAAGTACAGGCTTAAGACTACCCAAAGACAGGCAGGAAAGGGCAGAGGAAGGCTTGAATCACTAAGCTATAAGAATCATTATTTGCCATAACAACCATTATTTCTAGCCATAGAGCCAATAGGAGCTGCGAATGGCAGTCACATAGCTAAAAGTAACGATTGTTGAAGCCAATAACAGTTTCAAGCTTAGCTATTGGGTCTTCTGAAGAGTAAAACGTATAACCACTGGACAGATTTTCGCACTTCGTACACGCTCTGATGTTTTTCTTGAGTTTTCTCTGTAATTTGAAAATTGTAAATTACCTCAGCATTACCGTAGTGTTACCGGAAGACTGAGATGAATGATGATCATTACAAAATGACTGATGATCATTGAGAAAATGCAACAATGATTCTCCCCTATGTTCTCTTCTTCTGCTTCAGTCTATATAAACTGATATTTCAGCTTTGTGTAGATGATGGAACATTTAAATTTGTCATGGATGAAATGTGTGTATTGGAGTTCTCACCTGCGCAATAAAAGGCAGCCCAAGAGCTAAAGACACACTTAATGCATATCTTTGTCTCTGTGAACTATTTCCTGGTGAAATACACTATTTTGGTAAAAAAATTGTAGACACCTAACCATCACATCTATATGAGCTTGTTGGACATCCCATTCCAAAACCTTGGCCACTAATATGGAGTTGGCTCCACCTTTGTTGCCATAACAGCTTCTGCTCTTCTGGGAAAGATCTCCACTTGAATTTGGAATTTGTCTGTATGAATTTGTGCCTACTTTAGTCAAAAGAGCTATTGTAAGGTTGGGTGCTGATGATGGATGAGAAGATCTAGTTTGCAGTTAGTGTTCTCATCCATCCCAAAGGTGTTCAATAGGGTTAGGGTCAGGGGTTTGTATAGGCCTTCACACCAAACTCATTAAGCCATGTCTTTATGGAGTTGGCTCCCCTTTGTGGCAATAAACACCTACACTCATCTGAGAAAGCATTGCATAAGGTTTTGGAGTGAGTCTGTGGGAATCTATTCTCATTCAGTCACAAGAACATTTGTGAGCCCTGGTAGTGCTGTTGTTGGGAAGACTTGCCTAACAACTGGTGCTCTAATGACGGATGAAAAAAAAAATTTGCTTCTAATCAGCATTCTTATTCATTCCAAATGGTTTTCAGTAGGGTTGAGGTCAGACCTCTGTGCAGGTCTCTGGAGTTCCTCTACACCAAACTCACCAAACCATGTCGTTATAGAGTTGGCTTCCCTGTGTGGCTATAACAGTCCTCACGTTGGAAGGCTTTCCACAAGATTTTGGAGTGTGTCTGTGCAAATTAGCCCTTATTCACCACCAGAGCCTTCGTGAGACAGGTTCTGATGCTGGTTAGGAAGACTTGGTTAACTTGGATAGCTATTGGTGCCCAATTTATCCTAAAGGTATTCAGTAGGGTTGAGGTCAGGCCTCTGTGCAAGTCACTGGAGTTTCTCCACCCTAAACTCATCAATCCATGTCTTTCTTAGAGTTGGCTCCCCTTTGTGGCTATAACAGCCGTCACTCACATGGTAAGGCTTTCCACAAGATTTTGGAGTGTGTCTGTGCGAATTAGCCCTTGTACAGGGGTACAGTCATAATGGAACAGAAAAGGACCTTCTACAAGATGTCACCATAAAGTTGAAAGAGAACAATTGTCTAAAATGTCTTATTATGCTGTAGCATACAAACCTGAAACCTTATGAGGGGCCAAAGGGGCTTGGGCCATACCTCTCTTATAAAGCTAGAGTTTAATCTGCTTATTTTTCTGTCTTTCTTGATTAATCTTGAGACCTCAGCCTTTATGTAGGCAGTTGTACGTTATTGGGAGGAATTATTCAAATATCAAAATGCCTTGATGGGTGGATATTAGGGGTAGGCGGTCTTATTCAGACTGTGTTTGCATGCACTCGGGAAATGTGGCAGGCTCTGTCTGATTATCTGCAGATTATAATGCACATTGGGAGAAGCTCACAGTGTGCAGTGAAATTGGAGTACAGGTTGTCATGACGGATACATCTGATGCACACAATACAAAATATCATATTTTGTTTTAAACTTTGAAAAACCTGAATTAACACTCCCAAAGAACACTTCCCCTCCCAACACAATTAAGTAACTAATTTATACGACCCCTTTGTGAAGCGAGGATGAAAGAAGCAGAACTCATACTGGGGCCAGGTAAACAGAAACCTGATAAAAAGTAGTTGACAAATAGCCAGAATTGGTGGTCAGACCAAAAGCTACAAAACTTTTAATTCAAGGAGAATTTGGGTAAATATGCCCTATTGTGTCAGAAGATGATATTGTTTTCCTAGTCAAACCACAATGTTGACTCATGCTTGTTCCTCAGAACAATGGCTGAGAGACAGGTTAATATTACACTAACTGACACGCACAAACTGAAATCTCTGAACAATATGACTAAATTGTCTGACAAGAGAGATGGTTTGAACATTTAAACCATATACATATGTGTTATGATATATAAATGATCATAAGTAATGCAAATGCTATATCTCAAAAGTTTTAAGAAAATACTGATAACCTGTATACTTGTTGCATTATAAATACATGTGATATTAGAAGTAAGAATATGATATGTCGCTATAGGATGAATGAAAAATTGTGTTTAGATACCCATCATGGTGGTAAAGACATAGAAGCCGTGACTTCATCTATATGAGAATACCCATATTACATGTGTTGTCCCAAGACAAATAGATTTACATAGGACATACAGGAATCATGTTGTTCATATAAATATCCATTTTGTGTGATTCTAATTACTCACATCTACACTCAATGATTATATTTTGTACCAATTACTAGGGATCCCTAAACAGTATAGACATATATTCATATCCCCAAAATAGATAAATACTCATTAAAATAAGAAAAGACACATTCCTTCTTTTTAACAAAATAAGTTTAGAAAACACTTTTTGTCCCCCCCCCCCCCCCGGCTGAAGATAATATTACCTATGGTACCTGGCAAATCATTAAAATTCCCCAACCAATGGAGAGTGAGCCAAACCTTCTGGGCTGAGCTCATGATCATTTTATGAGCTTATTGTCCCAAAATGGTATAAAGGCTGTGAGGGCCCTAAGGAAAGGATCACAGACCCATACACCAGATGCACTCCTAGATATTAAGAAGTCTGCTGATATTTGATCACTCCCCATGTTGCTGGACCTTGTGACTGGAACCACTCAATGTACTTAGGTAAGATACAGATCATACAAATTCTATTTCATCTTCTCTCTCATAATTGTAGGGATTATATTTTATAGGTTATGTATTGACATGTATTGACTATCTAGGGGTGCATTATTATAACCGTGTTTTAGGGAATTCAGGCAAATATATTTACATCAATTTAAACTTCTGTGATCCCAAGGAACGTTTTATTGCTCCATTTAATTTCAGAAGCTTTGTTGGTTTAATAATTATTTCAAATTGGCAATATTGTTCTGTTGACTTTGTGAGACATACTTTGGATTCCTTCCGCCCAGAGAAATTTGAAGGACTGTTTCCCTGAGCAACAAGGGATATTGCGTTCTTGAATATAAAGCGTAAATTACCGCACATATTTTTCCAACAGACCGATTTGGACTCCCCTGAGTAATTATATTAATTTTCGTTTCACTGCTATTTTGATGTTTTAATAGCGTATGTGTGAAGTATCAATCACCAGAAAATCTAGGTCTGTATGAAATTGTATGAATATACTTGTTCATTAATAAAGTCAAATTATTTACTTATTCATTTTGTTGGGAGATATTTTATACTTTGGTAAGAAAACCCCATAAATTAACGAACTCAGGAAAGGATTGTGTTATGCACTGACATTCTGAACTAAGTTCATAAAATTACCGTAAGGTTGGAGGCACTGAAAAATAAACACTGAGATCTTAATTAAGATTCCATACCACACTCACAACAAGGTGATGGGCCTGTACAGCTGAGCAAGCCTGAAGGAATAGCTGGAGTTCACCTTTAAGGGTTGTGTTAAAGTATAACTAAAGGCAAAACTTTTTATTTTAGTTTTGGATAGAGTAGAGAGGGATTAGAACACCTGTCAGTTGTTATTGCTGTCTGTGCCCCCCATTAAGGAGATACACCCTCTCTATTTGCTCTGTTTACCATTATCATTGAAAATTAAATTAAAAGAAAATCCCAAATTTTGGGTTGTCCCCAGAAAATTAATAGAGGGAAAATCTTCCAATTGGTACACTGGTTCTGGTGACCTGGGGGTCCCCAAGGAATTCCCTAATCTGCAGGGATTTCCTCTAACTTCCTGTTTGGCTATGGGACAGGAAATGAAGGGAAATCGCCCCAAAGGGACAGAGGTAGCGAAAAAAAAAAAAAAATCCCACAGGGATTATATTCCTTTCTCGCTTTATCCAAAATGAAAAAAAAAAGTAGGCTTATAGAGTGGGTTGTTTTCTTGTCTTCCTGGAGTTTACCTTGTATGGGTGAAGAGATTCCACATCCATTTTAATACATCTCATTACACTGATGTGAATGTCACTGATAATCTCCGTGACTGACTGGTCATCAGCAAAACCAACACAGCACAGCATGTTCATCCTTGGCCAAACACACAAGGCATTGCCATGTTAATTCTATTGACAGAACGGCTCAACTTCTATGTCTTCTGTCTGTATTGGAGTCACAGGAAGGATGGCATTAATGATTGTATGGAATATACAGCTGTGCATATATAATGTGATACCAGCACCACTGAGGGCAAAGCATGCCATGTTCGACCTGGTCAGATGTTTCTGCTTATTTCAGTGGAGGGGAGGCAGAGATCCATTGTGGCAGCTATACTGTCACATAAAAAAAAAACCAACATCGTCTTTCACCCATACTTCCACACCTACTAAATGCGGCCAAATCGTGCATCCCTCTCACCTGGAAACAGACGCAACCACCATCAATTGGGTTGTAGCTCGGGAACGGAAGAGGAGTTGAACCGGATGGAGGATCTGGTCTTGACAGCTTGACAGAAACAAGAGGCCTATACAAAAACTTGGACTCTATGGAACATGTTTATCTACTCAGAGGAAGGGAAGGCTCTCATCTATGTGGTCCCCAATGGTTGATAAACTTAATGTATTTCATCCCCTGCCACTGACTGGCCCTCCATATTACCCCTTTACCTCTCCCTTCCCCTTTTTTTTCCTCTTCATCTCTATCTATTCTGCTCCCCTTTTTGATTCTTGTCTTTCCTTTGCATATATAAACTAGGCAGTTTTCTGTGCCACTAAGGGTTCCCCTAGAGGCTGTCCCACTCTGGGATTGCTATTCGGGGTACCTACATGACAGACAAGATCATTGTCTATGCGCAGGGATCTCCAAACTACGGCCCTTCAGCTGTTGCGGAACTACATGTCCCATGAGGCATTGTAGAACTCTGACATTCACAGACATGACTAGGCATGATGGGAATTGTAGTTCCTGAACAACTGGAGGGCCATAGTTTGAAGACCCCTTGTCTATGGGAATCACCCCCCTGTAACCCTCTTTTCGAGGACAGGAAAACATTTCTGTAGATCTCTGTTATGCTTTTACTGTTTGATGGATTGCACTGGTCTCCACCTTGTCTCTCCAGATACTAGTACATTGTATTGGTAAAATGTTACTGCTAGTCCTTTTATGTACTGTAGTTTATTTTCTGTTTACATATGTATGTCTACTTGGAAACTGCCTTTTTTCTATTAAATAAAACATTTGAAAAAAGCAAAATCAGAAAGCAACTTGGCGCCTTTGCCACAATTGCATTTGCCCACTAGATGGCGCTAAGCATCACAGGAATTTCTTATGATACTTAGCCCCATCTAGTGGACAAATGTAATATTTTCCATTTTAAATCAATGAAAAACACTTAACCAGCACCGGAAATAACCTTAAAACTTTTTTCCCCCCATTCACACAAAATGAATGTATGTGCACTTTCACAGGAGTACATTTTTATAAATATTCCAGATATCATTTACCATAGCTATATTGTTATTGGTTTCTGCTTCCTCTGCTAAAATCCTTCTCCTAGATGTCACAGTCGATTGAACCCAGATACCTGTTCAGTAGCTATGAACTGTGGGTACGCATTTGACACAAGCCAGCCCCCTACTGCTGCCTCTCTTCTTCTGATCTGCTGCAAAGTTACAATGTACAGTCTTGGGCTTAAAGTGTTTCTAAACTCACAACAGTAACATCAGTCTGTATATGCAGTAAAGCATGCTTGTTATACTCACTGTGGAACCTAAAAGGTTAATCCTTCACATTGTGTAAAAAGGCTGTTTGATCGCGTCTTCTCTGATCCTCCCCTTCTTCCACAGTCCCCAATCCATCTGCTGATAGAACAGAGCCTTTGGAGCTCTCTGCACATGCTCAGTTTGGTGTGTATTGCTAGATAATTAGTTTTTTTCTTCTTGGGAGAGTGCATGTGATCAGCACAGGGACAATAAGCACTGTCCAGACAGAGGGTCAGGGGTCCTGCAGCCTCATAGGACAGTCAGAGGAGAATAAAAACTCCTCCTCCTACAAGCTTTACCAGACACTAATAGAAGTCACAAGACTGCTATATACTGCTGATGAGAAAGGGTATTTAGAAGTTTACATTTTCTAAAATAATTGCATTTCCATGTTCTGTGTACTGTGGGAGACCAGATATAGTGAATACAGGGTCCTGGGTTTAGTAACACTTTAATGATTGAACCTTGGCAGTTCTAACACAAAGCAGAGGCGCACCAAAAGATGCAATGGCCACCACTGAGAGATCCAAGTGGAATCGACAAAAAGAGCACAGAACGGTCATCTAAAGAATCCATAATTATTTATTGCCAATTAATTTGAGACAAACAAACGATAAAAGTTATCCAGCGCATTAGGGGGTTAAACAATCTCCATTGTTCAGGGCTTGGATGAGCAATGACAAAACTTCCTACAGGACTCTATCTAGAAAAAATTCCCGGGAAAGTCTTCTATGTCAAGGAGAGAGCAATAATAGCCACAGTGTTAAAAATACTTGTGCAGGGGAGGTTGTTCGGCCCCGAAACGCATTGGATCCCTTTTATCTTTCATCTGTCTCAATTGTATCAGCAATACATGATTATGGACTCTTAAGACAACTGTTCAGCACTCTTTTTGTTGATTTGCCAACTAATGAATTAACATGCTAGAACTCAGACAAAAGGTGCTGGGATTTAGCATTAGAAAGGCCAGCATGCTTTGCAAACAGAATGTCATGGATGCACCCTCAAATACATACATTTTTTCTAAAACAAAGATTTTACACAAGAGCAAAAAAGATATAAAACATATTAACTTGTTTAAAAAATTACAGGTAGGGCTGCTGATGCACTGAGCCTGTTATTCCGCCCAATTTTTCCTAGTATGGGTAGAGTCCAAGTTCACTATATATAAGCCATGGTAGAACCTCAAGTACACGTGATTGCTCAGGGAACAGGATGTGTCGCTGCAACTAGCGAGACAATTAAATAAAATCCACGAGGCTTCTGCACCTGGAAATTGATATTAATCACATTTCCACATGTCACTCAGACGCAGGTGGGAGAAGGAGTAACTAGCGGTGAAATAACCAGCAATGTCATTTATAGATGGAATCGTAAGGCTGCACACAAATTGCACATAAAAGCTCATTTATTGCACTTAATCCAAGTGGGCATAAACACATCTCAGCTTTTCAGGCCTACACAATTCTTTCATCAAGCTGCTTTTCAGACAGGTAGTCACTACAGGAAGCCGCCAGATTGAGAGTCACATCCACATAAAAGGGTCGGCCCACCCAAAGCTGACATTTCCGTGTATGAATGGGCGCTGGGAAAATAAAGGTGCAATCTGAGAATATTTGAAAATTACTGATAGCCTTGAGCGGAGCGGCACACAAGGTGCAAAGGTTTCCTGTCTGAAAAGCAATTTAGAGCTTCATTTTTTCTTTACTCAGGAATTTCTACAGTGCGCAAGTCCTTAGGATGTTTCTTTTTAGGTACTTATTAACCCCTGTTTTAAATGCAAGAGATGGGTTCCCAGTTCCGTCCACTGCAGGCTTGTCCCAGGTTCTCACATAAAGAAAGCCTTAAAGTGATATTAAAGGCTTTTTTTTTTTTTTTAAATAACAAACATGTTATACTTACCTGCTCTGTGCAGTCCCAATCCTCCTCTTCTGGGGTCCCTCGTTGACACTCTTGGCCCCTCCCCTCTGCTGAGTGCACCCAGAGCACTCTCTGCCCCCCTCTCTGCCCATTGGCTCACTGGCTGTGACTGACAGCAGTGGGAGCCAATGGCTCCCACTGCTGTCTCAGCCAATGAGGAGGAAGAGTCCCTGGAGAGCCCCCTTGTTCCCTCTGCTGTCCTTAGGTGTACCCCCTTGGCCCTTGACATTTACCCCTTTGGGATGCCGGGGGCATGCGTCTGTCAGATCCTGGCTACGGTGATCCTTGGCATTCACTGACACTTTGGCTGCATGGACACCCAAGGGCGGTGCTGTTTAATGTCAGTATCCGCCCGCCCCCAGCCACTGCTCAGAGAGGATCTTTTTCATCATCATATCCTCCGGTGGTCTGCGGCTCTGTCCTTCTGACAGGCTCCACTGTCCACTGTGTTCTCTGCTGTGTGTACTATACACGCAGTGTCAGACTCTCCCGCATAGCCCCCTGGACCTTGTAGCCTTACAAGGTTTTTACCGGGCGCATGCGCAGTGGCGCCTTCTGTCCGCTCACATGTCAGGGCGACGCTAGATGCCTGACGTGCGTGGGGGGCATGAGAGGCCGGCGATTCCGCCCATTCCTTTGTCGGCGTCTCCAGGGCACCCACGCTTATGCCGTACAAATCAAGGTATGCTTATTACTCTGTAGCAATGTGATCCTTGTAGGTCCCCTTCCTGCTCACATTTACATTGATTCTACTTTTCCTCTGTGATTTCTTAGAGCCAAGTATACTGCTCTCACCAACTTTTATCCTACTGGCTTCTATTACTCCAATAGCATCACCGGAACTACTGGTGAGTTCATTTACCTCTGGGCATATACCTCTGCCTTAATTATATATCCTTTATTCATTTTCAACCCCCCTTTATTGTTTTTTTCAATACACCCTTGCATTTGCATGGGTCTAAATTATACCCTTATCCTTCTAATTTTCAGTGATCATCCACCTGCTACCTTCGCCCAGATTTAAGCTAGCATACTGGGTGCCCTGTTCTTCCTTTCCCCTTATTTTGTTAACTGCACAAATTGTAAGTACTTTTGAGGCTATGTTAGCCCTATTTATTGTTGGTCTGTACACCCAGAACTTCTTTTCGGGTGATCTGCCAAAACCTTATTATTTACATCATATTTTTTTCCCTTTCCCAGGTCCTCTTTTTTGCCCCCTGCAGCCTCCTATTGTGCCTATAGGCCTTGTATTCACCTTGGGGTCTCCTACGCCTGCCCCTTGAGGCCCATTGGTAGGTATTTTACCATCTTACGTCGCGGGGGTTTCGGGGGTGCCTGCTGGGTGGAGAGGGTGGTATTTGGGTGTTATTGGTTGGCTGGGCCCGTGCTCCGCTAATCTCTATGTGGGATGATTTGTAGCTATATCTGACGACCACATAACATTTTACCATTATCACGAAAATCCTGTAATAATAGTTGGTGCCATTATATTGTTTTTTGTCTGAATGTTATTATTTTTTGTTATAGAATTTCAAGATAATAATACAGGTATAATCAATTGTCCCTGAGGAAGCCATTTCAGGTGAAACATGTAGGACTTAATATATCTGTTCACAGGTCCTGCCACCACGCCATAGGCTGGGTTCTGTGATACTACTGTTTAGTTGGCTTTTTATCCTTCCTATGATTTTTTTGTATTGTTCACACCCCTGATATATATGTTTATACATTTCTTTTAACCTATTTGTGAATAAAATATTTTTATTTTACTCTATGTATTTCAATTACTGTCTGGCACCGTGATAATCCCTTGATCCCTTCTTGACCATTGTTATTTATGTTATTGGGATGAGGTGCCGTATTGTTATGAGGACTATCCAGTCATCTAACCCCTCTTTTATTTTTTGGACTTATGCTCCTTCCATACATGCACGTCTTTTTCTGGTAACCTGCTGGAGTACCCAATGGAGAGTTGCCTTGTCTATTGTGATTAGCCTAACGTGAGCCAGTGGGCCTTTCAAATGTTTTTTTCCCTCTCACTACATTGTTTAAACTCATATCAGAGTCCCAGTGACTCTTGGATGTCCTTTTTTAAGTATCAAAGTGTCAGTATGAAGGGGGTTTCATATAGCCATCAATGTCTGAGAAGGTTCTCATTCATCTGGGTCATGGTGTAGGCAGGTAGGACAGGTGGTTAGGGTGCCACTACTCTACCCAAGGAGCATTGCCTTTGGGTTAGCAGTGCTGAACATCATGTGATCACCAAATCACGTCCTCATTTACTCTTGGTAGCAAACAAAGTGTTCACATGACCGCTTTTTACTACTGGTCCTAGAGGGATCCTGGCATAGGACTAAAATGTCTTCTACCATGGTAGAGAACACATTGGGGGAGCCTTCAACAAGGAGCGCTAACAAGATCTGGGAGGCCATCTTTGGGATCTAGAGTGCTATATATATAGCATAAACTGTGTCACAAAGAGGCCCATACTGAAAAGTTTGACTAGGCAGGGACAGGAACTCATTCTTTTAAGGATAGCTAGGTCTTACCCCTTCATCTGGGAGCAGGTTAGAGCCTAGGGAACTGTGAGAGAGGAAAAGTTAGACATCTCATCAAAATAGTTGACCGGCTTGTTTTCGGGGTTTGCCAGCTGTTTAATCCCTTGAGGCCCCATTCATACTTGAGAATGGGGCCATCACTGATTACATGCCAGAACCACAGAGGGGGTTCTCAGTAATTAGCTGTGGAAGGCAGCTCCTGCAGCTAATTATGGACATTCGCATGTAATCACCCACTTGCAAGTACATCCCTGGATGCAGACTATCTCTGAGCAATTATATGCAAGAGGCAACGATTAGCATTTATTTCAGTGGGGCTACCTCCTTAAACTTGCATGTAATAGGTGATGGCCCCATTCACAAGAGTGGATGAGGCCTAATGATGACAGGAGCCAGCTTTTTAAATGGGCTGTAACGCCTGAGGTTGGTAGGTGTGGCTCCTTAACATATGGCACATTGGAAGCCCTCCAAAGACATGCTGGTAGGTTAATTGGCTTCTGTCCAAAAAATTGGCCCTAGTATATGAATGTGAGTTGGGGACCTTGGATTGTGTGCTCCTTGAGGGTAGGGACTGATGTGAGCGTGCGATGTATGATGTGGAGCGCTGCGTAAATTGACGGTGCTATATGGGTACCTTAAATAAAAATAATAATATAATAGATGAGCATCTTAATGAGACACAATGTACAGGGATAGGGACAATTGTAGATGCTCACTGAGGTTGAACTGGATGGACTGGTGTCTTTATTCAACCTTACTAACTATGTAACTATCATCTCCCGATCATCAGTAGTTGACTGTGAGCTGCCGTTGACAGCTCAGTCACAGTTCTGAGGGCTCCGATTGTGCATGCCCCCAAAACAACACATGGATGCATATATATGACACATGGGTGTTAAGGCCCATCCATTGTACTGCTGATTATATGCATTAGGCTGTTGTAAAGGGGGTTATGGAAGGCATGCTTTGTGTAATGTTCAGGTTTTAAGAGCTGCATTCTTGTTCTGTATTCAAGTTTGCTACTAACAATGCCCTACCGAAGAGGACTGGTTTGTTACTGCTCTGCCAGTATGGCTTTTATATAAACCATTAAAGGTGGTCTCTCCCGCTGTAGACTTCTCCCCCCAAGTAACCACCCTATAAAATGTTATAGCGCATAGTAGTTGGTCACACGCAACTGGTATTTGTTCGGTAATGTTGCAGACATGTTGCTCCTCATTCAAACAGCCAGTTCTAATGAATGCTAGGAACATAGGTAAAAGTTGGTTGTCCAAGAAAAAGAAGGGTGATGTGAATGTTTGGGAAACCATCTTGTTCTAGTTACATAATCCAATTACCAGGGGATGTGTCAAGGCAGATGTTGATTATCCAAGAACATGATGGCAGGTGTGAAAGCTTGTAAAACCACCTTGATTAAAATACAGCAGATGGTTGTCTGATATAGATGGAGGGTAAACTCTGCAGGTCAAGTCTCAGCAGTCTTCATACACCTTAGGGAAAAGGAACATTCTTTCGAGGACACTGAGGTGTACATTTTGGATATAGATGACAACTGGTTGAAAGACGTCTTCTACCTCAAACTGGAACAACCAACCCTAAACAGATGTGGAGGCCATTACCATTATCTGTCTTCCAAATTTAACCCCGTTTTAACATAACTGGACAATTTGACAATAAATTCACACCTTCAGCTGTGTAACCCCAACAAATAAAACCTGTCCCAGATTTTGTGGCACTGTAATGGAATAAATAATATGTAAACCCCAGTGACGTCACTAGGGTTGTGTCACCTGGTGCAGTAAAACCTGGTGTCACCCCCCTCATTAATTTTTGCAGCCTGCGGGAGAGAGAAAGAGGGAGGGGAGCAGGGAGACAGAGTGGGGCAGGGGGGGAGAGAGAGGGGGTAGGGAGAGGGAGATAGGGGCAGAGGGAGAGAGGGAGGGCAGGGGGAGAGAGAGAGGGCTGGGAGACAGAGGGCAGGGAGAGGGGGAGAGAGGGGGGCAGGGAGAGGGAGAGAGGGGCAGAGGGAGAGAGAGGGGGCAGGGAGAGAGGGAGAGGGCTGGGAGAGAGAGAGGGGAAAGAGAGGTGGCAGGGATAGGGAGAGAGGGGCAGAGGGAAAGAGAGGGGCAGGGGAGAGAGAGAGGGCTGGGAGAAGGGGAGAGAGAGGGGCAGAGGGAGAGAGAGGGCTGGGAGAAAGGGAGAGAGAGGGGCAGAGGGAGAGATAGGGCTGGGAGAGGGGGTTGGGAGAGAGAGAGGGCAGGGAGAGAGAGGGGGGCAGGGGGAGACAGAGAGAGTGGGGAAGAGAGAGAGGGAGAGAAAGAGAGAGGGCAGGACGAGAGAGGGGGGAGAGAGAGGGCAGGGGGAGAGAGGGAAGAGAGATAGGGGAAGGGAGAGAGAGGGGGAGAGAGAGGGGGGAGAGAGAGGGCAGGGGGAGAGAGGGAAGAGAGATAGGGGAAGGGAGAGAGAGGGTGAGAGAGAGGGGGAAGGAGAAAGAGAGGGAGAGAAAGAGGGCAGATAGAGAAGGGGGCAGGAAAAGAGAGTGAGAGGGGGGAGAGATGGAGGGGGAGAGAGGGAAGAGAGAGAGGGGGCAGGGAGAAGAAAGTGATGGGACAGGGAGAGAGAGGGGAAGAGAGAGCGAGAGGGCAGAGAGAGAGAGGGGGGCAGGGAGAGAGGGAGTTGGGCGAGAGAGAGAGAGGGGACAGGGGGTGAGAGGATGGTAGGGTCTAGTCAGTGCTCACTCACTTGGATGGTCCCGGGGGGGCTCACTGGCTCAGTCAGCAGCTTCTCTTTCAATGTGGCTGTCGGCTTCACAGACAGAGCATACAGGCAGGGAGACCTCTCTCCCTGCAGGAGAAGGGACGTGTGTCACGCTCAGGCATGCTTGAAGTGGATGAAGCAGTGTGGGGATCACCTCCTTCCAGGACAGCTGCAGCTTCCATGCTGGCTGTCACCCCACCTGCAGAAGACAGAATGGTCATCGGAGAAGGGGGAGGAGAGGAGCAGGTGAATGGAGCCGTGCGTTTTCCCCCAGCCCTGCATATCTGCGGCCTTTCAGGGGGCATCAGAGCTGCCCAGCTAAGTCTGCCCCTGGTGTCACCCCTCTGGAGGGTGTCACCCAGGTGCGGTCCGCACCCACCGCGTCTCCCCCCCTAGCGACACCACTGGTAAACCCAACATTTTATATTCTAGATATGTGCCTGCTGTACCATGTTCCTGTATACAAAAGTATCCTGTTCTCTATGTATTGATTAATTTGTGTGAAATTCCTGGTGTTCCTGTCTCTGCTTTCCTATCAAAAATTGACCACGCCATGTATGAGAGCACAGCATGGTCAGCTTTCTGGCTGTGCTGGGAGCTCAGCCTGCTCTCTTCCAATGATCAGACTTGTCTTGACATGCCCCCCCCTCTGCACAGCCATTCACTGGAAATTCAGTGTACTGCTGTTTCTTCTCCTCCAGCGCTCTAAAAGGTATTTATAGTGTTTTTTTTTTTATATCTATTCACAAATGTTTTGCTTTTCATTTAAATTGTAAACTGAATGGGTTGTTTTACAAGGTGAGCATTTACATATACTTTAAGTATTTGGTTTAATTATACTTTAAAGAATAACTCCACTTTTGCTGAGAAAAAAGCATTCCCCTCTGGATGATTTATGTACATTGCAAGAAATTTAACAAACTCTGTTGCAGATTCCTACCTTGTGCTATACTGAAAAAAATCCCTGTTTGTCTTTGACCATGTGGTAAGTGAATCTAATGGGAGTGGTTTCATAATTATAAATAAGCTGCTGCATCTGCAGGGCTCTAATGAGGAAAGTGGCATGGTCCATTTTTGTTGCAGGGGATGCCTGAAATTTGACTTGTATCTTAGTGTAGACTTCTGGGAAAATCAGTGAGCCAATCACACAAGCAGGAAATTTTCTGGGGGGCGTCTGTACACAGTCTGTGTACAGAACTCCTCCAAGTAGCCATATTGCATTGCATTTTACAGAAAATTACAGAGCCGCAGTTTAAAAAGGAAAGGTAATTTTTAATAACATTCAATTACAATAGAACTCGTGTCACAATTATATATGCTATATTATACATTTTTTTTATTTGTTATTTTTTTCCCGTGAAAGTGGAGTTACCCTTTAATTATTTGGAACAGGGTGGTTTCAGAAACTTTCCCACCTCCTATCATGTTCCTAGACATCAATTTCTGGCTTGACACATTCCATGGGGATTGGATTGAACCAAGTGAGTTACCTGTAGGCAGGTGCAGTCTACTTTCTCCACTGCAGGTGGCACTTGTTCACAGCTGCAAAGCAGGGGGAGGAGGTAGTTGAGAGGAACATAATTCCTCTATGGTTTCCTCGGTCACAGGGAAGCAGTTATCTGATTGGATGCTGGCACCCCATGTTACTTTGGTGGCCATCTTGGGTCAGGAAAAGTCTATTTAGGACCCTGGTTTCAGGATTTAGCTCGCATTTTTATGGGTGGCTAAAGTAGAGACAGGTCACCCCTCTGTCAAGGACAATGCAGGTGGTCCACCTCTCTACTGACGCTTTCTGTTACAACCTGTTAGTGCTCATGGTCAAGTTACTTCCCCACTGGGCCTGTTTGATGTTTCTGGACTTTGTTATAATATATTCTTGAAATTGCACCTGGACTGTGTGTATGTTCTTTGCCTGCCGCATCAGACTGCACCTACCCACATACCCATGTGAATATAAATGCTGGGGTATGTTCCTGACTCTAATTAGAACTGAGGAAGCTACTTAGAGGAGTAGTGAAACGTCTTACAACATCAATATTACAGACCCGTATGGGGGGGTATATGGCAGCCTCAGCCTGGACTCTGACCAGGCCATGCTCCAACGCATTTCGCTTCACCCCTTGGAGCTTAGTCATGGGGATCACCAGGACTCCCCATATGGTCCACCATCAATGTGCAGCTTTTGGATTCTTCCCTTTGACATTGTTGCAGCTTGGAGCCAGGTCAGGCTCTTCTTGCAGCCAGCACTCACAGCGGTTTAACATCGATCTCACGTCCCACCTGAGGGAACCCACAACTTTTTTCATAGGGTCACTGTACAGCAGAAAAGATTTATGGGGGACATTGCTGTATAGGGGTTTACATGTGACAAAATGAGACAAATCTAGATACCGATGATAGTTATTTAGCAAAAAATACGTTTATTCATATTTAAGTAAATACCTAACTGCTTCCACCGGTGCCTGGAGTTAAGATTTTAATTGATGAGCAAAACAAGGATTTAGGAAGCAGCCGTGATTAGAACGCTTGTCTTCAACAATCTCTAAAATTCCAGTTGATATTCCTCTTGTCTAGCACTGCCACCTGGTGTTCATGACTGGTAAACGTGAATGGGATGTAAACCGATTTGGCAAGCTGTAAAACTCGTTGGGATTTGGCCAGCCTAGACATCACGAACCAGTTCAGTGAGTCACTCCGGACTAAATGCAGAAATGACTATGAGAGTGGAAGATGGAGTGGGGGTTTTCTGGAATAAAACTATATCTGTATGTGTCAAAAATGTACAATAAACTCTTTGATGCCGTGGGGTTTATACTCTGCAAGGAATGCTGGAGCAGTTACAGCAACATTTTTTTTTTAAAGTGTAGCACCCTGATGTTTAGGCCGGGTTGCTATTAAATGTATTTGCCAAGTGATAGTTGCCTTGGCCAATTGTCAGGAGATCAATTAATTTCACCCTAATTCTGGAATTGCTGCACTTCTCTCTTCTGCCGCTAGGTGGTAGGGCAGAGAAAGGGATGTCACTGCTCCAGGTGGGTCAAACGAAGGTAGTCCTCCAGCTTAGAAGCCTAGGTGCTGGCAATGCTGTAGCAATCAACGTAGAAAGAAGTTCTGGACAGCCGCACTCCGAAAAAGTTTTTGCCTTTTATTCAAAAATTCATCAAAATATGTGCCACAGCAGTATGGATAAAAGAGTTTACGCGTTTCACACTACACAGTGCTTAATCATAGCTAACTTCAGTACCCAGTGCTTAATCATAGCTAACTTCTTTCTACGTTGATAGGTGGCCGGGTACATGGTGGCCTTAGATAGACATTAGATAAGACAAGGGCATTGCAAGGACAGATTAGGAAGGAATGGGGTGTCTCAGCCAATGGGCAGGGATTTTCTTGGGTCCCTTGGCCTATTTATTTGGGTGGAGTCAGGTGATCGGAGTTCTGTGCCACCTGGACGGCTGTCTTGGTGGACGTGTGTTTTGCTGCCCTGGGCTGCTAGGCCAGAGCCTGAGGCCTATCCCGGGGACATCTGGCTGCTAGGCTGTCTGTTGGCCTATCCAGAAGCAAAAGAGCAGTGTAGGGTTGTGATTGCGGCTTGCAGTCCAACCAGAAGTGCTGGTTCTGCCAGCCGGAGAACCAGCTGTGGTCGGAGGTAGTGGGAAAGCTGTCGCCACTAAGGGACCATCTACCTTCTTAGCGGGGACCACTGTGAGTAGCTGAAGCAAATACCAGAGCAGTGTTCTCACCAACCGGGGATGGTGAAGAATTGGGAAACTTCAGCAGGTGCCAAGCCAGGGACCCAGCCAGTGGATGTAACACTTGCAGAGCAGTGTTGTGTGCCAAGCCATGGACCAAGCAGGCCAGTGGGGGTGATGAGAAGGAAGATACTGATAAGAAGATTGACAGAGCTCAGGGGATCCAGTGGCAGTGGATCAGCAAGGCTAGTGAGAGAGACTAGGAGCTCAGTTGAGTGAAGATCTACAAGAGGAGATTGTAGAGAAAGTAAAAGAGTTCATTATAACTTGTGTTAGAAACTGTTATGCCCCGTACACACGGTCGGATTTTCCGATGGAAAATGTCCGATCGGAGCGTGTTGTCGGAAATTCCGACCGTGTGTGGGCTCCATCGGACATTTTCCATCGGATTTTCTGACACACAAAGTTGGAGAGCAGGAGATAAAATTTTCCGACAACAAAATCCGTTGTCGGAAATTCCGATCGTGTGTACACAAATCCGACGGACAAAGTGCCACGCATGCTCAGAATAAATAAAGAGATGAAAGCTATTGGCCACTGCCCCGTTTATAGTCCCAACGTACGTGTTTTACGTCACCGCGTTCAGAATGATCGGATTTTCCAACAACTTTGTGCGACCGTGTGTAGACAAAACAAGTTTGAGCCAACATCCGTCGGAAAAAATCCTAGGATTTTGTTGTCGGAATGTCCGAACAAAGTCCGACCGTGTGTACGGGGCATTACAAGACTGTTGCCATAGGAGATAGCAATCCTACTCATGCAGATGTGGAGTCTTACTGGATGCCTTTCCCTTCATGGCTGTCTACCTATAGAGATCTCAGAGTCTGCCAATTAACATTGAAACTACTAAAGGTTATCCCTCTCTCCCACAGTTCACCCATTAATCTACCTTGCATTACACCCATCATGCCTTGTAAACCCACTCTACACAGAAGGATGTCAGCTCTCCCTAACTCTGGACGTCACCATTAGGCCTGGAGAGGCCCGGGACTTGGCTACAAAAGCAACGTTGCCATCCCCCCCTGAAGTTCCCCAAAGCAGTTCCTTGTTATAGAAGAGGTCTTATATTTACTGTACCTTTCTGGAAAACGGTGTCTTTTATTACCTCTCCATTGAGTCTCCATCAGTATCTTCAGCATTCAACACTTCTTAGAGTGTTGGAAGCTTGTGTTCCTCGCCACATGCTGTGGTTTCATCCTTTGGCCCCTACTTTACTACAGGACAGGAGAGGTTAGTATAAAAACCCCTTTTATCACAGGTAACTGCTTTGTGATAATAACTAATGTGACAACAAATATTTTGATAAAGTGCTGGACCCAGTAATGGACAAAGATAGGGCTGCCTTAAGATCCAAAGCCAGAACACAATTCTGTTGCAGTGCCTCCAGGACTACCAGGACTTTTAATGAGAATCTCTGCCAGTTTTTTCAATGTTGCTTGTAGAATCCCTGCCAGGATCACCAGAATGCCTGGCAGTACTTTCAGTTGTATTACTAGCAGTGGCGACTGCTCCATTAGGACCACAGGGGGGGGCACTGCCCCCCTAATCCATGCGCCTGGCCCCTAATCTACATGCAAGATGCGGATGCATAGATTTCAATGGGTTTTTTCTTTTTTTGAAGCGCATGTTAATTGGTTTCAAAAAAGGGTGGGCTTAGGGCGCAGAGCACTGTGACCTGAGTCCACCCAGTTGTGTGACATTAGCGAATTAATATTTTCTAACGTCTTCCTGCTTCTGCTCCTGGCCAATCAGGAAGCTGGTCCTGAGACCCGATTGGCCAGGGAGTCCTAGGACTAGAGTTGCCACCTCATCCCTTTCAACCCGAACACATACACAGGTTCTGAGGCTAATTAAATGCAGATAAGGCACCAAGTGAGTTTAAATACCACCTTAATCATCCACAGAACCTGTGTAATTAATATGTGTTCGGGTTTAAAGGGATGAGGTGGCAACCATACCTACATTATCGGTGGAAATGCATGTGGGTGTGCGTTAGGGGTGCAACAGATCAAAAAAATCATGGATCAGATCGTTCCTCGGATCAGAGTCACAGATCAGATAATTTTTCGGATCAGCAAATAATAATTGAATTTGCAAAAACCTGTGAAAATTTCACCACCATATAGTCCCCACTGTAATATCCACAATCTCCCCACTATAATATCCACAATCTCCCCACTGTATTATCCTTGTCATCTCCCCCACTGTAATATCCATGTCATCTCCCCCATTGTAATATCCATGTCATCTCCCCCACTGTAATATTGGCTGAGTATGGCTGGGTACGGCTGGGTATCACCGAGTATGGCTGGGTATTACCGAGTATTGCAGAGTATGGCTGGGTATCACCGAGTATTGCAGAGTATGGCTGGGTATCACCGAGTATTGCAGAGTATGGCTGGGTATGGCATTGTATGGCTGGGTATTGCAGAGTATGGCTGGGTATTGCAGGGTACGGCAGAGTATTGCTGGGTATTGCAGGGTATTGCAGAGTATTGCAGAGTATGGCTGGGTATTGCAGAGTATGGCTGGCTATGGCAGAGTATTGGCAGGGTATGGCAGTGTATTGGCAGGGTATGGCAGAGTATTGCAGAGTATTGCAGAGTATTGCAGAGTATTGGCAGAGTATTGCAGAGTATTGGCAGGGTATGGCAGAGTATTGCAGAGTATTGGCAGGGTATTGCAGAGTATTGCAGCGTATTGGCAGGGTATTGGCAGAGTAAGCACTGCGGGCACTACAGATCCAGGCCACAGCGCTGCTGCCATCCGATCTCTCCCCTCCACTGTACAGATCAGTACACAGAGGGGAAAGAGGAACCGGCGTCATGACATTTTTGTTTACAAGTGATCGCTCCATCATTTGACCAAGATGGCCGCCGCTCCGGAACTAGGCCGCAGCCGTTCCGAACAGGTTGACTCGTTCGGATTACGTTGCACCCCTAGTGTGCGTACTTCAAAGTTAAATATTGGAGTTTGTTACAGGCATCCCAGTGTTAATGAGGAGGTGGAGACTCAGCTCCTTGCACAGATAGAAAGGGTTGCAAGTGCCGGAGCAATAGTAAAAATGGGAAATGTTACCCTGAAAATTGAGTGGAGTAATGACACTCCTGCATTTTTAGCGCCCCCCCAATTGCATCCCCTTAACCTGCAATGGCAGCAGACGGGGCTGTTTACATGCTGCATTCATGATCTTCACACAGCAAAGACTATCCAACATATCACGATCAGCAGATGGCAAGTCCACCAAACGTGACCCATTCAAGTGAACAGGGAAGTTCTGAAAACACCTCGCAACCATGAGCAATGCACACTGTTGCTGCACATTCGTTGGCCAATGAAGAGGTTAAAACAAGCAGTGAGAATAGGGTTCACCCTTCAGAAGAGTGAAGATTTAGAGGTACTTCTAAATCTAGCCAAAAGGGACATGCTAATCTCGAACCATGCAGACTTTATTCTAATGTTCATATAAAAGAACATCTGGGTAGAAGAAACCATAACACGATTTCATTTACAGTATCAAGCTGTAAACAACAAGCACACTGGAAAGATGAAAACACTTTAAGAGAACAAATTTTCAAGGCTGAGGCCTGCTCTGCGAGACTTAGCCTGGGAGGGAATATTGTCATCAACACAGAACAAAAATGGGAATGTTTCAAATTGACTGTATGCAAACACAATGCAAAATATATTCCCACGGGCAATACGTTTTGTAAATCTAGTGATTGTGGTACAATGCAGTTATACATCATGTTAAAAAATTAAAAATTAGATGTTATCTGTGGGATGATATCCATGTTATGTGTTCACAACATATCTTTTTAACTTGCAAACTTTTGGTGCAAAAAAATTGTAGTATAAGTTATATTAACATGCAAACTCCTGCCGATAATGAAGGTGCCGGGGTTCTACTGTTGTTGGATGCAAACAAAACCTTTGACAGTGTAGATTGGAGGTACCTGTGGGCTGTGCTGGCAAGGTTGGCTTTGGCGACAATTTTATTTCCTAGGTACGCCTCCTGTATTATCACCCCCAGGTGGTCATACGGGAAAAGGGGAAGGTCCTCCACTCCATTTGAGTTAGGGGTGGTACCAGGCAGGGCTGCCTCTTATCCCCACTAATGTTTGCCCTTGCCATAGAGCCTTTGGCGGCGCAGATTTGGGCAAATTATACCATTGAAGGGTTCCAGTAGGGTAATGTTCATGAGAAAGTCCTGCTATATGTGGACAATATGCTCCTACTTCTAGGTGATACTGAGTTCTCCCTGAGAACGGTCATGTCCTCTGTCTCAGACTTTGGCAAGTATTTAGGGCTTACGATCAACTAGACAAAATCTGCCTTATTACAGCTTGGCCAAATGGTTAATCCTGACTTAGCATCTTTTTGTCCAGTACCTGTGGTCACTTCATTCAAATATTTGGGGATAGTGATTTTCTCACTGCCAATAGATTATTGTCACCTGAATGTCTTGGCACTGCTCACGAAAAGTAGAGACAAAGTGAAATTGTGGACCAGACTGTGACTCTCAGTGGTGAGGAGAGCCAACCTGGTCAAGATGATTCTGATGCCCCAATTGCTATGTCTTTTTCACGATTCCCCAGTAATTATCCTGTTAAAAATTTTCTGGGGGGTGGGGGGTCAACTCTAGTTTTCCTTCCTTACTCTGGAAGGGGGGCAGTGCCAAAATTAGATTGGAGTAATTGCAGAAACCTTAAGATGTGGGGGGGCTAGCCTTCACGAAACAATGGCTATACTCCCTAGCATCCTGTCCATTATGTTGCATTTTAGTGGTGCCGACACGCTCACAGAAGGACTGGAAGCGCAGCTTTTTTCTAAACCTAATAAGCAATACCCGACTTATAGACTCCTACAAAAAAATTGGGCAAAGGCAAAACAGCTGCAACATGTCACGGGCTATACCAGATACAGTCAGGTCCATAAATATTGGGACATCAACACAATTCTAATCTTTTTGGCTCTATACACCACCACAATGGATTTGAAATGAAACGAACAAGATGTGCTTTAACTGCAGACTTTCAGCTTTAATTTGAGGGTATTTACATCCAAATCAGGTGAACGGTGTAGGAATTACAACAGTTTGTATATGTGCCTCCCACTTTTTAAGTGACCAAAAGTAATGGGACAATTGGCTGCTCAGCTGTTCCATGGCCAGGTGTGTGTTATTCCCTCATTTGGAATCTGTTGCTGTCAACTCTTAATATGAGATCCAAAGAGCTGTCACTATCAGTGAAGCAAGCCATTATTAGGCTGAAAAACAAAACAAACCCATCAGAGGGCTCTGCCCCCCCAAAGCATCTTGTGCCCATCTTGATGGGGACAAAGGCCTCTTTCCCATAACCCTGGCCAAAGGGATGAGGTCACCTGCTTACGTCAATGGGTGGCCCCCGCCCCTTGTGATGTCATCTGCCAGGGGAATGCTGGGCCGACAATGTCAAAAGGGATGGGGCCACCTGGTGATGTCATTGGGTGACCCCCATGCCTTTGTTATTTAAGAACTGTCAGGTGGTGGAGCTGGCAGCTGGTGGGAGCCTTTGGCAGGAGTGGACCATTCCTTTTTTTTGATCGGAGGTTTTAATAATGAATCTACATTGGGGTACATTGTTTTATTTTTGTTTTTTAAATAAAGGACTTGTCAAAAAATGCCTACTCTCATTTTTTACACTACACCTTTTTTTTTAATGAATGAGTAGGGGTACTATGTCCTGACGAAGACATGGGTGTAACAAAACATATGTAGACACAGGAATGGAAATCCCCCCACCCCCTGATGCACCGTATGCTTAACCATCTGAGAGGAACCCAAGGAAGTAACCAGCAAGGGATTTGCTGACATTGGATGACCCGCTACTGGCGATACTATCACCGTCTGGCTGGAGGAATAGCTGTACATCAGCTGCTGTGCAGGGCACACAAGATTCAGTTCACTGCTTACTTGTGGAGTCTATATAGCAACGACATGCCTGCGGGATTTACTGAGGAGTATCACCTGTGCTGAACTACCTGCATGAGCCACAGCGCAACCAATTCAACTCTACCTATTCAGCTGTTGTATTGATTTGGAGTATCAGAGGACCGCGATCACCCACAAACACTAGGGCGCCATCTGAGGAAGCAGGACAGTGATTACACACTCCACTCCATGACCGATCTTATCAGCAGTTTACATGGGATACTCGGAGCACTGGGACCCATTCATGTACTGGCCAGATCGGTTTAATTCATTCATGCTATCTTGTGACTGTAATTGTTTGTACTCCTTATGTGGGGATAGCTTCTAACCCTTCCAACCCAGGATGGTCTCTATTAGGATGATCAGCAGTTTACATCCATCTCACAGAGAGACTCTTCGTGCCATTCAATTATCAGCTTTAATTTCATCCCTTGTTGCGGTATTCCCGACAGAATCATTGGGACCTTCCATTACCAGTTCACATGGGACTGGATCCTGTGACACAGTATAAGGTTTTCTCTTTTAGGTGGTCACCCAGCAGTCAGACAGCTCTCCAGTATTCCCTGTTTCAGATCAGGCTACTGCATTCACCCAATGTGGCTATAAGGTGCAGAGGCTCTCCTTCAGGATACTGGGAGCTGCCTGGCTCAACAACACCTTTGGGTAACTTGCTTATAGGTGGTTCTCAGGGGCACCATCTTGTCTTTTTTTTTGTGGGGGGGGGGTGTGTTTATTGGTTCCAGCTCCAAAGGGGAGGTGTATAGTGGCCCCATTTAGTTTTATTTAAGGGATAGCGAGGGCTGGGTTTGTAACAGTGGGTCTGCTATTGTAGGAGGGAGGGTTGCTACATCATTTATATATGGGGGGTGGTGGGATTATGTGGGGGAGGTTAGATAATTTTTGAGAGATTTTTGTGTTGCTGTTTTACAACTTTTAGTAAATCGGAATGAGGAGATAACTGCTGGGTGTGCACATTTTTTTTTTCCTTTTTGTGATGACCTTTGTGAACACACCCTACCATTACATATGGAGGTAACCTTATGCTAAGCATTTTATTAGGCTCCTAGTATGCATGTTTATTTTTCCCTTTTTTCACTTTCCCATAACCCTGGCCAAAGGGAGGAGGTCAGAAAAGATATTCTCTTGCGCCATTGCGGGGGACCTTACATAGAGTTGGTGGTATTTTCATGGTGGTGTTAGTGTGTAGTTAATCATGCATACCCCGCTGCCTTGGCCGACTGGGGGAAGTCCAAAGTACTATACACAAGAGAGATAAGGAAGGCGCCGTGGCCTGATGCATGAATCCTTTTAAAATGTTTATTTGAAACAAATTGATATATACAGTATTACTGTACTATTATTACAGTACTATGTATTCATAGGTGGCTGAGCTAAAAGAATAATAGCACTAAAACAAATGTTAATGGTAAAATGATGCCCATACAAGGGATAAAAGGTGAATATTCAGCTAACGCGTTTCAAGGATTTTCTTCTTCCTCAGAGCCTTAAAAAAGCGGGTCTGGTCCAGCGGGTCTGGTCTGTATGTTAAAATAGTGAGGGCTGGATGGATGGTGTATCACGGGGTGAGTATTAACCATACGGGAGGATTATCTTTCACTGTAGTGATATTCTTTCTACATCATAGCGCTCTACATTAAGACTTGACTAGCCATCAGACTACTCCATGGACCTCTACGCCTTCGTTCATTCCATCGGGAGCCAAAGAACCGAGGGTGAAGATCCAGAATGTCTCTCTCTTGCACAAGTTCCGGAATCTTCTCCCCCTGTCTTTGTTAATGGCTTCTATGCCGAACGCTTGCATACCCGCTGGGTGCCCATTGTGGCATTCCTCAAAATGGCGTGGGACTGAGTAATTGTGTCTCCTTTTGTTTTTTGTATTAGGGTTGTTCACATTACCGTTGATGATATTGCACTTATGCTCACTGAACCTTACCCTTAATGGAAGCGTTGTGCGTCTGACGTAGGAGACCGCAAGGGCAAATGATGCCATAGAAGTACCACAGTTGATGAATTGTGCAATCCTGTGACTGTGGCCATCTATCCTCACTACTTCCCTCTTGCAATGTGACAAGAAAGCACAGGTCCCACAATTCTTGACCCCACATTTGTAATTCCCTTTTTGGTCAAATATCGATGACCAGGGGCCGGTGAGGATCTTCATTGCGTTTGGGGATTTGCTTGGTGCAATGAGGCTTCTGAAGTCTCTTGGTTTATGCAAAATGACTTCTGGTCTAGGGGGCAGGACCTGTCTCAAGACCAGGTCTTGCTTCAATATGCTACAATTGCGCTGAATGATTTGTTGAATGTCGAACGCCTTTGTGTTAAAGTTTGTGTTCTAGTACTAAATCTGATGGAATTCGCGCTGTCCTGCTTACTGTGGGTCTGCTTGTTCTTTGAGGTGGCTCTGTCATCTTCCCATATGTCCTGTCGGTGGCCTTCATTGTACTGTATCCAATATTTCATGAAGGCGTCCTCCACATGGTCTTCCTTATATCCTTTTTCCAAAAAATTATTTTTTTAGGATACTCCCTTTCTTTTTGTAATCGCTCATTTTTGGATGATGGTGACTCTTAGCGTGGAGGTAGGAGGTGCCTGCGCTGGGTTTGAAATGAGTTTTGGAGAAGATTTTTCTGCATCCACCTGTAGTTCTAGGTCTAGGAAAACCAGTGTCGCTTCATCTACAACATGGGGGAAGGATATGCTGAAAGTGTTGGAGTTACAGTATTCGAGGAAGCTGTTCAGCTCTGTATCAGATCCATTCCAGATGATCAAAATGTCATCTATGTATCTTGCATATAGGGCAAGATTGACCTTGAAAGGGTTATTTGCCCTAATCGACAAGTCCTCCCAGAAACCCATGAACAAATTTGCGTAGCTGGGGGCAAATCTAGCCCCCATGGCTGTCCCTCTAAACTGCCTAAAGAATTCCCCCACATAGGAGAAATAATTATGAGTCAAGGTGTACTCTATGGCGTTGATAAGGAATCTAGTTTGTAGGGGATGCAAGTTACTGGTTGTTAAATAGTGTTCGACTGCCTTGATGCCATATTGATGCTCGATGGACGTGTATAATGATGACATGTCTAAAGAAAGCCACTTGTATTGGGGGTGCCAGGAGAACAATGACAGAATCTCAAGCATGTGCCCCGAGTCTCTGACATAGGATGGGAGTTTTTTTACCAGATCTTGTAGGAAATGGTCAATGTAGCACCCCATGTTACTTGTCAGGCTGTCTATCCCAGCGATGATCGGTCTTCCAGGTGGGTTCTTTTGATCCTTGTGAATTTTGGGGATGTGGTAAAAGTGAGGTGTTAGTAGATGTGGTTTTTTAAAAAAAATAAATTTTTAGAAATAAATATTCACTTTTGGTGATCACTCCATCCTTTCTGGCCTGATCAAGTAATTGTTTCAGAGTGATAGTGTAGTCTGGTAACGGGTATGCAGTGAGCTTTTCATAAGTGTCCTTATCCCCCAAAAGTCTCAATGCCTCAGCCAGATAGTCTTTTCTGTCTTGAATGACCAGGCCTCCTCCTTTATCTGCCTGTCTGATAATGATGTCCTCCCTGTCCTTGAAGCGCTTGATGACTTTCTTTGATACCTCACAATCGCTGTCCAGAGTGTACTTAGGTTTGCTATTATGATGACAATTCTGGCAAATCTTTTTTATCTCGTCCATCACTACTTTGTAGAATGTGGGAATATATTTGCCCTTAGCGAAGTGGGGATGGAAGGAAGACTTAGGCTTGAAATCTGTATGTGTAATCTGCTTTTCCATAAGATCCATTAGTTCAGTTTTCATACTAAGATCTTCGCAAGCCCCTTCTAAATACAGGCTCTCCAAGTCTAGGAGAGCAGTATCCTCATCTCAAGGGTTCCCATCAGATGGGGCACTCGGGGATGGGGATGACATCTTAGGTGGTAATTTTGGAAGGGCGAAATATCGCTTAAGAGTAAGATTCCTCACATATTTGTTGAGGTCTACAAATATCTCCAAAAGATTCGGAGGATTTTTGGGGGCAAAATTTAGACCCTTGTGTAGGACATTTAGATGTGTAGCATCAAAGACTGAACTGGATAGATTGTAGAGTTTAATTGTGGAGTGTGTGGAGGTTACCTTCTCCCTTTTTTGGCGTATTTTCCCACCAACCTCTTTGTCTCCATTTTCTCTTTTTCTTCCCACCTTCGGCCGGGGGTCCGATTGGTTGGCAGGTGGAGCCGTCGTACTCCAAGTGTGCACAGCTCCTTACTCTAAAAAAGAAAAGGGAAGAGCACCTTCCAACACGTTAAGCTTTCTTGGTACGTCAACTGCTTGTGGCTTGTGGCATTATAGGTGTTAGAGTTGTCTGATGATGGGCCATGGTTCGTACTCATTCTGTCATTGGTATCTTGTTTCGTGTTGACATCTTTCCTCATGTGCTCTTTCCGTTGTTCCCTGAGTCCTGCGGGCATGCCCGAACCCATTTCTCTACCAGATGGTTTGGCCCATTTGGTGCCATTATTGGGGGGAATTTAGAAAATGCTTCTACTGGCTTATCTCCGTATGATGGCCCTCCTCTTTGTTTCCCTTGTGCAGGATGAATTGGTTTCCTACTGTTGTCGTGGTTGTTGTTGTTATGGGACCCACCATTGGCCCTGTGCCTGTTTCTATTTCCCCGAGTGCCATGGGTGTGATGCGATTGTCAGGGACATACTACTTCCAGACCTGCAACAGGTGCATCCCCACCAACAGGTTCCCAGTAACAAACAGGCGTGCGCCAATGCGCGTGCGCCGGTCGCGGAGATCGCACGCACAGTGACGCGGCTTTGGCGCCCAGTGGCCTTTAAGAGGGGCTTCCACCATTCAGCTCTTGCTGTTTAATCTGCAGCTTCACCTGTGACCTGTTCCTGTAATCTGCATCCGATCACCTGACCTGGCTCTCTGACCACGCTGCTGTCTCCAATCCTGAACCTTGGCTTTCCCTGACTCTGATCCTGTTTACCTGCCTGTCTGATCTTCTGTTACCAGAAACCAGCCTGAACTTGACCATTCCTTGCCTGCCGATTCTGTTGAACTGATCCACTGTGTATGACCCAGGTTGTCTGACCTTGCTTCTGCCTGCTGTGTGCACCCTGCTGACCTGCATCCAGCTTACCTGCATCCTGCTGACCTGCATCCAGCTTACCTGCAGCCTGCTGACCTGCATCCAGCTCACCTGCACCCTGCTGACTTGCATCCAGCTTACCTGCATCCTGCTGACCTGCATCCAGCTTACCTGCAGCCTGCTAACCTGCATCCAGCTCACCTGCACCCTGCTGACCTGCATCCAGCTCACCTGCATCCTGCTGACCTGCATCCAGCTTACCTGCAGCCTGCTGACCTGCATCCAGCTTACCTGCATCCTGCTGACCTGCATCCAGCTTACCTGCAGCCTGCTGACCTGCATCCAGCTGGCCTGCACCCTGCTGACCTGCATCCAGCTTACCTGCATCCTGCTGACCTGCATCCAGCCTACCTGCAGCCTGCTGACCTGCATCCAGCTCACCTGCACCCTGCTGACCTGTATCCAGCTTACCTGCATCCTGCTGACCTGCATCCAGCTTACCTGCAGCCTGCTAACCTGCATCCAGCTCACCTGCACCCTACTGACCTGCATCCAGCTTACCTGCATCCTGCTGACCTGCATCCGGCTTACCTGCAGCCTGCTAACCTGCATCCAGCTCACCTGCACCCTGCTGACCTGCATCCAGCTTACCTGCATCCTGCTGACCTGCATCCAGCTTACCTGCAGCCTGCTGACCTGCATCCAGCTGACCTGCACCCTGCTGACCTGCATCCAGCTTACCTGCATCCTGCTGACCTGCATCCAGCTTACCTGCAGCCTGCTGACTTGTATCTAGCTTACCTGCACCCGGCACTCCAGCCAGTTCCAGTGTCTCCCAGTGGACATCATCTCCAGTTCCAGAGAATCCACCAGGCACTCATACCCCACTGTGTTCCTACGGTCACTGTCCTCAACTCCAGTGATCTGGGAACCAGGGCTGTACGAGAGGTCTCCCTCTGCACGTCAGGCTCACATACGAGGTACGTGTCAGTATCAAACAGCCATGCCTGAGCCTGCAAGAGGGACCTCCGCTACTGATGAAATCTGCCAGTTACTCTCCGTCCTCACTCAAGAGGTGAAATCCCTTCAGGACAGCTATGAACACCTGGTGAGACAAGTGCAGTCCCGGATGAGTATTACAAACCTTTCTTCCAGTGGGTTGTCATCAGAGGCTTCCACCGCATGCCCTGTGATGATGTTATCTCCAGAACCCAGGGTCCCAATTCCAGAGAAGTTTTCTGGGGATCGAAGCAAGTTTCGGACTTTCCGTAATGCATGTGAGCTGTACTTTTCCTTACTACCCTTAACCTTTTTGCGGGAAAACACCAAGGTGGGGTTTGTTGTCTCACTTCTGCTGGGAGAACCACAAACCTGGGCTCATCACCTGCTGGAAGAACACCATGTTTCTCTGGACTCTTTGTCATCCTTCTTCGACGCAATGTCACTCTTATATGATGACCCCCAACGAACTTCCACTGCCGAAGCTGCTCTTAGCACGCTCCAGCAGGGCCGCAGAGTGGTCGAAGGTTATATAATGGACTTTAGACACTGGAGCGCGGATACCCAGTGGAACCATGCAGCTTTACGGCACCAGTTTCACCTAGGCTTGTCAGAAGGACTAAAGGATGAACTGGCTCGGGTCGTTGTACCAAATTCCCTGGAATCCTTGATGACCCTAACTATTCAGATAGACCGTCGTCTTTGGGAATGCAGGATGGAGAGGGTGACCCAGCAGACTCAACCAACTTGGATGTTACCCCAAGTGCCTACGACCTCTCGTCCTGTTCCCCTTAGACAGGTCCCAGTTAATCCTGCACCAACCAAACTAATACCGGACTTTCATAAATCTGGGCAGGATTGGACTAATGAGACCCGCATTGTCTGTCGAGGAACGTCTTCGTCGGCAACAGCTCAACCTGTGTTTGTACTGCGGGGGACCGGGCCATTATGTACATTCGTGTCCTGCCAAGTACCGTAGATCTTCATCCATCCTGCCACACAGTCACCCAGCTCTCTCTACTCACCTGGCTATTCCCATCACCCTTCAGTTTTCTGGAAAGACTGTGTCTGTTACTGCAATAATAGACTCTGGTGCATGCAGTTGTTTTATTGATTTGAACTTTGCCAACCAACAACACATTCCACTCCAGCACAGGGCTCAAGGACTTTCTGTTTTCTTGGCAGAAGGATCCCGTATTAAATCTGGCCAGGTGACTCAAGAGACTCCCCCACTGCCTGTAATTACTGTCTCGAACCACAAAGAACTGCTTAAGTTTGATGCTATTGCTTCCCCTCTGTTCCCGATCATCTTGGATCTACCGTGGCTTCAGGCCCACAACCCGCAAATCGACTGGAGCTCCGGAGAAATCAGGTTTCAGTCCCTCTACTGTCAAGAACAGTGTCTGCCCTTACCTTCCAAGATATCTGGCCCTTTGCTGTGCCTGGAAGCTGACTCAGAATTACGCTCAGCAGTACCTGAACAGTATCACGAGTTCTTAGACGTTTTTAGTAAACGAGGGGCAGAGACACTTCCTCCTCATCGTTCCTACGATTGCCCGATTGAGTTACTGCCCGGAGCTGAAATCCCCTTTGGGCGAATTTTCCCTCTGTCTGAGCGGGAGTTGGAGGTTTTAAAGGAATATGTTGACGAAAACCTTAAGAGGGGGTTCATCCGGCCATCCACCTCTCCGGCTGGGGCAGGGATCTTTTTTGTGGAGAAGAAGGACCACTCATTGCGTCCTTGTGTGGATTACCTGGAGCTGAACAAGGTCATGGTCAAGAACCGGTATCCCTTACCCCTGGTACCTGAGCTTTTTCAAAGATTAAGAACTACTGTTGTGTTCACCAAACTCGATCTTCGTGGGGTCTACAATTTGGTTCGCATTCGTGCAGGGGACGAGTGGAAAACAGCCTTCCGTACCAGGTTTGGCCACTACGAATATCTGGTGATGCCCTTCGGCCTGTGTAATGCCCCTGCTACCTTCCAGCACCTGATAAATGATATCTTCAGAGACTATCTGGACATTTTCGTCATAGCCTACTTAGACGATATCCTGATCTTTTCCTCATCCTTGGATCAGCACCGGAAACACGTCAATATGGTACTCTGCCGACTCCGTCAGCATGGCTTATACGCCAAACCAGAAAAATGTGAATTCGAGTGGCAGAGTATCCAATTTCTGGGCCTGGTAATTTCCATAGAAGGGTTCATTATGGACCCACAAAAGGTCACAGCTGTTCTGGACTGGCCTGCACCCTCAGATAAAAAGGGGGTGCAACGTTTTGTTGGCTTCGCCAATTTTTACAGAAGGTTCATCAAAGGATTTTCTGCAATTATCTCTCCGATCACCCAGCTAACAAGACAAAACGTCCGATTCCAGTGGAATCCCCAGGCTCAAGCTGCCTTTTCTACCCTAAAGGGACTCTTTACCTCTGCCCCCATCTTGAGCCATCCAGATCCCTCTCTTCCTTACTTACTCGAGGTTGATGCCTCAGAAACAGCTGTGGGGGCAGTTATTTCTCAGCGCCAAGGACTCAAGGATCTCATGCACCCCATAGCTTTCTTCTCTCGGAAGCTTTCGCCTGCAGAGAAGAATTACGTGTGGGGGACCGTGAACTTTTGGCCATTAAAGCCGCACTCGAAGAATGGCGATACCTGCTAGAGGGAGCGGCACATCCCATACATATCTACACGGATCATAAAAATCTGGAATATTTACGAACTGCCAAACGTTTGAAGCCGCGTCAGGCACGATGGGCGTTATTCTTTTCCAGATTTTCATTTCACATCACCTACCGGCCAGGATCAAAGAACATCAAGCCTGACGCTCTCTCTCGAATGTACGATGACCCCAAGGAAACTTCAGTTCCGGACACCATCTTATCTGAGGGCAACTTTCTGCTTTTCCAGACAGACCTGATGTCCGGTCTAAAACAAGCTTCAGAGGGGGTGTCCGGTCCTCCAGGATCAATCTTGATACCCAGGGATGGGATGCTTTGGAAGGACAGCAAAATTTTTGTGCCAGAAAGCTGCCGGACAGAAGTGCTGAGCCTGTGTCACGACCACCCGCTGGCCGGACATCTTGGGGTTCATAAGACTCGTGAACTAATCCAGCGCATGTTTTGGTGGCCGAAGCTTGAGGAAGATTGCAAGGACTATGTTAAGTCATGTGTCATCTGCACCCAAAGCAAGTCTGCCAGGATCAAGTCCTGGGGCCTCCTCAGACCACTACCAATTCCTGACAGACCCTGGAGTATGATTGCCATGCACTTTGTAGTGGAACTACCCCCTTCTGAAGGACATACAGCTATCCTTGTAGTGGTTGACCGTCTGTCTAAGATGGCCCACTTCATACCCCTAAAGAGTACGCTGTCTGCTTTGGAAACCGCCCGGGTGTTCATCAGGGAGATCGTAAGGCTGCACGGGGTACCAACCAACATTGTATCTGACAGGGGAGTCCAGTTTACCTCCCGCTTCTGGAGGTCACTATGCCAAATTCTGAAAATTGAACTTTCCATGTCATCTGCTTTCCACCCCCAGACTAACGGACAAACCTAAAGGACGAACCAAACCCTGGAACAGTACATCCGTTGCTTTACTTCATTTGTCCAAGATGATTGGGTAGCACTTTTGCCTCTAGCGGAATTTGCTTTCAACAATGCCAGCCATTCAGCCACAGGTCAGTCACCGTTCTTTGGGAACTATGGGTTCCATCCTGTCTTCCTGCCTAACATTATTCCGGAATCTCCTGTTCCAGCAGTACAAAGCACTGTCGAGTTCCTGGGTCTAAACAACAAGTTGTTGCAAGAAGCTATGGCCAAGGAGCAGGCAACCAACAAGAGGCTTTATGACAGGAAGAGAAGAGGTGAATTACGTCTCCAACCAGGTGATCAGGTATGGTTATCTACCACCAACCTCAAGATGGCTTGCCCTTCAAAGAAGCTGGCACCCAGATTCATTGGCCCTTTCCCAGTTAAAAGGAAATTGAATGAGGTCTCCTATGAACTTACCCTGCCTGAGTCGCTCAAAGTGCACCCAGTGTTTCACGTGTCTCTGCTTAAACCCACAGCACCCGAACCTTTCCCGGACAGAGGATCGGGGCCACCCGGACCCGTTATTAATAAGGATGAGGAGTATGAGGTGGAGGCTGTCATAGACTGCAGGAGGAGAGGTAACCAACTTCAATTTTTAATCAAATGGAAGGGTTATGGACCAGAGGAGAACTCATGGGAACCTAAGCAAAATGTGCATGCTCAAGAACTGATCCAGATCTTCTTCCGCAGACATCCTCAGAAAAGAGCTCTTTTGGGCACCCGGAGGTTGCCCTTAAGGGGGGGGGGCAATGTCAGGGACTTACTACTTCCAGACCTGCAACAGGGCTCAGGCGCATTCCCACCAACAGGTTCCCAGTAACGAACAGGCGTGCGCCAATGTGCGTGCGCCGATCGCGGAGATCGCATGCACAGTGACGCGGCTTTGGCACCCATTGGCCTTTAAGAGAGGCTTCCACCATTCAGCTCTTGCTGTTTGATCTGCAGCTTCACCTGTGACCTGTTCCTGTAATCTGCATCCGATCACCTGACCTGGCTCTCTGACCACGCTGCTGTCTCCAATCCTGAACCTTGGCTTTCCCTGACTCTGATCCTGTTTACCTGCCTGCCTGATCTCCTGTTACCAGAAACCAGCCTGAACTTGACCATTCCTTGCCTGCCGATTCTGTTGAACTGATCCACTGTGTATGACCCGGGTTGTCTGACCTTGCTTCTGCCTGCTGTGTGCACCCTGCTGACCTGCATCCAGCTTACCTGCATCCTGCTGACCTGCATCCAGCCTACCTGCAGCCTGCTGACCTGCATCCAGCTTACCTGCATCCTGCTGACCTGCATCCAGCTTACCTGCATCCTGCTGACCTGCATCCACCTTACCTGCAGCCTGCTTACCTGCATCCAGCTCACCTGCACCCTGCTGACCTGCATCCAGCTTACCTGCATCCTGCTGACCTGCATCCAGCTTACCTGCAGCCTGCTGACCTGCATCCAGCTCACCTGCACCCTGCTGACCTGCATCCAGCTTACCTGCATCCTGCTGACCTGCATCCAGCTTACCTGCATCCTGCTGACCTGCATCCAGCTTACCTGCAGCCTGCTGACCTGCATCCAGCTTACCTGCAGCCTGCTGACTTATATCCAGCTTACCTGCACCTGGCACTCCAGCCAGTTTCAGTGTCTCCCATTGGACATCATCTCCAGTTCCAGAGAATCCACCAGGCACTCATACCCCACTGTGCTCCTACGGTCACTGTCCTCAACTCCAGTGATCTGGGAACCAGGGCTGTACGAGAGGTCTCCCTCTGCACGTCAGGCTCACATACGAGGTACGTGTCAGCGATGGTGTTCTGCGATGTGCATTGTCATGTGTGTGTGTGTGTCTCAGAGTTGTGTGTAGATGTGGGTATTCTCATCTTTCTTTTTCCATTCAAACTCACGCCCATGTAAATAGTCTAGCCTATCTCTTTCAAATTTTCCAGACTTCTTACTGATGGTTAGTTTCAAAATTAACCATCTGGTCATTGATTTTCTTATCCCAACTATCAAAGGATGCAAGATCTAAGAATGAGGCTAGCTCATCTTGTACTCCTTTCAAGTCACTGTGGATCTTTATTAGGTGTCTTTCTCTTTGTGTGATAGAAGATTTGAACAGTAGTTTATTGAAATCTCTCATTTTGGTTATCCATGTGTTTTTCTGGTCATCTTCTAACCAAGTACATGTCTTGGTTAGTCTCAGTCCTCTGGGTACTCTGTTTTTATGTAGTTTTCTAACAATAGTATGTCCCACCATTGTGTCATTTCTTTTTGTAGAATGTGTTTCAACTTAGAATAATGTTACCATACAGTCTTCCCTGCTGGGGGAAGCTGCATGGTTAGCGGCAGTCTCTGCGACCACGCTCTGTGATTCATGAGCTTCAATACTATTGGAAAAGCCTCTTGCAAGAGAGGTCCATCTCAGTTCTCTTTGTTCTATTGACAGGACCATAGTGTATGGTGTTTTCTTCAACACATTCTTTGGTGCTATAAACTGGGCCCACCAACGTAAGATTTATATATATATATATATATATATATATATATATATATATATATATCTAAAAGAAGAGGATGGTATGGACTGATCACCACACCTAATAGGCTGGAGACCCCTTGAAACAAGTGAACAAATAAACAGAAAAGATATTCTCCTGCGCTAGTGCGGGGGACCTTAGATAGAGTTGGTGGTATTTTCGTGGTGGTGTTAGTGTGTAGTTAATCATGCATGCCCTGCTTCCTTGGCCGACTGGGGGAAGTCCAAAGTACTATATGTTGGCAAATGTAGATTGTCTAGGGATATTTATTAGACCCTCGATAAGTCTGCATAAGATGTACCTTACAATCCCCACAGGCCTGTGAGATTAGCCCATTGAGACAATGATAAAAAACTGCAAAAGTCTCGCAGAGCAAATCTAATCTTTATTCTTTGGTGTGAATATTTAAAGGGGGCTTTCAGAAACTACCACCCCTTGACCGCGTCATACAAATTATCCAATATAATACAGAAACATTTTATGACAAAAGTGAAACTAATTATTTTTAAGATATCACGTGCTTTACAGGAAACAAAACACAAAAGATAACAGGGATGTGAGAAACAAAACTAGATTACATTTCACTCCTAGTAATATTTGAAATAGAGTACAGGGAAAAACACAAAATGGAAACTAAGTTATAAAATGGATGTGGTTAAGCTAAATATCCCTTCAATCCCCTCTTAGATCATATAAGATGATCTCTACATTCTATCTAGTGTTCTAGTACTTCTTTGGGATTGTGGCATAGATTGCCTGATGATTCTTCATATATGTCATGTAGGATAGAACCTTATTATCAGGAGATTGAATGCGTGCAATTATGCAAATACAACACTTAAAACAGAAGTAAAGAATCAGAGCAAGGATAAATTTCATAACAATAACAAGGACAATGTCTTTTAACCATGAAAATATACCTCCAAGCCCAAATCCTGCATTGTCAAATGGACTCCATGTTTTAGCAATGTCCCTAGCTTCTTGCTGGAGTTATAAAATGGATGTGGTTAAGCTAAATATCCCTTCACTATACACAAGAGAGATAAGGAAGGCGCGTGGTCTGAATGCATAAATCCTTTTAAAACGTTTATTTGAAACAAATTGGTATATACAGAGAATAGTACATATTCATAGGTGGCTGAGTTACAAGAATAATAGCATTAAAACAAACAGTAATACATGGTAAAATGATGCCCATACAAGGGATAAAAGGTGAATATTCAGCTAACGCGTTTCAAGGATTTTCCTCTTCCTCAGAGCCTTAGAAAACCGGGTCTGCTCTGTATGTCAAAATCATGAGGGCTGGATGGATGGTGTAACACGGGGTGAGTATTAACCATACGGGAGGATTATCTTTCACTGTAGTAATATTCTTTCTACATCACAGCACTCTACATTAAACACCGAACACATATAAATAGAATTGCAGACGATATTGTAGTTGCTAAAACGGCATATAGTATAAAATTTAGGTATAAAAAATTAAGTATAAAAAATGAATTGTTATATATGTGGATATATATATTAAAAACTGCCTCATAGATGGCTTCATAACAGGTATGTGTATATGGGACCAATTATTATGTTGGTTGATAGTGGGTAACATTATTAGTTGCAGACATGAACCACTAGCTGAAATACTGCAGATGCCCTCTTTGATTACATGCGATGTGCATATCTATACAAAAACATTTTTATACATAAACATTTGCCTTTGCGAGGGGCCATCTAAATAAATATAAATATAAACACACAGATACATAAACCAAATTGCGTTGAAGGATATTCACATGAACTCTGTATTTCAAATGGGAAAACCAACCATAAAAACACACACATATAGTTATACGAATAACAGTAGGGAAGACAAGTTGCATGAATATGAATGTATAAGAGTGGAAATGGAAGTAGTAGTATTGGCCTTGCGGACCTGGCCTGCTGCATGATACTATGGGACTACAATACCATCAGCATTGGTAAGCCATACCCAGCATTTATATTAGTGATGATATTCTGGCATGAGTGTTAGGCTAACTCCAGATGGAACAGACAAGTGAGTAATCAAAGCACTAAAGCATGATAGTATATAAGGGGAATATAGGCGTAGACCTGACCTACCTTAGCACCATGGGAGTATATAGGGACCAGGTCATCCAAACCTGTAGATGCAACATGGGATGTAGATTAAAGTCCCTATAAGATGAACTTAGCTGGCTGGTAGCAAGGTGTAACAGGACATGTATAGAGCTAGCCAGGTATGCTGGTGCCGTACAGTATACTTAAATATACTGTATCATGGTGGGGATGAAAAGTAACTAATACTGACCTTTCCAATGGAGTGTTAGTGTTGCAGCTTCTCTATCCAGCACTGATCCGTGGCTGGATGTTCACGTGAGGACAAGCTCTCTACTTGTACCCACAGGGGGTACATAGGGGGGTTCTGAGGGCCCCCTTGTTAAAGGGGGCTTCCAAATTTCAATAAGCCCCCTGCCCACAGCCCCCACAACCATTGGCCAGGGTTGTGGGGAAAAGGCCCTTGTCCCCATCAACATGGGTACAAAGTGCTTTGGGGGGGCGGAGCCCCCTTGCCACAAAGCACCCCACCATGTTGAGGGCATTTGGCCTGGTATGGTTGGGGGGGGGGGCTTGCTTCCTTCCTTCCCTTTCCCTTCCCTTAGTTTCCTGGCCTGCGTGCTTGAAAAAGGGTCTGGTATGGATTTTGGGGACGGCCCCATGCCCTTTTTTTTTATTTTGGTGTGGGGTTCCCCTCAAAATCCATATCAGACCCGAAGAGCGAGAAAAACTGTTGACAGCTGATGACTCATCAGTTGTTAAGAATTAGTTGTTACAGGTGCGGTGGCCGGCTTCCTGGCCCGCTCTTTAACAACCAGCTATTTACATTTTGTTAAAGAGAAGAATTGATTTAGCATTGATTTAAAAAAAGAGCTGGGCGCATTTCCTAAATGAACTAAATATAACTGGATAACAACATTTCTAGGTAATCACACCAGAGATTGTTGATTAAGGGAAGCCGATCAGGGGGATCATGAAGGAGTGTTTTCCAACTTTGGAGCAAACTGGTCCATACTTTATAGGGTTTTTTCCTTCTTCTGGATCAACTGTGGGTATAGGATTGTGTATACGGAGGTTTTCTAGTTATTTGTTGAACTGGATGGACTTGTGTCTTTTTTCAGCCTGGCTAACTATATAACTATGCAGTCATAAGGTATATACATGATTATGTTTTTTTTTTTATATTATATCATATTTATTGTACATTACATATTAGAACATTTTTATGTCTTTTTAGACTTTATTTTTTTACATTGTTTTATGTAATCCTAATTTCTCAGTCCTGGTTAAAGGGGGGATGGAGATTCTGAGGTTCTGAAACAAGTTGGCTTCTTCTCTTGTCATGTCTTGTACAAACAAGACCTACTGGACTCAAGCTAGTTTTGTGCCCGTCTCACCCTTTCGTCTCACCCTTTCTACGTTCTTCAGATTTTTATAGCTGTCTATGTTTCTGTTAGGAAGATAAAAACTAAATTTGTGGTGATCATTGTCATTGAGACTAAAAGTGATGGGAAATCCAAAATTTTGAGTTCTCATCGGAACAGAAAAAAAGAGGGTAAAACTGCCAGTTGGGACACTTGTTCTGATGACAGTGCTCTAAGATGGGATTTACCTCACTTTGGAGGGATTTCTTTTCACTTCATGTTGGGTCTATAGGACAAGGAGTAAAGGGAAAGTTCCTAATGGGACACAGATGGAAAAAAAAATAACCTCACATGGGTTTTAAGTATTCTCTACTCCAGGCTTTCTCAACCAGGGTTCCTCCAAAGGTTGCTAGGGGTTCCGTGAGCAGTAAACAATGGCTGATTAATATCTCACCTACAAGGACTGCACATGTAAGGTCACTTCTCTAATGATTACCAGTGCACTTTTCCAATGAAGACTTATGTAAAGGGGCACTACAATTTTCAGTCTGTGTTTCTTTGTTTTTATTTGTCCCAACCACAGCCACTATAGCTTTGGCTGGACAGCTTGGTCTGCATGTAAATTTGCAAAAAATATTAGTAAAGTTGTGCAAATGACTACATTTATGTTCAGCATCAATACATGTATTACGAAGAAATATTTCTTAGAATACATTATTTTGTTTACTATACTGGGCTTTTATATTTTCCATATTTGAATGATATACAGCAGCATTCACTTGTGTCTAATGTTGTTTTTGCTTTGTGTTTATATAAATGTTACACATCTTATTTTGCTGCATTTAAACCGCTTTCATCCCTTTTTACCGGTTTATGAGAATGTAGTATGAAGACGTTAAAAGCATCATAAATTAATCTGAAATGCGATCAATTTGTCCCTGAAAGGACCTAAAAGCATGGCTTTTCTTGGTTGCATTTGACGGAAGTCTGACACTTGACTATACAAGCTCTTTGTATTCAATATATCCCTCTATAATAGCTATCCAAGCACACAAGATTACACCGCCATCTAAAAATAACCAATATTACTCTCAAATGACCAATCATGTCTACACTATATTCCCAAAAGTTTGCAGACCATTACATGACCTGACCATTACACGTCATAGTATATGACAGAACATATGTGAACAACCTTCCAAATTATTGAGTTCAGGTTTTCAGTAAAGTACTGTTAATGCTATGGATACAAAGACATTATAGATTATTTTTTGCTTCCAACCATGGGGTATTCGTTTGCTGTCCCTGCTGAAACCCGCCATGATGGCCCCAGTCATCCAGAAGGGACAGGTGAGCCCGAACACATGAAAGGGGGCCAGCTTGATTGATATTTGGAATAGGCTTCCAACAGAGGTAGCAAGTCAATGAACAGTAAGTGGATTTAAACATGCTTGGGAAAACCTAGATCGATCAATCTATCTATCTATCTATCTATCTATCTATCTATCTATCTATCTATCTATCTATCTATCTATCTATCTATCTATCTATCTATCTATCTATCTATCTATCTATCTATCTATCTATCTATATACACACACACAGTATCATCTAACAAAAGTGAATACACCCCTCACATTTTTGTAAATATTTTATTATATCTTTTCATGTGACAGCACTGAAAAAAAGACACTTTGCTACAATGTAAAGTAGTGAGTGTACAGCTTGTATAACAGTGTAAATTTGCCGTCCCCTCAAAATAACACACAGCCATTAATGTCTGGCAAAAAAAGTGAGTACACCCCTAAATGAAAATGTCCAAATTGGGCCCAATTAGCCATTTTCCCTCCCCTGTGTCATGTGACTCATTAGTGTTACAAGGTCTCAGGTGTGAATGTGGTGCAGGTGTGTTAAATTTGGTTTTATCGCTCTCACTCTCATACTGGTCACTGGAAGTTCAACATGGCACCTCATGGCAAAGAACTCTCTGAGGATCTGAAAAAAAGATTTGTTGCTCTACATAAAGATGGCCTAGGCTATAAGAAGATTGCCAAGACCCTGAAAATGAGCAGCAGCACAGTGGCCAAGACCATACAACAGTTTAACAGGACAGGTTCTACTCAGAACAGGCCTCGCCATGGACGACCAAAGAAGTTGAGTGCACATGCTCAGCGTCATATCCAGAGGTTGTCTTTGGGAAATAGACGTATGAGTGCTGCCAGCATTGCTGCAGAGGTTGAAGGGGTAGTCGGTCAGTCTGTCAGTGCTCAGACCATACGCCGCACACTGCATCAAATTGATCTGCATGGCTGTCATCCCAGAAGGAAGCCTCCTCTAAAGATGATGCACAAGAAAGCCCGCAAACAGTTTTATTTTTTTGTTTACAAATGATTTTTATTTTGTAGTAAAGAAAAAGACATACAATCAGATACGACACATAGCCACGTACGTAATATCTGATACATCTCATATTCAAACCGATATTCGCCCCTAAAATGAGTGGCAGATGGTTACATAAAGCATTTATACGGTTATCCATGTCCTGTGGCCATCATATCAGGTAACTGGAACTAGCATATACAGTATACATTAAAAAAAATTCAAAGAGGTATACCAAATACAAAATCATAGGCAGGGAAACAACAGCACTCAGCTGTAAAATTAATTGTGTATGTATTAAAAAACAAACCAGAACCTCAAAAACCATATGATGACCAGGAGGCCCATTTTCTTTCAAATACCCGTATAGTGTCCATCATCGTGTGGTGGACTCGCTCCATAAGACGAATTGGCGCCAGTGTAGTGCTATTGCCCAGTGTACTGCACTGAATAGAGTGTGGGCAAGTTTCTGAGCTGTGGGGGGGTGGGGGGGTAGCCTCTGGGAGTTCTGTGAAAAAAAGGCACATTTGGTAAGTCAGGGTAATGTGAGTCCCAGTGATTTGAGCAACCTTGTTAGCGATCTTCTGCCATAGGGGCTGAAGAACTCTACAGCTCCAAAATATGTGGAGATGTGTGCCTCTATCGGGGCAACCTCTAAAGCAGTTCCCCAGGGCCAAGGGGCAAAATCTATTCAGTTTGGACGGTGTATAGTACCATCTGGTGTGGAGTTTTACCACCGACTCCTTTACTGCCATTGATTTCGTACATTTGTGCATGTTTGAGACCATATCTAACCAATCCTCAGGGGCTATCTCTAGTCCCATTCAGCTTCCCAATTGAGCATTGCTGCTGATTTTATGGGGAGGTTTCGTTCATTTACATATTGATACATGGTTGAGATAGTGCCCTTATCTCTAGAGGAGAACCTACACATGTGTTCAAAATTATTGGTAGTATTTGTTGCCCCGCAGTAGTAGTGAGTGGAATAGAAGACTAATCTGTAAATATTTATAGAACTCTGTTCTAGGTAGGGCATATTTTTCTTGTAGAAGGGTGAAAGGGCTGAAAGAGGGCTCTTGGGTCAAGGCATCTAGAGTGGTTAAGCCACTCTGCGTCCATTGGGATCGAGTGGAATGCTGAGGGGAACCTAGGGTTGCCTAGAAATGAGGCTAAGCAAGGATTGTGGGGTGCCAGAGAGTATGATGACTTATATAGAGACCACAATTGTAACGATTGGCCCACTACTCCATTCAATGGTGTCAGATCTTTGGGCCCAATTTGATCGATCCAAAGTAAACCTGGGAGGTAATAGGGGTCCATCAAGGCCCATTCAAATTGGAAGGGGCGTGCCATTGGGCCAACTGTACCAATCTAGCAGAAGCATATTAAAGCCATGTGGTAGTCCCAGTCCTCCCAGGGCCGTTGGTCTGTAAAGTAGTCTTTTATTCAGACGGGGCTTCTTGGCCTGCCAGATAAAAACATTCACCTTCTTCTGAATTAGTTCTATGGTCTGACGGAAACATTAAGAGGCAAGGATCTAAATTAAAATAGCAGCTTTGGAAGTATTGACATCTTAATGGCCAGTATCATACTTAAAAATGAAATGTGGTAGGCAGACCACAGGCATAATAATTGCTTGATGCGCGAAAATACCTGGGGGTAGTTAGCAAAGTAAAGTTTACAGAGAGAAGGGGGCAAGTTTGCTCCCAGGTATGGTAATGCTTTCCCGCACAGAGCAAAGCCAAACATGGACTGGATACCAGAAAGCGTGTTTTGTGGGATATTGATCGGTAGTGCAGCACTTTTCGACAAGTTAACCCCTAGACCCGACATGTTGTGGAAGTTACTTAAATTGGGGATCAAGTTTGGCAAAGAAACCACAGGTTCTGATAAAAATAAGAGGACATCGTCCGCATACATACTTAATTTGAATTTCCGATCTCCTGTCTTTAAAACCTAATGTTGGGATTCAGGCAAATTGAGCGGGCCAGAGGTTCAATAGCCATGGCGAATAGCAAAGGGGAAGGGGACATCCCTGCCTGGTTGCCCGACCTCAGAGGTACATCCTTTGAGTTTAATGCGAGTGTGCGCGTGATGGTATAGAGCCCTGAATCCGTGCACAAATGCCCCCTGAAACCCAAATTTGGTAAGGATAGATTGTAAATAGGGCACGCTGTCAAATGCCTTATGTATGTCAAGGCTTAGCAAAAGGTCTTTACTGCAGTTTTCTGAAGACCATGCCCTGTGGTCTGATGAGACCAAGATAAACTTTTTTGGTTCAGATGATGTCAAGCGTGTGTCGTGGCAACCAGGTGAGGAGTACAAAGACAAATGTGTCTTGCCTACAATCAAGCATGGTGGTGGGAGTGTCATGGTCTGGGGCTGCATGAGTGCCGTCAGCACTGGGGAGCTATGCTTCATTGAGGGAACCATGAATGCCAACATGTACTGTAACATACTGAAGCAGAGCATGATCCCCTCCCTTCGGAGACTGGGCCGCAGGGCAGTATTCTAACATGATAACGACCCCAAGCACACCTCCAAGACGACCACTGCCTTGCTAAAGAAGCTGAGAGTAAAGGTGATGGACTGGCCAAGCATGTCTGCAGACCTATTGAGCATCTGTGGGGCATCCTCAAATGGAAGGTGGAGGAGAGCAAGGTCTCTAACATCCACCAGCTGATGTCGTCATGGAGGAGTGGAAGAGGACTCCAGTGGCAACCTGTGAAGCTCTGGTGAACTCCATGCCCAAGAGGGTTAAGGCAGTACTGGAAAATAATGGTGGCCACACAAAATATTGACACTTTGTGCCCAATTTGGACATTTTCACTTAGGGGTGTACTCACTTTTGTTGCCAGCGGTTTAGACATTAATGGCTGTGTTTTGAGTTTTTTTGAGGGGACAGCAAATTTACACTGTTATACAAGCTGTACACTCACTAATTTACATTGTAGCAAAGTGTCACTTCTTCAGTGTTGTCACATGAAAAGATATAATGAAATATTTACAAAAATATGAGGTGTGTACTCTCACTTTTGTGAGATACTGTATATAGTTGCCTAAAGTAAGCCACATGACGCACATCAAAACATTTAGAAATCCCAGAGAGCCTTCTGTTTTCCTGCCATGTACCAGATAATGGAACTCTACTATGTTAAGTGATGAGGGGGTGGAATTAGTATTAGTGGTATTAGTTAGGATCCAGCCAAGGCTACTTTAATTCATGGTGAACATGAGTCATGCACAACACAGTGTGTAAAGCAACCCTTTCCCATCCAATAACTTATGCTAAATTCTCAATGTCTTCTTGAGTGTTCCAAGAACCATGAAGCTCATCAAATGGATTTTGGCACATCAGAGAAAAGTGGGTTATGGCTCCACGGTGCTCAGGGAAATGTTAGGTACAGGTACCAGAGAGTGTCTTTACATCTGCTACAAGCTGTCAAACTTTTTTTATATGGAAAGGTTGCTTAAGAATCTTCCGCCTGGTTAGTTAGCCTAGCTGAGTGAAATGTTTCTATATATGGCATCTACAGGAAGCCAGAACACAAGGAGATTGACTTGATGCATAACCAGTAATCCACAAATCTGATGTGTTAATGAATATTTAACATTTCATGAAAGCTTTAAAAAGGAAGTAAACCCCGCAAATTTTTTTTTTTTCTAATATTTCAATTTTTTTTACCTTGCCAAGCAAGTGATCTATAAATTAGTCCTAAACGAGCGTTAGAAGTACCTTTTTTATGATTTTTATTTCCCCTTTCCATCTTCCGGGTATCGTCCGCGCCATTCTTTGTCCTGTTTGCTGAAGCCGATGTGGACTTAATTTCTGCCCTTAGTTCGTATCCTTGCCGAAATCTCGCGCATGCGCCGTAGCGTCGTAACCAAGCCTCGATCTCGATTGCCGTTACTATGGCAACAGAGCATTCTCAATGAGAACCAGGAAGGAGGGGGTCATGCTGCAGCATCGTGAGGCTTCCTCTGTGCCGTTCTGAGTGTCAGATAATGACACAGCAGGCAGAGGAAGCTGAAACAGCACACAGTGTGTGCCGTTAATGAAGAAACATAGTGCGCAAGAGCGGGCGACGTCACAGGACAGATAAACACGATTTGCATTGCAAAGACAAATGTGAGTACACTTTCACAGGCAGCGATTAGTGTATACTCCGCTCCTACATCGCTGCAGAGCTGCTGCTTGCAGGACTGTTTTTTACCATCCTGCAAGCGCACCGCTCCAGTGTGCAAGCCCTTGGGCTTGCACACTGGAGTGACAGGAGAGGCTCTTTAACGCTGTAGCACCTGTAAAGCGCCTCAGTGTGAAAGTAGCCTAAATATGCAGCTAAATTAATACATGGTGATCCTGCAATGAAGGTCCTTGTTCAGGCGCTTTTTATGATAGGGTAGCAATTGTCTCCCAATTATATGTGTGCGTTGTGACCTGTCCATTGTTAAATAGTCCACTGTTTTCACTCTCGGGAAGTTAGTCTAGATCAAGGGTCTCCAAACTTTCCAAACAAAGGGCCAGTTTGCTGTCCTTCAGACATAAGGTGGGCTGGACTAGGGCCATTGGGAGTAGAAAATGTCCTTGTGTCCAGTGGGAGTAAACAATGCCGTATCTTCAGTGTCAATGACCCTCTGACAAGGGTGGCTATGCCGTGGTTATGGATAATGCCCAATACATTAAAATATGTACTAAAATACTTACTAACTCTGAATGGTATCACCCTATACCCAGATCAGCTTTGGAAATCTTCAACAAGGATTTTTATCTTATAGTGGATGAAGCATAGTACCATAATGTTATTCCCAAGAATACATGGGAATTCATTAGCTTCCCCATTGTAGCTACATTCTATGCTCTACCTAAGCTACACAAAAATCAAGCCAACCCTCCTGGTAGACCTATTATATCTGGCTTTGGTAGTTTAACAGAAAATTTGAGTCGTGTAGTGGATAACCACCTCAAACTATTTGTAATGTGCATGCCATCCTATGTGCGTGACACAATTCATTTGCTACAAACTATTGAAGACATCCATGTGAGTGAAGACACACAACTTGTGGCTATAGATGTTGAAAGCCCTTTACAGTGCAATCCCTCACGACAAGGGCCTTGCAGTGGTACATCGTCTACTTTCTCAATCTATACAATATGAGCCCCAATATAATGAATTTTTTTTGAGAGCTCTTGAATTTTTACTTCAACACAATGCTTTTTCTTTCAACAATTCCCACTTCCTCCAGGTGCAGGGTGTGGCTATGGGGAATTGCTGCGCACCCTCATACGCCAATCTATACCTGGGGAAGTGGGGACGTTCAATGCTGGCCGACGGCACGCTATCTGTATATGTGAGCCATGTCCTTGCGTGGCATCGCTATATTGATGACGTGTTCATGCTGTGGGATGGGCCTGATACTCTTCACGAATTCATGACTCGTATTAATAAGAATGAATTTGATTTACACTTCACAATGTCACATAGTTTAAGTGAAACTACTTTTTTGGATGTCCTTATTCAGAAACAAACCAATGGTAGTCTGTCCAGCGAGCTCTTCCTCAAACCCACAGCAGGGAACTCGTTACTACGCGCCTCAAGTTTTCACCCCAAACCTCTGCTGGCATCAATCCCTTAGAGACAGTATTTGAGGGCCCGATGCAATCGTTCTGATGACATTAGGTTCCAGAAGGAGGCTGATACCCTGAGAAAGAGGCTCCTGGAACGTGATTACTCCTCCCTTAAGAGGGCATATAACAAAGCACTTAACTTATCCTGTTGTGATTTGCTCTTTTCAAATTAAAAACCTAAAGGTAATGACACCACTAGGATCATCACTACATACTCCACACAACATAAACAAATTAGGCACATTTAGAAAAAATACTGGCATCTGCTCACTATGGATTCAGCATTTGCCCTCTTTTTACCCTATATGCCGGCTGTCGCCTACAGGAGGGCATCCTCTGTGGGCGACAGACTGACATCAAGTGAGTTCAAGCTCCCAGAGGAGATGCATGTAAAACATTGGGCACGTTTTCATGTGGAGGATGTACATATTGTGAATATATGGATAGACATAGAAACATCAAATTGCCCAATGGATGTATGTTTCATCCCAGGCATTATGTAATTTGTAGTACTCCCAGCGTAGTATATCTGCTCTCCTGCGAGTGTGGATGTTACTATGTTGGGAAGACAGTGAATGAGTTTTGGAAGCACATTTATCAACATCTCTTTAGTATGCACAAAAGAGATCTCTACCTATTGGTCCAGTGCCGGCCCAAGACATGGTGCTGCCTGGGACCAAGAATGAAATGCTGCCCCCCCAAAAAAATTAAAAATCACGCCCACCAAAAAGGCCCCCACATTCATTATTTTATATTATGATAACTAAAATGAAATTAAATCTTTGAGGCGCTGTAGGAGCGGTGAATACACTGCTCCTACAGTGCCTCTGCCCATTAAAATGAATGAGCAGCACCTCCTTTTTCGGCCGCTAGTGGGGGGTTAAAGTGCCCCGCTAAACCACGGTAAAGTGCTGCAACGCCTCAGTGTAAAAGTAGCCTTACTGACAATCTGATCTATCTTGCACAGAGAGGAAATTGAAGCACAGCAGTAATTAACCTCTTCTATGCCTGTTCCCAATAAAATTCATCACTATTGTACCACTATTGCATCTTGATTAAAAGCCATCAAAATCATTCAAATAATTTTATAGTTTGTATGCAAAAAGCACGTTTCATTTGTAAATCTGCATGATCATTTACAAACAGTACAGAAGAAAAGGCCTCATCAAAGTGTTTCCAGGGAAGACATGGGTACATTAGAAAGATCAGTCACATTCAATCCAGCTTGAGTCCCTTATAAAAAAAATCTTAGAGAGGAATCACTTGAAGTTGTACTACCAACCAACCTAACTCACCTTGTTTTTCAGATCATCCACTCCACTCTGCTCTGCTCCTGAGAGTCTTGCTGACTGATCTGGGATTCCTGGCGGTAACATCTTGCCGGCCTGGCTGCCGCCCCCCTGTTAAATGTCGCCTGGAGCCATGGTCCCATTGGGTCCCATGGTAGGGCCGGCCCTGTATTGGTCTACATATGGCTCTCATTCATCCAGATTCAATCCCCAAAGTGCAATTTTTAGCACTAGATCACATTCATCCAGATCCAAGAGGAGGGGATCTTAATAAACGCTTATTACAATGTGAACTTAGGTGGATCTTTGACCTTCAAGCGACCTTACCACCTGGGCTAAATGAGGCATTTAACCTCAAGCCCTATCTCCCAAGACTCATATAAGGAGGATGTGAACTTAATTTATAAACTGCCATTGTTAGGTATTTTTTAGCCTTTCACATCATCCTTTATTTATTTTCCCATATCCGCACACCACAATTCCTTTTTTTCTTTTTTTTACTTTTTCTTTCCTATTTTTTCAGCCTTATTTTGTTTCTATTTTTTATTTATTTTTCCTTTCTGCTACTATTTTTAGCAACATTCAATTTTCAGTATTTTTATTATATATTTTTTGCCTTTTGTATTCTGTTTTTTTGTCATTGTATTATGTGTCCCCATTGCTGTGGCTTCCGTTTTCAACATCTTTCTCATTGGCTGATATTCCCTGAACTTTCCACTAGGTGTCCCCTGTGTGTGCTCCCTGTGGGGCTGCTATGTGCACCACCCAGCGGGTAGGCTCCCCCCACCTTGGGCGCCCTAGACACCGATGCTTCCTGCTTCCAGGTGTCTCCATGGCCCTGTTATGGGGAGGAGCTTCTCTACACCTTGGCTGTGCGGTTTACTGCTTTCTCCCACCGGCGACGCATCGACACGTGACGTCATCCTGCCCTTAGGGGCAGGGCTATGCCACATGCCGTTGTCTCGGAGAAGCATCCTAGTTTTGCCCTAGCTGCTTAAAGGATCACTAAAGATATATATATATTTTTTTTAAAGTAACTTATACTTACCTCCACTATGCAGCCCGTTTTGTACAGAGTAGCCTCGAACCTGGTCTTCTGGGGTCCCTCGGTGGCTGTCTCGGCTCCCCCCCCGCAAGGACTCAACACCTTTATGCGAGCTTCCTCGCATGGTGTTGAGTGCTTGCGGGCGCGCTCCCGTGATACAGCCAGCGGCCATAGCAGCTCACTGTATCACTCGGCCCCGCCCCCCGGCGCGCTACATGATTGGATGTGATTGACAGAAGCGCGAGCCAATAGCTGCGCTGCTTTCAATCCATCCACTGTAACCAATCAACCGCCAGGCTGAGTGGCGAAGAGGATGTCGGGGGCGAGCGTGGGACTTTCAAGGGGTCAGGTAAGTAAAACAGAGGGGCTGGGGGGGCCAGTATTGTCGTATGTTTTTTCACCTTAATGCATAGAATGCAATAAGGTGAAAAAACTTTTACCTTTACAACCCCTTTAATTAGCGGCGCTTGGCGCCAAACGTCCAGCACCCTCCCACTGAGGTTTGGCTCCAACAGTTGGAAGACACATATAAATACAGCTTCAAACATGTGGCATGTCAGTCTGATCCGAGCACTGCCAGCATGGACGTATGTACATATCAGGATTTTTAAAGGTAAAGAACTTTTCTCTGACAGGAAGACTTTGTCTATCTATGTCTCCTATCTGCGCATTATGCTTATTTAATTACCTTTTTGATCATGTTTACTATATTTCCTTTTTGGTTACAGACGGTTATACCAATTGCTGGTGTAGTCCATGGGGCGTTTCTTGTGGATGCATATTTACATGCCTTGTATTGGTTGCACGTTTGTGCACCTGATGGGTTTGTGCAGGCCTTTTCAGCCGTTCTGAGAACATCTATCGATCCATCTGCTTGCTCTGCAATTACATGTTGTATTCTGTTTCTGTTTTTTGTTGTATATAATCAGGTATGATCATACTTCAAATTACCATATGAAATGAATGGTCTTGCCTACACAATATGTTGCAATGCGACTGTTAGCAACTTTGTTTATATTTCAGAAAGTCTAATCACCCAGAATTTAAACTTCCCTAAAGAAGGAATATACAGTAGCAATTACGAAACATGTTGCAAAATACAGGATACCTATATGAACTTACCATAGCATGACTCTGGCAGCATATGGGGACACTTGTACCCACTGGGTTTGATTGTATTTTTCAATTGTGTATAACAATACCAATATTATATGTACATGTATATCCTGTTTTTATTACTGCAGGGCTATGTTTGCTTGTGTGTTTTTTTGCTCTATATTAATAAAAGTGGTGTCACTGCCTTTTAAACTAAGTTTACTGTTCACTACTCAACGTTCTGCCTTTAAAGTCCAAGGCGATCATTCCAATGCAATTGCACATCTTTTTCTATATCTTTAGTGTCAATGGGAGGACTAATTCCCCAAAAAGAATTGTGCCCCATCGTTGGTGTCAATGGAAGTAACTGTGCCCCATGGTTGTTGTTAATGGAAGGTATTGTGCCCCATTGTTGGTGTCAATGGAAGGAATTGTGTCCCATCAGTGTCAATGGAGGGAATTGTGCCCCATCGTTGGTGTCAATAGAAGAAATTGTGCCCTATTGTTGGTGTCAATGGAATTAATTGTGCCCTTTTGATGGTATCAGTGGGGGGAAGAATGCCCCAACGTTGTTGTCAGCTAAAGGAACTATGTCCCATTTTTGGTGTCAGCAGAAGGAATAGTTTCCCAAGGGCCAGATAAAGACAAGCAAAGGGCCCACCGACTCCTAGGGCCAACATTTGGAGACTGCTGGTCTAGATCAATGATGGCTAGCTGATGCTGGAGCAAGTGCATGTAGACAGGGAGTAACTAGAGGGCATCAGAAGCAACAGGATGCTAAATTATACAGATATTGGTCTAGCAAATTTCAAAATTTTTAGGAACTATGCTTCTTACAACTACCCTTTGATCCCAAAGCGGCCCTTCTGAGCATCATCCCTGAAGATGCTGTTTAGCCATCCATCAAATTGTTACTAAAGCCCCATACACACGATTGGATTGTTGGCAAACAAAACCTTGGAACTTTACTTCGAAGGGCGTTGGCCCACCACTTCACAATTATGTGCCACTTTATGTTGGTCTATCTCATAAAATCCCAATAAAATACATTTACGTTTTTGGTTGTAACATGACAAAATGTGGAAAATTTAAAGGGGTATGAATACTTTTACAAGGCACTGTACATCTTTACAGTAAAGGACCAGTCCACTCAAAAGGGATATCTAAGTCTGGTAGGCTGAGTCAGCCCCTTTCTTGTTATATGTCTTGGATATTCCAACAACAAGATCTACTTACCATCATTCCCAGCTTTGTTCCTGTCCACCTGAGAGTTTTGGGTGGTTCTATGCACCCTTGTGTGTCCCAATTCCTCCTATTACATTCTCTATAAAAAAAAATAAACAATGAAAAACAGGGATGGTGGAAACTCTTCATGATGACCACAGCTGGTGTGCAGGCCTGAATCTAGGAAGATATGAGAGACTGTCAGATTATTTACATCTCTTTCAGGTGGTCAATCAGAGGGTGGTTAAAACACCTGGCAGAGACCTGTAGCACATCTGCACATGTGCTGGTTATCTGAAGATGGTTGTGTGGAAGAGAAGTGTCTGGGGGAGAATATCGCCAGAGTTAATGTCCTCTCTAGCTCACCACCATGCACGAAATTCCAAAATTTACGTTCAGGGTGGACTGACCCTTTAATACAGCCACATTAATACTAATAAAAGCTGAACTCTGCCCAACTCAAAGACTTAGTATTAGCACTCTTAGTGCCAGTTCATATTACTGCGTTTTGATCATTCAAGTGTGGTTAACATTAGAAATTAATGAATTAACATTTCATGTTCAATCGGCCTACCGATGTAACACTCACTGTGGCTACACTATGTACTGTGTGAATAAGCCCCTCTACAGTAAATGTAAAAACAGAGAATACCTGGGGGATGCCAGTGCGCTACAAATTGCTAGAAATAGTTATAGTTACAACCATAAAATCACATGACACACATGTTGGCTATAATATCTACGCGTTTCACGAATAATCCGATCCTTTTCATCACTATAACCATGTCTTAGGACGGGCAAGAGTAAATTCAAAAACAATATACATCTGAGATAGAAGAAGGAAAAACAAATGGTTAATTTGTTCGTCTTTCTTCTATCTCAGATGTATATTTGTTTTTGAATTTACTTTTGCCTGTTCTAAGACACGGTTATAGTCCAGAAAAGCGGATCATCCATGAAACGCGTAGCCAGACGAATATGTGTGGAACATTTATGTCATGAAATTTTATGGTTGTAACTATGATGTCCTTTTTTTAAATTAATTTTTGTAATAAAAAGTATTTTTATGAAATATTATTGTCATATACCCAGTAGTCATCCTTCAACTTCCATTATTTTTATTTTTATTTTTTGGTTTGGTTGAATAAGCTCCTCCATATACAGCTCTAGGGTCCAGGATCTGACAAAGGCCTGTGTAGAATTTGTATGCTCTCTGCGTGCTCCTATCTCTTCTGCCACTCTCAGAAAAACAGGAACGCAATTGCTTTTTATATACTAAGACAAGTGTGGATAAAGGTCAAATACTCAGTATATTTCAAGAAAAAGATTTTTTTAAATTACCAAAACGGTAGCAATGCCATTATAAAAAAACATTGAGCTACGTCAAAGGAAAACTGCTTTGAGAAAAATTTGTAGATTGCCATGGCAGAGCCCTTCTAAAACTGCAAGCTGCCTTCTGGTCAGCCCAATCCACTGGCTTAGGTGTGTTTTGATACAATATAGTGGAAAATGCAATCAGCGCAAACACATAAAAAAAAACGTATTAAACATTTAATTGCCAGCTGAACACTTGAAGGTAATCACAACACCTGAATACAGTCAAAAGTTAAAAAGAATTGCAGTGCAAAAGAAATCCAATCAAAATCCCAAAGGTAATATAAAAATATGAAAATGGCAAAAGGAATATAAACACAACTCTCTGCGTTCCCACAATCTGGTGGTAATAACTCCTTCTATTCACTTAGTGCCTTTCCTATATTTACCAAATAAATCAATCTAAAATAAACCCAGTGTCATAACATACAATAATTCATAATTCACTTGGTGCCTTTCCTATATATATCAAATAAATCAATCTAAAATGAACCCGGTGTCATAACATGCAAAAATTCATAACAACATACAACAATTATTCATATAATAAAAGGTATATATAAAGTGCAAAATGCTAAAAAAAAAAAATGTGCAAAAAGTCACAAACCTGTATATTAACACAGTGAAAAAGTGCTTAATGCAAGAAACTATCAATAATTATCCAAAGTGCAAAAAAATGTTTTCATGTGTTCACAATTTTTTTAAAGGTCCATTTTTCATCCCCCGAAACCATCCAAGAAGCTGCCCAAAGAAGTGTCTTAATCATCTACAGGTCAACCGGCGTGTTCCTTCACCATTTGTACAAAACTGACTTGCCAGAAGCTATGGCTGGTTAAGTTATAAACCAGCAGAAGTTATATGTCCGGCTGAGATAAACTCTTCACTCTGCTCCTCCTGACATACCCTCTTGTCAATCCATCTCCCGAGCAGAGCAACAATGCATCAGATTTTTAGGAAAAAGGAAGAAAGATCTCCATAGTGTGATACTGTTAAAAATATTTCATTTATTAAAAAACTTTATAACTACACTCACATTTTTAAAGTGGTATACCGACATTAGGGAACAAGCGTGTATTTAAAATATATGGCTATTGTCTCTGGCTGCAAAACAAAGGCCACGAGCACGGAAAGCCGCAATGGTATCAGCGTTCTAGCCCCGCTCTACTGGTTTTGTCATCCGACGTCCACAAGGAGCGAGGTCCTTCTACTCACATTTAAAACGATCATAAAAGGCTCTAAGACATAGGGTGGAACACAGTGTGATGTCCATCTCACAGGATGCCAGCAGGTGTCATCCGAGTGTAACTCCTCCTCCCGTACGTGTTACGTCCAATAGGACTTCGTCAGTGGGGAAGGAGGGGGAGGAGCTATGCTCCGATGACATCACCAGCTGCCATCCTGTGAGATGGACATCACACTGTGTTCCGCCATATGTCTTAGAGCCTTTTATGATCGTTTTAAATGTGAGTAGGAACTTTTATATCCCAATAAAGCCTGGACTAGTTTTAACAGAGTACTTAGATCTCCTTTTACTTACATGTGCCTGTGGAACCTTTGGGAGATTGTCATCTGCTGCACTGGCCATACTTTACACCTAAAGGGACACGCACTGTTGATTCCCTGTTAGCTCCGGAGTCCCTTGAGTAAGCAAGCAAGCATCTCAGTGGTGGAGGGATTGTCACGCATATCGTGGGTCTCTGGACCTCTGTCTTCCCACACGTGGATTTCTCTTGCAGCTGTCTGGGCATTGTGGTTCATTCTATGGAAGATTTGGACTTTTTAATATTTTTATATTGATGAAGCACCCTGGAGTTTAGGCAGGGTTGCTCCTAAATTTACCTGCCAGGAGTAGCTACTTTGGCTAATTTTTCTCTTCTGCTGCTAGGTGACGGGGTACCTGGTGGCATTGGATACGAGAAGGGCAACGCAAGGTCAGATTATGGGTATATAGGGTATCTCAACCAATGGGCAAGGATTTTCTTGGATCCCTTGGCCTGCTGGGAGAACCTATATATTTGGGTGGAGTCAGGCGATCACAGTTTTGTGCCACCTGGACAGCTGTCTGGGTGGAGGTGTGTTGTATTGCCCGAGCTTCTAGGCCAGAGATTGGGCCTAAATCTGGCTGCTAGGCTGTATGAGGGCCTATCCAGAAGCAAGGGAGCAGCGCAGGGTTGGGATTGCGGCTTGCAGTCAAACCAGAATTGATGGTTTTTCCAGCCGGATAACCTGTCTCGGTGGGAGGTAGAGGGGAAGCTGTTGCCACTAAGGGACCGACCACCTTATTACCAGAGACCACAGTGAGTAGCTGAAGCAAGTACCGGAGCAGTATTCTCACCAACCGGGGACGGTGAAGAATGGTGAAACTGTCAGAAACCATGAATCAGACTGGGACAGAAGTACAGTTAAATCTCACTTGTTTAATAATAATAAAAAAGGTAAACAGAGTAAACGTAGTCAAAACATAGCCAGAGTTCAGGAACCGTAACGGATAGTCAGACATGCCAAAACGTCAGGGAGCCAGAGATGAACGTAGTAGAACAGCAAGCAGGATCTGGAGCCAGAAGGAATGTCAGCCAAGCAAGTCTTTAACAGGAACACAGAAGAGCGTCTCTAGAGATGTGACCAAGGCAAAGGCAGAGATCATCTGAGCTGGACAGCTTAAGTAGGCAGGACTGACGAACAGGATATCATCAACAGGTGAGTCACTGTGGAGAGATAGGAGCTGGCAATCAGCCGACAGCTGAGCGGCCAGCTCAGAGAAAGAAGGGCTGAGCCCAGCCCTGACAATACCCCCTCTTCAATGACCCCTCCCCCTCAGAGGACCACCAGGCTTGAGGGGAAAACGTCTATGAAAATCACGAAGGAGGACAGGGGCATGTACATCCGAGGATGAGACCCAAGAGCGTTCCTCCGGACCGGACCCTTTCCAATGCACCAGGTACTGTATGTGCCCATGGAACCTACGGGAGTCAATAATGGACTGTACTTCATACTCCTCATAGTTCTCAACCAGTACAGGGTGAGGACGAGGCACCAAGGTGGTAAAGCGGTTGCAGACCAAAGGTTTTAATTAGGAGACATGAAATACATATTAGAAGGAAGGTCTAATGCGTAAGCCACTGGGTTAATCCTGCGAAGAATATGGAAAGGCCCAATAAACCGAGGTGCGAACTTCAGAGAAGGAACACGAAGTCGGAGGTTGCGAGATGACAGCCAGATCCTGCCCCCAACCTGGTAGGAAGGCGCAGGCAGGCATCTGCGGTCAGCATGGAGTCTGTACTTATCATCAGGATGTCACAAAACCTCCTGGACTTGTGCCCAAGTGGAACGAAGACAATGGAGATGCTCCTCTAACGCAGGAAACCATAGTTCCCTATAAACGGGAACAATCGGGAAGCAGAATTCAAGGCACGATTGTGAGCAAACTCCGCCCACGGTAAGAGGTCTGACCAGTTGTTATGATGGTCAGAAATATAGCAATGTAGGAATTCCTCCAAGGACTGATTGGCTTGTTCTGCGGCCCCATTAGACTGCGGGTGATATGCAGAGGAGAGAGCAAGCTGAATTCCCAACTGTGCACAAAAGGCTCGCCAGAACCGGGACACAAACTGACTACCACTGTCCGAGAAAATCACCTTGGGTAGCCCATATAAGAGAAAGATCTCCCGAGCAAAAATGGAAGCCAGTTCCTTAGAAGTGGGCAACTTAAGTGGAATACAATGAGACATTTTCGAGAACCGGTCAACCACCATAAGGATAACTGTGTTGCCCTGGGAGTTGGATAACTCCACAATGAAATCCATAGACAGGTGGGTCCAGGGCCTCTCTCCATTGGGTATGGGTTGTAGGAGGCCCACCAGAAGGTGTCGTGGAGTCTTACTCTGAGCACACACGGAACAGGCAGCTACGAAGGCAGTTACATCAGCAAGTAGACTAGGCCATCAAAATTGTTGGGAAATGGCCCAAAAGAATTGATTCTTCCCAGGGTGGCCAGCAGCCTTGGGAGAATGGTAAGTCTGGAGCACGGCAGTATGGAGACTCTCTGAGACAAAGCAGCGGTCACAAAGTTTCTCAGGAGGATCATGGACCTGAGCAGCAAGAATTTTGTCACCCAAAGGAGAAGTGAGACTGGAGCGAACCGTAGCCAGAATACGATCAGGAAGAATCACAGGAACCGGAACCGACTCCAACTTGGAAGTGGAGGAAAATTGTCATGACAAGGCGTCAGCCCTTACATTCTTAGTACCGGGTAAGAATGAGACAATATAATTGAAACTAGACAAGAAAAGAGCCCATCGTGCCCGTCTGGGAGAGAGGCGTTTAGCCTCAGACAAGAATGTGAAATTCTTATGGTCAGTAATAATGAGAATCGACACAGTGGTACCTTTGAGATGTCTCCATTCTTTCAGGGCTAAAATGATTGCTAACAGCTCTCTGTCACCAATCTCGTAATTGCACTCCACAGGTGACAATTTCTTGAAAAAGTAGCCACAAGGATGCATAGAGGTAGGACGTTGAGACAGAAGGGCACCAACACCAGTCTCAGAAGCATCAACCTCAAGGATAAAAGGTAACGTAGGATCAGGATGTGCCAACACAGGAGCAGAAACAAAGGCAGCCTTGAGACTCTCAAAGGCCTTAATGGACTCCGGAGACCAACACTGTGGGTTACCGTCCTTTCTGGTCATATCAGTCAGGGGCTTGACCAGAGACGAGAAGTTATGAATAAACGTCTGATAATAGTTGGCAAAGCCAAAAAAACGCTGCAGAGGACGTAAACCCCTGGGTCGGGGCCACTGTAGGACTGCTGAAAGTTTCTCTGGGTCCATCCAAAAACCAGCAGTGGAAATGACATAACCCAGGAATTTAACTTGTTCACGATGGAATTCGCACTTCTCCAATTTACAACAGAGATTGTTCTCCCTTAGTTTCTGAAGCACACAATGGAAATCTGTGTGGTGGCTCTCCAGGGACTTGGAAAATATGAGGATATCGTGGAGATAAACCACCACACATATCTGCAACAAATCTCGGAGGACATCGTTAATAAATTCCTGGACTGCCGGGGCGTTACAAAGGCCAAAAGGCATTACAAGGTACTCATAATAGCCTGTTCTGGTATTAAACACAATTTTCCACTCGTCGCCCTCCTTAATCCTCACGCAAGTGTATACCCCTCTCAAATCAAGCTTTGTGAAAACCGCTGCTCCTTTGAGGCGGTCAAATAACTCCGTATTTAACGGAATCGGATAGGCATTCTTAATCGTGAAACTATTGAGACCCCTATAATCAATACAAAGTCTCAGTTCACCATTCTTCTTCTTCACAAAGAAGAAACCAGCACCAACAGGAGAAAAGAATTTGCGGATGAAACCTCGAGAAAGTGCGTCTGCAACATACTCCTCCGTGGCCTTATCCTCCAAGACCTACAAAGGGTAAACCCGGCCACAAGGGGGTATGGCACCAGGTTGAAGGTCAATTGCGCAATCATACGACCGGTGTGAAGGCAAACTACTGGCTTAACCTTTGTCAAAGACATCGCTAAAATCGCGGTACTCCTTTCGGCAGGGAGGGGAGAGAAGAGGTGCACAAGACCTTGGCTACCTTCTGGAAGCATGTCTTACTGCATTGTGGCGACCAGGAGAGAACCTCAGCATGGAGCCAATCAAAAGAGGGGTTGTGCCTCTGTAACCAAGGATAACCAATAACCAGCGGGAAACTTAGGTGCACAAATAACTTGGAATTGGATTATCTCATGGTAAAGAGCCCCTACAGCCATGGACAACAGAACAGTCTCATGAGTCACATGGGCAGGCTGTAGAGGTCAAGTAAATTTTGTAAATAAGTAATTTTTCTCCTTCACTGATGGGCGCTGATGAGGCAGCACTGATGGGCACTGATAGGCTGCACTGATGAGGTGGCACTTATGGGCACTGATTAGGTGGCACTGATGAGAAGGCATGAATATGCTGCACTTATGGGCACTGATAGGTGGCACTGATATCTGGCACTTATGAGCACTGATAGGCAGCACTGATGGGTGGCACTGATGGTCACTGGGCATAGATAGGCAGCACTGGTGGGGACAGATAGGCGGCACTGGTGGGCACAGATAGGCAGCACTGATGGGCGGCATTGATGGGCAGCAGTGATGAGCATTGATAGGCAGCAGTGATGGGCATTGATGGGCAGCACTGATAGCCAGCACTGACTGGCATCACTAATGGCCACTGAATGCTGGCACTAATGGCCACTGATTGCTGGCACTTGTGGGCACAGATTGGTGGCAATTGTGGGCACTGGTTGGCACTGATGGGCATTGATGGGTGGCATTGATGGACAGCAGTAATGAGCATTGATGGGCAGCACTGATAGCCAGCAGTGACTGGCATCACTAATGGCCACTAATTTCTGGCACTTGTGGGCACTGATTGTTGGCAGTGGTGGGCAATCATTGCTGGCACTGGTGGGCACTTAATTGTAATCAGGGCACTGATGATCAGTGCCCTGATTACATACCTAGCTGTCCCCTGTGAGGAAATGCCGCTGATCAGCTCTCCTCTCCTCACACTCTGTCAGTGTGAGGCGAAGACTGCCGATTACCGGCATCTCCGGGTTTACATGTGACCAGCTGTGATTGGACACAATCGGCCAAAAAGGCTGTGGCTCTTTACACAGATCGGGGTTGTGCGGTGTCATAGCAACGCGGCGAGGTCGCAATCGCGGGAAGTGCGAGAAGGGTCGTTCTGGGAGGCAGTCATATGACGTCCACCCAGAATGAGAGCCACACCGCCCAGACGGTGGGTGGGCGGGAAATGGTTAAAGGAGTCTTTCTCCAAGTCTGGAGTCAATGAGGATGGCAAACGTGATCAACTTCTTCAATATTTTTTTTTTTTTTAAATTTGGCCTTTTTAAATTTTTTTAACAAAAAATAAAAACCGCAGAGGTGATCAAATACCACCAAAAGAAAGCTCTATTTGTGGAAAAATTATAAAAATTTCATTTGGGTACAGTGTTGTATAACCGCGCAATTGTCATTCAAAGTGCAACAGTGCTGAAAGCTGAAAATTGGTCAGGACTGGAGGGGGTTTAAGTGCCCAGTAAGCAAGTGGTTAATAATAATAATAAAAGGTAAACAGAATAAACGTAGTAAAAAAATAGCCAGAGTTCAGCAACCGTGACGGACAGTCAAACAAACAAGCCAAAACACCAGGGAGCCAGAGATGAGCATAGTAGAACAGCCAGCACGATCTGGAGCCAGAAGGAATGTTAGCCAAGCAAGTCTTTAACAGGAACACAGAAGAGCGTCTCTAGAGATGTGACCAAGGCGAAGGCAGAGATCATCTGGGCTGGACGGCTTAAGTAGGCAGGACTGAGGAGCAGGATATCATCAACAGGTGAGTCACTGTGGAGAGATAGGAGCTGGCAATTAGCCGACAGCTGAGCGGCCAGCTCAGAGAAGGAAGGCCTGAGCCCAGCCCTGACAGAAACTTCAGCGGGTATCAAGCCAGGGACCCAGCCAGTGGAGGTGACGCTTACAGAGCAGCCTTGTGTGTCAAGCCAGGGACCGAGCAGGCCAGTGGGGTAAAGCTTGAGAGATATCTTGAGTACCAAGCTAGGGACCAAGCAGAGAAGTGGGGGTGACGCTTGAGGAAGATACTACAGTGAAGACTGGAGGAGCTCAAGAGATTCAGTGGCAGTGAATCATCAAGTCTAGTGAGAGAGACTGGGAGCTCAGTAGTCTGGGGAACTACAAGAAGTGATTGTAGTGGAAGGGAAGGAACTGTTACACTTTGTGTTAGAAACTGTTAAAGACTGTTGCCATAGGAGACAGCGCTCCTCCACGTGCAGATGTGGCATCTTGCTGGATGCCTTTCCCTGCATGGCTGTTCTCCTATAGAAGTCTCGGAGTCTGCCAATTAACCTTGCCACTACCTAAGGTTGTCCTGGCCCTAAACCCCCCCTCCCAAAGAGTAGGGATGGGTGAACGGTTTGACCCAAGCATAAGATCGGGCCGAAATTTCGCTGTTCGGTTGTTCAGCGAACATCCGAACAAACAGGTAATTCGACCATTTGTTCACCCCCCCGAACCGACCACAATGCATTACAGCGCTGAAAAGTGCATTGCAAGCCCTGATTGGCTGAAGCAGGGAAAGCTTCAGCCAATCATGGCACAGAGCACTGTCAGAGTCATGATTGGACACTGTCATCATGACTTTATACAATCATGGCTCATTCCCGCCCAACACTATAAAAGTAATCTTTCAATGGCAGCCATTTTCAGTGTGATTTCAGGATTGAGAGAGATAGAACAAGGCTCTGTTCAGTGCTATTAGTTAGTGTGCTATACTGTGCTATACTGTGCTATTTTTCTTCAGTTGTCAGTGTAGAATATTAGTTTAGTGTCAGTCTAGGGATAGGTGTGATTGTAGTGAGGAGAACCATCATTCAGCTTTGCATAGTGTGCAGCTAGAGTAGGGACAGCTCAGATAGTTTCACTGTAGTGTAGTGAGACCGTGTCATTCATACATACATTAGTGTAGAGTAGGGACAGCTCATATAGTTTCAGTGTAGTGTAATGAGACCGTGTCAGTAATCTTTAAATTAGTGTATAGCTAGAGTAGGGAGAGTTTAGATAGCATCAGTGTAGTGACAGTGGAACTCCATCTATTTAATTGCGCTACTGCCAGTTTAACGCCATTTACTTCTGTGTGCGTTACTGCCAGTTTAACACCATATAGTTTTGTGTGCGTTACTGTCAGTTTAGCGTTTTTAACGCCATATAGTTCTGTGTGCGTTACTGCCAGTTTAATGCCATATAGATCTGTGTGTATTACTGCCAGTTTAACGCCATGTAGTTTTGTGTGCGTTACTGCCAGTTTAATGCCATATAGTTCTGTGTGCGTTACTGCCAGTTTAATGCCATATAGATCTGTGTGTATTACTGCCAGTTTAACGCCATGTAGTTTTGTGTGCGTTACTGCCAGTTTAATGCCATATAGTTCTGTGTGCGTTACTGCCAGTTTAACACCATTTACTTCTGTGGGTGTTACTGCCAGTTTAACACCATATAGTTCTTTGTGCGTTACTGCCAATTTAACGCCATATAGTTCTGTGTGCATTACTGCCAGTTTAACGCCATATAGTTTTGTGCGTTACTGCCAGTTTAATGCCATTTACTTCTGTGTGCATTACTGCCAGATTAACGCCATATAGTTCTGTGTGCATTACTGCCAGTTTAACGCCATATAGTTCTGTGTGTGTTACTGCCAGTTTAATGCCATATAGTTCTGTGTGCATTACTGCCAGTTTAACACCATATAGTTCTGTGTGCATTACTGCCAATTTAACACCATTTACTTCTGTGTGCGTTACTGCCAGTTTAATGCCCTATCTGTGCATCACTGTACAGTTGCCACATTATATTGCAGTATATTATAGTGTATCCGTTGAGTGTGTCTGTGTAGTGTGAGTACTCAAATTAAAGTGCACCAAACACCTCCTTACATTGATTAAAGTGGATCTACATACAGATTTAAACTTCTTCTTTGCATTTGCTTATAAGCACTGCCCCCTTCCTCCCAATAATGTCTGGAAGGACAACAAGGAGAGGCAGACATTCCCTCGGCACTGTAAGGGGGCCAGCAACAAATGTGTCCACAGGCAAAGGTGGACGTGTTGGTGAGTCCTCAGGCAGGGCATAATTTCCTCTATTTAGTGAGTTTGCCCATGTTTTCCAGCCACAGCATGCAGAGGAGGTGGTGGACTGGCTTATTAAACCTTTCTCATCCTCCTCATCCTCTGTCACGCAAGCAGAGAGAAGTGTGCAGTCCCCTGCAGTTGCCAGAGTGGATAAACCAGCCTCCTTGTCCACATCTTTTCCTGCCATAGCCCCAACATCAGCCATTGAGGAGTCAGCTGAGTTATTTGACCACAGCGTCAGCCACTTGCTCCTTGATGATGCCCAGCCATTACTGGATTCAGATGTTGGTTCTGAGGTTGAGGATGACAGGAACATGAGTCTAGAGAGAGGGAGGAACACTGGTAGACAAATTGTCATTCATGTTCCCCAAGCCGCAGCGTATTGCTAAGTTGTCTCCAGTGGTAATGATGAAGATGGAGGAGATGGAGATGGAGATGATGATGACGAGGTCACTGATGTGACTTGGGTGCCAGATAGAGCAGAGGAGGAAACTGAAGGTGAGGCGGCACAACCCCAAGGAGGCCGAGTAGAGAGCAGCCACTCTATTCCATCACATTCTGCAGCTTTTATTTCCTGGCCCACTCCCCCGAAGCTCAGCTGTCTGGGCCTTTTTCAGCACATCTGCAGCAAATCGCACTGTTGCTATCTGCAAACTGTGTCTCAGGCACATCAAACGTGGCAAAAACACCAACCATTTGGGTACCGCATGCTTAACAAGGCATTTAACGTCCAACCACTCCCGTGGCACTCTCTGCCCGTTGGCAAGAGCACCTAAAAGCCACACAAAAGGGGCACAAATCTGTCCCTTCTCCTCCTCCCCCTTACCCACTTCAGTCTGCCCCTGCTATACCGAGTAATTTCCTCTCAGCAGCCTCCACTGACAGAGATGGAATAGCACTGGGTGTCCCAGGTCCTAGCAGCACACCACCAGCTGTAGACTGTAGCCAGCAAATTTCTCTGCTACATCCACTGCAGCGGGAAAAAAAATACAGTCCCTGCCACCCACATGCCCAGCGTCTAAATGCAAGCTTGTCAAAGCTGTTGGCTCTCCAATTTCTGCCATTCAGCCTGGTGGATTCTGCCCCCTTCCGTGAATTCGCACAATGGGCTGTACCACAATGGCAGGTTCCCAGTCGCTAATACTTTTCACGTAAGGCCATTCCATCTCTATACCATCATGTGGAAGGGAATGTTCTGGCATCGTTGGGCAAGGCAGTCAGCCGTAAAATCCACTTTACTGCTGACAAGTGGTCCAGCAAGCATGGGCAGGGATGATATATTTTGTTCACAGCACACTGGGTAACACTGCTTGCAATTTGAAAGGATGCAGGACAGGGCTCGGTGCTGCAGCTTGTCATGCTCCCACTTCTCTATACAGCTGGTAGTGATGATGCCAGACCTGTGAGCTCTACCCCCTCTTCCTCCTCCTCCGCCACCTCCATGCCCTCCTCTGCAGAATTGTTCTATGAACATCAGGTACCCCCTAAGCATTCAAAGGGCTATTCCCAGAGTCAGGCTAAAAGGTGCCATGCAGTGCTTCAGCTGGTGTGTTTAGGGGACAGGAACCACACCGGATCAGAGATTCTTGCAGCTCTGCAGGGACAGGCCCAGAGATGGTTCACACCACGCCAGCTGGAGCCAGGAATGGTGGTGCGCGATAATGGCTCAAACCTCCTGTCCGCCCTTAGATAGGGAAAGTTGACACATGCCATGCCTGGCAGATGTCCTCAATTTGGTGGTGCAGTGTTTCCCAAATACGTACCCAGGGTTGCAAGATGTGCTAAAGCTGGCCAGAAGAGTCTGTAGCCATTTCAGACGGTCATGCACAGCCAGTGCTCGGTTGGCTGAAATTCAGCAGGAGATCCACCTGCCCGTACACCACCTGATTTGTGACATGCCCACCAGGTGGAACTCGACTTTGTCAATGCTGCAGCGGCTATACATGCAACAGAGAGCCGTCAACGAGTACCTGTGCAAATAGGGCATGACGACAGGCTCAGGCCGCCTCGGCTTTTTTTCCCCATGCCAATGGCTGATCATTAAGGATGCATGCACTGTATTGTCACCATTTGAGGAGGCCACAAGGATGGTGAGCCGTGACAGTGCATGCATCAGTGACACAATCCCTGTTGTGTTCCTGCTGGAGCAGACTCTGCGTGGCATTATGGACAGGGCACTGGAGGCAGAGCAGCAGGAGGAAGAGGAGGACTTCCTTTCCTCTCAAGGCCCACCTTATCCAGACACCATCATTCCTATGTCACAGAATACACAGGAGGAGAGAGGGGAGTAGGATGAGGAGGAGGATTCCGGCACTTTCATAGGCTTCGAAGAAGAGACAGACATGCGTCAATCTGTAATCAATGGCTTTCCAACCCCAGGACCCTTGGGAGTAGTACGTGGCTGGGAGGAGGAAGTTCCAGATGCTGTCATCCTGAGTGACCTCGAGGAGTCTGCTTCTCAAGCCTCAGCAAATTTGAGGCACATGGGCAACCTCATGCTTCAAAGCCTGCGAAAGGACCCAAGAATACGTGGCATAAAGGAGAACGATGATTACTGGTTGGCAATTCTCCTTGACCACCGTTATAAGGGGAAGGTCTCACAACTCATCCCGTCCCCACAGAGAGTGCAGAAGATAAAATATCTTGAGGACATGTTAAAGAGGATTTTATTGAACGTTTTTCCCCACTTCAGTAGGGTACAGTGTCATGGAAAATGTTTTGAGTCTTCTGTTGGTCAAGAGAGGAGTGTTGAAGAAGGCGTCCGCCTGAGTGAGGCATTTCGGATTTTTAGAGTTGAAAATGTTTTTATTAGCAATAAAAAAAAAACATAAATGAAAGACAATCTTTCCATAAAAAAAAATGTTTTACAAAGCAATGATATCCAGTGTGCCAAATGGCTATCGCCTGCAGCAAGGCTGGTAACTATGAAACATAAGGAGTCATATTGTCAAGTTATATCATATAAACCAAAATAGTAAAAGAAGGATGAAGAAGAGAAAAGAAAGGGGAGTAAGGATAGAGAAAAGGGAGAGAAAGGGGGGGAGGGGAAGGGGAACTGCTAGCCGGTACCGAGGGGGAGGGGCTCCAATTTATCAAATACTGTCATTAATCAGGGATTAGGTAAAGATCAAGTAATAGGGGGAGCTGACTTCGGGGAGGTAGGAAGCAACGTATTCAGCGCGTCTGAGGAGGAGAAGCACCGCCAGACCGACCATAGTATGGTAAATTTCTCATAGGTATCATTGTCCAGCGCCAGCATCTCCTCCATACGCATAATATTGTTCATGGTGGAGATCCAAAGAGCTAACGGGGGGATAGTGTTTGTCTTCCAGAAGAGAGGTATGAGTTGGCGAGCAGCAGACAGAAAGAAGCGTAATAAACAGCGTTTTTAGGAAGCTATAGATCCTGGTAGGATAGAGAGAAGAGCTATTTCAGGAGTCATCATGGATTTTTCCATATACCTGAAATACCTGTTCCCAGAAGGGTCGGATCCGATCACACTCCCACCAGACATGAAGATACGTGCCTGTGGCTGCATTGCATCGCCAGCAGGTGGATGAAGTGGAGGGGAATATTTTCCGCAAAGTAATTGTAATTTCGGCCGTGCGAGTAATTTATATTTAATTCTAAATAAACCTTTGTTCCATATAAAGTGGATGGAAAGGGAGCGAAGTGCAGAGAAAAAAGATTTGGGGACAGTAACTGATATGGTCTGGAATAGATATAGTAGTTTGGGTAAAGTGTCCATCTTGAGGGTATTAATGCGTCCAAACCAGGGTATAATTTTGTCCCCCCAGGAAGCTAAGTCTTTACGGAGACGGGAAAGGAGGGGGATATAATTTAAAGTGAAAAGATTGGAAAGGTTAGCCGGTATTGTTACTCCCAGGTAAGTGATGCCCTTGGTCTGCCAATGGAATGAATAGTTGGAGCGAAGTGAGGACATGGTAGATGCAGAGAGAGAAATGTTAAGTGCCTCAGTCTTGGAAATATTAAGCTTAAAATTGCTTAGCCGTCCAAAACATTGGAATTCTAAAAAAAGGGAAGGAAGAGTTATATGGGGTTGTCGGGCATAAATGAGTAAGTCATCCGTATATAATGATAGCTTATGATGTGCAGATGACATGCGGATGCCTTGTATTGAATCATTTTGACGGATAGCACATGCCAAATGTTCCATTACAATAACCAAAAGAAGGGGAGAGAGGGGACAGCCTTGGCGAGTCCCGTTGGCGATGTCGAACGCTTCTGACGAAGTACCATTCACCAAGACCGATGCAGAGGGATGGGAGTAAAGTGACATAATCTTGGAAGTAAAGGGGGATCCTAAACCAATTTGTTCAAGGGAGAGTTTCAAAAAGCGCCAATTTACCCGGTCAAATGCCTTCTCTGCACCAAAGGAGAGAAGGCAAACCTGTTGGCGGTGGCGTTGAGAATATGAGATGAGGTGAATTGTTTTGGTGGTGTTGTCCCGGGCCTCTCTGCCCGGAACAAAGCCAACCTGATCTCTATGTATGATCCCGGGGAGTAAAGGGGAAAGATGGTTAGCAAGGATTTTGGCAAAAAGTTTAAGATCTATATTTAGTAAAGAAATGGGGCTGTAACTACTGCATTGGGAAGGATCTTTATTAGGTTTCAATAGGATGGATATGTTAGCTGACAAAAGTTCTTTGGAGGGGAGGGTGGCATCATCCATAGTGTTAAAGGCCTTAGTTAGAAATGGTACCAGCAAGGGCGCAAAGGTTTTGTAAAACCTCGGGGTGTAGCCCCTGGAAGACGTGATGATGTCACGAAACGCGTAGGGCGGAGCCAGACGACGCGCTGACGTCACCCCCAAGCTAATCGCATTCCAGTAGGATGGGTTTGTCCGCGCTCCTGTGGCCAAGGAACCGGACTTTAGGCTTTTTGATCTACTATGTTTGTAAGTGTGCACTCTGTGTTTTTTAACTTTGAATAAATTTGTCAGTTTTACACTATGTGAGTTTCCTCCATATATTTTATGGTACCCTTGCCCTGGGTTTTCGCTGGTATGGCTGATGATGAGATGACCTCTAGTGGATGCCGTTAACAGTTTCCATTCTCCGGCTCACAAAGTTATCTGCTTGCTGTGATCCTCTGTAGTGGGGGGTCACGGCCATCTGGTAAGGAGTAACCCCTTCCATTCCCGGTGGTGGACCCTCCCTTGTTGTCACGGATTAACACTTACTATCACGTGGACTTGTTTTATATTTACGCTGCTGTTTTGCAGCCATTAGGATGCTGTATTGATTTTTCATTCAATGGGATTTTTTTGACCATTATCACATGTTTTTTAGATTCACTTCATTTATACTTAGGATGTTGTATTGACTTTTCATTCAATGGGACTTTTTTTTGATCATTATTACAGGTTTTGAGATTCACTTCATTTATACTTACCATCACTATCTTCTTTCATTGTAGATTCTTATGGTATGATATATAGGTATTAGCGCAATTCTTATTTTTTCTATTCTGTACCCCAGGACCCGGACATTTACCCGGTTTTAGTCCTTGGCATTTCGGATTTTTAGTCCTCGCCTCCCAGGGCTGTCAGCTTCCACATCCCATTGGCAGTTTCTGCACTGGGTCATGAGAATAGACCACTGGCCAGAACTTGCCCGGTATGCTTCTGAGTTGTTGGGCTGCCCTGCATCCAGCGTGCTTTCAGAACTGGCATTCAGTGCTGCAGGAGGTTTCGTTACTGATCATAGAACGCGTCTGTCCATAGACTCCGGGGACCGTTTGACTTTTATAAAAATGTATCAGTCCTGGATTACCAGTGTAGCGCCCTGCTCCTGTTGACCAGGCGCTTGTATGTAAATTTAGTGGCTTATCTCTTCTGTACATAGTTCAGATTCCATGTTATGGCTAAATTAGCCTCTGTTCCAGCATTGGCTGTGTTGCATGCAGTTCCACACTGTCGTCTGTAGGTGTCGTTGTCACCACAGGCCAGTGATGGAAGGGCAACAGGCTAAGGTGTATTGAGTGTCCTTCTTCCCCAGAAACAGCCCAATGGGAGTGGTTCGCCGCTGTGCATTCTGGGAAAGGATACTTAAGGGGCAGACGCCATTTTTTCGCTCTCTCACCTCATGGCCCTCCTGGCCTAAGGTATGTGACAACTCCCTTTCTGTCTCGGGGGCTCTGCTGGCCCGAGGCTATGTGACTGCAAGTAGGCCCAGAAGCTGTCTGGGGCCTACTGGTTCAGAGGTGGTCCTGTGCTGTCTGTCCTGTGGGAAGAAGCCGAGGGGAAAGATCCGGGGGAGGACTCATCTTGGAGAGGACCGAGCAAAAGGCTGGTATCTCAAGATGAGCCTGGTGACTCAATTGGAGGATGCATCCTAACCAATCTACCTCACAGTACTGCTGGATGGCTTAAAGGAACTTTTGGTACTGTGTTGCTGTGTTCGTTACCATTACTAAATCCTGTGGCAGAGGATCGTCCAACTAACACTAAATCCTGTGGCAGAGGATTGTTCAACAATTATTTTTCTCATCAAGTCTGTAGCAGGGACTTTTGTCCGTGCATCATTCCGGCTGCTAGGCCGGTGAGAGAGGCCTATCCGGGTGAGCAAGATCCGTTGACTGAAGGTGTACTTGTCTCCGGGATCTCAAGTTCCTCAGTGATCTGTACAAGGTATCTGAACTTTCTCTTAACCTTACATCCCTTTACTGCTTAAGTTGTTTAATAAAAAGCATTGGAAAAAGAACTAATTGACTGGTGCATACATCGGTGGGCGCAAGGCCCAGTATACACTCTAAATTTCTGGTATGGTGAACTGTGGCTAAAGGGTGACCCAAAATAATAATCAACAGCTCTTTCGGGGGTCAGTGTTACACCAGCTATGAAGCCCTTGATGCTGATTGTCTTTTTGGGATGTGGAATCTCTGCAGGACTCTGAGGCTGCCTAGCTTTGAGGGTGTTCAATCTTTTCATCTGGAAGAATATTTTTGGTATAGCTTTCATGGGCACAATTAACACCCAAAGACTAATTTTTCTGCACCTGTTTGACAGGTGCATATCATTGCAATTTTTTACAGCAAGGCCAATTCTTGCTTTCATCAAGATTACCTCTATAGGGTTATGGTGGGAAGGTGCCACCGACACCCAAAGACCAATTTTTATACACCCGTTACGTCTATCCAAAATCAAAGTGACACCAGAATGTATCCAAAAAATCTCTAATCTTGTTCCCAGTGCACTATATTGTGGCCTCATCATACACACTGGCTCCCCAGCTGTTGCTGAGCAAAATAAAGACAGCTTACAGGGAAATTTTTTTTTTTTTTTACTTGATAAATGCAATTATTGCTGCAGCAGATTCTACACATGGTACAGATCTATCACTTTACAGGTAGACGAAGGGGACCCCCCAGGCACTATATTGGAAGGAATTTTTAATTTTTATGCTTTCACTTTAAAAATAAAAAAAAAAATCACTGCTCATTTAAAAATGACGTTTTTCACAAACTTTTTTTTTATTGATACGTGTCCCCCAGGGCAGGACCTGGACCCCTATAACCATTGTATGCCCAATTACTTGCATATAAGCCTTCAAAATGGGCACTTTTGATTTTTGATGTTTGGGTCCCATTGACTTTAATGGGGTTCGATATTCGGGTTCGAACTTTCGCGGTGTTCGAAAGTTCTGGTGCGAACCAAACAGGGGTCCATTCGGTCCATCCCTAGTTAAGAGAAATAAAATCACTTTTGCATCCAAGAAGTTTCTGGCGCCCAATGAATCTACTTTGCATTGCACCCACCATGCCTCTCAACCCACCATATACAGAAGGATGTCAGCTATCTCTGGCCCTGGAGGTTCTCATTAGACTGAAGGAGGCCTGGGACCTTGCTACATTACCTTTGGAATTTTGATTTAATTTCTTTTGCGCTGCTCTTCTTTTTAACCTTTAGTGTATTTTGAGTCATTGATCTGGATAGGATATACAGATCAGAGCCTTCAATTTCCAAGAAGTCGTAGGCTCCTACTATTTTACAACACTTACCAAAGCACTAGAGTTACACTGCCTTATGACCTTCATGTCAGAGGCCATGATTGTTGCACGCATACCACTATGCATCTGGTTCCATGTATGAAACCTAAGCAAAATGGCGGACGGATTGTTTTGATGCCGGCGCCATTCATTCCAATGGCGGGCTTCAAGAAAATGGCCGCTAGGGAAGTAGGGAACCTAATTAAGAGGACTATTTAAAGACATGTACCTTACCCAGTGTTATTACCTGATGAAGTCATGTGACGTGACGATACGCGTCGGGATTGGAGCACTGGGTACATTCATAGTCTGACAGCAGGAGACGAGCTCGGTGCTCGTGGATGTTTTTACTTTGTTGATCATCTCATATGTGAGTTTGTTCTTCATGTTTCAACCAATAAATTGTTCCATATGCGGGATTATGCTATGAGTATTCTCTCTCTATATCAAAATCCATTGAGTCTCTATCTGGCAACACCTGGGAGCAGGAGCGGACCGAGGATCCCACACAAAGGGTGTACGAACTCGGCGTTTGTGGATTGACGCCTATGCTCCTTTCTAAAAAGTGAGTGCATCACTTTTTGGATCCGCCCCTGTCCCACTGTGTTTATCGCAGAATCACGCTATATACAATTTTTTGTGTTTCTCCATATGATCTAAATATCTGCCACTGGGATCGTTCAAGTAACATAAAGGGGACTATCATACCATTGCATCTACCATCTCTATCTGTGACCAGTATATGCTGTACACATTACAGCAGTAAGGTGAGCTGCTTGCAGACACAGAGGTGTCGTCAATGAAGATTCTATTTTGAACACGTGTGTTTCCTGGTGGTGGGATTGATCGATTTTTGCCTTACACGGACTTCTTCCATTATATCATATTACTACATGGACTTTCTGTCACTTTAAAATATTTTAAAAATATTTTTTTGGATTTACTTTTGTGTGTATTTACATGAGCATTTATTTAGTTCTATGTGGTATATGTTTCTTATATGTTCCTCATGTGTTCATTTTTGTGATTACACTGCACAAGCTATCATCTGTTGCACTAGGATTTTTTTAAATTCCAGGATTATTTGGTGATAACACGTATATAGTTTTTGTCATTTCACATTTTTTACCCTTCACATATCACTAGCATCTCTTTGCAGCACCCCACTTTCCTCCATTTCTTACTCACACAGTGAAAACATCATCACTTTATCATTGATTCAACAAAGGCCTTTTCACAAAGTGTCAGAGTGTTTATTTCCTTTTTTGTGAATTAGTAAGAGTACCCCTTACTCATTCACATGGTGGATGGTAGGCATCTAGGGACCCCCTTTTTTTAAAGGGGGGCTTCCAGATTCAGATAAGTTCCACACCTGCAGACCACCACAACCATCAGTTCAGGGTTGTGGAAAAAAGGTCCTTGTCCTCATCAATATGAGAACAAGGTGCTTTGCCAGGGGCATCACCAAGGGCAAGAAGCCCTTCTCATGTTTAGGGCATATGGCCTGTTATGATTAAGGGGGGGGGGGGGGTGTGCACACTCATTTCACCACTTTTCCTCACCAGCCAGGCTGCGTGCTTGGATAAGGGGTAGGTAAGGATTTTTTGGGGGAACCCCGTGGGGTTTTTTTCCTTGATTTTTGCGTGGGACCCACACCATTCCATTTACATATTTGTTTGCATAGGGTCCTCCTTAAAATCCATACCAAACCAGAAGGGTCTGTTAGGATTTCTTGGGGGGACCCCCATGATATATATTTTTTTGGTTTTCTTTTTTTAAACTAAACTTGTGTTTACACTTACCTTTCATGTGGGAATCCCCGGTACATTAGGCAGAAGGCCTACTGGGCTTTTTGCTTTGTGTTTTTCTGAATCAACGATTATGAGAAAAGTATTTAAATTTCAATAGACTGATATTGATCTTTTTTTCAGCCTCCCTCACCACGTTATTTTGTTACCCATGGATGCAAGTAAAGAGAGCAAGCTTATTCTACATCATTAGATTCATAATACCATTTCTCACAGAACGACCTTCAACTGTAGGACATTATCAGCTGAGATGATTAAATGAATGGCTGAACTATTCATATCTTTTTCACTGCTACGAGCCCTTTGTTGCCACCACCAGGGCCATGAATGGGACTCCCGGTACCTCTGACGTCTTAGCTTTACATGACGCGGCAGAACCTAATTCAGAAGCCATGGTGCCAGAAATAAGAAGTCTCTATTGAGCCCCTCAGATGGAACCACAAACAGCTCATCAGGAATAATGATAGCCTAGTGTTGCAAATAAAGCATCCGATTGCTCCCAGACTGATCTCAAGAGCACACAGATGTCTTCTGATCAAAGACAGCACGCAAACAGCTGATCTCCTGGGAACCAGGCTGATTCTTCTATCTCTGCCTGGAAAGCTGAATTTAGAATAGCATTAATGGGGTTTCCTTCCTCCCTGGGAGATTTAACCAATCCCTTCTTCAGCTTCATAATAACCGTCCAGTAAAATTCCCATTTAAAGTGGAGCTAAATCTTTAAAACTAAAAATCATCAGCAGGGAGGGCCTTTTGAAGGAAGAAATTTTTTTAAGCTTCTTATAGATGCCGGGACTGTACACTGTACTGCATACACACCACATGGATCCAGAATGCATGTGCAATTCATGAGCATCATCAGTTTCTGCCCAATGTGTGAAGCAAGCCAGTGGACCCAGAAAATAGAAATAACCTAGCAGGGGGGGGGGGTGGATGTGTCATAGACACCCTTTAGAATTCCCTGAAAATGTTGGTGTTTGTGTCCAATTGATATACCTATCAGAGAAGGGTACATAAAGGCTGTCATGCCCAAACTGAGGTCAGAGTGTCCGTACTAGACATTTCTTCCTTAGTGCACTCCCTCCTTGGCCACTGCACCCATAAACACTGAAAATTGCATGGTTGAAGAGTTTTGACATAGGGGAGGGCAGAGACTGATATGAAATTATGGAATTGAGGCTGCCCAAGCAGATCTTCTGCAGCCTTTGTCCTATAAAACAATTTGAGCATTTAAGCAAGTTCCAAAATAGTGTAATTGATTCATTGTCCCGCATTGCCTAGACGAGACTCCAACAATTTGATGTCCAACAAAGTGATTGTAAAGTCTAGTTTTTTTTCTATTAAAATAAACAAACATGTTATACTTACCTGCTCTGTGAAATGGTTTTGCACAGAGCAGCCCTGATCCTCCTCTTCTTGGGTCCCTGGCTGGAGCTCCTGACCCCTCCCTCCTGTTGAGTGCTCCCACAGCAAGCAGCTTGTTATGGGGGCACTAAGCCCAGCTGCAGCCCCGTGTATCCATTCAGACATGGAGTGGTAGTTCGGCCCTGCCCCCTCTCTCTCCTGATTGGCTGAGTTTAATTGACAGCAGCAGGAGCCAATGACGCAGCTGCTGTGTCTCTGCCAATCAGGAGGGAGAGTTCTGGACAGCCGAGGCACTCATGGATAGAGATGGGGCTCAGGTAAGTATTAGTAGGGCAATGCGAGACTGCGCTGATGGGCACTGGTGACTGATAAGGCTGCGTAAATGGGCAATGGCGAGGCTGTGCTGATGGGAACAGGTAAGGCTGAGCTGATGGCCACTGATCAGGCTGTATTGAAGGCACAGGTAAAGCTGCACTGTTCAGGCTGCATTGATGGACACAGGTAAGACTGAGCTAAAGGGGCACTGATCAGGCTGCACTTATGGGCACTAATCAGGCTGCATTCATGGGCAAGGCAGTGCTGATGGGCACTGGCAAGGCTGCACTGATGGGCACTGATTGGGCTGCATTGATGGGCACTAGTAAGTCTGAGCTGATGGGCATTGGTGAGGCTAAGCTGATGGGCACTGACTGGCCCAGATTTACTCCCTTTGCCGCCCCAAGGCCGGGCCCTTCAATGCCGCCCCCCCCAACCCCCCCACACACACACACACCACCAGAAAGAGCCCCCAGACATAATACGGTCAAAGACTGCAGACATGATACAAGAGATGGTCAGAGACTGCAATCATAGTACAGGAGATGGTCAGAGATTGCAGACATGATACAGGAGACGGTCAGAGACTGCAGTTCCTATGGACATTAGTAGATAATGGCCGATCGGCCCTCTCACCTGACCCAGCGATACAGCAACGGTTCCCTCTGATCAGGAGTCAGCTCACTCTGAATTGCCCGTGGCAAGTCTGTTGGGTAGCACCCAGATCTGTATTCCTGCAATGACTCCATTCCTTTCTCCGCCAGGGATGGCGCTAGGCTGTGTGGCTTTCCCTCTGGTGGCGCAGGGCAGCGGGGTTCTCTCTCTGATGGTGTTCCCTCAGCACTGCTCTCTCCCTCTGGAGTCCTGGGTGTACTTTCCTGGGTGTAGACCCCCCCAGGACAAACCACCCCCCTCCATTAGTACAGACCCCCCCAGGACAAACCCCCATCCATTAGTACAGACCCCCCCCAGGACAAACCACCCCCCTCCATTAGTACAGACCCCCCCAGGACAAACCCCCATCCATTAGTACAGACCCCCACCAGGACAAACCCCCCTCCCTTCATTAGTACAGATCCCCCCAGGACAAACCCCCCTCCCTTAGTACAGTCCCCCCCTAGGACAAACCCCCCTCCCTTCATTAGTACAGACCCCCCCCAGGACAAACCCCCCTCCCTTCATTAGTACAGACCCCCCCCAGGACAAACCCCCCTCCCTTCATTAGTACAGATCCCCCCAGGACAAACCCCCCTCCCTTAGTACAGACCCCCCCCTAGGACAAACCCCCCTCCCTTCATTAGTACAGACCCCCCCTAGGACAAACCCCCCTCCCTTTATTAGTACAGACCCCCCCAGGACAAACCCCCCTCCCTTCATTAGTACAGACCCCCCCCAGGACAAACCCCCCCCCTTCATTAGTACAGACCCCCCAGGACAAACGCCCCTCCATTAGTACAAACCCCCAGGACAATCCCCCCTCCATTAGTACATACCCCCCAGGACAACCCCCCCTCCATTAGTACATACCCCCCAGGACAACCCCCCTCCATTAGTACAAACCCCCCCCCAGGTCAACACCAGCTCCATTAGTACAAACCCCCCAGGACAACCCCCTCTCCATTAGTACAAACCCCCCCAGGTCAACCCCCACCCCCTCCATTAGCACAGACCCCCCCCAGGACAAACCACCCCTCCCTTCATTAGTACAGACCCCCCCAGGACAACCCCCCCTCCATTAGTACAGACCCCCCCAGGACAAACCCCCCCTTCAATTAGTACAGACCCCCAGGACAACCCCCCCTCCATTAGTACAGACCCCCAGGACAACCCCCCCCTTCATTAGTACAACCCCCCCCCAGACAAACCCCCCCTTCACTAGTACAGAGCCCCAGGACAACCCCCCCCCCTTTACTAGTACAGAGCCCCAGGACAACTCCCCCTCCATAAGTGAACAGATGGAACAGATGGAGACAGGCTTGGGCGGGAGTGAGAGACACAGGAGAACACGCGCCCCCCCTGCCCCCCGCACAGAGACCAGCCGCTCCGATCTCCGGCGGCTGCTCTCCTTCTTTGACAGGAGGAGGGAGGGGGGACAGGCTGAAGCCTCGAAAAAAACAGCAGCGGCGGCGGTGGGAGCGGAGGGAGCCGCGTCTGGACACAGAGAGTAGGAGGAAGGAGAGGAGCACTCTAGCGCTTCAGCGCCCCCACCTCTCTGGTGCCCGGGTGCGCTGCATGCTGCTAGGTTAGTGTGGGGGGCGGCTGAGAAGTCGTTGCAGGAGCGGCGCCGGGCCGCCCCTGTACCACTGCCGCCCCGAGGCCTGGCCTCGGTGGCCTTATGGGAAATCCGGCCCTGGGCACTGATCAGGCTGCATTGATGGGCACAGATAAGGCTGCACTGATGGGCATGGATCAGGCTGCACTGATGGGCACGGATCAGGCTGCATTGATGGGGACTGGTGAGGCTGAGCTGATGGGCACTGATCATGCTGCACTGATGGGCACTGGTCAGGCTGCACTGATTAGACTGCATTGGTGAGGCTGAGCTGATGGACACAGGTAAGGCTGCACTGATCATCCTGCATTGATGGGCACTGATTAGGGTACATTTATGGGAATTGGTGAGGCTGCATTGATGGGGCTGAGCTGATGGGCACTGGTGTGTGTGTGTGTGTATTTATCATTGCAGCATGCACACATACAATGATATCGCAAACAAAAAACATCACAAACACATACTGACATTACACATAGCTCCCAACTGTCCCTGATTTCGAGGGACTGTCCTTGATTTGGTGCAATGTCCCCCTGTCCCTCATTCCTCCTCATTTGTCCCTCATTTTGGTCTGATCTATATAGTTGTAAATAAAATGCACTTTTTATCTTTCAGAAAGTGTTTCCCAGTGCTAAACCTTTCATCCAAATGATAAATTGCTGCATTTGTACATTTTAAAAGCCAATATAAAGGAATAGTAGTGGTAAAAAAAAGCCCTTGTGGATTTAATTAACCTTTTTTTTTTGGTTAAATCTCCTTTAAGGGGGTGTGGGAGGAGGCATGTCCTATGCCAGTGATGGTGAACCTTGGCACCTCCGATGTTTTGGAACTACATTTCCCATGATGCTCAACTACACTGCAGAGTGCATGAGCATCATGAGAATGTAGTTCCAAAACATCTGGGGTGCCAAGGTTCGCCATCACTGTCCTACGCCTACACACGTTTGCATGTTCCTCATTCCCATCTCAATGTTGGGAGGTATGTTACACACTCACAGAAACTATGACAGCCAAACAATAGAAATTACTTTCTCAAGACAGGGGTACATTTTTTTTAGACCTGCAGGGGTACTTCACCGTAAAAGGTTTAGAAACACTGATATAGACTACATAGAATGCATGCTTTCCATTTCGAAGATTGTCATCTGTGTGCTCAGCAGTGTGGCTGAGAATGAGAGGGTGTGATTTATGTTGAAGTGGGTGGGTTCATATTTAACATGTACAAGCCTAGTGTATCCACCCACATCCACTGCAATTTCCAAAGGTTCATGGGAAATGTAGTTCCTTTTCCTGCAGAGAGAGAGGAGAGGGAGCAATCCTCCTCCTTGGCAGAACTAATGCTGGTATCTTTTAGAGCTGCACGATTCTGGCCAAAATGAAAATCACAATTTTTTTGCTTAGAATAAAAAGATCACGATTCTCTCACGATTCTTGAGACGTAAAATCTTTAATTAATTAAAAAATAAATGAATAAATAAAAAATCTAACCAGTAAAGTTAGCCCTTTTTTTTTTTTTTTGTATAATGTGAAAGTTATTTTTTCCAAAAAAATTGCATTTGAAAGACCGCTGCGCAAATACAGTGTGACATAAAATATTGCAACAACCACAATTTTATTCTCTAGAGTGTCTACTAAAAAAATATATATGTTTGGGGGTTCTATGTAATTTTCTAGCAAAAAAAAAAATGATTTTAACTTGAAACCAACAAATGTCAGAAAAAGGTTTAGTGTTTAAGTGGTTAAACTTTTTTCACTTACACACAAAGTCTATTCCATTGACAAATTGTTACAATGTTTATACTTAAGTTCAACTGATAAAGAATGTTTTGATTCTTGGTATACTGCCCGGTTTTTCTCTTCCTTTCTTTTGAGAGCTGTGGCTTCAGAAGAGCAGAGAGAATTCTTTGCATAGAAAGAATTGTGAAACACTTTAGTCAAGATCGCGATAACGATTCTTGACGATTAATCACGATAACGATTCTTAACGATTAATTGTGCAGCTCTAGTATCTTTTGAACTACAGAGGTGACTTCCTGAAAATTCAATTAGACTTTCCTTTTCAAATTTCTTTGAAATAAGAAATTTCGCAAATGCATTAAAAGTTTAGTGTGGGGGGGGGGGGGAGCCGCTCTGCACCAGATCACACCTCCAGGGTCTGGGGCGCACACGCGCACTGCCGGCGGCCTGTTACTGCTGTGATCGAACACAGCGGGAGCCAATCAGCAGGCCCGGCAGATGTGATATCCTCCAGGACCCGCCGATCATTCAAGAGAAAGGCAGGAACACAGATCTTTACATTCCCCCAGTCAAAGCACCCCCATAGTTAGGAATTACTCCCAGGGAACACATTTAAGCCTTTGATGGCCCCTGATGTTAACCCCTTCCCTGCCAGTGTCAGTACAGTAACCATGATTATATTTTTTAGCACCGATCACTGTATTAGTGTCACTGGTTCCCAGTGTCAAAAGTGCCAGCTAGGTGTTCGATTTGTCCGCCACAATATCGCAGTCCCGCTATAAGTCGCTGATTGCCGCCATTACTAGTAAAACATTTAAAAAAAAATAAAAAATATACCATTGTTTGTAGACACTAACTTTTGCGCAAACCAATCAATATATACGTATTGTGATTTTTTTTTTTTTTTACCAAAAATATGTAGCAGAATACATATTGACCTAAACTGATGAAGAAATTGGATTTTTTTTATTTGGAATGTTTTATAGCAGAAAGTAAAAAATAGTTTTTATTCAAAATTGACTTTTTTTTTGTATGTTGCGCAAAAAATAAAAAACCATTGAGGTGATCAAATTTTTTCCCTGTGGGGGAAAAAAAGGATTACATTTTATTTGGGTACAGTGTCGCACAGCAGTACAATTGTCAGTTAAAGTAACACAGTGCCATATCGCAAAGAAAATGGCCTGGTCATGAAGGGGGGGGTAAACCTTTCCGGAGCTGAAGTGGTTAATAAATCGACGTGATTTTTTTGTGTAAAAAAATATAAAATACATTTTTCTTTCTGCGTTTCTTTAAAAGCTTGTGGCAATAGAATGAAAACTTCAAAAGACTCACCATCAGTGGCGGCTGGTGCTCAAATATTTTGGGGGGTACGCAAACAGACTGAAAAATTCTGAAAAAAAAAACCCATCAATTGCAGCCTCAATGTGCCCATCAAACGCAGCCACTGTGCCCAAATGTTTCCACTGTGACCGCCCCCTCCCCCCCCCCCCTGCCCGCTTGCCTTCTGCCCGGCACTTACCCTATCTCAGTGGGTCATCAATTTCAGCCTCACTGTGTCCATCAAACGCAGCCACTGTGCCCATCAATTTCCACCACTGTGCCCATCAATTTCCGCCACTGTCCATCAAACGCAGCAACTGTGCCCATCAAACGCAGCCACTGTGCCCATAAAATGCTCTCACTGTGTCCATTAAATGCCGCCACTGTGCCCAAATGCCACCACTGTGCCCATCAAAAGTTGCCACTGTGACCCCCCAAGCCCGCTGCCGTATGCCCGATACTTACCCTATCTCAGTGGGGCATCAATTCCGGCCTCACTGTGCCCAAACGCAGCTGCGGTGCCCATCAAACGCCACCACTGTGCCCATCAAATGCTGTCACTGTGACCCCCCCCCACCCACTGTCTGCCCAGCATTTACCCTATCTCGGTGGGGCAGCAGGTGACGACAGCGAGCTGTGTCCTCCATGCGTCTTCTCCTGATAGGCGTCCAATCACAGCGCCTGTCGTTTCAGCCAATCAGGTGACGGGTAACACACCCGCGCTTCCTGATTGGCGGAGAGGCGGTTCAGTGTTAGAAAATTGAATATTCATTCGCTTTTCTGACACACCTGGGTGAACTGCGAGCGCAATGCCCTGCGCTCACAGTTCACCTTTTTTGAAGGCTATTAGAGCCTATGGCTCTAAACAGGTGCTTCAAAAATACACCCCCGCCGCTGGAATTCAGGCGCCCGTTGTCCGAAAAGGGGCCGGATACCTGAATAGGGAGTGGCGGCGGCGGCGGCCATGGATAGATTCATGGGGGTGTTTACTGTCCAAAATGTGTTTTTTTTTTTTGTGGGCGTTTCTACTGTCCTGGCACCCCAGAACCTCCAAATATGATAGGTATTCAGGAAATTAGATGCATAATTTATGCCCCTAGAAAGCTTGAAGGTGCTTCCTGGATTTTGAGCCTCTCTATGAGGCTGTAAAAGTCACACATGTAGTATCCCCATACTCAGGAGGAGTAGCAGAATGTGCTGTGGGTGTAATTCAAAGTATTCCCATACTGTGTGAAACCAGTGTAAAGATAGAAACAGTCTCCTCTCCAAGCCTAGTTACTCCTGGTCTGTGCTGGGTGCAGGGGGATCAGAGAGCCATCCATGCTCAAACACCCGGTCAAACAAAAGGAAACTTTTCACACTCCGTTAGCATCACATGGGTCCCAATTTATTGAAGCAAATAATCATCACAAAGTCCATGCCTTTAGGATCTCCCCTTTAATATGTTTCACAAGAGGCTTACTCAGATAGGGGGAAGGCAAGAGGGATATAGCTAGAGATCTATCTATCTATCTACACACACACACACATCACATGTTCACTATAATATTTAAGGGAGTCTTAAAAGGCTATATGGTACTCTGAAAAATCCATATTTTAATAAAAAAACAATAATAAGGCAGCAAAATCAAATAAAAATGTTTATATGTAAACCCTATCCTTTATATTATGCCAATCTGTTATTAAAAAATTGATTTTTCAACATTTATATAGTACATACAAAATTAAAATAAATGCCACCAAAAGAAAGCTATCTCAAAAAATGATACAATATTCATTTGTGTACAGAGTGTTGCATGACTGAGTAATTGTTGCTCAAAGTACCACAGTGCTAAAAACTGAAAAATGACCGGGACAGGAAGGGGGTTTAAAGTACAAGAAAAGTCTGGTGCTAACTATGCTTATAAAATGTTCCCTCTCTCCTGTTCCTAACCCTCGTGCCTAACCTGGTTAAAAAGGTTTGTGTACTCATCTATTTTTAATATGCTTTGGTGTGGTTGTGGATTCTGCAGCCCTGGCTCCTCTATGGCAGGGAACGCTCAAGCATAGCTGGGAATTCCAGGAACAGTGATATCGCTCATAGGCTTCCATGGCCCAGCCATTGTTGGTGCTCCCAACAGTTGAGCTTAAAGACTTAAAGACAAGTTAAGGTAGAAAAAAATGTCATTTTTTTAAGCTGAATACCAGACAAATATAAAAAAAAAAAACCCTCAATTTAATACAGTACTGTAATCATTAATACATGATTAAATGTGTTATTTAGATGCAAGTAGCATTAGTACCCGATTTGGACCTGGTATCTGCCTTTCTGCATTGAGGTGAACTTTGCAGCAAAAGCTGGTTTTATCATTTCATATTTAATGGGCTATTCATTTTTATCTTATTTTGGTTGACATTTTACTTTAAAAGAAAAAAAATGGTGTGGCCCAGACCAATCAATACAGCAGCTGGAATCCTCAAACCATAACTTCTTTATGGAGCTGGCTTTGTGCACAGGGACACAGCAGATATCTCTCCCACATTTCGGCTGCGGCTCCCTGACACCCACACAATATCCCGGCTGCAGGGCCGATCTTGGGTGGGTGCGCTGGGTGCACCGCACCCAGGGGCCGCAGAGGGTTGGGGGGCACCGAAGTACTTCCAACACCAGGATGGGGCAGCCGCCCAAAAAGAACAGACTGCAGCCAGAATTCACAAGCCAGGGACACAGATCCCTCCCTCTACCCCCCCCCATAGCTGATAGGGACATTCGTAGTAGGAGCGAGTGCCCAAAGATAGAGCCTACTGCTAGGCTTGCATTGTGATTGGGCGGAACTCAGGGAGGGGGCGTGGCTGGCCTCGGAAATGATGACACCCAGCATGCCGTCGCTGGTGCACAACTCAGTCTCGGAGGGAGGCAAGTGTGCTGCAGCCTCAGACATCATACACCACATTACACTACAGGCATATACCCTGACACCAGGAAAGTCTCCTCTGTTGTAAGGAGTGAGGGGAGGTACAGGGGTAAAGAAGATCATGGTAAAAAGGAAGGTGGGGATGAGGATGAAGGTGATTATGGAGAGACAGAGGGAAGGACAGAGGCTATTGGAGGGATGAGGATGATGATGGGGAGAGCGATGAAGATGGATCATGTGGTGATGATAGAAGTTTGACTTAGGAAAAAGCACAGGATAAGGATAAGGATGATTGCTGGGTTACAAAGCAGAGAGGAATGAGGATGATTATAGAGAGAGAGGCTGGAGATGAGAATAGAAGTGTAATAAGAATCCAGGGATGAGGATGATTTGGTTACAGCGTGGAGAAGAATGAGGCTGATGATTATAGCGAGTGAAGTTGGGGGATGAAGATCAACGAGGATGATGGATTTACATTGTGGGGAGGGATGAGAATGCCTCTCAGCATACGTCTCTCTCTCTCTCTCTCTCTCTTTCTCTCTCTCTCACCTTGCACATACTGACTCCTTCCACCATGTCAAGTCACTGAAGTGGTTGGAGTGTCCCTTTATTATCTCTCAGAAGAAGTAAACCTCTGTACACGGATTCAATTTCATTTGATCATCCTCTAGTTGTGTTAAATTGGTGGGGGCCACCTCCCCGAAAGGAGTTTTTTGCAGGTTGTGATGTCTGACAGTCATGCAGGAACAGAAAAGATCCTTTCCCAAGCACACAATTGTCTAACATATCTTGTATTCTGTAGCATTAACAGTACCCTTGACTGGAAGCAGAACAAATTTGAGGTCCAAAAATTTTTGGCTATAAATTTAGGCGTGATAATCAAACGCCCATTAACTTTTATTCTGATGATCTTGCAAGATTGTCACCCAAAAGGTGAGATTAAGTAGAATTTTTTGTTTTGGATAGAGTAGAGAGGGATTAAAACCCCTGTCAGGTTTGTATTGCTGTCTGTGCCTCTGTTAGAGAGACTCGCCCTATTTGGCATGTTTACCATTATCGAAAGCAAAAAAATTCCCACATTTTGGGTTGTCTCAAACAGTACCAAAAGGGGAAATCTTCCAATGGGCACACTTGTTCTAGTGAACTTTGTGACAACCAAGGATTCTCTATTTGGAAGGGTTTCCTTTCCCTTCCTGTTTTGGTTATGGGACAGGAAGTGAAGGGACATCTCCCCAATAGGACACAGATGGCAAAAAATACCTGACAGGGGTTATAACACCCCCTTACTCTAGGCAAACAAAAAAAGTTTTGCGGTCAGTCCTACTTTAAAATGTTCATTTCTAAGACCACCTGTTTCTTTACAAAAAAGAACTGTGTCAGTCCCTCACACAGTTTACCAAGTTCAGCTTGTAGTCTCTCTTCTGCAAACATGTGGAAGATTATACTTTGTCCAGCAGGCAGGGACTGTATACACAACTTAAGTTGTTGTACAACATGCATCTTGGCGCTTGCTGGGGCATATCCAAACAAGTCAATCTCAAATTGATATGTGGCTTCTGCATAAGGCACCGGATGTGCTTGAGTACCAAGGCTGAGGAACCCAACAGGAGAGGGTGGTAGGAATGGTGATCCTCCGTTCACTGTGTTTTCAAGGTTTGTTTGTTGTTGCTCTGCACTACTGCTTGTATTTTGTGCTTGTGAGTAGATCCAAGTGATTTTCTTTTCAAAAAGCATCTCCAAATTGGACCTTTGGGTGGTAACAGGAAGCCATCCCTGGATCAGGAGATGTCCACGAAGCAGACCTTCTGCAGTCTTTGTCCCACAAAAGAGGTTGAGAATTTCAGCAGGTTCCAGAATGGTAAAATTATTCAACTGGCCCACACTGTCCAAACGAGCCTCCAACAATCTGATGGCTTCCTCAAGCTGGTCAGAGGGAAGGATCACAGACACCACAGCCTGGTGGAAAAAGGGTGAATACATCAGGATGTAGAAAGCCTTTCAGTAGAACAATGGGCAAAATAAAAAAATGACATTCACGATGGTGCCCTTAGCATTGAGGCAGCAGTCTTTGTTTTTCTGAGCTCCCCTCAGAAAAAGGGAGCTAATGCTTGTATAAATATATAATTGATCCACCAATAGGAAAGAAGGTTACACCTTCTGGGCCAGGTTTCTGAAGGTTTCAAGAGACAACTCCACCCATTGATTGGCAGCCTTCTTGTGGGGGTCTGATTCACAGCCATTTTAAAGCCTACCTGGTATACTTGAAGGGTAAATATATTATTTTCTTCGTGATTTTTGTTTGCTTAAATTAGTAGGCCAATTGCAATAATCCTTGCTGTAACTTAGTATTTCTCCCACAATAACATAACCACTAGAGTTAGGTCTTTTTTTTGTTTATTAATTTTTTTTTTATATCATGTCTCCTTTCTTTGGCTGTATTGGGACACAGTTTTACGTATTTCGACACTTATTCTTTCTGCGAGAGAAGAACAGTCAGATTCTGCAAAACACAGATTATTGTCTCCTAGGTAGTTATCAATGGTTATACTGTCCACAGGGGGAAATTATTGCATTTAATCCAATATATATTTTGCTGTAACAGAACTTCATTGCATATATCTTATGGATTATTATTGGATTATTATGGCGCTTGTAAAGTGACTTCTTTCAAATAAATATACATTTTTTATAGTCTCAGTCCATACCTACACCCAATCTTATCGTGTTATTCAAAGACTTTCTGCATGGCAAAATAACTCAGGAATAATTGAGTCAGCTTAATTTTTATAATTTATTTTTGTATTGGAGGCACTGTTGTCCATCGATCAATTAAACGATCAATATTGCTGACTAAATTAATTCAGACATTCCCTGACACCCTGACACTCATTAAGGGAACCCAGTTAATATAATTTGGACGCATTCCTTATCTAGCAGAGGTGACGAGATAAAGAATATGATAACTATAATTTGTTGCATTATTTGTCACCTATCCTATTATCTAGGAAAACAAACATGGTTTACTTCAGTGAACTCCAGCCAGACAAAAAGTCAAACAATTTTCAAATGTAAGGAATCGTAAGAAAATACATTTTGAAATACAGCTGTGTTCTTCTGTAATAAGTAGACAATGTGGGGATCTATTTAATGGTAGGGAGAGAGAAAATAAAGAGTACCTTGGAGTGAATCACTTTGTACTTCTTCAGTATGCTCGGTGAAGGGTCCTCTACATGGACAAAGCGGATTCTTTTCACTTGCGGGTGGTCAGAATGAAGTTTTTCCAAGAGAAACTTTACAAATATCCTGGCTAAACCTTTTCCTTTCATCCAGGGGGCCAAACGAAGACCTTGCGCCACAGCTGTCTCACCATCATCAACCAGCAAGAAGGATTCAAAGCCTACCTGAAGAAGAGACATCAAAAGGACATGTAATAAGGAGAGAATCGGCTGGACAATAAGATTAAAGTGATTGTAAACGATCACCTTGCAAAACATCCAATTCAGTTTAAAATCAAAATGAAAAGGCAAGACATTTGTGCATCGATATAAAAAAATAAAACACATTAAAAATACCTCCCCCCCCTTTTATATAAGAGATCACATTCCCTCTGTACTCAGCTGCATAAGAGCTGGGGGTAGGAGAAGCAGCAGCACACTGAGCTTCCCAGTGAATGGCTGTGCAGGGGAGGCATGTCAGAACAAGTCTGATCATTAGAGAGCAGGTGGAGTTCCCAGCACAGCTAGAGAACTGGCCACAGTGTGCTCTCCTGCTTAGTGTGTTCAGGTTTTTAATAGGAAACCAGAGCGACTGGTGACAAATGAAGCAATACAAAGAAAACAGAACAGGATACTTTTTCCAAGTACATGGTGCAGCAGGCACATATCAGGAATGTGAAAAGTTGGGGTAACAATTTAATTGCGATTCTTTTTTGTTTCAGAAAATATACATGTACATTGTTTAGAAGATCATGTAATTCATAAAGTACAATTGCCTGGATTCCTGAATTATATGATGCTCTGAAGAAACAGACAGGACTACAGGAAAATATTCAAGAGCATCAGAAAGTGATGTAAATTGTATTACCGATTTTCCTGATTTGATTATTTTTATTTGGAAGCACTTTATAAGAAACTGGACTATTCACATTGTTCTCTGACCCCTAGGGAAGAACATCATTTTTTGCACCTACAACAACCATACAAACTCTAGACATACACTATATGGTAAAGAGTATGTGGACTTCCCTCCAAATTATTGACTTCAGGTTTTTCCTATGAAGGCTACTGTGTGATGACTTCCTTTTGGAGACAGAGTGTACACACATGTGCTGCCGAGTCTTCAATATCGTTCCGGAAGCGTTGCTGTGCATGTGGACCAGGGCCATTTTGCTGGTTTGACCAGAAGTGTTTTACATGTCATGCTTGTTTTTATCTTCTACTGTGTGAGTATATCTATGTTGTTACAATAAATTTTAAGTGGTTTTACATGCTACACCATGAAGTGGTATTTGTTCTTACACCTTTTAACAAGAGGAGAGATGCCTGGATTCATGCTGGAGCAGTCTGTGGTGGATAAGACTCAGAAGAGACTGGTGTTTGGGCGTTAATGACCACCTGTAATCTAGTGGTCCATTCCTAAGGGTGAGGCTTGGCTTACTGTGGTATTGGTGGAAGACTCTTGCTCACCAATAAGTCAAGGATCACTCACCTATCGGGTGCTTCCCAGGATCGATGGACTTTTCTTTTATGGACATTTATGCACTCCATTTTTCTTAAAGCAGAACTCCGGGCAAAAACTTTTTTCCATGTTCTCTTTGCTGATCTCCTACCTTCACCAACTATGTCAGCCATGTTCTTCTGAGCTCTGTAGTTCCTCTGCAATAGCCTGCTGAACTTGATGAAAAACCGTTATTGCCTGGTGATTTCCTGTTTATAAGACCGCTGGCTGCTATCCCTCCAGTAACCTCAGCCAGCGGTCTGACACGCCCCCTTGTAGCCCTTTGAAAGGGAGCAGGAAGTTCTATTTCTGCCTGGCTTGCTGTAGTGGGCGGAGGGGTCTCACAGCCCCTGGTCTGTGCCGCCCATAGAGGTGGTGTCCTCCTCCTCTGCTCCCTCCTCCTCCCTGTCAGCACCGCCCCAGGCCCCCCCCCCACGCCGCCACCGCCTCTAGTGTGGGGAGAGTTAGAGATCATCAGTATGACAGAGTGGATCTCGGGCCGATAGGTCTGTATGTGAAAACACAGCTCGCCGTACAGCCCCGCCTCCCTGTACATTGGAACAGTGCTCTCTGCGCTGTCTATTAAAATTCCGGTGCAGGGAGGTGCGGCTGTACGACGAGCGGTGCTTTCACATACAGACCTATCAGCTCAAGATGCACTTTCTCATCCCAATGATCTGTAACTATCCCCACTCTTCACTTATGGGCACTGATAAGGCACTGGTGACACCGCACTGATAATCGGCAATGGTGGACACTGACCTTCGGCAATGGTGGACACTGACACTTTGTACTGGTTTGCATTTATATTAAAATGCTTTGTATTTATAAGGCTGTAACCTATCATACGTGTGTTATGTATAGCTTGCTGGCTGCAGAATGAGGGGTGCGATTTATGTTGAAGTGGGCGAGTTCACATTTACATGTACAAGCCTAGTGTACCTCCCACATTCACTCCTATCCCATTCACATATTGACCTGTCCTAGAGTAATGTGAGCCCAGTTTGAATGTTGGTGTGCCTACTTGGGGACTTAAAGACAGGCTGAGCTCAGAAGAATTGGCCACAATCATTCGACTGCCGCTCTGCCTGAAAAGGATTGCTGATGCTGGATTGAGAAGGAAGCCAGGGACACCACCAGAGCATGGAAAACATTTTTTTTTTAAACAGATTGGAGCCAAAAATAATGTAACTTGATTTTCACTTTGAGGCTAGGTTCACACTGCTGCGAATTTTATTGCGAATTTGAGCCGCTGCGATCGCTCAAATTCGCAAGTCATTTTAATAACATTGTTTTCCATGAGTGCTGTTCACATCAATGCGTTGCGAATTTAACCTGCGTAAAAAAAGGGTCCTGTCCGAGTTTGATCCGTGTGCAATGCGAATTCAGCTCCATAGATTGCAAAATTTGCAGTAGAATCGCAAGAACACACAAAGAATTTGCAATGCAAATTTGCAACGCAATCGGATCAAAATCGCGCTAAATTCGCACTGCAGCAGTGTGAACCTAGCCTAAAGGGGAGTTCCAGGCAAAAATTGAATTTAGTTTAAAACAAACGTACTCGTTTTTTGATATTTTTTTTTTCTTTCATACCTTTTTGGTATGTTTTCTTGGGGACTTATGTCCCATGTCGCCACACCGATGTACGTCAAGTCCATGTTTTTTTCGTGCCCCCCCCCCCCCCATATTGCCTTCTGGGACCTGTGTGTGTCCCAGAAGATGAGGGGGCCATTCAGAAAGCGCTGCATGACTTGCGCATGTGCAGTAGGAAACAGGCTGTGAAGCCGCAAGGCTTCACTTCCTGCTTCCCTTAGTAAGGATGCCGCCACCTGCACCCAGAGCCCATGGGCGGGTCAGATTCGGGGGCCAACATCGCAGGCTCTCTGGACAGGCAAGTGTCCTTATATTAGAAGTCAGCAGCTACAGTATTTGTATTTTTTTAATTTTCACCCAGGCTGGAACTCCGCTTTATGGACTTTCTCCCCTACCTGACGTGACAGTCCTGAATGACCAATTGTCAGGCTGAAAGACTAAGTACTGCATCCTGGGAATAAAGAGAGCAGGTCACATGCTCCCTCATACCTACAAGTACCAGGTATTTCCAAGTGCACAAGCAGACAATCTGAGCAGCAGATGAGTGCGGCAAAGGCATGTATGAATGGGGTTTGCTTGCCAATACAACCTGTCACATTGCCCTCAATATACAAAACAACACATTTGCTTTAATGACTTTTGCAGTACAACTCTGGGTTTTGCCCCAAAAAAAAGCCTCTTCAGGTAAACTACTACTGTAAATACTCTGCAAGGATTTTAGAAATTTTAGGAACATACAAACTAAACTATGTGGCATGTTCACCAATGCCAGGAGCATGGCGGACAAGATGGGTGAACTAGAGATACTGTTGTACAAGGAGGATTTGGATTTTGTGAGAATTTCAGAGGCCTGGTTCAACAGCTCTCATGATTGGCTGGCAAACATTCAAGGGTATACCCTATACCGCAAGGATAGAGAGGGTAAAAAAGGGGGAGGGGTATGCCTATATATCAAGAATAATGTACAAGTGAATGTGAGAGATGACATCACTGAGGGGGCTAGGGAGGAGGTGGAATCTTTATGGGTAGAGCTCCAAAGGGATGAAGCTAAGGGGAAAATAATACTGGGAGTATGCTATAGGCCTCCTAACCTGAGGGAGGAAGTGGAGACGGATCTCCTATCACAAATTGGATTAGCAGCAAGGATGGGAAGTGTTATCATAATGGGGGATTTTAATTATCCAGACATAGACTGGGCGGAGGGAACCGCGCATTCATTTAAGGCTCGCCAGTTCCTTAGTGTCTTGCAGGACAATTTTATGGGTCAGATGGTAGACGCACCAACTAGAAATAAAACCTTACTAGATCTACTGATTACCAACAATACAGACCTGATAACAGATGTGGAAATACGGGGCAATTTAGGTAACAGCGATCACAGGTCAATTAGTTTCAGTATAAATCACACAAATAGGAAACATGAAGGGAACACAAAGACACTGAATTTCAAAAGAGCCAACTTCCCTAAACTACAAACCTTGCTAAAAGGCATAAATTGGGATAAAATATTAGGAACAAAGAATACGGAGGAGAGATGGGTTTGCTTTAAGAGCATATTAAATAAGGGCATTAGCCAATGTATCCCATTGGGTAATAAATTTAAAAGAGTGAACAAACATCCTGGATGGCTTAACTCCAATGTAAAAATGCATATAAAAGCAAAGGAGAAGGCCTTCAAAAAATACAAGGTTGAGGGATCATCCTCAGCATTCAGAATTTATAAAGAATGCAATAAGAAATGTAAGGGTGCAATTAGGATGGCTAAGATAGAACATGAAAGACACATAGCGGAGGAGAGCAAAAAAAATCCCAAGAAATTCTTTAAGTATGTAAACAGTAAAAAAGGGAGGACAAACCATATTGGCCCCATAAAGAATGAGAAAGGACATCTGGTTACAAAGGATGGGGAGATGGCAAAGGTATTGAATTTATTCTTCTCCTCAGTCTTCACGAGTGAATCGGGGGGCTTCAGTAACCAAAACTGCAGTGTTTATCCTCATGACACAACACAGGAAGCACCTACATGGTTAACAGAGGACGGAATTAAAATTAGACTTGAGAAACTTAACATTAATAAATCACCGGGACCAGATGGCTTGCATCCGAGGGTACTTAGGGAACTCAGTCAGGTGATTGCCAGACCGTTGTTCCTAATTTTTACAGACAGTCTATTGACTGGAATGGTACCAGCTGATTGGAGAAAAGCCAGAGTAGCACCAATATTTAAAAAGGGCCCAAAAAACATCCTTGGGAATTACAGACCAGTTAGCCTAACATCAATAGTATGTAAACTCTTGGAGGGGATGATAAGGGACTATATACAAGATTTTAGTAATAAGAATGATATCATTAGCAGTAATCAGCATGGATTCATGAAGAATCGTTCTTGCCAAACCAATCTATTAACCTTCTATGAGGAGGTGAGTTGCCATCTAGATAAAGGAAGGCCTGTAGACGTGGTGTATCTGGATTTTGCAAAAGCATTTGACACAGTTCCCCATAAAGGTTTACTGTACAAAATAAGGTGCGTTGGCATGGACCATAGGGTGAGTACATGGATTGAAAACTGGCTACAAGGGCGTGTTCAGAGGGTGGTGATAAATGGGGAGTACTCAGAATGGTCAGGGGTGGGTAGTGGGGTTCCCCAGGGTTCTGTGCTGGGACCAATCCTATTTAATTTGTTCATAAACGACCTGGAGGATGGGATAAACAGTTCAATCTCTGTATTTGCAGACGATACTAAGCTAAGCAGGGCAATAACTTCTCCGCAGGATAAATCTTGCAAAAAGACCTGAACAAATTAATGGGGTGGGCGACTACATGGCAAATGAGGTTCAATGTAGAAAAATGTAAAATAATGCATTTGGGTGGCAAAAATATGAATGCAATCTATACACTGGGGGAGAACCTCTGGGGGAATCTAGGATGGAAAAGGACCTGGGGGTCCTAGTAGATGATAGGCTCAGCAATGGCATGCAATGCCAAGCTGCTGCTAATAAAGCAAACAGAATATTGGCATGCATTAAAAGGGGGATCAACTGCAGAGATAAAACAATAATTCTCCCGCTCTACAAGACTCTGGTCCGGCCGCACCTGGAGTATGCTGTCCAGTTCTGGGCACCAGTCCTCAGGAGGGACGTACTGGAAATGGAGCGAGTACAAAGAAGGGCAACAAAGCTAATAAAGGTTCTGGAGGATCTTAGTTATGAGGAAAGGTTGCGAGCACTGAACTTATTCTCTCTGGAGAAGAGACGCTTGAGAGGGGATATGATTTCAATTTACAAATACTGTACTGGTGACCCCACAATAGGGATAAAACTTTTTCGCAGAAGAGAGTTTAATAAGACTCGTGGCCACTCATTACAATTAGAAGAAAAGAGGTTTAACCTTAAACTACGTAGAGGGTTCTTTACTGTAAGAGCGGCAAGGATGTGGAATTCCCTTCCACAGGCGGTGGTCTCAGCGGGGAGCATTGATAGCTTCAAGAAACTATTAGATAATCACCTGAATGACCGCAATATACAGGGATATGTAATGTAATACTGACACATAATCACACACATAGGTTGAACTTGATGGACTTGTGTCTTTTTTCAACCTCACCTACTATGTAACTATGTAACAAACCTTTAAAGCAAAAAGAGTCCTACATATTATTGTGGCAAAATTCACCTTTTTTTGTAAGGGATGCTTCGAATTTGACTTCCAGCTCTGTGCAGACTTCTGGTTAAAGCAGGAAGGATATTTCTGGAGCATCCTGCATACACATTGTGCATAAAATTAGCCTGTCCCATTGCTAAAAAAAGCAACGTTTTCATTGGCGTGGCAGTTTTGTTGCAGACTGAAATAGGAAGGTTATTTTTAATTAAAAAAAATAAATAAATGTTCTAGAATGACTTACCGTATTTATCGGCATATAACACGCAGCTTCATTTTAGGAGGGAAGTTTCAGGAAAAGAACTTAAATTTTAAATAAAGAACTTTGAAGCAAAACAGTGCCCATCAATGCAGCCTCACCATTGCCCATCAATGCAGCCTCACCATTGCCCATCATTGCAACTTGACCAATGCCCATATGCAGCCTCACCTTTGCCATGAATGCAGCCTGATCAGTGCCCATCTGCAGCCTCAGCTCAGATTACTGCTGACTCGGAGGGGACAGGGAGGGGGGTGGGACGAGCACCGTCAGATTACATACAGAGAGAATCTCCTGTTTACTCGGCTGCCTCTTTAATACAAAGTTCTATAATAGACAGAACACTGGTCCAATGCTGGCCCAGGAGACGGGACTTACTATTAGAGAGGGCGCTGAGTAAACAGGAGATTCTCGCTCTCATCCCGTCCCCTCCCTGTTCCCTCCTAGGGAGCCCAAATTGCAGTATCGGCGTATAACACGCACACACTATTTGCACCCGATTTTCAGGGTGAAAAATTGAGTGTTATACGCCAATAAATACAGTACTTATAGATGCTACATTTAGAAAAAAGGTGGAGTTTTCTTTTAAATTTCTCCATCAATTGGTATACCATAAAGCCTAATCCATGAATAATTTCACGTGTTGAGCATTTGCACCAAGCTAAATCGCCAATTTACATTTGGCATAGTTCTTGCAACAAATGTTTACGAATCCATGTATGATTCTTTATTCAATTATAGGTCAATAAAGTGTCACACATTACTCAAATTAGAAACTTGTGGCTTAAAACTGGAAATTTCTATTATATTTAAATTAAAGAGATTCTCCTAGGAGGTCTAAAGCCCAATTCTAAACTGAAAGTGGGGACATACTGACATTCAGGACTATCCATGTCTCTAGTACAGCCATTCTAATCCAAGGTTCAGTGGAACCCTAAGGTTCTTCTAGGAGGTAGCTATGGGGTTTTTAAGCTGTGGCTGATTGATCTGTCATCTGATCAGTGGCGGCTGGTTGTATATTTTTTGGGGGGGCAGAAAATAATCCACCCGCCGACACCCCTCCCCCCATTGGTTGGTCATCAGCCCCACACTTACCCCATCTAGGTCGCGGGCAGCACTTCCTCCAGGCGGTGAGCGGCATCTCATCTTCCTGGTGCTTCCCCTGTGTCTCCTCGCTCCTCCGCAGCCAATAGGATCGCTTCTTTCGGCCAATCGGGTGAGAGGTCTCAGGACCCGCTTGCTAATTGGCCATGAGAAAAATCAGGAAGACAATAGCAAATATTAATTTACTATTGTCAAACAACTGGGTGGGCTCAGGGTGCAGTACTCTGGTTCTAATCATGTGCTTAAAAAAAAAAAAAAAAAAACCCAAAAAACACCCCATTGGAATCCATGCGCCTGGCACCCCACGTGTAGATTAGGAAGTCGGACACATGGATTAGGTGGTGCGGCATCCCTGCGTCCTGCATTACGGACCGCCACTGCATCTGATGGTGGTTACATTGTTCCATGACCAAAGCCACTTAGCAATACTGTACCAGCTTTATGATATTATAAAATTTGTATTTTTAGCTAACTATAAGAGCCATTTCACACTGGAGTGCCGACCGCGTTAACAGTAAAGCGCTGCTAGTCTTAGCGGGGCTTTACCGCTGTTATAGCAGTGCTTTTCGGCCTCTAGTAGGGTTAAAAGCGCTAGCGGCCGAGGAAAGGGTTAAAACCGCCCGCAAAGCACCGCTGTGCTTTGCAGGCACTTCGGCAGCGCTGCCCATTGATTTCAATAGCAGGGGCGGTTTAGCAGCGTTGTATACACCGCCCCAAAGACGCTGCTTGCAGGACTTTTTTTTTTTCGGTCCTGCAAGTGCACCGCCCCACTGGGAAAGCATTCGGGCTTACACACTGTGGAGGCTTAAGAGGTGCCATTTTTAGCGCTAAAATGCCTGAAAAGCACCTTCAGTGTGAAAGGGGTCTAAGGATGGCATCCTGACCTCCAATGTAACCCCCAAAAAAAGTCCTGTGCATCGACCCCTACAACCACGGGACCTGGGATGTGGGAAAAAAGCCCTGATCCTCTTCAATATGGGGATGGGGTGCTTTGCCAGGAGGGTCTCCCCTTTCCTGACCCGCCAGGCTGCATACGTGGATAAGGGGTATTGATTTTTGAGGGCAATCCCAAAACTTACTTGATTTTTGTGGATTTCCTTCTTAAAATACATACCAGGCCCTAAGGGTGTGGTATAGAATTTGGGGGACCTCACACCATTTTTTTTTTGTGTTGGGTCCCAATTCAATTTCATATCAGACCTGAAGGGCCTGGTATGAACTGGGGGAAAAAACCCAAAACTGTTTTTTCTTTTTTGGAGTGGGGTTCCCCATTAACATCTATACCAGACCTTCATCTAGGATAAAAGGTCTATATGGATGAAGGGAATCCCTGGCTGCTTTGTTTGCAAACAGAACAAAATGGCTAGGAGCTGTCATTTTTGGCAATTTAAACACAATTTCTATTTTTAAAATGAGAGTTTTGCTATAGTAGGTTTTATACACGTCGTACAGATGCAACACTTCATAGGCAGGGTCAGGGCACCCCCAGGCGTGTTATTTAACCACCTCAATACCAGACACTTTCACCCCCTTCCTGCCCAGGCTAATTTTCAGATTCCAGCGCTATCACACTGTGGATGCCAGTTACTCATGCACCATTGTACCCAAATTAAATTTATATATTTTTGTTTAGACAGATAGAGTTTTCTTTTGGTGTATTTAATCACCACTGTTTTTTTTTGCTATGTACACTGTAAATGAAAAAAAATACAGAACATTACAAAAAAAAAACCACACACCTCAACTTTCTTGTTCTGTTTCTGTTCTGCAAATAAATCTTTCTTCATAAAGTTTGGCCAAAAACTATTCTGCTACATTTCTTTGGTAATAACCCAAATCAGAGTATATTATTGATTGGGAAATTGCATATTTCATGTTTCCTTATTATAGTGGTCTAGTTGCTTTACAAATATATAAGAAAGCATCTAATATCCTGGTTACCGTAGCTGAAGGTATGTCACTACAAACTGACCAGGTCTATAAAAGTAAATTTTGCTTGTAAGGCGAGTTGCCCAGGGGTTGACCCTTTCTTACACACAAATACTATACAGGGCCGCCATCAGTGGGGTACAGCTGATACAACTGTAATGCCGCGTACACACGGTCGGACTTTTCGTCTACAAAAGTCCGACAGCCTGTCCGACATACTTCCGACGTACCTTCGGCGGACTTGCGGCAGACTTTCTTACGAACGGACTTGCCTACACACGACCACACAAAAGTCCGACGGATTCGTACGTGATGACGTACACCGGACTAAAATAAGGAAGTTCATAGCCAGTAGCCAATAGCTGCCCTAGCATGGGTTTTTGTCCGTCGGACTAGCACACAGACGAGCGGATTTCGGGGTCCGTCGTACTTACGACGTAAAGATTTGAAGCATGTTTCAAATCTAAAGTCCGTCGGATTTGAGGCTAAAAAAGTCCGTTGAAAGTCCGGAGAAGCCCACACACGATCGGATTACCAGCCAGCTTTAGTCCGTCAGCGTCCGTTGGACTTTTGTAGACGAAAAGTCCGACCGTGTGTACGCGGCATAAGGGGCCCTGGGACTGGCCCAGGCCAGAAGAAGGCAGGACAGGTGAAGGGGAACCGTGTTGTGCACTATAGAAATGATCTTGCAGCTTCTGCTGCTCTCTGTGTCATGGAGCTTAGAGATCGAGCCGTTTACTGCCACCTCTGGCTACCATGTGCATGTGCACCCCTCGTGTGAGCTGTCTGTATTGTGCTCCTCTGTGTCAGCAACATGTCAGCTTTTTGAAAAATAGCTGGGACTAGGTAAGAAGATTTCATTTACAAGTAGGGGCTGTGAAGGAAAGGGAGGGGGGTTTGTGTAAAAGGAGGGGCCAGAGGCTTGTGTTTTTACAGATTTGTGTACGTGCGAGGCTGACATATATACAGGTGTGAGGGGGGCTAGCATATATACAGGTGGGGGCGCTGACATATATACAGGATTGAGGGGGGGCTGAGTACATACAGGTGAGGTGGCAGTTGTGTGGATTTGGTGGGATGGCCCGTGGGCAAGCTCTGGGGAATGTTGGTTTGTCAGGCTGGGGGGGGGGGGGGGGGCAGTCCTAAAGCTGTGTGAGGGGCCCAAACATTTCTGATGGCTGCCCTGATCCTATATACTACAGTTATAACTTGGAACATTCAGTCTCACATCAGAGCTGCCATTAGGCGTGCATCTGAATCTGGTCGTTGGCCGCGCTAATCATGGGGGGACTCCGTGGCGAAACAGCATCTTTAGTTAAGTATTCTTGTTATATTTTCTAATATTATTATCTGTATCTGTCATTAGTTTTAATTACATTTGTTAAATTTTAAAAACTTAAAAGTATTTATATGATCTCTCTGCACATTTCAAAAAACCCTAAAAAACGTGAACTATCACGTATCCGTGAGAATATAATTTACTCTGTGTGAAAATAACTACAATCTATGGTATATACGGTGTATAATTATTTTTGAAAAATGGTCAATTCTGATGTACTGATCTCATTTCTTGAGGCCCTAAATTTTTTTACATATTGGTCACCACAGAAGTATAGCATTACCATATGACTGGTGTGGTAGTGATCAAGGACACTGACTGGTTTTAAAAAGGTTTTCTTTTTTTTACAGAGATATGGGGTTAATGGAGTTAAGAAAAAACAGATATATCAAAACAAGTCCAGTATGTACTACTGAAACACACATTCAGACTCATTCATTATTTGTTGGGACCCGTTCAGTGCTGTCCATGGTCACTAATCGGATTCTGATCATGGAACAACATCTGACCTCTGATTGGATTATGTTGGGCAACAAAAAGATTTACTACTCTATAAATGTCAACTCATATTACTACAGATAACCCATTCTCTTTTAGGATTTCTCCCCTACTCTTGGTCAAAAACATAAAATAAAGTTAGACCTCATTTAGAATACTGCATCCAGTTTTGCAGACCTCACTTACAAAAATTTATTGTTAAGATAGAACAAGTCCAGAGACGGGCAAGAAAAATGTTGAAAAGACTGAAGGTTAAACCATATCAGGAGTGACTACAGGATTTTAATATGTACAGTCTGGAGGAAAGGAGGGAAAGGGAAGACATGACTGAAACCTTCAAAATACATAAAGGATGTAATCAGGGTTGAGGGCAGTAGCTTCAATTTGAAGCCAAGAACACATGGACAGGACCTCAAACACGAGGAAAGGTCAAAACTAACCAAAAAAATAACCCCCCCCCCCCAAAAAAAAAAGTAGAATTCAACTACTTGTTTTTCTGCCATCAAGCTTCTTGTTTCTACTACTAAACCTCTGATGACAGTATGCTGGAGTTTTTCTAATTTGGATGTGTGATGACAGCCATGCAAGAAATGTTTTATACTACACCTACAATAATCCAAAAGATTTAATTGATCACTGAATCTGTGAAGCTGAAGAGTCTGAGACAATCTAAAATGGCCCACAGCAACCGTCATGTTATAAAGCAAAGGCTTGAGAAAGTCATGCTCAGAATATCATCTGTGATGTTTTAGGGACCCATGGATTGAAGCCACCCAACAATGGTCCTATATCATGCAAATCCAGCATCTACATGGCCACACTTCACTCCATATATAGTTTCTCTGAACATGTATCTAAAGTCAGTACAACTAGAGAGCATGGAAAGTTATCAACTCAAAGCTCCACTTCTGGATGGATTAAAAGGGGATTTTGTTGTACTTATCGAACAGATATAAAAATGCTTTCAATGGTATATAGGGATGGGCCGAACACCCCCCCGGTTTGGTTCGCACCAGAACATGCGAACAGGCAAAAAACTTTGAGCAAACATGAGAACCCTATTAAAGTCTATGGGAAACGAACATGAAAAATCAAAAGTGCTCATTTAAAAGGCTTATATGCAAGTTATTGCTGTAAAAGGAGCAGTGATTTTAATAATGCTTAAAGTGAAACAATAAAAATCTCTCTCGCACTGTGTGTGTGGGGGTGTGTGTGTGTGTATATATATATATATATATATATATATATATATATATATATATATATATATATATATATATATATATATATATATATATATATACATATACATATATATATATACACATACATATACACACACACACACACACATACACACACTAGATGTGTGCCATTAGTTTCGTACGAATTCCCGGAAATTCGTACCTTCGTATGAATCCGAAATACAAATTTTTATGCATACGAATTCTGTACAAAATACGAAGTTAAAACCCCAGGAAGTCAGCACAGTGCAGGGATGGTGGGAACCCCTCATAATGGGCACAGCAGGTGTACACTCAGACCCGAGAACTCAGCACAGGGATGGTGGGAACCTCTCATAATGATAAATTAATCATAACGAACATTCGTTATTTTTACGAAAAGTTAACGAAACTAAAGGTTAAAAACCCAGGAAGTCAGCACAGCACTGGGATGGTGGGAGCCCCTCATAATGATAAATTCATCATAACAAATTTTCGTTATTTTAACAAAAAGTTTACAAATCTAATGAAAATTCGTATTTCGTATGAATCCAAAATGAATTTCGGACAACGAATTAGGAAATACGTTTTTTTTTTTAATACAAAACATAACGGAACGAAACAAAACAAATTTTTTTACGGTGCACATGTCTAATATATACACACACACTAAATTGCCTGCACGCCACTAATTAGCCTGCCTAATCTAGCTCAAGTTCTCTCAATCTCCTCCACATATCACACTACATACAGACGCTGTGTAAGGAGCCTTATATAATGTGGGGCGTGGACTTGGCCCCCTGAGCCATGCTTGGCCAAAGGCAGGATGCCTTCTAACGGCAGATCGTGCTGTGATTGGCCAAAGCATGCAGGTCATGTGCATGCTTTGGCCAATCAGCAGCCCTCAATGCACTGCAATCTCGCAGTGCATTGTGGGGCGCTCGAATTTGCCGCAAATGCCCCATATGTTTAGTTTTTTCTGCAAACAAATGAACACCTGATGTTCGAGTCGAAGTTATGTTCAATTTGAACATCGGGACCATCCCTAATGGTATATTTAAACTGTTTTTAAACCCTCACAAATACCCAGTGAAGTGAATAGCCTCGATGATACACAGGGATTAAAATAAAACCTCCTACATACAGTATTATTTTACTTGTATATCTGCTGTCTTCTCTTTTCTACACTCTTTGGAAAGTGCAGATCATGTTACAAATCTTTCTTCCTGTTTCAGCAACACATAGGGCTGGGAGGGGATTCTGGACTTACACTGTGTGAGAGCCAATTGGAAGAAAGGGACATATACCCCCTCCACATAGGCAGAGGAATGAAGGAACATGCAGAGCTGTAGTCTAAATAGACAAGCTCTCTGCTTATCTACCTCTAAGCTCCCTCCCCGACACAAATGTTTAGCTCATGTTATCTCATGTGTCGGAGAACTTGTCAGAAGTGACTCATGCTGATAACAGAGGAACGGAGCACCAGAGAGAAACGGCACTTAGAGTTTTGGAGATAGATAAGTATACATTACAGATAGATGTGCTTAGGTCAAATTTCATGAATGGGGTTTACAACCACTTTAGTGGCCAAAAAGGAATAAAAAAAGAAAAAGTTCATCATTAAGCATGTTAAGTTATGTCCCGCAATCATCACTCAGATGTTCACTTATGTCCCACGGTCATCAGATTTAAATCTTCAATGGAAAATGATAGCTAGGACAACAAAGAGCATGTCATTAGGAGATTGTCCTTAATACTCACGATTCTCCCCTCAGTCTTGGCCACAAACATGCGTCTTCGATGATCCTTCAGCCATGCATGGTATCTGTAAGGCAGATAGTCTATTCCTTTGTATATACCAACTGAGATAGACATCAGCTCCCTGTAGTCTTCAGCAGTGGCTGGTACAAAATCTAAGTGTGTCATGGGTGATTCCGACATGTTGAGAGACGTGTGGCAGCTGTTCAAGAGAGAGAACCATATATGAATGAGCATCGTTCAACAGATGCATCACTTTCTATTAGGAAGCATCTTGTTGGCATCCTGTAGAGCAGTGGTTCTCAACCTCCGTCCTCAAGTACTCCCAACGGGCCAGGTTTTCAGGTTCTCCCTTACTTTGCACAGCTGCTTTAAATCAATATCAATGACATGGTATTGATAAGAGCTATTTTATCTAAGGGAAGTTCCCAAAACATGGCCCAATGGGGGGCACTTGAGGGCTGAGGTTGAGAACTACTGCTGTAGAGCAGGTATGGTCAGTTCTGTGAGCTGCACAGGGGAGACTGGATGTGAAACTAAGTGTAAAAAAAAAAATAATGTTTATTGAACACCCAACACAGGTGAAAGACAATGTAAAAACTGCAACACATACTGTATAACACATGCAAATTTACAGATCACCTAACTTTTCCAACTAAATACAAATTGAAATAAGGTAAAGAAGAGCCAGGCAGGGGGTTTAAGAAGCAGTGGGTCAAACAGGTTAGGAACAGGGCCAGAATGGGGGTCAGGTTTACAGGAAGCAGGTACATATGTAGGAGATTTTCACACAAGGGCAGGATCAGGATAATAGGATTCAAAGAACATCGGAGCATAGGATCACAGGTATAAAAATAAAACCGGAGGGGCTGAGAGCTGCCTCTGGGTGCTCCCAAAAGCCCTGGCAAATCCATATTGAACCTGGAACTTCTGCATGGTGCCATCCAAACCGGCAGTCTGGTTACTTTAAACAAGTTAATAGTCCAAGTACATTTGACACAAAAAAAAAATCTATATCTCAACAATTAAATAAGCTGTTATTGGAGTCCTGACTCCAGAACAGGTTTACTGAGAGGAATCTCTGCTGCTAAGTTGGGCAACAGGCAAGGTGCTGGATGTCAGAGTCTGGCAACAAACTGGGAGAACCACTGCTGAGGTATGTCAAGAAACTGGGTGCCCTGCCACCTTGAGTTTCAAAGTCATTTAAAGCAGCTGATATTTCAAAGCCCGTTATACTGCAACTCTGAGGATTAAAAACTGAAAACCTTCAATACAGGCAACCTGACTCCAGTACATATTTAAAAATAAATCATAATACCATACCCTAACAATTTAACTTACTGAATTTCATAGGCAGACCACCTGAGGAAAAAAAATCTAATTTGTACAAGCCCAGATGCTCCTATATCAATATACAAGGTGGCATGGTATATCATCATGCCCTCTAAGGAACCCCTATAAAAGCCAACAGGACTTCCTGTCGCAAGCCAGCTTTCTTAGGTCTCCTCAAAAAGTAGACTATCAAAAGTTCATTTGAAATGATTGTACAAACAAAAAAAAAAACAAAAACCTTAAAATTACTCCCCATCTGGACCTCCTCCACATCTAGAACCATCGGGATATATCCCTCAACCCCTCTACTTCTGAAATTCGGAAAGCTTTACTCATCTCCTTAGTTTTACTTAAATTTAACTGCAGATCATTATTCCTGCACCATTTCCACAGATTTTCTATTTCTGCCCTATATATTGCCTCATCATTATTTATAATCCTGCGTACAATAGTACCATCATCTGCAAATTTAGTAACGTGATTTTGTCAAAATAACCAAAACAATCAGAAATATACTAGGTAAATAATAGTGAGCTTAACACACATCTTGGTGGAGTACCTGTACGTAAAAACAACATGGGAGAAGACTACTTACAATGTTAACTATATGCAGGCTATTTATTAAAATCCCAAAAAGTTTGTTTGGGCCAACTTGGCCCAAACAACCTAAAGTGAACTCTTATACCGCGTACACAACGAGCGGACTTTCCGGCAGAAAAGGTCTGATGGAACGATTCCGTCAGACATTCCGATCGTGTGTGGGCTTCATTGGAACTTTTCTGTCGAAAATTCCGACGGACCTAGAAATAGAACATGTTTCAAATCTTTCCGACGGACTAGATTCCTATTCAAAAAAACGTTCGTATGTATGCTAGTCCGACAGACCGAAAACGACGCAAGGGCAGCCAAGGGCTACTGGCTTTTGAACTTCCTTTTCTAGTCCGGTCGTATGTCATCACGTTCGAAAGGATCGGACTTTGGTGTGATCGTGTGTAGGCAAGTCCATCTCGTCAGAACTCAGTTGAAGTCCTTTGGGGTTCAGTATGATGAGAAGTCCGCTCGTGTGTACGCGGCATAAGATGGAATTCTACCAGTGGTGGCCTGTCCATAAGGGGCGCAAGGGTGTGGCCGCCCCCCCCCCCCCAGTCCATGCGCCTGGCCCCAAATCTACATGCAGAACAAAAGATTACAGCGTACACATGTAAAAAATGTAATTTAAATCCTGCAAGGCTATTTAAAGCACCTGAACATATTAAGCAAAAATATGGGATTTGGGTCGCACCATATGGCCACACACAATGCACATTGATGCGGCTGCTATGCATGCTGCATTATACTGTAGTAATATTAGCTACATATAGTAAGCAGTGCTGTGTTCTGGCAGCCCCCTCTGCTGGCAGAATTAGAGCCAACCTAGAGTGCTTTTCTACCATTCAGGACAGGCCTTGTGTTTTTATAAATTAATATAAGGCTTCCTCTGACTGGCCTGAGTTAAATGGCGGGTGGATGAAGTCATGATTTCCACCTCAGTCATCAGAGAAGCCTTGTATTCATTGCTAAAAAATACAAGGCCTCTTCTGAATGGTGGAGCAGCACTCAGATCGACTATGTAGTTCTGGCAGCAGACGGGAAGTTGCCCACACTGCTGGGGAACACAGTACATGTAACCAATGCTAGTACTGCACATTGCAACACACATCAACGTGTAATCAAAATAGTTTGTTTTTGCCTTCATGCCCCAAATAAACTATTTAACATTAACTTGAAAAACAAACAAAAAAAAAAATAAGTGAACTGAAAGGATATACATCCCCCTCGTCCTACGGAAGCTTTATTCCCTTTTTACCCCATATGGTCATGGTATACCACAGTGGACCATGCTTGCTTAATGTGCATTAAAATGACCACTTGTAACCTCTGCCGGGTTAGCCCCCCCCCCCATATCAAAATTTTTGAAAAAATCTTATGCAGTTTGTTAGACCTTTGTTAGATCAGATTAGATCAACCGTTGTTTGCGTTAGATCTCACACAGAAGAAGCAATATTAACAGTTATTTGCTGGGGGGCTAACCCGTCATCAGCCCCCCTTATCAAAAAATTTACCAAACCGTTAGCTATTTTGGAAGCAATTTGTTAGATCCGGTAAGATCAAGTGGTTTTAACATTAGATCTCACATAATTAGAGACTTATTAAGTGATTAATGAGGGGGGCTGGCCCCCCCTTATCAATTTTTCTGGACAAAAATCATTCAGGATAATAGATAGTCGTTAGATCCGGTAAGATCAAGTGGTTTTAACGTTAGATCTCACATCATTTCAGAGATATTCCACATCAAAATAGAGATATTAGATGGTACATATGGACGGGTTAGCCCCCCCTTATCAAATTTTCTGGCCAAAAATCATTCAGGCTAATAGATATTCGTTAGATCCGGTAAGATCAAGTGGTTTTAACGTTAGAGATATTAGGTGGTAGTACATAAGGATGAGATTAGATCTCACATAATTAGAGACTTATTACGTGATTAATGAGGGGGCTGGCCCCCTCTTATCAAATTTTCTGGCCAAAAAATCACCCCGCCTAATTGATATTCATTAGATCCGGTAAGATCAAGTGATTTTAATGTTCGATTATCCATAATTACAGGGATATTATGGATATTTGGTAGCGATGCACGTATATCCATACTAGTGTCTATATCGGAGGCGGTGATGAGCATTTTCACGTGTACCAGTGAGGAGTGCCATTGAGCATACAGAGGTATGCTGAAATTATGTGGGACATTAATCGACAGGTGTGTCTAAGCCCAGTGAAGCCTGAAGCACAGTGCCAGAAGCCAGAGGAAAACTTTGGAGGGCTCTGGTGAAGGAGCCAACCGGATGCCCATCTACGGTAGCTGGCTCAAAACCAATGACATGAAGAGACAGCAGCGAAAGTCCAAACCCTTGCAGAGGGCCCCCCGTTGTTGCCTCCAAGCAACCCAGTGTCTTGTTTCTTTTGACAAATGCTGCCTGGTGTTGGAGAGTCAATGCACACCAGACTCCCAGAACTTAGTGCAGACTTAAGCCCAATCCGAACCTCGCAGAGAGGAGAGCAGATACAAACCACCGAACAGGCCAGGGCCACCACTTCCTCCATGCTCCCTGACAAGCTCGTGGGATCTTCTCCTGTTGTTCCCATCCAAGTAAAGGGAGTCTACACCAAGGCCCTTCTGGATACTGGAGCTTAAGTGACCCTTCTCTACAGAGACATCTATGACAGGCACCTCAAGCACCTGCCTCTGCAGAAGTTGGAAGAGCTGCAGATATGGGGCATTGTGACTCAGAACTTCCCCTATGATGGCTATCTACCGGTCAAGCTGACCTTCGATCCCTCCATGGCTGGGACAGCCGAGACTTTTGAAACTTAGGCAGAGGTCTGTCCTCGCCCACCAGGGGCCAGTAAGAGTTCTCTCATCATAGGGACCAATACTGATCTTGTCAGAAGGCTGATGACACCTCTTGTTCTGGAGCAGGGCACTTCAACTACAAGTTTGCACCCCATGCTGAGACAAGCCTACTAGCACCTGGTACAAAAACAGAAGGGAAAGATCTGGTGCTTGGACTAGTGTGAAAAGGTGTTACAGCCTGGTAAAGTGGCCTATTTACGAGCATCTGTCAAGCTAAATTGTAAGCAAGCAGGCCCTTTCATTGTTCTTCAATCAGACGGACAGAGAGAAGACATGGGAGTAGAGATAATTCCCCAGGTGGTTTCAACCAAAGGGTTGCAAAGAAGTCACGGGAAGATCTTGGTTAGTGTCCGCAACATAACAGCCTCACCAGTGAAGATGCTGGCTCAGATGTTGCTGGGACAAGTGAATTTGGCCATCCCAGTCCCGCCATCTGATTTGGTGGGGGGAGCAAAGGATGGGATCTCTGTGGAGGAGCTCTATCCGAAAAATACTCCCCTTTTGCCTAAATGGAAAGGAAGGGCCAAGGCTGATGATGAAGTGGCCACTGACCTCCTGGCCTAGGCCTACCAACGTGACTGAGGTCATTTTTGGGATTCTGCTCTTATTACAGAAGATTTGTCAAGGGATTCGCTAAGACGCTGACCCTGATCTGGCGAAGCCTGTCAGACCAGCTGGAGGGCCCAGAAAACCCAGAGAGTCAATTCAGGAACAATTGACTCTGAAGTGTGAAGAGGTTTTAGGCAGCTGAAGTGAAGCCTAACAACCACTCCAGTCGTGGCCTATGAAGATCCAACCAAGCCATACGAGCTACACTTTGACGCCAGTCGAGATGGGTTAGGTGGGGTGCTATATCAAGAGCATGACTGCCATCTATGGCCTGTTGCCTACGTGAGTCGGAACTTGGCCCCCGCCGAGAAGAACTATCCCATGCACAAACTTGAGTTCCTGGCCTTGAAGTGGGTGGATAAGCTGACGGATTACCTGTATGAAGCAGAATTCGTGATCAAGACCGACAACAATGCTCTCACCTACATCCTCACTACAACCAAGTTGGACGCCACGGGTCACAGATGGTTGGCTGCTCTATCAGGGTTTATTTTCACAAAATATAGCAGTGCAGCGCTTAGTAAGCATGTAAAGCATATACACATAAAAATATATAAGAAGTATGAGGCAAAGTCCCAAAAAATATATATCTTAATCCGAGGAGATGAATGACTGCCCACTTGTAGACAAGGAATTCCTCAGATGGTAAGAAAGGGTGCAGTGATAAGATAAACTAAGCATTTGTGTATCAACACCACTGTGTTCCACCACCAGGAGTCTAGGCCGCTCACCTTATCGAGTAGACCTTCTGCGCTAACAGAAAGGTAACTCATGCATTCCCTTCCACAGGGTTATTATGAAGATGAAGGTCCACTTGCAGTATCCCAGAGTCAATCTCATTGGTGGGTATATATGTTAAAACAAAATAACAGGACATAGTGCTCCCCATACGAACAATATAAAATTTATTGAAATAAAAGAGTATTACTCACAAGGATAGAACTGATTCCCAGTGCAAGAGTATAAAGCATATAAAAATAGAACCAGATGGGTGGCTGTACTGATGTCACGGAGCCTTGAGGCTCCAGACACCCAGTATATCAAATCTGGCCAGAGGGAAGCACAGGCCTGCTGAAGACTTGCCATCACAATCATCTGTTGCCTCTGTCGGAAGCAGTTCATGTGCCACTACAGCCAGATTTACAGTTCACACCCACGGCCTCTCAAAGATCCCGGCCAGTGACTAGATCTCGCTCTGTACCCCTTGCTGAAGATGAAAACAGCGAAGATGAAGATAAAGATTGTCTGTGGCCATCTCAAATGCCAGGGCCTGCCACCCCCCCCCCCTTTCTTCTCCTACCACTGAGGTGAGTCTCAGGCCAGAGGCTCCTGAGTTTGTACCTCAAAGTCCACCTTTTGAAGAGTTGGAAGACCCTCAATCTTCCCTGCTGACAACAGACCCCTAAAACTTTCCATCCTTCATTGAGGAAGCTCAAATGCAGGATGAAGAAGAGACCAGTGTGCCTGTAACCCCAGAACCTAAAGAACAGCGAGAGCGAAGGGTTATTCACCTGCCCAAAAGACTAACATGATACTTTGGGTGAAAGCTCTGATGAGGTCGTTCTCATTGCAAAAAGGACTCTTGAAGAAACTGACCCTTCCACCGCAGATTTGGTGGTGGACAATCCCAACTCACTGTCAGGGCTGGGCTCAGCCCTTCCTTCTCTGAGCTGGCCACTCAGCTGTTGGATAATTGCCAACTCCTATCTCTCCACAATTACTCAGCTGTTGATATCCTGCTCCTGCCTACTTAAGCCGTCCAGTCCAGAGGATCTCTGCCATCGCCTTGGTCAACATCACAGAAACAATCTCCTGCAATCCTGTTCAAGACTTGCTTTGCTGACATCCCTTCTGGCTCCAGATCCTGCTTGCTGTTCCACTACATTGATCCCTGGCTTGGCTGACTATCCGTTCCGGTTACTGATCTTTGGCTATGTTCTGACTATGTTTGTTCTTTATACTTTTATTATTAAACAGGTGTGATTTAACTGTACTTGTGTCTCAGCCTGATTTCTTGGTTTCTGGCACTCACCCCCTGGCACATCTAGCTGGGCCATTCCAGTTAAGGTGGCCTGTAGGCAGGACAACCTCGCCTCCTATGCTAATTGATGGGATGTTCCTCTGCCAGGGTTTTATGCAGATCTAAATTGTTTCCTGTGCACACTAACCTGTATTTTTTTTCCGTGTGTATATCAAAAGCATGTAACAGGTCATAGACTCTTTACCTCCTTTGGCAGACCAAAGGTTCTTTGGTGGGGGGAGTGTGTAGCGGGGGTTACTCTATCACCCGTGGTCCCGCACCTCCTGCCAGTGACCGCCGGACTGAATAGACACTGACACAGGCACTCACTGAGGGGGAGCACGCCTGTCAGTCCCTATGGGGGATTTCTCCCCCTCCCTCTCCTCTTCCTGTGTCCCTATTGGCAGGGAAAGGGAGCCAATCAAGCAGCAGCAGAGGACCACGGCCCACAATACAGCCCCACTGATTTCTACAGGGGGTGGAACTACCAAGCCCAGCCTGCTTTGCAAGAAGGGGGGGCTAGCTAAAGACTTAAGCTTGTTGGTCTGAGGAGAGATCACCATGAGGCAGGGAGGTGAACGGAGGTGTGTGGTGAATGGTGAGACTACAAGCACCCGCTGAAGAAGCATGCAAAGAAGGTTCCAGAGACCATCCAGAGACGAAGATGGATGTACCTTCTGTACCACCTAATATCTCTATTTTTTATGGAATATCTCTGAAATTATGTGAGATCTAAAGTTAAAACCATTTGATCTTACCGGATCTAATGAATATCTATTAGCCTGAATGATTTTTGGTCAGAAAATTGCATGTGGGGGGGCCAACCCGTCCTTATGTACCACCTAATATCCCTATTATGTGGAATATCTCCGAAATTATGTGAGATCTAATGTTAAAACCACTTGATCTTACCGGATCTAACGAATATCTATTAGCCTGAGTGATTTATGGCCAGAAAATTTGATAAGGGGGGCTAACCTGTCCATATGTACCACCTAATACCTCTATTTTGATGTGGAATATCTCTGAAATGATGTGAGATCTAACGTTAAAAACACTTGATCTTACCGGATCTAACGAATATCTTTTAGCCTGAATGATTTTTGGCCTGAAAATTTGATAATGGGGGGGCAGCCCCCCCTCATTAATAACTTAATAAGTCTCTAATCATGTGAGATCTAACGTTAAAACTACTTGATCTTACCGGATCTAACAAATTGCTTCCAAAATAGCTAACTGTTTGGTCAATTTTTTGATAAGGGGTGGCTGATGATGGGTTAGCCCCCTCAGCAAATAACCATTAATATTGCTTCTTCTGTGTGAGATCTAACGCAAGCAACGGTTGATCTAACCTGATCTAACAAAGATCTAACAAACTGCAGAAGATTTTTTCAAAAATTTTGATATGGGGGGGGGGGCTAACCCGGCAGAGGTGGCACCATGACATGCTGGACTAGGACTGCTGGCAAAGAGGCAAGCTGAGTTTTACAGTTACAAGTGAAACCCCTGGCAGGTGATCTGGACTGCCCTTCACCATAGCATCCCACATGGAGTGATGGGCCATCCCCTAGGTTACTTTGCTGCAAGCTGACACCAGGTTGAGCCCTCAGGTTTTGCCCTACGGGAGGACTGCAGGTGCAGGATAGTCAGAGACCAGGCTAAACTGGCACAGGGGTAGGCTAACCTGAGACACCTAGCACAGAGACTAAAACTGGAATGGTGGTTGAAACTGGAATGCAGTGTGACAGAATGGTGTGGACTGGAAATTTTTTTTTTTTTCTTTAGAATTGGACACAGGACTCCTGTGGATGATGCTGGATATTGATCAAATTGTTTTGTGGACAGAAAAGTTGGAGTGTTAGTGGGAAGCTGTGGGTGTATGGGACCAGGGACAGGATAGGGTGTCTCGGTGGTTGCCATGGATAATGGAGCTGTGGAGGGAGACATTAAATGATGGGTTACAGGGGTTGTACATCTAGTGTGAGCGGGAACAGAGGGCTGTAGAGAAGGGTAAAGATATACGTTTGGCAGTAAAGTATATTTAGGTGCAGATGGGGTTGCTACGGGTAATGAAAATGAAGATCTTTTGGAATGCTGATGTCTAGAAGTAGAAATGAAGTGGTGAAGAGTACCCAATGCTGGGGATGATAAGTCTGACCAAGCTTGGAGTAGGGGCTGAACAAAATTTACAATTTCCCTGTCTGACTAGGGAATCTACCGTATTCAGGGCTTGTTTGTATTTGTGGGTCCCTCTGAAAAGTGATCCACATGGGGTTGCTTTTCAGAGGGTGTCTGCCAGGCAATAAGACACTTCCTCACCACATGCTTTAACCCTAAAAAGCCAGCACCACCAGATTAGACACAGCTGCAGCGCAGCCCCGTTTACTTCATTGGGTTACATTCTGCAGAGGAACAATTTTTGCTGTGGCATGTGTAGAACCCCCTCCAGGAACTGGGTTGGGGGGGGCAGTAAAACCCCAGCTCAACTGCCTATTTTAAGCGCTCTGGCTGAAAGTATTGAACGAGTCCCAGTACAGTCCAGCAGAGCCTCTCATGAATATACTGAAAAATGGTCATAAAAGTAGAGTTTATCAACCACCAGCAACCAGAGACAAAACCGGATACAAATTAACCAGCGATTCTGCACAAAATAAAAGTAATCTGAGCGGCTAACGAGTCACCTGGATTATTTTTACAGACAGCAGAAGGGGGTCCCACCCCCTCCCGCCTTTATTGGTCTCTCCGAACGCACAAGAGAGCCCGGTAAAGGTGACGGTAAAGGGAACCCAGCTCTAAGCCCACAGTGAGAGGAATTGATGTTGTTCCTCCCACTGTGTGATGTCAGAAACAGGAAGCAATAAGATTTTTGGCACTTCCTGTTTCTGTTCTTTGTTTACTGGCCAGGTATGCAAAAATCAGAGCGAGGAAACATATTTTAGTACCAGATCTCCTGTGTAACTGTAAACTGGTAACCCGTAAATGCTTTTAATGTGTTGCTCATGGAGATTTTTAGGTAACGTAATTTGGTGCCGTTCCACAGGTGGACGCAGTTTTAAAGCATGACATGTTTGGTATCTAATTTACTCGCCCTAGCATCATCTTTTATATTTTTCCCAACAATTGGATATTATATTACATAGTCAGGTTGAAAAAAGACAAGTCCATCCAGTTCAACCATAAACCATAATGTGGTTTTGTGAACGAAAGTTCATGAAAGTGTCTTTTTTCAAAAAAATTTGCATTTGAAAAACCGCTGCGCAACATTTTGTGATAAAAATATGCAACACCTACCATTTTATTTTCTAGGACCTCTGCTAAAATATATATATTTAGAGGCTGTTACTGATTAAAATTTCCGTGTTCGATTAATCGACTAATCGATTAATTATAACGCACATACAGATCCAACTACTTTTAGCTGATTTAGCACTGTGCCCATAATCTCAGACTTACCGTGCCCATAATCGCAGCCCCACCGTTCCCATAATCTCAGACTTACCGTGCCCATAATTGCAGCCTCACCGTGCCCATAATCTCAGACTTACCGTGCCCATAATGCAGCCTCACCGTGCCCATAATGCAGCCTCACTGTAGTCAGTGCCTGTGCCTGGATTACACAGTCTGCGGGCATCTCCCGCTTTGTGCCTCAGAGCGGAGTGTGAAAACTTTGGCCGTGCTGTGAGAAAAGTCCCTCCTCCTAGATCAGCTCGTGTGATAGACGCAGTGTTCTGTTTATCACAGAGGGAGCAGAGCCCTAATTATATATATATATATATATATATATATATATATATATATATATATATATATATATATAAAAACAGCCCTAATTTTATATATATATGTTTTTCTTAAACGATAGGTGCTGGAACTCAACCACGACCCCCCAAAACCCCTCCCCCCACACACACCCTCCAAATCACATCACATAGTGGGTGTGGTCATATTTTCACAAATAGAAGGGTCTTAAAGGGGCATTAAATATCAAGATTGCATTACACACTGAGTGCAGAGTTCATGGGGGTTACATACAGAAACCAGACTTCTGTGTTTACAAGTGATTGTGGTGAGCAGGCACCAAAGGGTCTGAGCCAGAGGTGGTGGAACTGAGTTCCACCAAGTTCCCTCTGAAAAAAAGCCCTGTGTATGTGTATGTGTATATATATATATATATATATATATATATATATATATATATATATATATATATATATATATATATATATATATATATATATATATATATATATATATATATATATATATATATATATATAGTATTGATCGGCATATAACACACACTTTTTTCCCCTTAAAATCAGGGGAAAATCGCGGGTGCGTGTTATACGCCGATCCCCTGAGATCCTGAGCTTCAAAATCGCCGATCGCGATTTGAAAATGGCGCCGCCGGCACCGAAATACACGGAGCCGGTCCTCGGCTCTTCTCGGCCACTTTCGGCTTCACTCGAGCGCCGCCCGAACCTAGCCGAGTGTATTCGGCTAGGTTCGGATAGCTCCGCTCACAGTCACGGCCATCCCGGGCGGGACTACGAGTGGAGCCGAAAGGGAAAAAGAGAGCCGCCGGCTGGGGGCCATTTTCAAATCGCGGTCGGCGATTTTGAAGCTCAGGATCGCAGGGGATCACAGGAACGCAGGGGAGTGGCACCATTTTCAAACTGCGAGCTGCAAGGCTGCACTGGGATAAAGCTGCAATGGACACTGGGGAAGGCTGCACTGACATGGCTGCACTGGGGCAAGGCTGCACTGAGAAGGCTGCAATGATGGGCATTTAAATGTAAGTTTTTTTCTCTCAAAATTTCCCTCCTAAAAGTTTTTTTTCCTTAAAATTCCCTCCTAAACTTAGGGTGCGTGTTATACGCCGATAAATACGGTATATATATATATATATATATATATATATATATATATATATAAATATATATATATATAAATATGTTTTGGGGTTCCAAGTAATTTTTGTACCGCTAGTACAAACTAGCCTTTAAGAAAGGAGAAAAAGCATCACCACTTATCTTACCAGACAAAGGCAGCTCAGAACAGATTAAAATCAGTGGTTGAATCTCACCAAAATGTTCAGCTGCCCCAAATAGATAGATTAAATACACACACGCACACCTCAGTAGTTAGAACCTGCATCAGCTGATGGCAATATCCACATCCAACCAACAATAGCAACAATAGCAAGACAGAATAAAAGTACATTATCTGGATGTTTTTTAGAAGCAACAAAAATCAAGTGGTCTGGTCATTACAGCCTTAGTATCATATTAGGAGATCACATGTAGGACCGGTGTGAGCTGCACAGAGCAGACAGCACTCAAAACTAACTACAAACAAAATCGATTATCATTGAACAAGTGAAAAACAACATAAACACAAAAACCTATAGAACATCAGTGAGCACCATGCAAAAGTACAGACCATCTGACTTATCAAACTGACTTACAGAAAAAGGGAATGAAAGTAAATCAGAGCCAGGCAGGGGGTAAAAGGAGCAAAGGGTCAAACAGGTCAGAAAAACAGGGCCAGAATGTGGGACAGGTTCACAAGGAGCAGATAAACGCATTAGGATCAGAGGATTCAAGACACTAACCAGAGAGCATTGACATGCACAAGAAGACCTAAGGAGCAGAGAGCTTGCTGAGGAGGTACTAAATACCCTCCCAGCAGAAGGAAGACTAATTCCTGGGACCTGATGACTGCTGGAAGACACCTCTTGGTGGAAACTGGAACTACACTCCACAGGTCGTGGACCACAGTGCCACCAGCAGGTGATCCAGCTCCTAAAGTCCTTCTGTCAACAATTTCTGCACAAGATCAGCTAGTGTTGGACGAACGGTTCAGCCTGAGTATGAGTTTGGGCTGAACATTGGCTGTGCACTCTGCAAATTCGTCCAACACCTGAATTTGCAGAGTGTTCGGCGGGCGTTTGCCCCGCCGAACACCCTGCAATTCACTGCGCGCAGCTCAGTGCGTTTTGCACCCTGATTGGGCAGAGCTTTGCCCAATCATGGTACAGTATAAGCTGGTTGTTAAGGAGCGTGGCTGGGAAGCCGGCCGCTGCGTCTTTAGCAACAGATGAGTCATCAGCTGTCAATGGGTTTCCCCGCTGACAGCTGAATAAAAAATAAATAAGTTGCTGGTTAAAAATAAAAAGAAAAAAAAACAGCGTGGGGTGCCCCCGTCCATACCAGACCTTTCGGGTCGCCAGCCACACACAAATATGTGGCCTCTCGGTGCCTGGTCCTTGGTCACCAGCCACATACAAATATGTGGCCTCTCGGTGCCTGGTCCTTGGTTGCCAGCCACACACAAATATGTGGCCTCTCGGTGCCTGGTCCTTGGCGCTGAGGGGCTGCATATTTGTGTGAATTTCTGTCCATACAGCTGTGCCGAGAGTACATGCGGGGCATGCTCCCAGTACAGGTACCGGCACCTAACCGAGTTTTTGGATCACATGACTGCCGTAACAGCCAATCACAGCAGTCACGTGCTCTTAAGCCCCGCCCTGCCTCCCCGCCCTAACCTCTTAAAGGGCCAGCAGTAATGCATTACAGGGAACATATAGCAACAGTATATATTTTTTTTTTTTTTTAAAGTGTGCCCTTTTATCATTGAATGCAATTCTTTTTATTATCAAACAAAGGTAGGCAACCTTGATGAGGTGGAGATCTACCGAAACATGAAAGACACCAAAGATCACCAGTATGCAGCACTCTTTTTTAAAGGAATTCGGGGGACAGGAGTAAGTAATACAGAGTTCAGGGGCCAGTAGTATATATAACGGAAAATTGAATACTTATCTTAACTAATTTCCTGGTGCCTACCCATGGCAGCATACCTATGGTTGGTTGCTCCGCCCTCCAACCAACCCACAGGACCACTTTTAACTCTATAAAATAAAGAGGTGCCGACCCCCCCCCCCCCCCCCAAGGTATTGTAACTAGTCTTTAAAACTGAGGATTATAAAAGGAAGGGCGTAGGTATTCAATTTTCCATTTTCCTGGTGCCTCCGTGGCAGCATACCTATGGTAAATAACTTGCTCACAGGGAGGGTTACTGCAAAAGGAAATTTTTATGTGGTTACAAAACCGACAATTGTAAGGTTTTTCCCCAAAATCACAGGAAGTGTGAAAGGCTGGATCTAGACTATAGTGTGCCATGAAGGTGCTAAAGGAGGACCAACTAGCCTCTAGCAGAACTGAACTAGCAGAGTTCAGAAGTCAGTGATATGTAAGGATGAGCTCAGGCATGTTCACAAGCCGCACATGTAGAACCCGCCAGGAAGTTGGTACTCCACAGAGCTAATCACAGGCAGTGAGACATTTCCCAATCTCTGCAGCCACGCATCGGGACAATGTTTCACTGCTTGTGATTAGCGCTGTGCAGTGCCGACTTCCTGGCAGGCTCTGCTTGTGCGGCTTGCGAACACGCCTGAGCTCATTCTTAGTGATATGTAAGGCACAGTGCAGGGGTCAGGAGTAAGTAACAAAGAGTTCAGAGGTCAGTAGTAAGTAAAGCAGAGTGCAGGGCTCAGGAGTAACAGAGTTCAAGGGTCAGTAGTATATGGCAAAATGTAGGGGTCAGGAGTAAGCAACACAGAGTTCAGAGGTCAGTAGTAAGTAAAGCAGGGGTCAGTGATATGTAAGGCACAGTGCAGGGGTCCATAGTAAGTAACAGAGTTCAGAGGTCAGTAGTAAGTAAAGCAGAGTTCACAGGTCAGTGATATTTAAGGCACAGTGCAGGGGTCCATAGTAAGTAACACAGAGTTCAGGGATCAATAGTATGTAAGGCAGAGTGCAGAGCTCAGGAGTAAGTAACAGAGTTCAAAAATCAGTGTAATGCATGTGTAGGCAGGTGTAGTCTGCTATATCCACTGCAGGTGGCGCTCAACTGCAGCAGCAATGGGCAATAGGGATGGGCCGAACGGACCCCTGTTTGGTTTGCACCAGAACTTTCGAGCACCACAAAAGTTCAGACCCGAATAACGAACCCCATTAAAGTCAATAGGACCCAAACATCAACAATCAAAAGTGCCCATTTTGGAGGCTTATATGCAAGTAATTGGGCATACAATGGTTATAGGGGTCTGGGTCCGGCCCTGGGGGACATGTATCAATTAAAAAAAAAAGTAATTTTTTAAATGAGCAGTGATTTTTTTATTTTTAAATTGGAAGCATAACAATGAAAAAATCCTTTCAATATAGTGCCCGGGGGTCCCCTTAGTCTACTTGTAAAGTGGCAGATCTGTACCATGTCTAGAATCTGCTGCAGCAATAATTGCATTTGTAAAATAGTAAAAAAAGTCGCGCTAATGGTGTGATACAAGCAGCAAATAAATGCCTTAGGAACTTATACCAAAATATAAGTAAAAATATAAGCAATAATCAATATATACAATGAATGGGTGATAATCAATATTGTAAAACAGATTAGAAACATAAATGATGTCCATAAACTTTGTGCACAATAAACAGTGATTGGTTACAGTCCATACGTTGTGTAAACCAAACGGGAAAAAAAGATAAAATGTCCCCAAGTGACAGGTGAAAAAAATGTGAAAAAAAATACTAGAAATAATCTTGCTGCAGTGAATAGGGTGCGTAGATGAAACCTCCACCTTCAAAAAACTGCTGCCTCTTACCAGAGAGTGTTGGTCCCTTAATTATAGGAGACCTCACTAGGCAGGCGGCTGTAACCCCAGCCAGGGATCTCAGAGACAGGCACTGGGTGTCATCCGGTCCACAGGAACCCTCTCCACAGACCGCAGCAGGATGGATTGAATGTGTCAGCGTGAAAGAGATAAATAGCTCCACATGGCATGAAATCCTCACATTTATTGAGTAAATAAAGCAATAAAATACACTTACAAACAGCGGTTGCAAGAAAGCATATAGAGAAAGCCGGCCGGCTCCAAAACAGCCCGACACACCAACTGAAGCACTGCATGGCACCTTTTAGCCTGACTCATTGAATAGCCCCTTGAATGCTTAGGGGGTACTTGTGGTTTATGGGACAATTCAGCAGAGGAGGGCATGGAGGAGGAGGGCATGGAGGAGGAGAAGGCGGAGATGACAAATCTCGCATCATCACCAGTAGCTGTTTGGAGATGTAACGGCACAACAAGCTGCAGCACTGATCCCTGTCCTGCATTCTTCCGAGTTGCAAGCAGAGTTACCCAGTGTGCTGTGAACAAAATATATCGTCCCTGACCAACAGGGCCATCTTTAAGGGGGCAAAAGGGGAAGCTGCCCTGGGCCCAGTCATGATTGTGGGGCCTGAATCAGCTGCCCCTATACTTGCCAACTGTCCTGGTTTGCCATCCCTTTGTCCTGTGAATTCTTAATCCCACACTATGTCCCGATGTGAAGTGCTATCACTTATGCTGCCCAGCTCTGCCCTATGTGTACAGATGACTCACGGGCAGACCGTGTCAGCATTCACATCTAAATAACAGGCAATAATATGTAAATAGCAGAGCCATTGATATGTAAATAGCAGCGGTATTTATATGTATGACGCTCCCCTGAGGACACATCAACCATCACCTCTGCTGAATGCTGCCCAGTGCCCACTGGCTGCAACTGTGGTCATCACTGAGTCCACCATCAGCGTGTTCTGCAAAAGGTAAGCAACGTGGGGGAGGGGTTGGTGTAGGGTGTGCAGAGTAGGGATGGGCGAATGGTTCGTCCCCCAGACCGACCACAGTGCATTGCGGCGCTGAACAGTGCATTGCAAGCCCTGATTGGCTGAAGCAGTGAAATCTTCAGCCAATCAGGACACAGAGCACTGTCAGAGTCATGATTGGACACTGTCATTATGACTTTATCCAATCATGGCTCATTCCTGCCCCACAGTATGAAAGTATTCTTTCAATGGCAGCCATTTTCAGTGTGATTTCGGCATGGAGAGAGATATAACAGGGCTCTGTTCAGTGTTATTAGTTAGTTAGTGTGCTTATGGAAACAAGGAAGTCCTGGACTGCCGCACTCCATGGAAAAGCTAGTTAGTGTGCTATACTGTGTTATTTTGCTTGAATTGTCAGTGTAGAATATTAGTTTAGTGTCAGTCTAGGGATAGTGTGAGTGTAGTGAGGAGGACCATCATTCAGCTTTGCATAGTGTGCAGCTAGAGTAGGGACAGCTCAGTGCGTTACTGCCAGTTTAACGCCATTTACTTCTGTGTGCATTACTGCCAGTTTAACGCCATGTAGTTTTATGCTTTACTGCCAGTTTAACGCCATTTACTTCTCTGCGTGTTATTGTCAGTTCAACACCATATAGTTCTGTGCACGTTACTGCCAGTTTAACGCTATATAGTTTTATTGACAGTTACTGCCAGTTTAACGGCATTTACTTCTGTGTGAGTTACTGCCGGTTTAATGCTATATAGTTCTGTGTGCGTTACTGCCAGTTTAACGCCATATATTTCTGTGTGCATTACTGCCAGTTTAACACCACATAGTTTTGTGAGTTACCGCCTGGTTTAACACCATTTACTTCTGTGTGCGTTACTGCCAGTTTACCGCCATATAGTTCTGTGTGCGTTTCTGCCAGTTTAAAGCCATATAGTTCTGTGCATTTTATTGCAATATATTATAGTGTATTCATGGAGTGTGTCTGTATAGTGTGAGTACTCAAATTAAAGTGCACCAAACACCACTTTACATTGATTAAAGTGCATCTATGTACAGATTTCCACTTCTTCTTTACATTTGCTTATAAGCACCGCCCCCTCGCTCCCAATAATGTCTTGGAGATCAACAAGGAGAGGCAGACTTTCCCTTGGCACTGTAAGGGGGCCAGCATCAAATGTGTCCAAAAGGTGAACATGGTGGTCAGTCCTCAGGCAGGACATCATTTCCTCTGTTTAGTGAGTTTGCCCGTGCTATCCAGCCACAGCATGCAGATGAAGTGGTGGACTGGCTTACTAAACCTTCCTCATCCTCCTCATCCTCTGTCACACAAGCCGAGACAAGTGTGCAGTCCCCTGCAGTTGCCAGAGTGGATAAACCTGCCTCCTTGTCCACATCTATTACTGCCATAGCCCCAAAATCAGCCATTGAGGAGTCAGCTGAGTTATTTGACCACCACAGCGTCAGCCACTTGTTCCTAGATGATGCCCAGCCATTACTGGATTCAGATGGGTGTTCCACCGACACCCAAAGACCAATTTTTACGCACACGTTACTTCTATCCAAAGTCAAAGTGACACCAGAATGTATCCAAAAAATCTCTAATCTTGTTCCCAGTGCACTACATTGTGGCCTCATCATACACACTGGCTCCCCAGCTGTTGCTGAGCAAAAAAAAGGCAGCTTGCAGGGAAAATGTCATTTTTTTTTGGCTTTATAAATGCAATTATTGCTGCAGCAGATTCTAGACATGGTACAGATCTGCCACTTTACAGGTAGACTAAGGAGACCCCCCAGGCACTATATTGGAAGGATTTTTTTATTTTTATGCTTTCACTTTATCAAAAAATAACTGCTCATTTAAAAATGACGTTTTTGACAAACTTTTTTTATTGATACATGTCCCCCAGGGAAGGACCTGGACCCCTATAAGCATTGTATGCTCAATTACTTGCATATAAGCCTACAAAATGTGCATTTTTGGTTTTTGACATTTGGTTCCTACTGACTTGGGGTTCATTATTTGGGTCCGAATTTTCGCTGTGTTCGAAAGTTCTGGTGCGAAGCAAACATGGGTTTGTTCAGTCCATCCATAGTGCAGAGGTAGGCAGAGAAGGAATTACAGTTTGTGGTGCACAGGTGAGCAAAAAGGGGATGTACAGAGCTAAGGATGGTGGGTGCAAAGATTAGCAGAGGAGGCTTGTAGATCTGAGGTGGGGGGGGGTGTGGAGTGGAGAAGATGGGGGAGGTTTGAGGTGCAAGGTAGAGCAGGGGGATTTAGGATGCAAACGTGTACTGATGAGGTGGATAAAGAAGTATGTTGCGTGTAGGGCAGACTATTCATTTCAATGGGCTGCTCTATGTGTTAGGAATGTGGAAAAAGTCCCTGACCCTTTTTTAAAATTACACCGAACCACGCGGTGCCACAGCCCTGTGAATTTTGGTGCTTTTGAAAACTCACACGTCAGCAGATGCATGAGGGTGTCATTAACAATTAATGGCACTTCTGTGTATCTGCTAAAAGGCAGCACGTCTTTATGGTGTCAGAAAAGCGATTTTGCATGCATTCCCAACACACACACATATGTGAACGTAGGCTAAATGTCTCAATTACATTGGTTGTCAGTGTAAATCTTCCCATTATATTGGGGCTTGGTGTAGAATCCTTTCATTCACACTAGTGGTCAGTGTGAATTAGTGTAAATCCCTCCTTACATTGGTGGTCACTATGAATGCTCCTATTACATTAGTGGCCCATGTAAATCCCCATTACAGTGGTAGCCAGTGTAGAAACTCCTCTTTACATTGTTAGTCAGTAAAAAATCCTAACTCGCATTTGCAGTCAGTTTCAAATCCTCCCTTACATTGGTGACCAGTGTAGAAATCCTCCTTTATTGGTTATTGGTGTAAAATCTCATATTACATTGGTGGTCAGTGTCAGATCCTCTCTTACATTGGTGGTCTATTTAGAAGCCCCCCTTAAATTAGTGGTCAGTGTAAGTTTCCAATTACATTGGTGGACAGTGTAGACATCCCCCTTTATTGGTTGTTGGTGTAAAATCCCTCATTACATTGGTTGTCAGTGCAAATACTTCTTTACATTGGTGGTCAGTGAAAATTTCCCTTTGCAGAGTTTTCTTTTTGTGGGTCCCCTCACCTCCCCAGTCCATGGTGTGCAGGCAGTGAAGAGATGATATGCTATTACCTCTAGCAACCAATCACTGAGCTGTAATGATGTGCCGTAACCTCTAGCAACCAATAAGTAGTAATGATGCACAGTAACCTATAGCAGCCATTCAATTAGTGAGCCGTAACCTCTAGCAACCAATCAGTGAACAGTAGTTATCTTTTAGCTCTCTTTTAGAACTATAGCTGGTGCTCCTTGTTTCCTCCTTTCTCTATAATGGGAGGTCCCAGTACATTTCTCTATTCTGCTTCCCCTTGGTGCAGGCAGACATGACAAATTGATCCAGTATGTACACTGGATTGGATAATTCATATTTACATTTTTTTTCTTTTACATGGTCTCTTATATGCCCTGTGGGAGAGGAGGTGTTATACACCATATGTAACTGATATACATCTAATATTTGTTTGTATATTGTATTTGTAAACTTAGATTGGTGTTACCAGATTGTATATCAGAGGGAGAACTCTCTAAACCCAGAAGAAGCGGCTGTAACCGCGAATCGTGTAGGAAAAGACCTCATTGGTCTCTGTTAACTGTCTCATTGTTACTTTTCTGTGCAATTACTCAATGGAAATCTACTCTTTTACTATTTGTACAATTTTTAAAATCTAATATTTTGTAATAAAGCTTTGATATTTATATGTTACATATGTGGCTTTGTATGTTGAAGTACTGAAGGACCATCCATTTTTGTTCTTTTTCCTATATTATGCACCGGGTTGATGACCCTTCAGTATTAAGATTTATTAGATAATATGTATTAGATCAAAAAAATGAAAACTCAAACCAACGCGCCCTTCCTGAGTTCTCACCACTGCGCTCAATGCCAAATAAAGGGGTGTTCACCCCCCTATGAGAGATGTGAGAAAATTAAAGCACAAAGTGTATGAAAACAAATGTGTAAAACTTAAATGTATGAGAAGTTAATGGAGTGAATCCAAAGCTGCCACTTATTAGATAAACAGTGCAATACGTCCTATTATTTCCAAGAGCCCAAATGCGATCCTTGTGAAATAATATAAGTGGCGCTAAATACCAGTGATAAACCATACAACACTCGAAGGTGATCTAGTGCATCTATCTACAAAAGGAAATTGGAATAGATGAAGTGAATAAACCTATATCAGAGAAAAACTGTTCAATATAAAATTAACAGTGAAAGTGTGCCATACACAAAGCAATATCAATGACACATAAAACAAAAGTGGGATCAAGTGGTAAAGTCCATAAAGTCCATAGACAGACCCCCGTGCAGGAAATGTGATGAATCTGGAAACGGTCCACCAATTCACTTAGTGTCAGTGACTCCACTCCCCTTGAATTCAGCACTCACCGACTCAAAATGCCTCACACTCTCGTGTTTTGGCAACAAAGCATAGATGTAAAGCGGATCAGCTGAGGGTGTAGGCTCCGAATTCCTTGTTAGTCCCAGTGTCACCTCAATGCATAGAAAAAACTCAACATAGTGGTGCTGGGCGTTTCACAGAGGAGGATTGTATTGGAAGCTTTTTTTGCAGTGTCATTTTGGCTTGATTCAAGAGTTTTTATGTGAGTGCATTGATTGAAGGTTTTAAGTTCAATAAATTTTATATGCTTTACGGTATCACACTATGTTGAGTTTTTTCTATGCATTGAGGTGACACTGGGACTAACAAGGAATTCGGAGCCTACACCCTCAGCTGATCCGCTTTACATCTATGCTTTGTTGCCAAAACACGAGAGTGTGAGGCATTTTGAGTCGGTGAGTGCTGAATTCAAGGGGAGTGGAGTCACTGACACTAAGTGAATTGGTGGACCGTTTCCAGATTCATCACATTTCCTGCACGGGGGTCTGTCTATGGACTTTATGGACTTTACCACTTGATCCCACTTTTGTTTTATGTGTCATTGATATTGCTTTGTGTATGGCACACTTTCACTGTTAATTTTATATTGAACAGTTTTTCTCTGATATAGGTTTATTCACTTCATCTATTCCAATTTCCTTTTGTAGATAGATGCACTAGATCACCTTCGAGTGTTGTATGGTTTATCACTGGTATTTAGCGCCACTTATATTATTTCACAAGGATCGCATTTGGGCTCTTGGAAATAATAGGACGTATTAATATGTATTAGATGCAGTGACCCCTCCACACATATCTTTGCTCTTCGAACAGCAGTGATCTGCTGTATTCTCTAGCAACCAATCAGTGAGCAATAATGATGTGCAGTAACTCTAGCAACCAGTGAGCAGTAATCTCTTGCAACCAATCAGGAGGCAGAAATAATGTACTGTAACCTCTAGCAACCAGTCAGTGAGCAGTAGTAATATGCTGTAACCTCTGGCAACCAATCTCAATTGCTGCCTGATCTGCTGCAGTAAACTGATTTTGAGTCTAGCTGCTAGTTATTGTATAGCTCAGAGCAGTTAGAGAGTGAAATTACATGGGGGGGGGGGTCCAAGAAAATGTTTGTCCAGGGTCCAATCAATATTAAAGACGGCTGACAATGCTTGCTGGACCACGTGTCAGCAGTAATGTGGAACTTCCGTCTGACTGCCTTTTCCAATGATGCCACAACATTGCCTTCCACGTAATGTTAGAGAGCTGGAATTGCCTTACGTGAAAAGAAATAGTGACTGGGAACCTGCCATTGTGGTACAGCACATTCTGCAAAATCACAGAAGGGGGCAGAATCCACCAGACGGAAAGGCAGCAGTTGTAAAGCCAGCAGCTTTGACAAGCATGAATTTAGACACTGGGCAGTGACAGTGACTGTATTTTTTTTTCCACTGCAGCAGATGGGGCAGAGAAATTTGCCTGCTGTAGTCTACAGCCGGTGGTGTGCTACTCGCAGATGTGCTGCAAGGACCTGGGACACCCTGCGCTATACCATCATCCCTGTTAGTGGAAGCTGCTGAGAGGTCATGAGGTATCATTCCTGTCAATGGAGACCAGAAAAGGAAGGAGTGAGAAGGAGCAGAATTGTGTCGCTTTTGTGTGGCTTTCAGGTGCTCTTGTCAACGGGCTGAGTGGTGGGAGGTTAAATGCCTTGTCAAGCATGTAGTACCCAAATGGTTGGTGTTTTTGCCACGATTGATGTGCTTGAGGCAAAGTTTGCAAATTGCAACAGTGCAATCGGCTGCACATGATGGCTGCCTTTTTGGGGTTGTGCCTCACCCTCACTTTCCTCCTCTGCTCTATCTGGCACCCAAGTCGCGTCAGTGACCTCATCATCATCACCCCCTCCATCATCATTATCACTGGAGACAACTTGGTAATACGCTGTGGCTGGGGGAACATGACTGCCAATTTGTTGTTTACCAGTGTTCTCCCCTCTCTGTAGGCTCATGTTCCTACCTTGTTCAACCTCAGAACCAAGATCCGATTCAAGTATTGGCTGTGAATCGTCAAGGCGCAAGTGGCTGATGCTGTGTTCAACTAATTCAGCTGACTCCTCTATTCCTGATGCTGGGGCTTTGGCAGAAGTAGCTGTGGACAAGAGGTAGATTTAGCCACTCTGGCAGCTGCAGTGGACTGTGCATTAGCCTTTGCTTGGGTGACAGAAGATGAGGAGGATGATAATAGTTTAGTAAGCCAGTCCACCACCTTCTCTGCATGCTGTGGCTTGATGGCTCGGGCAACATCACTAAACAGAGGAAATGATACCCTGCCTGAAGACAGACCACATCCAGCTTTGCCTGTGGACACATACGCTGCTGGCCCCCCTGCTGCCATGGGGAATGTCTGTCTCTCCTTGTTGGCCTCCCAGACATGATGAGGTGGGTGCTTTTTAACAAAATGTAATACAAATGTGGAAATGTGTACGTGGATGCACTTTAATCATTCGAAAGTGGTGTGTGGTGCACTTTAACTTGAGTATTGACTACAGACTCACTCCACTGACATACTACAATATAAAAACTGCACTGATGCACTGCAATATACTGCGGTAAATGTGCAGTAACGCACTGAAAAATACTGCATTAAACATGCAGTAACGCACTCAAATACACTGTGTAAAACTTGCAGAAAAACACTAATATATACTGCGTTAAATGTGCAGTAATGCACAGATATATACTACGTTAACGCATTGATATATTCACTGCAGGAAACCTGCCCCCCTGACAAAATAAACTGACACTAAAGTAAAAATGAATGGTCACACTAAACTCACTAGGTTCACAGTAAACTCATTCTACACTGGCAGTAGAAGCACAATAGAACACTATAGCACACTAACTCGCTAGCAGCACTGAACAGAGCCCCTTTCCATCTCTCTCCACGCCAATATCACACTGCAAATGGTCACAATGGGGAAAATATTTTTATAGTGTGGGGCCAGTGCAATGAGCCATGATTGGATAGAGTCATCATTACTTTCTACCATCATGGCTCTGACAGTGCTCTGTGCCCTGATTGGGCAACGCTTTCATTGCTTCAGCCAATGAAGGCTTCCAATGCACCAGTGCATTGTGATCGTTCGGCGGGCCGAACAAACAGTCGAACGCTCCAATAATTTGGGTGCTCGTCAAATGGGCGAACAGTTTGTCCAACTCTTCTCATCAGGAATAATGGCAGCCAAGTGTTACAAATAAAGGATCTGATTGCTCCCAGACTGATCTCAAGAGCTCACAGAGGTCTTCTGATAAAAGATAGCACGCAAACAGCTAATCACCTGGAAGCCAGGCTGATTCCCAGAATCTGAATCTATCTATGCCTGAAAAGCTGAATTTAGAATAGCATTATTGGGGTTCCCTTCCTCCCTGAGAGATTTAATACCTTCTTCAACTTCCTAATAACTGTCTAGTAAATGTCACATCTAAAGTGGAGGTAAACCTTTAAAACTAAGAATCACTAAGAGCGAGGGTCTTTTGAAGGAAGAGAATTTATAAGCCTCTTCTGTAAAAAAAAAAAAAAAAAAAAAAAAAACTTGTACTTACCTGCTAGAAAATTTTAAAAATCTGTACACTGACTGCTGTGCAAAGTGCAGTACAGTGTACAGTTCTGGCATTATTGTATACTGCACTCCATACATGCCACACAGACTCAGCATGCATGTGCAATTCATGAGCATCACCAATTGCTGCGCCATGTGTGTAGCAAGCCACGGCACCCAACCCAGAAGAAAAGGAAAATAACATGGTACCAGAGGGGATCCCAAAACTCACATTGCTGAATGAGAGCAGACCTAGAAGTGAGCATGTCATAATATCCAACTTGGATATTATGCAGCTCTCATTTGTTTTTGAAAATGAAGAAAGACAAGAAAAAACATTTTTTTTTTCTTTTTTCAATTTTCAAAACTTTGTGACAAAAAGTGAGGTCTGCAAAATACTCACTATACCTCTCAGCAAATAGCTTTGGGTGTCTACTTTCCAAAATGGGGTCATTTGGGGGGGTTTTGTGCCACCTGGGCATTCCATGGCCTCCGAAACTGTGATAGGCAGTGAAGAGTGAAATCAAAAATTCACGCCCTTAGAAAGCCTGAAGGCGGTGCTTGGTTTTCGGGGTCCCGTACGTGGCTAGGCTCCCAAAAAGTCTCACACATGTGGTATCCCCGTACTCAGGAGAAGCAGCAGAATATATTTTGGGGTGTAATTTCACATATTCCCATGGCATGTTTGAGCAATATATCATTTAGTGACAACTTTGTGCAAAAAAAAAAAAAAAAAAATTTGAATTTGTCTCTTTCCCGCAACTTGTGTCGCAATATAAAATATTCCATGGACTCGACATGCCTCTCAGCAAATAGCTTGGAATGTCTACTTTCCAAAATGGGGTCATTTGGGGGGGTTTTGAACTGTCCTGGCATTTTATGCACAACATTTAGAAGCTTATGTCACACATCACCCACTCTTCTAACCACTTGAAGACAAAGCCCTTTCTGACTTTGTTTACATGAAAAAGATTTTTTTTTGCAAAAAAATTACTTTGAACCCCCAAAAATGATATATTTTTTTAAAGCAAATGCCCTACAGATTAAAATGGTGGGTGTTTCATTTTTTTTTTTCACACGGTATTTGCGCAGCGATTTTTCAAACGCATTTTTTGGGGAAAAAACATACTTTTTTAAATTTTAATGCACTAAAACACACTATATTGCCCAAATGTTTGATGAAATAAAAAAGATGATCTTAGGCCGAGTACATGGATACCAAACATGACATGCTTTACAATTGCGCACAAATGTACAGTGGCAACAAAATAAATACATTTTTAAAAGCCTTTACAGGTTACCACTTTAGATTTACAGAGGAGGTCTACTGCAAAAATTACTGCCCTCGATCTGACCTTCGCGGTGATACCTCACATGCATGGTGCAATTGCTGTTTACGTTTGACGACAGACCGCCGCTTGCGTTCGCCTTAGCGCGAGAGCAGGGGGCGACAGGGGTGCTTTTTTTTTTTTTTTCCTTTATTATTTTTTTTCTTTTTTATCTTATTTTTAAACTGTTCCTTTCATTTTTTTTTTTTTAATCATTTTTATTGTTATCTCGGGGAATGTAAATATCCCCTATGATAGCAATAGGTAGTGACAGGTACTCTTTTTTGAAAAAATTGGGGTCTATTAGACCCTAGATCTCTCCTCTGCCCTCAAAGCATCTGACGACACCAAGATTGGTGTGATAAAATGCTTCCCCAATTTCCCAATGGCACTATTTACATCCGGCGAAATCTAAGTCATAAAATGCTCGTAGCTTCCAGTTTCTTAGGCCATAGAAATGTTTGGAGCCCCTCTGGTCTCTGATCAGCTCTATGGTCAGCTGGCTGAATCACCGGCTGCATTCTCAGGTTCCCTGTTGAGACAGGAGAGCCAGAGAAAAACACGGAAGACGGTGAGGGGGGGGGGATTCCCTCCCACGGCTTGTAAAAGCAGTCTAGAGGCTAATTAGCCGCTAGGATTGCTTTTACATGAAAGCCGACCGCTGGCTGAAAAGAATGATACCAAGATGATACCTAAACCTGCAGGCATCATTCTGGTATAACCACTCAAAGTCGTGAATGGCGTACCTGAAGACAAAAAAATGGTTAACAATAAAGCACAGTAAACGGTAAAGTATAAAAAATTGCATACCTGAAAAGCAAACATGATAAAACATAATAACAATAAAACATTGCAGAATAGAATACAGTAAAAAAGAGCAGAACAATAGAGAGAATAGAGGAGAGAGAACAATAAAACGACAACTATTTTTTTTTATTTTATATATATTTTTTTTTTTTTTTTTACACTTTTTTTGTAACTAACTTTTTTAACGGTAACCGGTTCCAGGTTCGGGTCTCTGGCATCTTGGGAGACCCTGTGAAAGTGCGCCTAGTCTGTGCAATGCTCTACCCTACGCTAATACTCAACTAGTGAATGGTAGCGTTCAAAACATTCACCAATGCAAAGACCAGGATTGTCAGGACAGGAGGGACAATAATAGCGGGTGTCACGCCTATATCCGCGCTTGCTGCAGACACGACATCTTTTTTGGGGGGGTTCGTTGGGTAGGGGTACTCGGGAGGACATAAAGAAAATGCCTCTCATGCAGCCGACTGCATTTGGTTGGGGATGTGAATGGGGGAAGTACAGGCGCTGCAGAAGCGGTGGGTTCCCAATTAGGATTGGCGAATGCAGCAGGAAGGGCACTATGGGCACGACGGGCCTGTGTTTCTCTTCTTGGTGGCAGCGGGACACTACTTGTGCTTGCCACCTCACCAGCTTGAACTGCACTTATGGGACTTGCCACGTCACCAAGTGTTACTGCAGTGCTGGTTTGACTATGACCGGGGTGTACTAGGCCACTGGTGCTTGCCAGTTCAATAAAAAGCTACCAAAAAAACTGTTAGCGATCGCAGGGATCAGGCCTGACTCTGCGAACGCTGCAGTTATGCGTTAAGTGTTTTGTAAGTGACAGTGATCGATCGATACTGCACTTGGGTGGGCTGAGCTGGGCCGGGCGGAGGGGCAAAATGCAGGTGCTAGCAGGTATCTGGGCTGATCCCGCTAACACTGCGTTTTTGGGAACCCTAAACTGCTGGGGACGCTAGTATAGATCTGATCGGATCAGATATTGATCCGATCAGATACTATACCACTAAGGGAGGTGTACGGTGCGTGTGTGAGTGTTAGCGCTACTGGCGCTAATCTGACGCTGCCTGGGGCTGGTGCTTGCTTGCCAGTTCACTAAAATGCTACCAAAAAAACTGTTAGCGATCGCAGGGATCAGGCCTGACTCTGCGACCGCTGCAGTTATGCGTTTAGTGTTTTGTAAGTGACAGTGATCGATCGATACTGCACTTGGGTGGGCTGGGCGGAGGGGCAAAACGCAGGTGCTAGCAGGTATCTGGGCTGATCCCGCTAACACTGCGTTTTTGGGAACCCTAAACTGCTGGGGACGCTAGTATAGATCTGATCAGATATTGATCCGTTCAGATACTATACCACTAAGGGAGGCGTATGCTGCGTGCATGGGTGTTAGCGGTACTGGCACTAATCTGATGCTGCCTGGGGCGACGCATATCACCGCCGGGCGATCAGGGGGCTAAACCTTTATTCGGTAATAAATGGCGGGTGCCCTGACACTATAAAAAATAAACGAACTAACCAGCGTCAACCGTAACACTTATACTGTGATCAGTGGTGAAAGGGTTAACTAGGGGGCAATCAAGGGGTTAAAACATTTATTAGATAGTATATGGGGGTCCCTGTCGCTATAAAACGCTGACGGCGAACCTAAATATTTACGTCCCTAACTAGCGTCACCAGCGACACTAATACAGCGATCAGAAAAATGATCGCTTAGTGACACTGGTGACGGGGGGTGATCAAGGGGTTAAAACTTTATTGGGGGGGTTAGGGGGGTACCCTAGACCTAAAGGGGGCTATCAGTAACTGTCCTAACACTGTAACTGTCACAAACTGACACCAATACAGTAATCAGAAAAAAAAAAAAAAAAAAAAAACCTGCTTGGTGTCAGTTTGTGACCGGGGGGGTGATCGGGGGGGGGGGGGCGATCGGGGTGTTTTGTGTGCCTGGCATGTTCTACTGTGAGGTGTAGTGTTGGTGCACTCACAGTGATGTCTTCTCTCCTCGGCGCTGGAACGGAAACTACCGAGCCGAGGAGAGATGACATCATTTCCTTTGCTGCTGTTTAGCATACAGCAGCAAAGGAATGTTCCCATTGGCCGGCGGCGATCGCGAGGGGGGGGCCACGAACGGATGGTCCTCCCCCTCACCTCCGATCGCCGGAGAACAAAAGACGACCGCCTCGGGCACCGGGAGGGGGGGTCCGATCGGACCCCCCACCCGCGGAAGGCAAATCACGTACATGTACGTGATTTTGCCTGTCCGTGCCACCTTGCCGACGTACATCGGCGTGAGGCGGTCGTCAAGTGGTTAAGAATATAATACAGCGTTATTTTTACATTCTACATTTTGATATTGTTCTTGTAATATTTTACTATTTTATTATTAAATCAATTTTTGAGTTTTTACACGAGAACTGAACAGACTTTCTTGGAACTTTCCTCATCGATAGGGATGAACCGGACACCCCCCGGTTCGCGGCAAAACATGCGAACAGACCGAAAGTTTGCACGAACATTCGAACATCGTTAAACTCTATGGGATCCGAACATGAAAAATCTAAAGTGCGAATGTTAAAGGCTAATATGTAAGTTATTGTCCTAAAAAGTGCTTGGGGACCCAGGTCCTGCCCCAGGGAACATGTATCAATGCAAAAAAAAAAGTTTTAAAATTGTCCGGGAGCAGTGATTTTAATAATGCTTAATGTGAAAAAATAAAAGTGAAATATTCCTTTAAATATCGTACCTGGGGGGTGACTATAGTATGCCTGTAAAATGCGCATTTCCCGTGTTTAGAACAGTCCCTGCACAAAATGACATTTCTAAAGGAATAAAAGTCATTCAAAACTGCTTGCAGCTGTAATGTAATGTCGGGTACCGGCAATATGGATGAAAATTAAGAAAAACGGCATGGGTACCCCTCCCCCCCAGCTCATTACCAGGTCCTTTGGGTCGTGTATCGATATTAAGGGGAACCCTGTACCCAGATTAAAAAAAGAAAGGGTGTGGGGCCCCCAGGCCCTATATACTCTGAACAGCAGTATACAGGTGGTCCAAACAAGATAGGGACTGTAGATTTGTTCTTAAGTAATTTGGAAAAGGTACATTTTGTGTAGCCCCAGCCAAAAAAAAAACAATTTTTAAGCTTTTTGGATAACTCATAGGGAAGGGTTATCACCCCTGTAACATTTGTTTTGCTGTCTGTGCCCCTGTTCAGAAGATTTCACCTCACTTTCTGTCCCAATGACAATTAGATTTAGAAAATTTGGGGTTATTAGGGAAACAAGGATTGTTGATAAAACATCAGTGGAGACATCTTTTTCCCATATTAACTCTTACAGGAGATAATTTCCCTTCCTAGGGGTAGATTTCCTCTCACTTCCTGTTGTCTCCCTCCGTTTGTAAGTGGGAGTCGTTTGTAAGTCGGATGTTTGAAGGTAGGGGACTGCCTGTATATACTATAAGGTCTGCCCTATATACTCTGCAGAAAATAGGGCCTTAGGTGTTGGTGGTACCAGAACACTGTAAGCCCTCACAGTTACTCTTGGTGGGCGCTGGAACGGGCCCTGCTGTGAGATATTATATCAAGGATTGTAATTACATGCCACTGTTAAACAGGGGCAGAAAAAATTGGGCCTTTGGTGGTGGTGCCACAACACTGTAAGCCCTCACAGTTACTCTTGGTGGGTGCAGGAAGGGCCCTGCTGTGAAATATTAGATAACAAAAAAATTGGGTCTTAGGCAGTGGCGGTGGTGCCACAACACTGTAATCCCTCACAGATTCTGTTGAGTGATGGAACGAGCCCTGCAGTGAAATATTAGAGCAAATATTGTAATTACACACCCCTATTAAACAGGGGCAGAAAAATTGGGCCTTAGGCACTGGTGTTGGTGCCACAACACTGCAACCCCTCACAGATACTCTAGTTGAGCGCAGGAATGAGTCCTGCTGTGAAATATTACAGCAAAAATTGTAATTACACGCCTCTGTTAAACAGGGGCAGAAAAATTAGGCCATAGGCACTGGTGGTGGTGCCCTGAAATAAAAATGTTCTAAAAAGCTATCAACATGAACATTGAGGAGGAATAGGATAGTCACTAAGCATTAAGGATGAGCCGAACGCCCCCCCGGTTCGGTTCACACCAGAACCTGCGAATGGACCGAAAGTTTGCGCGAACTTTAGAACCCCATTGAAGTCTATGGGACTCGAATGTTCGAAATCAAAAGTGCTAATTTTAAAGGCTAATTTCCATGGTATTGTCCTAAAAAGGGTTTGGAGACCCGGGTCCTGCCCCAGGGGACATGTATCGATGCAAAAAAAAAGTTTTAAAAATGGCGGATTTTTTGGGAGCAGTGATTTAATGATGCTTAAAGTGAAAAAAAAAGTGAAATATTCCTTCAAATATCGTACCTGGGGGGTGTCTATAGTATGCCTGTAAAGTGGCGCGTGTTTCCTGTGCCTAGAACAGTCCCTGCACAAAATGACATTTTTAAAGGAATAAAAGTCATTTAAAACTGCTTGCGGCTTTAATGTAATGTCGGGTCCCGGCAATGTGGATGAAAATCAGTGAGACAAACGGCATGGGTACCCCCCCCCCCTAGTCCATTACCAGGCCCTTTGTGTCTTGTATGGATATTAAGGGGAACCCCGCACCCAAATTAAAAAAAGGAAAGGCGTGGGCCCCTCAGGCCCTATATACTCTGAACAGCAGTATACAGGCGGTGCAAACAAGACAGGGACTGTAGGTTTGTTGTCAAGTAGAATCTGTTTGTAATTGTGAACTGGTACATTTTTAAAGTGTAGCTCCAGACAAAAAATCTATTTTAAGCTTTTTAGAAAACATAGGGAAGGGTTATCACCCCTGTGACATTTGTTTTGCTGTCTGTGCACCTCGTCAGAAGATTTCACCTCACTTTCTGTCCCAATGACAAATGTTTTTTGACAATTTGGGTTTTTTAGTGAAACAAGGATTGTTGATAAAGCATCAGTGGAGAGGAGACACGTTTTTCCCATATTAACTCTTACAGGAGAGAATTTCCCTTCCTATGGGGTAGATTTCCTCTCCCTTCCTGTTGTCTCCTTCCGTTTGCAAGTAGGAGTCATTTGTAAGTTGAATGTTTAAAAGTAGGGGCCTGCCCTATATACGCTGCAGAAATTGGGGCCTTAGGTGTTGGTGTTGCCACAACACTGTAAGCCCTCAGTTACTCTTGGTGGGCGCAGGAACGGGCCCTGCTGTGAAATATTAGATCAAGAATTGTAATTACATGCCCCTGTTGAACAGGGTCAGAAAAATTGGGCCTTTGGTGGTGGCGGTAGTGGTGCTGGTGCCACAACACTGTAAGTCCTCACAGTCAGGGGCGTAACTATAGGGGGCGCAAGAGTCGCGGCCGCGACTGCACCCTGTGCTGCAGGGGACCCGTGCGCCCCCCCCTTTACACATAGCTGGCGGCATCATTGCCTAGGAGTACCAGTGCGTGCACCGTGCGCACAGGTGGCTGCTTGCTAGAGGTGGGGGGTGACTAGCAGTGGCACTGGCTGCTCTTTAGTTCTGCATTCCCCGCATGACCTGTGTCCTTGGCTGGCTCCTCTGGGTCCCCCTCTCCTGCTCCATGCAGCGCCGCTCAGTCCGGGGTCAGTCCCGCCCCCTGAGTCGGCTCACACTGCACTGCATGCTTCTCCCTGGCAAACTAAGCACACAGATGCAGTGCAGCCCTGTGAGAGCCGGCTCCTCGGAGGACACCGCAGGCTTGTCTGCCAGCCCCCCTCCTCCCCCGTCATACACAGATTACAGGTCTTTTTGGGATATACACTGATCATCTGTGCAGCACGCTGGAGGGAGCCCAGGCCACCATGGATGAGTGCCCGGCCTGCAGCTTGGTCATGGTGAGTGAGATGCCACACACACAAAGCTAACACCCCAACATATAATCTATGAGGCATAATGAGTCTTTTGAACAGTTCATTTTTTTCCAGAAGTTTTTGGAAAATGTGGAAAAAAATGAAAACGCATTTTTTCTTTTTTACACAAAGTTGTCTGTTTATAAGATATTTCCAACATATAGCATTTACATAGCAAAAATAACACCCCGAAATACATTCCTCCTGAGTAAAACGATACCACGTGTGAGACTTTTACACAGCTTGACCACATACAGAGATCCAACATGCAAGGAGCACCATTAGGTATTCCAGGCACACATAGCATGCACATACCAAGAATCACACCCCAAAATACATTATGCTAAGCAAAGAGAAACAAAAGATTACCTGTGGTTTTAGTAGTAAAGTTGTCCACAGGAGGATAGCACTGGTCCAGGCAGCAGGCAGGGACTCGGTCAGCAACAGCGAACACAATTTTTCAGGCAGCAGACAGAAATACTGTCCATAGTCAGTACAGGCAGCAGGCAGGGATACTGTCCATAGGTCAGTGCAGTGCAGGGTCAGTGCAGGCAGAGATTGTCAGCAGTGCCAAAATATTGGTCTTGGTAGTAGGCAGGAACATGGTCCATGTGCTGTGGTCAGTGCGACAGACAGAGGCATGACGGCAGTAAGTCCTACAGGCAGCAGGCAGATATAGGGCCTCGTTCAGGACAGAATGGGGACAGGGGTAGAGGCTTCTCCCACCCAAATCTCTTTGAAGCCTCCGAGTCTCCAGACCCTAATCTAGGAATGAGAAAAGAAAATTGTTTTCTTCATCCAGAAAAACTATTCTGGAGCCCCTCACATATGTGAGACCCCTGTGTTGAATCCCACTAGTCCAGTTGCAGGGTACAAGATCAGTCCAAGAGGCAGGCAAGAGGCATGGTCAAACAGTCCAAGGTCAGTTCCAGATCAGGCAGAGGTATGTACAGAATCGTTAGGCAGAAGCATGGTCGAATAACAGTCCAGGGTCAGTTCCAGATCAGGCAGAGGTATGTACAAAATCGGCAGGCAGAAGCATGGTCAAATAAGCCAGGGTCAGTTACAGAGCAGGCAGTGACATAAGGGGTGTGAAGGCAGGAACTGTGGATTACGTTTACCATACTTCACTAATAATGGTAACGGCGGAAACATTCACCTATACAGAGGCCTGGTTGGGAAGGACATTGTGCACAATAATAAGATGCGTCTCTTCTGACTCCTGCTCTGGTACACACCTTACATCTTTTTTGACGTCTTTGGCCTGTTGGTTTGGGAGGGAGTTTATCTGGAAAGTGGCGTTCGGAGAGTCGACTAACATCTGATTGGATGTTTTCTGGTGGGCCGTTCGGGAATACAAGGGCAGTGTAAATTTCCTCCTGGTAGCCAAGGAAGGGTTGGGGGTTTTGGGTGGAGTTGCGGTAAATGATATAGGAGTTGTATATGGCCAATTGAAAAAAATAAATTGCTACTTTTTTGTACCAATGGCATGTCCTTGTAGCAAGGTATGGTTCCAACATTTGATCGTTGAAGTCGACTCCCCCCATAAACGAATTGTATTCATGGATGCGTGTGGGTTTCTGGATGGGACCATTCCTTCTGGGGATTTCCACACATAGGTGTTATTGTGGATGGAAGACAACATATACACATCCCTTCTGTCCCTCCACTTCACTGCCAGAATCTCTTTGTTACGCAGACTTGCCGTTTCTCCTTTTCTCAACTTCTTATTAACAAGACTTTGAGGAAAGCCCTTCCGATTCTTTTTTACAGTGCCACATGCTGGCGTCTTCTTCCTATGAAGGTTGTGGAACAGGGGCAGAGAAGTGTAGAAGTTGTCTACATACAGGTGGTATCCTTTGTTGAGTAGGGGGTATATGAGGTCCCAAACAACTTTCCTGCTGGTTCCCAAGTAGTCCGGGCAATTAGGGGGCTGCAGCTGGGTGTCCTTCCATTTGTACACTATGAAGGAATATGTGTACCCTGTGGCTCGGTCACATAGTTTGTACACCTTCACCCCATAGCGGGCCCTTTTGCTGGGGATAAATTGCTTAATTTTAATCCTGACGCTAAATTTCACAAGGGACTCATCCACACATATGTGTTGGCCGGGGGTGAACAGCTGTGGGAATACTTCAGAAAAATAAATTTAATATTGGCCGAATTTTGTAAAGCCTGTCATAATTTGGATCATTTCGGGGAGGGCACTGGGTATTGTCGCTGAAATGTAGGAACCTCATTATCAGATACCTGGTTCTGGGCATTACCGTGGAGAAGAGCGGCATGTGGTGGAGGGGGTGGGTTGACCAATAGGAACGGAATTTGTTTTTTTTGGTGAGCCCCATATTAAATGTGAGGCCCAAAAAAACCTTGAACTCCTCCACTGTCAGGTCTCTCCACTCGTAGGGACGGGCATAATATGATGTGGGATTTTGCAAAATAAATTGCTGTGCATACAGGTTGCACTGGGTAACAATTGTCCTCCCTAAAAATTAAATTAAAAAAATTAATTGGGGTAAAGTTTTCTGTATCCACCTGGACTCCTGGCTGGGCAGTGAAAGGGGGAACGCTAGCTTCTCCTGAATTAGGAGGAAGCCACAAGGGGTTCTGGAGGGCAGAGGGAAGGCTGGCATGGGACCTAACCCTTTGGGGCTGAGGTGACACCCCACTGGTACTTGGCCTTTCTTGCCGAGGTACTGCAGTGCTGGTGGATGCCACTGCGGTGCTGGTGGATGCCACTGCCTCCTCACTAGAACGCCTTCGTTTGGCGGGCCGAGTTTCTTCCTCCTCTGAGTCTGTTAGTGTTCCACTACTGAGGACTGGCTCATAATTTACGGCAGAATCCAAATTGGAAATGGAATCCAAAAAAGACAGCTCCCCGTTGCTCCCGTCGGCTGTGGAAAGAATGTGGTATGCCTCCTCGGCGGAAAAGCTTTTTTTGGACATGGCTGCTGGTGGTTATGAGATTGCACAGGGGTGTGCTAAGCCTGCACTGATGAGGTGGCACTGATTGATGGCACAGATGGGCACTGATGAGGCAGCACAGATGGGCACTGATCGCACAGATGGGCACTGATGAGGCGACACAGATGGGCACTGAGGAAGCAGCACAGATGTGCACTGATTGCACAGATTTACACTAATGAGGCGGCACAGGTGGGCACAGATATGCACTGATGTGGCACTGGTGAGGTGGCACAGATGGGCACTGATTGCACAGATGTGCACTGAGGCGGCACAAATGGGCACTGATTGGTACAGATGGGCGCTGATGAGGTGGCACAGATGGGCACTAATGAGATGGCACAGATGGGCACTGATGAGTTGGCACAGATGGGCACTGATGAGTTGGCACAGATGCTCACTGATTGCACAGATGGCCACTGATAGGCACAAGTGGGCACAGATGGCACTAGATGGATGTCACTGTGGGCACTGTTGGGCACTTTTTGGGCACACTTTTACTTTCCGTCACAAATTTACTCACAGAAGCTCTCTCTCCTCACACGCTGTCTCTGTGTGAGGAGAGAGAGCCGGCAATGAGAGATGATCTCAATTGTTTACATTTCAGATCATCTCCCATTGGAGGCGGCTATCGCGCTGTAAATGGCCGCTGTGATTGGCCGTTTACAGCGATCTGTGATTGGCTTTGTCCAAGGGACCCGGCCAACACAGATTTTCCCCGAGGCGTGCTCATGAGAGCGCGCTGGGAACGAGGAAAGGGAACGACGTCAATAGACATAGTCCCGGTATTTTAGATCCGCGCTGTTGCCGTCATTTGGCAATGGCCCGGATCTGAAGTGGTTAAATAAGGACAAGTGTGTTGCAGTGTGTTTTTGGTGCATTTAGGTGTGTTCCAATGCGTTCCAGTGCGGTTTTGATGCGTTTTACAGCGTTCCAGTACTGTCCAGTGCAGAAACAATGCAGCATGTTCTACTTTTTTTCTGGATCTGGAACACACTGGAACTGCAAGCACTGATGTGAACTATGCCATTGAAAACCATATAACCTATTTTCCATGCATTTTTGATGCAGGAAAAAAAAATGCACTAGACTGCATGTGGTGTGAACTGGCCCTTATGCTAAACACAATTTGGAGGGTAAGTATGAAGCATATTTCTGAAGTGACATCCATATTTCAAAGTATTGTATAACAGTGTTACATTTTTTGAATTTATGAAATTAAGGGGATTGATTTGGTAGAAGAAAAAGAAAATAATAAGGGTGAAAATATTTTTATGGTATATGAAGCAAAAGGTTTAAAAAGTTCACTTTTCCTTATATAGAATCAAAATTGAAAATATATTCATATCAATTATCTTAAGATCTAAAAGTATGTTTGGATACGATTGTGATGCATTTGAGGTATAAATTGATTTAGATAAGAAAATGATTAAGCTTGTTTAATCAATAATTTTGAGAGGGAAATGCTGGAAAGTTTTCTTTTATCTGATTATTTAATATTCATTAACAAATATTAACACATGAATGAATGAATGGGATCTTTTCAGAATAATTGAGTATATATATATATATATATATATATATATATATATATATATATATATATATATATATATATATATATCCCTATCTTCTATGTATGGATAAGGTGAAATTATATATAGACTTAGATTTGTGAAAATATACATTGTTATAAACTTCATAAGCAATTCTATGTAGAGTCAACATGTGTTAGTAATTCAGGGTGAGCCGAGTTCTCACCTTCCCCCATCACATGAGAAGGAAGGTCTAATTTCTTAAGATGTAAAAGTTTCAGTATTTTGGTTAAGATTTTAGGATAAGTTGTTTATATTACAAATTTTCTTGATTAGAATATTAATAAGAACATTAGGTTTTTAATGAATATATATATATATATATATATATATATATATATTTTATTTGATCTTATATTAAAATAAACTTATAGGGGGCATGGCCGAGTGCATGGAGCAATAGGAAGTGTCCTCCTGGAGCTCCCACACGCTGGATTAAACGAGGCTCATGCCGCTTCCCAGCTCCAGCAATAAGGTCGGTAATGGGGAGGAGAGGTGGAGGAGAAGGACACCATACCCCCGATCCACACCTTGGGGGGGGGAAATAGACCATTTTTTCATCCAAGATGGTGCCTGCCCAGACCTCAGGAACACACGGGGCCTCACAAGGAGCTGCTTCACACCCCACATGAAGACTAGACAGCGTGCCAGGTCCCCTGCAGACTCAGAACGGTTCTGTCTGTTCTGCCTGCCAGTTCCCTGACTCACACCAGTCCTTTGGTAGATGGGACATGGAAGCCTACATTAAGGCCCTCCCTACCAGGCATGACTTTGAGGCCTGTGTACAGAGACTCGAGCTCTCATACAAGCAAGAGATAACAGAGCTGCGCAGAGATGTTACAAACATGCTAGAAGAAGTGGAGCATAATGTGGAGGAGACTGCGTCCACCCTGCAAGCACATGAAGTCATCTTACATGAGCATACCCTGCAAATCCAGCAACTAATGTACCATCAAGATGACCAAGAGAATAGGGCCAGACGCAACAATATACGTATCTGTGGCCTCCCAGAGTCTGTGGAAACCAAAGACCTAGCCCCTGCAGTCATCTCCATGTTTAACAAACTGCTCCAAAAAGATAAAGATGCCCCTCTGGAACTCGATCATGTTCACAGAGCCCTAAGAATCCGAACCTGGAACATCCCAGAGACGTTATCTGCAGAGTACACTTTTATGGGATTAAAGACGCCTTCATGCAAGCAGCACGGGCCCAAGAAGCCATATACTTCAAAGGCACCCCAGTGTCTCTACTCCCAGACATATCCAAGCTGACTCTGGACATACGGCGTGCTCTGAAACCCCTTACAGGCACTCTTCAAGTGAAACAGATTAAGTATCATTGGGGGTTCCCATTTAATGCTTTTGCATCTCATGAAGGGAAGTCAGCGACATTTCACACACTGGGTGATCTCCCCAAGTTCCTCTGGACTTTTTAGCTACCACAGATCCCCATACCGGATTGGCCACTGCATGCAACTACTCCTGGATTCCAAGTCGCTACGGGCTGGCAAAGACAATCCAAGAAGAATAAGCACTCTAAATCAGAAGCCTGCAAGGCGACAGATGGATGAACCTCTGCTGACTGCCCCCATATTTCTCTTCACAGGCACCAGAACAGTGAAGCCATCCCTGTTTACAGTTCTGTTGGGACATTACACTAGTAGTGTAAATTAGATTTAAATGAGTGCATGTGATCAGTGCAAAGACCACACGTGACAAATTAAATCGTGGCGCTATTGATCAATAAATCTATACCACCTCCAAGGTGAAAGATATAACCTAACACACACCTTATGATCGGTGCCTATCTGTATATGGTGCAAAAAAATAAATATATAACACAAAAAATCATATATATATATAGATGTGTGCAATAGTACTATGGTGAAAACATACTATTGATAGATCTACACCAAAAAATGTCTAAACAATGTATCACAACACCACAAAATTATAACACAAAATTGAGAATAAATGTGACTTGGTGTCAATATCACTCAGATGCTGTTGTGAAGGTAACTTATATATATAAGCCCATCAGATGTCAATCCGTGAGCATCCCCGCACACTTCTATAAAAGTGACTGTGTAAATAAAGTCTCTTAAATATCACACAAGTGTGCCAACAAGTGTCCACATCAGTGCTAAAAGCAATAAAACTGGTGCATCCGCAAATTCCTTAATTATAGGAGTGTAGTTTCTTCTAGTGCAATCTTCCACCACACCTCTGTGTTCAGTGACCACTCTCCCTATGGACAGCCACTCACCAACTCCTCATGCCTCCACTTGCGTATGAGGCTAAAAGGCATAGATGTCTGCTTCTATTGGCAAGGTTTAAATCTTATCCATCCGGAAGAGCGTTCCATGTGAAGACAAGAAAAACTTCCAATAGTGTAATACTGTAAAACTCTTTTAATAAATCACACTGTAAATACCACTTCAACAGTTTCACTCATATTGTGTAAAAAAATATAAAACCACAGCAAACTCCACAGCAATCTGTCAGGTGTAATATCAACCGGCTGCTAAGATCAATCTCCCAGGGGGTATGCGGTCACGGCGGACCCTCTGTGAGCCAGCGTGTAGGAAGTATCTCTCACCCTCTCCCCGCCTGCTTCTTGAATAGATACCGCCGTCTCCCCCACTCGATGATCCGTGCAGCTAACTTCCTTCTGTCACACGTACGTGGTGTTATCCTGCATACGGCCACGCCCCCGACATGTTTCGATACGCTTGTATCTTAATCATGGGATCATCCCATGATTAAGATACAAGCGTATCGAAACATGTCGGGGGCGTGGCCGTATGCAGGATAACACCACGTACGTGTGACAGAAGGAAGTTAGCTGCACGGATCATCGAGTGGGGGAGACGGCGGTATCTATTCAAGAAGCAGGCGGGGAGAGGGTGAGAGATACTTCCTACACGCTGGCTCACAGAGGGTCCGCCGTGACCGCATACCCCCTGGGAGATTGATCTTAGCAGCCGGTTGATATTACACCTGACAGATTGCTGTGGAGTTTGCTGTGGTTTTATATTTTTTTACACAATGTGAGTGAAACTGTTGAAGTGGTATTTACAGTGTGATTTATTAAAAGAGTTTTACAGTATTACACTATTGGAAGTTTTTCTTGTCTTCACATGGAACGCTCTTCCGGATGGATAAGATTTAAACCTTGCCAATAGAAGCAGACATCTATGCCTTTTAGCCTCATACGCAAGTGGAGGCATGAGGAGTTGGTGAGTGGCTGTCCATAGGGAGAGTGGTCACTGAACACAGAGGTGTGGTGGAAGATTGCACTAGAAGAAACTACACTCCTATAATTAAGGAATTTGCGGATGCACCAGTTTTATTGCTTTTAGCACTGATGTGGACACTTGTTGGCACACTTGTGTGATATTTAAGAGACTTTATTTACACAGTCACTTTTATAGAAGTGTGCGGGGATGCTCACGGATTGACATCTGATGGGCTTATATATATAAGTTACCTTCACAACAGCATCTGAGTGATATTGACACCAAGTCACATTTATTCTCAATTTTGTGTTATAATTTTGTGGTGTTGTGATACATTGTTTAGACATTTTTTGGTGTAGATCTATCAATAGTATGTTTTCACCATAGTACTATTGCACACATCTATATATATATAATTTTTTGTGTTATATATTTATTTTTTTGCACCATATACAGATAGGCACCGATCATAAGGTGTGTGTTAGGTTATATCTTTCACCTTGGAGGTGGTATAGATTTATTGATCAATAGCGCCACGATTTAATTTGTCACGTGTGGTCTTTGCACTGATCACATGCACTCATTTAAATCTAATTTACACTGTTTGTTTACAATAAGTGGCAGCTGTAGGTAGGAACTTTTAACTGGGTGAATAAGATCATCATTGTTAACCATCCTTAGCGCAGTGGGGGTTGACCTAGTATAGGAGGGATTGTTTTACCTAGGACAACCATATATTCATACATTACACTAGTAACCCATTTTTTATTTTCCACATATAGGTTTTGACTTTTTTCCTTAGACATATGATCCCCTCTTGTATGAGAGACACCCCTGTTTGTGATTATTGTCCTCTCCACACCACAGGTTCCCTCCTGCCCCCCCCTTCCCCCCCCCACCTCTCTACAGAACATTGTTATATCTAGAAGCCCAGTAAAGGACTCTGAATGCTGCCAGGTTTATAGTGTATCTTTATAGGACTCCTCCTTCCAGATAATCACTTGCAGATGTTAAAAATGCATGCAGCAGTGCAGGGCCCTTTCTATGTACATAGAAAAAGTTTATAGATGTTGCCCGGTGTGTGCGGGCCCCTCTGTGCATTGACCGCGACCCCCCCACTTAGGGTTTTCAGCGCCCATAGCAGTCTTAGCTGATATGTTGACCACAATGTTATTAGTGAGGCCATTAAGGACTTGGTTTTCTTTTTCTCCTTCTGCTTTCCTTTTTTTACCACTTTTTATACTTTCCTTCTATCTTCTCACCAATAGATGTTGCTCTACTCCTCCCTTCATTCCCTCCACCCTCTCCTTTGAGACAGCGAGCCTCACCTATGTTAACTTTTGTCTACCCCACAAATTACTTCCTTCATGGCAGTACAAGCCTCCTTGAAAGTCTCCTCTTTAAATTGCAGGGACCTTAACACCCCAGAGAAGAGAAGGAAAATACTGTACCATTTTCATAAACTACGTACCCAAATCCTTCTTCTGCAAGAAACTCACTTTAGGTCGGACACTATTCCACAATTTCTCCATAAACAATATCCCACCTGGTTTCACAGTACCAACCCCTTGGCAAAATCTAAAGGGGTTTCCATTGCGTTTCACGCCTCATTCACCCCAGACGTCCTTGACACCTGTATTGATCCATCAGGCAGATATGTCTTTCTCAAATTGTCACACATGAATATGATTTATACTGTAATTAACATATACTCTCCAAATCAGGATCAGCAGCAATTTCTCTCCTCGGTGATCTCTCGTCTGAAGCGATTCAGCACAACCAACATGATCCTGGGAGGTGATCTCAATGCCACCTTGATACCCAGTCTCGACTGGCAAGTCCTCAATCCCCCCGGCCTCCCTGACCAAAATACGAGCACTTCTATCTGACTTATCCCTAGTGGACGTGTGGAGAATGTTACACCCCACCACTAAAGACTACACATACTATTCTCCGGCACATTCTTCCTATAGTAGACTGGACTACCTCCTCATTTCCCAATCTCTATTAGATTACTCTCCTTCCGCCTCTATAGGCCTCACCCTTCGGTCTTATCATGCCCCCATACACATGAGCCTGGGAAACATCCACACACACACACAAGAAGAGAACCTCTTGAAGGTTGAATGATAATCTACTGTCTGACTTAGTTTGCACACAGGACATCATACAGACCATCAAACACTTTGTATAAGACCATGCCCAGGATGCCACTAATCCGCTTACGAAATGGGAAGCACTAAAATGTGTTCTTAGGGGTAAATTTATCCAACATGGCTCCCGACTTAAACGAGCGCGCCTTCTCGCCAGTATAGCCACTTTGGAAGAATCACGTAAAAAAACCCTGATAACATGGTATTGCTAGATCTCACCAACGCTGGAGGGATCTCTTGCAAATTTTTCCAGAGCGTTCTATGGTGGCGCGAGACAAGGGGCGATTCATCCATTATTCTCAAGCCAACAAATGTGGCAGACACCTAGCAAACACACTCCAACCCCAACAGGCCCGGCAACCTATTCCGTTTATCAAATCCTCAATCAAAGGTAAAATATTGAACGACTCGGCCATAGCCGAAGAATTCCACCAATATTACTCCACTCTGTATAATCTCGCCACACGGGCTCCACAGCCTACGCCTCACCTGCAGGACTTGTCCTCATATATCCGGGAGACAGCACTCCCACCCTTTCCAGCATCCGACAGAGGACCTAGAATCTGCCTTGTCCGAAATGGAATTTCAAACTGCCATAAAAAAACTTTAAAAATGGTAAGAGCCATGGCCTGGATGGGTTTTTCTCACACTTTTACAAAACGTTTGCACTCCAACTTGCACCCTTGCTAGCAAAAGCATTTAATGCCATAGATGAAACCCTTGCTCCTTCCCCTACTTTACTCCAAGCCCAAATAGTAGTTATTCCAAAACCAGGTAAGGACCCCTCTCTATGCCTCAACTACAGACCGATATCCCTTCTAAATATAGATTTAAAATTAAATACAAAGATCCTCGCGAATCGCCTCTCGCCTTTACTGCCCTAGACAATACATAAAGACCAAGTGGGCTTTGTCCCTGGACGTGAAGCCAGGGACAACACCACCAAAACCATACACCTTATAGCATATGCCCAACGCAATCATATACCGACCTGCCTTCTCTCTTTCTGATGCAGAAAAGGCCTTTGACAGGGTCAGTTGGCCCTTTCTCCACTCTACCCTCTCCCAGCTAGGACTAGGCCCGAAAATTCTTGCACGCATCATGTCCCTATACTCCAGACCCTCTGCCACGATTCTGGTGAACTGTACCCAATCAGATAAACGTACGATCGCTAATAGCACTAGGCAGGGCTGTCCTCTCTCCCCACTCCTGTTCGCCCTGGTAATTGAACATCTGGCCCAAGCTATTAGACCAAATCCTACCATACACAGTATACAAACCCCCTGATCCCAATGTAAACTCTCCCTATATGCAAATGACCTGCTCCTTTACGTAACTCAACCTCATATTAGTATACCTTCTATACTTGCAGAGATCGACCGGTTCGGTTGTTTCAGTAATTACAAGTTAAACATTTCTAAAACAGAAGCATTGAACCTTTCCTTGACGCAGTCTACCCTCTCCTCCCTTAAAGCCAACTTCTCATTTCAATGGAAAACAAACTCTATATCGTACCTAGGAAAAGCCATACCAAAACAAACTCAGATATATATGCCCTGAATTTTAGCCCACTACTCACAAGACTCAGACGCCTGAATGAAGGCCGGATGGACCTAGCAATGTCCTGGGTTGGTCGCATGAACGCACTAAAAATGGACATACTCCCCAAGCTACTGTACTTATTTCAGGCCCTCCCGATTGCTCTCCCTAGGGCATTCTTCCGCACCCTCCGATCTATGGCTATTCGATTTGTATTGAGGGGGAACCATCCAAGGCTGAAACAAACTCTTATGCTCCCTTACCATTAAAGACGGATAGGCCTACCAGATTTTGAGCTTTATCATACCTCAGCAGTGGTCTCCTGTATCCTGGAGTGGTTCCCCCACCCTCTGATCAAAGCCTCCACCCTGGTGGAACAAGACTTGTCCTCGATCGATCTTCAAGCACATCTATGGGGCTATGATCGGATTCACAAATCACTTTCAATGTTGTCCCCTCTTACTAGAGATGCTCTGACAATCTGGTACTGTAGAAAGGAGAGCTATTTTCTATCCTCCGAACCGAACCCCCTCACCCCCCTATTCGACAACCCAGCTCTCCCGGAAGGCAATTCAACCCATATTATAGATGACTACAACAGAGCCTCCTGGCCCACAGCACAACAATTTGTTAATACCCTGGGTACCTTTGTGACTAACCAAAATAATACAACCTTCAAGGTAACATGGCTTACACGTATACACCTGACTTCCTACTGTAAGAGCCTCCACGACTCCAAATAGATCCACAGGCCCCTGACTGGGTTTGAACAGTTATGCACACTTTCAGAAACTCCCCGCCACACCTCATCACTGATCTATAAATTGATCCTAGATCACACTCATGGGTCCCTACATAAATACACTAAACCATATAATTTTTATCTATAACGTGTCTAATGTATGTGAATCACACGTGAAGAATAAAAAGTGGCACTTCCTACAAATTAAATTTCACCCTTAAAGTGACTAATTATACTACTAGTGAACGCCTTTTAAAGTATACATCATAACAAAAATTACATATATATAAATATGAAAAAATTATTGGGAAATGAGATATACTGGTGTGCGAAGACTGCCATCATCCTAAATAGAATTAGAGAAAATATATGCAGCAAAGTGCATGTGGGGGGACACCCCTTTGGATTTTAAAGGTAGCATATAAGTAAGTAAAGTAGATAATGATAAAAGGCAAAATCAATGCCAACTTTATTGTTGTACAAATATAGATAAAATTGTCTGAGAGACAGAACAAGCATACAAAAAGTATTCAATATCTTTACAAATACTTGATTATGAACCATACAGAGCATAAATAAGTAATATCACCCGGTGCCATCAACCCCAAAGGACCAACCCAGTCAGAGTAGGCATGGTGGGGGTAGGTGGCTAGAAAATATATCCCGACGTGTTTCGGAGAAGACCGTAGTCAAACTTGTATATTCCTTCTTCAGGGGAATTATTTTACATACAGGCGGGTGAAAAATATTTCTTGTCTCTGGAACATAAGTATATACATAAATAAGTAACATAGCAAGGAAAGACTGTGGGATGGTCTATTCACTGGCCATTATTTTTTAGAAGTAAGCAAAAAGCACACAGTACTCACATGGTTAAACTCGCATCATAGATCAAAAAATAGATGAAGGGATCATATGCTGGCTGCAGTGCTGTATTTAGGCCTAGGCCGACAAGGCCCAGGCCTAGGGCGGCACTTTGCGGGGGGGCGGCAACCCCCCCACGAAAAAAAAAACACCTGCATCCTCTTCCCGACTCACGCATGCAGGGCCCCCAATGACATCGCTATGGGAGTGTGGGGGGGGGGCGGGCTGCACCCGGGTGACACTAGGAAGCAGTTGTAGTGGGTGCAGTCGCCGCCGCCCCCCCCTCCCCCTCAGCGGCAAAGCGATGTTAATTTAGGCAGCGGCGCTGTGACAGGGAGAGCTGTACACAGCGGCTGTGTAATTCCCCCGCTCGCCCCCCTCCTTTCTCCTGTCAGCTGAAGTTGAACAGGAGATAAAGAGCGGCTCTCATGTTCCCCTCTGCGCCCGCTCTGATTCTCTCCCCATTGGTCATAGCAGAGAGCCAATCAGGACACACGGGGGATGGGCATTATGGGAAACTTAGTCCCAGAAGATTGACGGCCCCAGTATGTCCACAGACAGCAGGCTACAGTCCCCCAACATACATGCACTGGGGGGGACCTGGAATCCGGCAAACAGCAGACTGCTACAGGGGAAGAAAAAAAGAGGATTGTGCTGGGAGAGGCCAGATAGAACCACGCTGTACCCGCACCACCAGAGAGGGAGCCACGCTGTACCCGCACCACCAGAGAGGGAGCCACGCTGTACCCGCACCACCAGAGAGGGAGCCACGCTGTACCCGCACCACCAGAGAGGGAGCCACGCTGTACCCGCACCACCAGAGAGAGAGCCACGCTGTACCCGCACCACCAGATAAAGCTATGCTGTACCCGCACCACCAGATATAGAGCCACACTGTACCAACACAACCAGAGAGGGAGCCACACTGTACACGCACCAGAGAGGAAGCCACGCTGTACCCGCACCAGAGAGGAAGCCACGCTGTACCCGCACCAGAGAGGAAGCCACGCTGTACCCGCACCAGAGAGGAAGCCACGCTGTACCCGCACCAGAGAGGGAGCCACGCTGTACCCGCACCAGAGAGGGAGCCACGCTGTACCCGCACCACCAGATAGAGCCATGCTGTACCTGCACCACCAGAGAGCCACGCTGTACCCACACCACCAGAGAGCCACGCTGTACCTGCACCACCAGAGAGAGAGTCACACTGTACCCGCACCAGAGAGGGAGCCACGCTGTACCCGCACCACCAGATAGAGCCATGCTGTACCTGCACCACCAGAGAGAGCCACGCTGTACCCGAACCACCAGAGAGGGAGCCACAGGATCACTGTTGCGGTTTCGCTGGGTCTGGTAAGAATGCCTGTTGGCCATTATCCATTACTGTTCCTACGGACTGAGCCGTGCCTAACCTGCTATTCTCTAGGCCTTTTTGACCACCACAACAACCCTGTCTGTCCTCCTCCCCCGACGTCCCTCTGTCTTCATCAGATGAAGATGACAGGGCGGGTCTTAAAAAGGAAGGGGTGTGGCCTTGACAGGAAGGGGTGGGTCATATTTAAATTAGGGGGTGCCCAAGTTTAGTCAGGCCTAGGGCAGCACAAAACCTAAATACACCACTGGCTGGCTGTAAAGGTCCACCAGTGGCAAGAGAGGGGAAAACCATGGTGACACACAGAGCCGCAGGGGCACTTTCACAAGGGACGCCAAATCCTCCCTATAGCAAACATGTCACAATTAGAGAGAAAGGTAGCACATAGGGAAGGGGCAAAGAGATGTACATTGAGCACACCTTGCTATAAATAGCATAGTGTAACATAATGTTACATTGTAATAGGTGGTAAGGTGTAAGAAACAGGACCTTGAAAAAACAGTGTTCCTACCTTGATTAGTGAGTAATTGTAGCTAGTTGTAGAAACACAAGAGCCATCTGCTGCTGACAGTCCGGTGTCCGCCTAGAGAATGGCAAAAGACATCCGGCTGAGAGCAGCAAGGTACCTTTATATATGTGCAATAGGCCAATAAAGTGTGAAACACTCGTATTGCTCACAGCTGTGTTCAAACACAGTTGAAAAGAAACAGTGGAGGGGTGTGTGATGAGCAGCCAATCCGAGTGCAGAACAAAGAGGCCACCCACGGCGCCGCCCGTGGATGCACCTCAAAGGGCATACCTCACGCGTGGAGGCGCGCGGCGCAAACCACGCCCAAAGGAGGCACGATCGCGTCACGCGCCGGCCCGCCACCGGCGGGAAAGCTTCACCAGTCGTCATGGAGACGACGGTGAGAGCGTGGAAGCGCTCCACTCTTGCGCAAACAACCGGGGGCGGGAGAAAACATCTCCAGCCGATCCAGGCCGCACAAAGGAAGCTCGCCCGCTGGGTGTCGGCGCACTAGCGGCATCCTAGGAAACCAAAGGGACCCCAACCTCGCCATCTAGTGGAAGAAAAAAAAGATAGCAGCCAGGATATGAGACCAATGGAAAACATACAACAACAATAGTGCAAATGTGAGAAATGAAAATAAAACTAAAATATAATTAAAGAATATACCAAATACAATGGGAAAAGAAATTACAATAAATGATAAAGCATGAAAAAACAATTACATTACATAACATGTGCTGAAAATAATTTAAAAATTACATTGCAATTACATTACATAGCATGTATTAGAAATAATTCAAAAAATATACCAAAGTTGCAGTATTTAAAGAGGGGGTTAATTGTTCACATATTAAGTTCACAGACCCCCGAGAAGCCCGGGAGAAAGGGTCTAAAGTTAAACGCCTCATTTAATCCTGGTGGTGTAGTGGCTCGTAAGTTATGGATCCATCTAAGTTCGCATTGCAAAAGATTTTTGTTAAAGTCCCCACCCCTGGAATTGAAATGTATACGATCGAGTCCCAAAAAATAAATTTTGGGGATTGACGTAGGACTGTCTGCCACTGGTTATGTCCGGATCACGTTTAGAAATTGTTGAGACATGTTGGTATATTCTTTTCCATAGGGGATTGATAGTCTTTCCAATATAATAGCATCCGCACTCACAGGTGAGTAAATACACCACACCTGGAGTCTTACAGTTGATAAAGTGTTTTGGGTGGAAAGGCCGTCCATTAGGCAGGTGGATGTCTCTACGTCGGTCTATATACTGACAGTAGGGGCATCCACCACATGAAAAGGTACCTAGGGTTTTACAAGTGTCTCCTCTATGTGATTTGTACTCACTTTGAAATATATATATATATATATATATATATATATATATATATATATATATATATATATATATATATATATATATATATATATATATATATATATATTAGTATGTGAATCACACGTGAAGAATAAAAAGTGGCGCTTCCTAAAAATTAAATTTCACCCTTACAGTGACTAATTATACTACTAATTATACTACTAGTGAACGCCTATTAAAGTGTACATCATAACAAAAATTACATATATATAAATATGGTGAGCACCAAGTGAGCAAAATTACAAGTTATAACACAGTGCCAGTCCTGCAAAAAAATATAAAATATAAAAAATATAAAAAAATCTTTTTATATATAGAGGATGAATATACTTTGACGTATATAAAAAACTGTGATCCAGTGACAGAAAAAAAGTTCATTTAAATTCGTGCCAAAGAGTCCTCAAAACACCATGTGCAAAATCTTCTTTCAAAGAAGGCACAAATTTTCTTTGGCACGAATTTAAATGAACTTTTTTTCTGTCACTGGATCACAGTTTTTTTATATACGTCAAAGTATATACATCTTCATCCTCTATATATAAAAAGATTTTTTATATTTTATATTTTTTTGCAGGACTGGCACTGTGTTATAACTTATGATGTACACTTTAATAGGCTAGTAATATAATTAGTCACTGTAAGGGTGAAATTTAATTTTTAGGAAGCGCCACTTTTTATTCTTCACGTGTGATTCACATACATTAGACACGTTATAGATAAAAATTATATGGTTTAATAGATTTTTTTTACAACGTGGCAGCTCTAGTTAGACTTTTGCATCAACATTAATCATCAATTAAAGTTGGTGTTTACTCTGAGGCGCAGTGGTGGGTAACAAGGTATAGGGGGGTTAATATACTTTGGAGACCGTTTATTTGTAGATAAATACACTAAAACCTGGTCGGAGGAACTCGGGAGAGAGGTAACAGAAGCAGAGTGGAGTAAAGCCTTCCTCTTTACTCACAAATCATCCATCTCGAGCTATACTCCGGAAAAAAATTACAAACTGATATCGAGGTGGTATCAGGTGCCAACCACCCTCAGTATCATGTTCCCATCAACCACCAACATCTGTTGGAGATGTAACTCAATGAAGGGTACGTACATTCACATCTGGTGGGAATGCGATGTGCTTCTCCCATTTTGGACACAAATCTTCCAGATCTATACAGAAATATATGATAAACCCATTATTATGTCCCTATACCTGGCTTGTAAAACCCACAGTGGGTTGAGGCTTGCTGTCTCTCCATCCACCCCCCTCCGTCCCCCACCCCCCATCCTGTACCCCTTCAGCCTCTCCCCTCCTTAGCCCCTTCCTCTTTACTATTGCTTCCATCTTTCCCTAACTCGTTCTTTTCGGCCATTCTTGGCCACACCACAAACCACATGTATTCTGAGCTCCCAATATGAGTCCCTTCATCACTCAGGAGACTGGGGATGAGCCGAACACCCCCCTGTTCGGTTCGCACCAGAACATGCGAACAGGAAAAAAGTTCGTTCGAACACGCGAACACCGTTAAAGTCTATGGGACACGAACATGAATAATCAAAAGTGCTAATTTTAAAGGCTTATATGCAAGTTATTGTCATAAAAAGTGTTTGGGGACCTGGGTCCTGCCCCAAGGGACATGGATCAATGCAAAAAAATGACCAGTTACACTTACCGGTAACGGTGTTTCTGGGAAGTCTTCCAGGACGGCACCCTGAGAGATGACTGGTCCTCCTGACAGGAAACACAATCAAGAAAGAGGTTAAAAACCCCGCCCCTCCCTGCACTCTTCAGTTGTGCAAAAGTATTGACCCACACCAGTGCATGAAAGTGAAACAAAACACACCTCCAATGTACCACTATATAAAAATACAAACCGGGTGGGAAGTAGGCCTGCCGTCCTGGAAGACTTCCCAGAAACACCGTTACTGGTAACTGGTCATTTTCTCAAGTCGTCTTCCAGGACGGCACCCTGAGAGAAGAGCAAGTAGCTCAGGCCTACCTTAGGGCGGGACAACCGCTTGCAGGACCTTCCTGCCGAAGGCCAGGTCCTGGGGTGACAGCAGTTCTACTCTGTAATGTTTCAGGAACGTGTTCTGGTTTGACCACGTTGCTGCCTTACAAAATTGATCTACTGATGCTCCGGCTCTTTCTGCCCAAGAGGTTGCCAGAGACCTTGTAGAGTGAGCTTTAAGATTAGTTGGAGCCGTCTGACCTGAATGCTCATAAGCTATGGCAATAGCCTGTCTAATCCATCTAGCAATGGTCATTCTAGAGGCCTGTTCGCCTCTTCGAACTCCACAAAAATTGACCAACAGATGCTGAGTTTTCCTAAACTAACTTTTTTTAGGTAAAGTAACAGACATCTCCTGACATCTAACGTATGGAAGGCCCTCTCCTTCTCGTTCTGTGGATTGAGACAGAAGGAGGGTAAAATAATCTCCTGTGACCTATGGAAGCGTGAAGCCACCTTGGGAAGGTACAAAGGGTCCTGCCTGAGAATAATTCTGTCTTCTAACAGGCGGAAAAAGGGCTCCTTCATAGAAAGAGCATGCAAATCGCCCACCCTCCTGGCTGTAGTAACAGCCAGAAGGAAGGCTATTTTAAAAGAAATCAGTCTAACTGAAGATTGAGCTCAAAAGGTGCCCTGGTCAGGGCTTCCAAGACTAAAGATAAATCCCATGGTGGAAATTCCTTCATTTGCACCGGGGAAAGTCTCTCTCTAGCCGACAAGAATCTCCTAATTAAAGGATCTAGAGCTAATTTAACATCCAGAAAACTAGACAAAGCCACCACCTGAACCTTCAGAGTCTTGGTGGCTAAACCTCGGTCTACTCCCTCTTGTAGGAAGTCTAAGATAACTGGAATTTCTCTCTGGGGAACTTTTCTCGCTTCACACCAATGGGAGAAAGCCCCCCAGACCCTAGCATAAATGCGCCTCGTTACCGGCTTTCTACTCAGTAACAGAGTGTCAATCACTCTCTCTGAACACCCCTTGTTGCGCAGGCTCTCCCTTTCAACAGCCAGGCTGTCAACCTGAAGAAACCGGGGTTTGGATGGTAAAGAGGGCCTTGAAGTAGAAGATCCTGACGTTCTGGAAGCTGAACTGGAGGTAAAACCGCCCAGTTCCACAACGTGGGAAACCAGGACCTTTTGGGCCACCAGGGGGCAATCAAGATCAAATTGCCCCTGGCCCGACTCAGTCTTTGAAGGATTCTTGGAATCAGAGCTAAGAGAGGAAAAGCATAAGCCAGACTGAAATCCAATTCCTGAGCTAATGCGTCCACTCCCTTGGACCCCCGTTCCCTGCAGAGGAAAAAGTATCTCTTGACTCTCCTGTTTTCCCTGCAGGCAAAGAGATCTATCTCCGGTGTACCTAGCTGTTGACAGACCATGGCGAAAACTTCGGGGTTCAGCTCCCATTCTCCCTGTTGTACTGTCTGACGACTGAGGAAGTCTACCCTTATGTTGAAAACTCCCCTTATGTGCACCGCAGAAATGGATGGTATCCTTTGCTCCGCCCATTCTAGAATCTCCTGTGTCAAACTCATTAGGGAAAGCGACCGCGTACCCCCCTGACGGTTCAGAAAGGCCACTGTCGTGGAATTGTCGGAGAGGATCTGAACTTCTCTCCCCTTGATCCTGCTCTCGAAGGCTATTAGAGCCTCCCTGACAGCTAACAACTCCCGGAAATTGGAAGACGCAGTTCTCTGTCGTGTGTCCCACACACCCTGAGCTTGCAGTTCTTCTAGATGGGGCCCCCATCCCCACGAGCTCGCATCGGTCGTTATTCTGACCGGCTGGAGCTGGGACCAAAGATGACCTGCCCCCAACATTTGGGGGTTGAACCACCAAAGTAAGGAATTTCTTATTCCTTGAGGGATGGCCACCAGAGTATCCAGGGATTCCTTTTTTCCATCCCATGAGGATAGAAGGAAGTTTTGCAGGGGTCTTGAGTGGAGCTGGGCCCAAGGTACTGCCGGGATACAATAAGTCATGAGACCTAGAATCCTCATGATCACTCTTCTGGACACTACCTTCTGGTGCCGGACTGAAGACACTGAAGCAATCCGTGCTTCTATTTTCTCCTACGGGAGGATCAGTTTCTGCATTACCGAGTGCACCCACAGGCCCAGGTAGAGCTTGGTCTGAGAAGGAATCAGGGAGGATTTCTCATGACTTATCAACCATCCCAGGGACTCCAAGGTGGATATTACCTTGTCCAGATCTAGGAGAAGGGATTCCCTGGAAAGGTTGTAGACCAACAGGTCATCTAGATACGGTATCAGAGAGATCCCCTGAAGGTGCAGGTAGGAGATGACCTCTGCAAGGATCTTTGTAAATACCCTTGGGCTGGCCCCCAGCCCGAAGGGTAGGGCCTGGAACTGCCAGTGCTGGGTACCCAGATCTGTGCGAATAGCAAAGCGAAGGAATACCTGGTGTTGCGGTAGAATGGGAATATGCAGATATGCATCTTTCAGGTCTATGGTGGCCATGAAAACTTCCTTTAACAGAAGCTTTCTGACCGTGTAGACCAATTCCATGCGAAATCTTTTGTATCGCAGGAAGGTATTTAATTTCTTTAGATTCAGGATTAACCTGAATTTCCCTGATGGTTTGGGAACAAAGACGTGGGAATAAAAACCCTTTCCTTGCTGATCCGCTGGAACTGGCTCGCCAACTGCTCGATATTTTCCATGAGTCCTATGGCCCTTGGCTTTTCTCTGGGTAGAAAGGTCAGTATAAATGTCTGCGGAGGCCTGGAGGCAAACTCTAGCCTGTAGCCTTCCCTTATCCATTGAAGGACCAGAGGGCTCCGGGCTATCTGCTCCCACTGAGGGATAAATTGTGCTAGCCTCTCACCCACCCTGGTACTGGCGTCACTTAGGATCTTTGTCTGCGACTTTGGGGCCAGAGAAAAGGAGAGGCTTTTCCAATACCCCATTTCTTTCCTTCCTTACGGTCCTTAAACCGGTTATTAACCTGGGGGCCTCGAAAAAATTTCTTGGCCTTTTTAGGTTTAACCGGAAATTTCTTTCCCTTCTCCGTAGATCTGGAGAGGGTCTGGTCCAGTCCTGTACCAAACAGGAGAGACCCCTCAAAAGGAAGGCCGCATAACCTAGACTTAGAGGTATAGTCCCCATCCCAGGTCTTAACCCATATGGCTCTTCTGGCAGAATTGAGAAGAGCTGCTGTCTTAGCTGAAGTCCGCACCGACTCCACTGCAGCATCCGCGAGAAAGGCTACCGCCTTACCAATTACCTCCAGGGAATTCAAAAGATCCTTGGACTTGGAAGTACTCGCCACATGATCTGTCAATTTATTAAGCCACATGTTAGTATTTCTAGCTACACCAGCTGAAGCTAAAGCCAGACTTAATGTAGCCGCATTGGCCTCCCAGGCCCTGCGTAAAAGGGTTTCTGACCTACGGTCCATTTGGTCCCGAATGTTACCTGCATCTTCAAAAGACAGGTCAGATTGTTTAGACACCTGGGCCAGAGATGCATCCAGTTTGGGAAGTTTAAAAAACTTCTCTTGCTCCTCTTCCTTAAATGGACACCTGCGTTTCCAGGTTTTAAACTTCTGAAGTTTATTTTCTGGCTCCTTCCACTCTCTAAGAAATGGTGGGAAAAACTTGCGCTAATGAGCAAAACATAATAAATCAAAAATTAAATTCACAAAGATGCAGCTGCAAAAAAACTCCAAATATCCATGAAGTAATAAAACATATAAATAAAAAATTGTGCGCTAGCAATAATATACTTGGGATAATGCTCGGAGACACAATTTATATATGAATCCCAGCAAAAATTAATAAAGCAATGACAGGTGCATGAAATCCTCTCTCAAAAGGTCAGAAAAAGATTTGAATATTCTGAAAATAAGATATAAACAGTCACACATCCGAAAAACACCTATAATCAGTCCATGAATAGGTTAAGCAAAATAAAATGAAAAGAAGGAAAAAAGTCCCTTTGGTGTATCACATCACAAAACCAGGAGAGTAGTAAGTTGTAAAGAACATTTCCGAATACACATTGATTGCAGAAGAGGAGTAATGGATGTACCCTTACCCCATTCGTTGGACCTCCTCTATGGCAAGGTCGTATGGGCTTGCAGATATAACCCTCTGCGGGGACAGATGGAATGTTGATGTCCGGGTCCTGTCAGCGTGCACCACCGACTTCAATCTGATCCGACTGGTCCAACTGCTCCGGCATCAGAGGGGAGACTCAGGAGTGGGAGAGTCCATATTTAAGAAAAACAAGGGGAAGAACTCCAATAGTGTAGTAATGTTAGGGATTTATTGGTTAAAATAAACTACAGATATATATGTAAAAAGTTCCAATATAGGAAAAAATGTTACATCTAAAAAGCCGGCATAAAAACAGAGGCTGAACGCCCGTGCAAACAAGAAATCAGGAACACGTGATGGCAAGCACTGCGAGGCCACGCCCTACATGTTTCGTCATACGTGACGTCTTCTACGGGGCACGGGCGACGCAATGGACCATCACCTTATATATAGACAAACAAAATATAGCCACGCCCCGTCTCCGCCCATGTCCGTCGTGCGACAGGGCATGCGCAGAGATTCGACCAAGCCGTCATTGAAGACCGCCTTCAGGGAGGAACGTAAACAGAAAACCAAAACGAAAAAAGCAAAACAAAATTACAGCCAAGCCTCATTTCAGCGCCGGCCCGTTACACGACTGGGCATGCGCAAGGATATACCAAGCCTCGGTCTGGCTGTCATTGAAAGCCTCCTATAGAGGCGGGCCATGATTAAAAAACCGGAAAAGCTCGAGCGTGTACCCTGGGTTGGGAAATAGAGAGGACGATCCATGACACGCCAAAACATCCGGTATCTAATGAGTAAAAAAAACAGATTTAAAAAACTTGACACCGCAATTAAAGCTAAAAAAAGCTACTCTGCAGCACATATGTTGTGCATGACTACAATATTAAAATGCACCATCCGCTTATTATAATGAAAAGGAATATTATAATGCACCATACGTTTATTAAAATGAAGGAACTCTGTGGTGTGAAAAACCCTTGTTTTGTCTTTTAATTTTTAATCCATATATGTAACAGTATAAGAAATATTAAAAATAAAGATAAAATAAAATAAAATTAGCCTGGAACTTATGGAAGGACATATGAACTAGTGTCCAAATTTATCAATGAAGTTATATAAAGAATGGACAGATCATATTAGAAATGAACCCGTTATATCTTTAAAATTACACCTATAAGGTTTAAATTTGAACCTGACAGCCAGAACAAGCCTCAGCCTATCCCTTTACAATCTCCAACCTAAGGGAGGAAAAGATGGAGTCTTATAGGTACAAGGAGCAAAAAAAAAATTTGAATAATCATAAACACACTAGAAAAAAGGTTCTAATTGGCCAATGAAGGTAGTTATAGTCACGAGAACCATATAAGATATTATGTCTGAAGTTTCCATCATGCGTTATCAATAAACGCATTGATTTCAATATCGACATTGAGTCCTCGTGGTTTAAGACATCCGATTTTGTATATCCATCCCATTTCTAACTTGGATATGGCTCGTCTTTTGGGCCCTCCTCTCCAAGGTACATTCAATCTATCAATACCTATAAATTGAGTGCCCTTGGGGTCTTTGTCGTGTACGTTAAGATAGTGTTTAGATACCGGATGGCCTATGAAACCTCTCCGAATATTACTAATGTGTTCGTTTAACCTGACTTGGAGCGGGCGAACCATGCGTCCCACGTATTGGAACCCGCACGGACAGGTTAAAAGATACACCACATGGGTAGTAGAACATGTGATGAACGATTTTATTGGGAAGGTTTGTGAAGTGCTGATGGAGTGAAAATGGGTCACCTTCCAATCTTTGATGGCATTAACGGTACAAACCACACATTTTCTACATCTGTAGTACCCAACTAAATTCTGAAAAAACATTGGTTTCCTTATCGGAGGGTCACATACATTGGGAGCCACCGATGCTCTAATGGATGGCAACCCCTTAAAAACTACTTGGGGTCTCTCAGGGAGTAGGGGACCCAATATATTGTCATTTTTGACGATATGCCAATATTTATGTATCAGTTTTCTGATTGTAAAATGTTGATGAGAATAGTTGGTTACAAATGGGCAAATAAAGTCTTTCTTTGCGGTATTCCCTGTTTCTGTTTGATCTCTCAATAGGGATTCTCTATCTAATTTTTCCACCTCCTCAACTCGCTCTCTTAAAAAAGAGGCGTCGTAGCCTTTTTCAAGGAATCGCTCTGTAAGAACCTAAAACTGAATCCTGAAGTCGCCAATAGAAGAACAGTTGCGTCTGATTCTGACATATTGGCTTTTCGGGACTGAATCCAGGACTTCAGGATTCAGTCTCAGGTTCTTACAGAGCGATTCCTTGAAAAAGGCTACGACGCCTCTTTTTTAAGAGAGCGAGTTGAGGAGGTGGAAAAATTAGATAGAGAATCCCTATTGAGAGATCAAACAGAAACATGGAATACCACAAAGAAAGACTTTATTTGCCCATTTGTAACCAACTATTCTCATCAACATTTTACAATCAGAAAACTGATACATAAATATTGGCATATCGTCAAAAATGACAATATATTGGGTCCCCTACTCCCTGAGAGACCCCAAGTAGTTTTTAAGGGGTTGCCATCCATTAGAGCATCGGTGGCTCCCAGTGTATGTGACCCTCCGATAAGGAAACCAATGTTTTTTCAGAATTTAGTTGGGTACTACAGATGTAGAAAATGTGTGGTTTGTACCGTTAATGCCATCAAAGATCGGAAGGTGACCCATTTTCACTCCATCAGCACTTCACAAACCTTCCCAATAAAATCGTTCATCACATGTTCTACTACCCATGTGGTGTATCTTTTAACCTGTCCGTGCGGGTTCCAATACGTGGGACGCACGGTTCGCCCGCTCCAAGTCAGGTTAAACGAACACATTAGTAATATTCGGAGAGGTTTCATAGGCCATCCGGTATATAAACACTATCTTAACGTACACGACAAAGACCCCAAGGGCACTCAATTTATAGGTATTGATAGATTGAATGTACCTTGGAGAGGAGGGCCCAAAAGGCGAGCCATATCCAAGTTAGAAATGGGATGGATATACAAAATCGGATGTCTTAAACCACGAGGACTCAATGTCGATATTGAAATCAATGCGTTTATTGATAACGCATGATGGAAACTTCAGACATAATATCTTATATGGTTCTCGTGACTATAACTACCTTCATTGGCCAATTAGAACCTTTTTTCTAGTGTGTTTATGATTATTCAAATTTGTTTTTTTTTTTTTTTTTTTTGCTCCTTGTACCTATAAGACTCCATCTTTTCCTCCCTTAGGTTGAAGATTGTAAAGGGATAGGCTGAGGCTTGTTCTGGCTGTCAGGTTCAAATTTAAACCTTATAGGTGTAATTTTAAAGATATAACGGGTTCATTTCTAATATGATCTGTCCATTCTTTATATAACTTCATTGATAAATTTGGACACTAGTTCATATGTCCTTCCATAAGTTCCAGGCTAATTTTATTTTATCTTTATTTTTAATATTTCTTATATTGTTACATATATGGATTAAAAATTAAAAGACAAAACAAGGGTTTTTCACACCACAGAGTTCCTTCATTTTAATAAACGTATGGTGCATTATAATATTCCTTTTCATTATAATAAGCGGATGGTGCATTTTAATATTGTAGTCATGCACAACATATGTGCTGCAGAGTAGCTTTTTTAGCTTTAATTGCGGTGTCAAGTTTTTTAAATCTGTTTTTTTTACTCATTAGATACCGGATGTTTTGGCGTGTCATGGATCATCCTCTCTATTTCCCAACCCAGGGTACACGCTCAAGCTTTTCCGGTTTTTTAATCATGGCCCGCCTCTATAGGAGGCTTTCAATGACAGCCAGACCGAGACTTGGTATATCCTTGCGCATGCCCAGTCGTGTAACGGGCCGGCGCTGAAATGAGGCTTGGCTGTAATTTTGTTTTGCTTTTTTCGTTTTGGTTTTCTGTTTACGTTCCGCCCTGAAGGCGGTCTTCAATGACGGCTTGGTCGAATCTCTGCGCATGCCCTGTCGCACGACAGACATGGGCGGAGATGGGGCGTGGCTATATTTTGTTTGTCTATATATAAGGTGATGGTCCATTGCGTCGCCCGTGCCCCGTAGAAGACGTCACGTATGACGAAACATGTAGGGCGTGGCCTCGCAGTGCTTGCCATCACGTGTTCCTGATTTCTTGTTTGCACGGGCGTTCAGCCTCTGTTTTTATGCCGGCTTTTTAGATGTAACGTTTTTTCCTATATTGGAACTTTTTACATATATATCTGTGGTTTATTTTAACCAATAAATCCCTAACATTACTACACTATTGGAGTTCTTCCCCTTGTTTTTCTTAAATATGGACTCTCCCACTCCTGAGTCTCCCCTCTGATGCTGGAGCAGTTGGACCAGTCGGATCAGATTGAAGTCGGTGGTGCACGCTGACAGGACCCGGACATCAACATTCCATCTGTCCCCGCAGAGGGTTATATCTGCAAGCCCATACGACCTTGCCATAGAGGAGGTCCAACGAATGGGGTAAGGGTACATCCATTACTCCTCTTCTGCAATCAATGTGTATTCGGAAATGTTCTTTACAACTTACTACTCTCCTGGTTTTGTGATGTGATACACCAAAGGGACTTTTTTCCTTCTTTTCATTTTATTTTGCTTAACCTATTCATGGACTGATTATAGGTGTTTTTCGGATGTGTGACTGTTTATATCTTATTTTCAGAATATTCAAATCTTTTTCTGACCTTTGAGAGAGGATTTCATGCACCTGTCATTGCTTTATTAATTTTTGCTGGGATTCATATATAAATTGTGTCTCCGAGCATTATCCCAAGTATATTATTGCTAGCGCACAATTTTTTATTTATATCTATCCACTCTCTTAAAACAATGTCTTTCAGAGACTGGTGGATAGGTAATACTTTGGACTGAGCTTTAGACAACCCCTGATACAGCCTATCCTGTACAGAAGTCTGTGCCTCTGGCTCCTGGATCTCCTCAGAAGCATTAATAGCTCCTAGGAGGCCCTCCATATCACCTGTAGAGAAGATGGCGGTTTCTGCGGAACGGTGCTTACCTGTCTAACACTGGAGAAGGCACTATCCTGGGAGGATGAGCCTTCTCTGCTATCCTGCCTAGTATTGAGGCTAGCCTGAAAGGCTTTAAGTGTGGACAGCATTTCAGATTGTACTGAGAGAAAATCCCTCATAACTTCTGAAGTCTCCTTCCCTGACAATTTGTGGATGCATCTATAACAGAATGGCTTGGTGTGCTCTGCAGCTAGTTTATCATTGCAGTACCCACACCTCTTAGTTCGGGAAGGATTTTTGGGTCTCGGTCTACTGGCAACACTCTGGGTTTCTGTGTCTGCAAAAACAAGAAGCCCGTTTAGCTAGTAACAATAAAACAGAGATCCCTTATGAGGGTAAGGCTAGAGGGCCACCCTCTCCCTTATCTCCTCCAGCCTGGTAGACTCACCCCCGGTGGCCTCCACAATAGCTGTAGACTCCTCCTGCTCCATTGCAGCCAGTGAGTAGTGGACGCCTGCTCCTTGTCTATTGTGATGCTGCCTCTGCCGCCCGGAACTACCCCCCTTTATAATACAAAGGGTCCTGCCCAGCTGGTACCTGTAGTCCTTGTGCTGGCTTCAGGCTCCTCATGGCGCTCCGAACGCCGCCGCCATCTTGCCGAGGTCTCAGGCATTCGTGCTCTAGTGTCCGGGCCGCCGTGACATTTCCTCCAGGAAAGATCCACCGCAAAATGGCGCCGGACACACACACAGCCGCCGGCGCTGAGGCAGCCAGGAGACTCAGCATACACCTGCATAGCAGAAAAAAACGGCAGATCTGGCAAATCCTCTCCTAAAAACCGTCAGGTAAGGAGAGGGGGGAGCAGGAAAGTGGTCCCTGGAGTTCTGGAGACTCACAGTGCCCAGGGTCCTCCAGTTCTCATGGGGAGCTCTTCATTGCCCCCCTGAGAAAATAGGGGAAACGAACCCCCCGGGAAGGGCAAGCCCTACCAGACCCAAAGGTTTTCCAAAAACCTGCAGTCTGGCTCCCAGGGGGAGACTTCCAGCCCATGGCCTTAGGTCTTAAGAAAAAAAACAGACTGTTTCGCTGTGGGGAAACAATCAAAAACTGAGGCGTGCAGGGAGGGGCGGGGTTTTTAACCTCTTTCTTGATTGTGTTTCCTGCCAGGAGGACCAGTCATCTCTCAGGGTGCCGTCCTGGAAGACGACTTGAGAAAAAGTTTTAAAAACAGCTGTTTTTTCGGGAGCAGTGATTTTAATAATGCTTAAAGTGAAACAATAAAAGTGTAATATCCCTTTAAATTTCATACCTGGGGGGTGTCTATAGTATGCCTGTAAAGGGGCGCATGTTTCCCGTGTTTAGAACAGTCTGACAGCAAAATTACATTTCTTTTTTGTTTACAAAAGCTTTATTGAAAAGAATTCAATCAGTTACATTGAGAGATAATACAGCAACATATATCCACATTGGTAGCAGCCTACATAATCACGAACATTGTATATATTAATATTCCATAGAATAGAATGCTGGAATTCAAACTTACATAGGGAGCACCCATAGTTTTCAAATTCTTGGGATGCTGTACATTTACTTTATATCAAAGAACAATAAAAAAACAACATAAAAAAAGCGCACAATGAAAAAACTAAAACAATTGAATGAAATACATACTGCTTCTAGTGCTATTGGTACCACATCTAACTAGTTTTGTAACTCATGTATAGGACATCAGCAAACTTTTCCGCAAAGTCGTGATGCTAGGGGTTCTAAACTGTAAGGTAGACAAACCATGAACAGGAGCTTCAGTTTGAGTCAAAAATGTGTACTGGAACCCATGGGAACAACCATCGCCCCGAGCCAGCTAGGAAGCCGGCCAGGAGTTCCATTTTCTTTCAAATATTCCCATAGTATCCCCCAGCATGTGGTGAATGCGTTTCATCAATTTTATCGATTCCATGCGAGTAAGAACCTGGGACCATGGGACTGAGGGTCTACGCCAATTCAAGGCTATAGCTCACTGTATAGCGCTAAATAGTGTTTGGACCAGTTTTTGTTCTGAGGGAGTTACCAGCGGGAGGTCAGCAAACATAACGCACATCTGATATGTCAGGGTAATGCTAGACCCAGTGATTTATAATATTTTTGAGGCAGTCTGCTGCCAGAGAGACTCCAGAACCCTACAGCTCCAGAAAGTATGGAGGAGAGTTCCCCTTTCTCCACAGTCCCTGAAGCATCTGTCCGTGATTGTTGGGAACATTCTATGAATTCTAGATAGTGTATAGTACGATCTAGTATGCAATTTAAGTAATGTTTCTTTAATGGCCACCGAGCGGGTACATTTATGCATATTGGAGACCATATCGTTCCAGTCCTCTACCGAGAACTCCTGGCCTACCTCAGACTCCCAACCTAGCATTGCTTGAGATTTAGCGTCAGTGCGATGGTCATTGAGGTACCTATACAATGTAGAGATCGTCCCCCTATCTCTGGACCCCTCATGGCACAGACCCTCGAAGGGTGTTCCAACTTCAGCTCCCAACTGGGAGAAAGCTGTTTGGAAGAAATGGCGAATCTGTAAATATTTGAATAGATCCGAGTTGGGCATGGCAAAGTTTTGGGTCAGGTGTTCAAAAGAACAGAATGTGTTGCCTTGTAGCAGAGAATGCAGCGTCACCAATCCTTGTGCTGACCAGTATGCAAAATCTATTTCAGCATGGAAAGCTGCTGGGAATTTAGGTTCTCCCAAAAATGATGCCAGACGAGGGGGCTTAGTAAATTTATCTTTATATAAGGTCCAGAGATTTTATGGACTGCCCAACTATCCTGTTGAGCTGGGAGATACATCTGTAGTTCCCAGCATTTGTCCATAGAAGGCCTGGGAGATAATAGGGTCTAAATCGAAGCTCTCTCAAATTGTAACCATGGAATATGAGCCGGGGAGGTGTGCCATTGGGCCAATTGTACCATTCTAGCTGCTAAGTAATACTTCCATATGTCTGGGCATCCCAGTCCCCCCCTATCTCGGGACCTAAACATCAATGACCTACCCATGCGTGGGTGTTTTCACTGCCAGATAAAATTCAGCAAGGCCTTCTGAATGGTTTGGATAGTAGATAGGTAGGGCCCTAAAGTAAAACAGTAATTTTGGAAGGGCCGACATTTTAACCGCTTGAATGCGGCCTAAAAATTAGATATGGTATAGGGACCATTGGGCCAGTAATTTTGTGATATTTGAAAAAGCCTGGGGGTAATTTTGAGTGTATATTATCGTAAGGGAAGGTGCTAAACATATGCCCAGGTATTGTAGAGACTCCATATTCCAGGAGATATCAAAGCTGCTTTTTAGGGAAGATATTAAGGAATGTGGTAAGTTATTGGGCATAGCCACACATTTGGAGGGGTTGACACCCAGACCTGACACATGGGCAAAGCTGTCTAATGCTGAGAATAGGTTGGGCAAGGAGATTAAAGGATCCGATAGAAACATAAGGACATCATCGGCGTAAAGACTCTGCTTAATTTCTTGATTATTGCTGATATAACCCTTAATATTGGGGTTGCTATTGATATGTCTAGCGAGGGGCTCTATCGCGAGGGCGAAGAGAAGAGGGGAGAGCGGGCAGCCCTGCCTAGTACCTCTCCCCAGGGGAAAGTATTCGGAGGAGCATCCTGGTAGTTTAATTGCAAAATGACATTTCAAAGGAAAAAAAAGTCATTTAAAACTACTCGCGGCTATTAATACATTGCCGATCCAACAATACACATAGAAGTTCATTGATAAAAACGGCATGGGAATTCCCCACCGGGAACCCCGAACCAAAATTAAAAAAAAAAAAAAAATGACGTGGGGGTCCCCCTAAATTCCATCCCAGGCCCTTCAGGTCTGGTATGGATATTAAGGGGAACCCCGGCCAAAATGTTTTAAAAACGACGTGGGGGGGGTCCCCCTAAATTCCATACCAGACCCTTATCCAAGCACGCAACCTGGCAGGCCGCAGGAAAAGAGGGGGGGATGAGAGAGCGCCCCCCCCCCCCCCCATGAACCATACCAGGCCATATGCCCTCAACATTGGGAGGGTGCTTTGGGGTAGCCCCCCAAAACACCTTGTCCCCATGTTGATGAGGACAAGGGCCTCATCCCCACAACCCTGGCCGGTGGTTGTGGGGGTCTGCGGGCGGGGGGCTTATCGGAATCTGGAAGCCCCCTATAACAAGGGGACCCCCAGATCCCGGCCCTCCCCCCTGTGTGAAATGTACCATTTCACTAAAAAACTGTCAAAAATGACAAGAGACAGTTTTTGACAATTCCTTTATTTAAATGCTTTTCTTCTTTCTTCCTTCAGTTTCTTCTTCTGGTTCTTCCTCCGGTGTTCTCGTCCAGCATCTCCTCTGCGGCGTCTTCTTCCCTTCTTCTCCTCGGGCCGCTCTGCATCCTTGGCATGGAGGGAGGCTCCCGCTCTTCTCTTCATCTCTGGGCCGCTCCGCATCCATGCTGGCATGGAGGGAGGCTCCCGCTGTGTGACGCTTCTCCTCTTCTGACGGTTCTTAAATAACGGGGGGGCAGGGCCACCCGGTGACCCCATGGGGAAGAAAGAACCGGGATCTGGAGGTCCCCTTGTTAAAAGGGGGCTTCCAGATTCTGATAAGCCCCCCACCCGCAGACCCCCACAACACCCCGGCCAGGGTTGTGGGGATGAGGCCCTTGTCCTCATCAACATGGGGACAAGGTGTTTTGGGGGGCTACCCCAAAGCACACTCCCAATGTTGAGGGTATGTGGCCTGGTACGGTTCAGGAGGGGGGCTCTCTCTCGTCCCCCCCTCTTTTCCTGCGGCCTGCCAGGTTGCGTGCTCGGATAAGGGTCTGGTATGGATTTTTGGGGGGCCCCACGCAGTTTTTTTTTTTTAATTTTGGTACAGGGTTTCCCTGTGGGGAATTCCCATGCCATTTTTATCAATGAACTTCTATGTGTATTGTCGAACCGGCAATGCATTAAGCCGCGAGTAGTTTTAAATGACTTTTTTTCCTTTGAAATGTCATTTTGCTGTCAGACTGTTCTAAACATCGGAAAAATGCGCCCCTTTACAGGCATACTATAGACACCCCCCAGCTACGAAATTTAAAAGGATATTACACTTATTGTTTCACTTTAAGCATTATTAAAATCACTGCTCCCGAAAAAACGACCGTTTTTAAAACTTTTTTTTGCATTGATACATGTCCCCTTGGGCAGGACCCAGGTCCCCAAACACTTTTTATGACAATACCATGTAATATAAGCCTTTAAAATTAGCACTTTTGATTTTTCCCAAAGACTTTTAAAGGGTGTTCCGCGGCACTCGAATTTGCCGCAAAGACCCCAAATTGTTTGGTGAACTTGCGAACAGCCGATGTTCGAGTCGAACATGAGTTCGACTCGAATTCGAAGCTCATCCCTACTCACCACTATGGTTCTGATAATCATCATTGTTCTAGTCTAAACACATGGATTTCCTCGGCTTCTGGACGCAGCAGGTTCCCAAAGGTGCGTCCAGACCGAGAGAAATGGCACTAAGACGAAGGTCAGACATATGTTTGAAACGTTACCTCAAAGATATAATTTCAAGTTACCTAAGCACAAGCAATAGAATGCACTATATTTGTTATACAGTATGTATAATTCAAAGTTGTAGACCAGGACGCCTGATGTCAGGCAACTGGCCCTGTTCCGGCTTCTTTCTGTTTCTGTTTAAATATGTGTAAAAACAATAAAAAAACTTATTGAACCTAAAATAAACTTATATTGTAGAAGTTAAAAGCTTTTGAATAACTTTTCTGCCCATCCCCATGGAATGATGTGAATAGAGATGATGTTGTATTTCAACATCTGGCATTAGACTGAAAGTTAGAAAACCATTTGCCACCAAGTCTGTGAATCTATAAGACAAGCCAGCCTTTTTAGGAGAAGGTGGGGCTGAATTTAGGAGTAAAAAGGAGTTGAACAGAGGATTTTGATGCACATTCCACCACGAGACATTGAAGAAAGCTGGGACAGCTTCTCATACATATACACACCTATCTGATTCAATCTTCATCTTAAGAATATAATACATCATTATTATTTTTATATTTTACCTGGGCAGCCCATCCATAGGGGGCGCATGGGCGCCACCCCCCCCTCCAGGCAGTCAAAAAAAAAAAAGTAAAAAGAAAATTTTTTTTTAATACTGGCCCTTTAAAACAAAAATACAAAAAAGGATCCTTAAGTGCACTGTGTTCGGACGCCGGACACAGTGCACTTATGGGAAGCGTCAAGTCGATGCGATCACAAGATTGCAGACGCGGCGATTCATTTGCGAGCGTTTATCCCGCCTTGCGCCGCTTTCCGAAGTGCCGAGTAGCTTCCGCCCGGCACTCGTAGTATCTATTTGAAAGGCCGGGTGGTTTGGTTGACATTTCAGTTTGATGTCACTTCCTGTTTTCTCTCTCCCATTGCACCCAGGAGAGAGGAAACAGGAAGTATGAGAGGAGCAGACTCCTCCATCGCTGCTGCCAGTGCCCACATAGTAGGAGAGGACACCACACACCAAGGTAAGTACCGCTGTGCACCCATGGAGGGGGGTTCAATGTGACACAGGCAAGGCTGCATGTGGTGGGACACAGGCAAGGCTGCATGTGGTGGGACACAGGCAAGGCTGCATGTGGTGGGACACAGGCAAGGCTGCATGTGGTGGGACACAGGCAAGGCTGCATGTGGTGGGACACAGGCAAGGCTGCATGTGGTGGGACACAGGCTGCCTGCATTTGTGGGACACCAAAAACGAGTATTTAACACAACTATGCCATGAATACATGCATATTACGGCAAATGCTGGCTGACCCACCACAATTTAATTATACTTTAACCACTTGCTGACCAGCCATTGTCATTTAACTGCGGCAGGTTGGCATGATCTCGCGAGCCTTCGTAGCTATAGGTCAGCTCATGGGATTGGGACAGCAGGCACGCACGCGCCTGCTGCACTGTGGGGGTGCCGATGCTCGTGGCCGACGGTCGCGATGACTGCCGGCCATGAGCGATCGCGGGCACGAGAAGCAGAACACGAAGTGTGTGTAAACACACAAATCCCTGTTCTGTGAGGAGTGACAGATCATGAGTTCCTAATAGCTAAGAATCATGATCTGTCATTTCCTCTAGGTCAGTCCCCTCCCCTACAGTTAGAAACACACACAGGGAACACAGTTAACCCCTTAATTGCCCCCTAGTGTTAACCCCTTCCCTGCCAGTGAAATTTTTACAGTAATCAGTGCATTTTTATAGCACTGATCGCTGTATAAATGCCAATGGTCCCAAAAGTGTGTCAAAAGTGTCTGATGTGTCTGCCATAATGTCGCAGTACCGATAAAAATTGCAGATCACCGCTATTACTAATAAAAAAAAAAAAAATAATAAAAATGCCATAAAACTAGCCCCTATTTTGTAGACACTATAACTTTTGCACAAACCAATCAATATACGCTTATTGCGATTTTTTTTACCAAAAATATGTAGAAGAATACATATCGGCCTAAACTGAGGAAAAAATAGCTTTTTTAAAAAAAAAAATGGGGGTATTTATTATAGCAAAAAGTACAAAACATTGGGGGTTATTTACAAAAGGCAAATCCACTTTGCACTACAAGTGCACTTGGAAGTGAAGTCATTGTAAATCCGAGGGGGACATGCAAGGAAAATAAAAAACAGCATTTTAGTTTGCACATGATTGGATGATAAAATCAGCAGAGCTTCCCCTCATTTCAAATCTTCCCCTCAGATTTACAGCGACTGCACTTTCAAGTGCACTTGTAGTGCACTTATAGTGCAAAGTAGATTTGCCTTTCGTAAATAACCCCCATTGTTTTTTTTTTTTTCAAAACTGTCGCTCTTTTTTGTTTATAGCACAAAAAGTAAAAACCGCAGAGGTGATCAAATACCACCAAGCATCGCATGACCGCGCAATTGTCATTTAAAGCGACGCAGTGCCGAATCGCAAAAAAATGGCCCCATCATTCAGCGGCCAAATCTTCCGGGGCTGAAGTGGTTAAGCATAAAGATGGATGAACACTTCAGGTTCTACTCAATGGGGTTGATTTACTAAAGGCAAATAGACTGTGCACTTTTGAAAGTGCAGTTTCACTCTGCAAGTGCAGTTGCTTCAGAGCTTAGTAAATGAGCTAAAGCTTCACTTTACACAAAACACCCAATCACATGCAGAAAAAAAAAAAAAACATTTTCTTGCACATGATTCTGCAGTAATGTTTGTCGGTCAGCTTACCTCTCCATGTCTTCAGATGAAGAAGCCAGCCACTCTCACCTGACCACTTAAGTAATTTCTTCTCAAAGCATGGCTCCACCCCAGCCCCTCTCAGGGAATTCTATTAACCTGTGCACTGCAAGCCAGCTCTGCTGATCAATATTGTGTGTTTTGGCTTTCGTGTGCTCATTGCTCTGTGTCCTATGGCTGATCCTGTTTACCGACCTTGGCTTGTTCTTGACTGTCCTCATCTGCTTCATATCCCGACCTTCTGCGTGTTCCTTGGCTATCCCTATCTCAGACATCCCAACGTGCAAAAACTAATTTCAGGGAGGTGGCAAGCTCATTTCAGGGAGGTCACGCTCTGTGCCAACAACCCCCCCATTCATAATAAAATACTATAATAGAATAACACTTTAAAGATAATTAATAATATAATGCCATAATAAAATAATACTTTAAAATATAATGTTATGTCACACTCATCAACAATGCACCCTCACTGTGTCCATTTGCAGTCTCATCAGTGCCAACAATGCAGCCTCACTGTGCCAATCTGCAGCCTTGTCAGTGCCCATCAATGTAGCCTCACTGTGCCCATCAATGCAGCCTCATCAGCGCCAACAATGCAGCCTCACTGTGCCAATCTGCAGCCTCGTCAATGCAGCCTCACTGTGCCCATCAATACAGCCTCACTGAGCCCATCTGCAGCCTCATCAGTGCCAACAATGCAGCCTAACTGTGCCCATTTGCAGCCTCACTGTGCCAACAATGCAGCTTCGTCAGTGCCCATCAATGCAGCCTCACTGAGCCATCAATGCAGCCTCACTGAGCCCATCTGCAGCCTTATTAGTGTCAACAATGCAGCCTCACTGTGCCCATCTGTATCCTCATCAGTGCCCATCTGCAGCCCCACTGTGCCCATCTGTATCCTCATCAGTGCCCATCTGCATCCTCACTGTGCCCATTTGTATCTTCATCAGTGCCCATCTGTATCCTCGTCAGTGCCCATCTGCAGCCTCACTAGGCCAACAATGCAGCCTCACTGTGCCCATCTGTATCCTCATCAGTTCCCATCTGCAGCCTTGCCAGTAGCTTGATTACACACACACAGCGGGTGTCTCCCACTGTGTCATGCAGCTGCAGTCTTAACTGTTTGGCAGTCGTCTACTGTAACAAAGCCCCGCCTCCTCATCCATGATAGGCGGTCAACTGAAGACTAATACAATGCTGGGAGATTGAATCAGTATTCCGTCTATCATGGATGATTAGGCGGGGTTTTGTTACAGTGGACGGCCGGTGAACAGCTGGATGACACAGCGGGAGACACCCGTTGTTTGTGATTACTCCAGGCTGAGTGGCAGTACAGGTTCAGCCAGGAGATCGTGCCACACTCGCGGGTGTCCATGAGCCCGCCGTCAAATGCGCGAGTATCCCGTGAGATGTGCGGGAGACTTGAGATGTCTGCTATCTGGTTGTTGCCCCGACCTTTTGGCTTATCTCCTGACTATCCTTTGCTGTCGCAGTCTGCTGCTTCCTCTCTACCTTCCTGTACTCTACTGTGAGCGTGAGCTGGGAGAGCCTGGGGGCCGCAACCTGGAGCCAGACTGCAGCAAAGTCCATCCTCACCATCAGGGGCCCTGGTGAACACCTGCTGGCTCTTAGATTCCGCGCCCTGGGAAATCTCATGCTCTAGCTTCCAGTGTGATCCGTGTTGGTGCTCCAGAGTACCTGCTTTCCTGGACCACCCAGGGCACAGCAGTCAGCCATAGGGTCCACTACCTTGCGGTGCAGTCCAGACCCCCAAGGTGTGCATCTGTCACTTGGACTCAGGTGACCTGACAGTTGGATCAGTCATGGACCCGGCTGACGTACCGCTACCCGCAGATGATCCATTGCAGGGCATATTCCACAGACTTGAGACCCAGGAATCGAATCAGACTCAGGTGATGCCATTCCTCCTGGATCTGGCTTCCTGCTTCAAGCAGCTTCAGGCTTCCTTGGGAGCCCCGAGTCAGAAACCTCAAATACAATCGGTGGTTGCACCTATTCCAGTCACAGCCACACATTCACTACAACTGCCAGCTCCATCCCGTTTCTTTGGGGAACCCAAGGCCTGCAGGGTGTTCCTCAGCCAATGCACCATTCATTTGGAGCTCCAGCCTCAAAACTTCCTGTCTGATCGAGCAAAGGTAGCCCATATTTTATTTATATATTTTATTTATTTTATATATTTTATGGATCGGAGAACCGCTTCTTCCATGAAGCTTACCCTTTTGCCCCTCACTACGCCACTGGTAGTCTTGGCAATTGATGGCACTGTTCTGCCAGGGGGTCCTATCTGCTTCCAGACTCTACCTATTAGGATGTCTGTAGGGATATGCCACCAAGAATTGATATCCTTCCTCATTCTACCCAAGGCCTCTACCCCCATTGTATTGGGCCTTCCTTGGCTACAGCTCCACTCTCCACATGTGGACTGGGTCTCTGGGCAGGTCCTAGTTTGGGGACCCTCACGTTTCTCGTCCTGCCTTCTCAAGGTGGTGCCCAAGGAGAGACTTCTGGCCATTACCAACTGGACTCTTCCTGCTTGCCTCAAGGCCACACAGCGCTTTCTTGGCTTCACAAATTATTATAGGCAGTCCATAAAGAATTACTCTTCCATTGCTGCGCCTATTATCACTTTGACCAACAAGGGTGTGAATGCCAAGGCCTGGCCTCCTGAAGCTGTCTCTGCATTTCACGACCTGAAACAGGCCTTTGTTTCTGGACCTCTCAAATCCTGGGGACCCATTTTTTATTGAAGTGGACGCTTCAATGGGGGTGGGAGCTGTGCTTCTTCAATCCTTTAAGAAGCGACGTCAACCATATGCGTTCTTCTCCAAAAAAAATTCTCAGGCAGAGAGAAATGATGCCATCAGTGATCGGGAACTTCTCGCAATTAAAATAGCGTTAGAGGAGTGGCATCATCTCTTGGAGGGTTCCCCTCACTCCATAACAATTTTTACTGATCACATCTACAGTTCCTACAGAATGCTAAACGTCTGAATCCCAGACAGGCCAGGTGGAGTCTTTTCTTTTCCCGTTTTAATTTCATGATTACGTACAAACCTGGTTCCTGCAACGGTCGGGCTGATGCACTTTCTAGGTCATTTGACATTTGATACTTTGGACGAGAAGTCCACCCCTGAACCTGAGCTGATCATCCCGACCTCATGCATTGTTGCCCATTCTATCACCCTGGAGTCAAAAATTCCTCCTGGCAAGACCTTTGTCCCCACTCGGCTAAGAGCTAAGATCTTTCATTGGAGACATGATTCCAAAGTGGCAGGTCATGCTGGATTCCTCTGATCCTTCCTGCTCATCAGTCGTCATTACTGGTGGCCTAATCTCCGCTCGGATGTCAAAGACTACATTAAGGCTTGTCATGTCTGTGCTCATTCTAAATCCTCCACACAAGCCCATGCTGGTTCTCATGCCCTTGCCATCCCTAAGGAGCCCTGATCTTACATTGCCATGGATTTTATCACCAATCTCCCACTGTCCGAGAATAATACGGTCATTTGGGTGGTAATCGATCGGTTCTCCAAGATGGTTAATTTTGTTCCTCTTCCTGGTCTTCCTTCTGCTCCTGCCTTGGTTCCCATTTTTGTCCGAGAAATTTTCCGCCTTCATGGGGTTCCTTCTCATATTGTTTCCGACAGGGGCGATCAATATAGTCTCGTTTTTGGAGAGCCTTTTGCAAATACCTCAATATTGTCTTGGATTTTTCCTCTTCTTACCCTCCCATTGGATTGAGGGTGGTTAATCAGGAGTTAGAGGTCTTTCTTCGCACCTTAGTCTCTGCTCATCATGACGACTGGTCCTCTTCTCCCACGGGCAGAATTCTATCACAACAAGCATGTAAATACCAGTTCGCAGAAGACACTCTTTTTCCCAGTTTATGGAAAACACCCTCAACTCCCTCTTCCCGTGACCTGTTCTCCAGATATTCCAGCTTTGGCTACGGCTCAGGAGTCTTTCAATTCTATTTGGGGTGACGTTCAGGACTCCCTCCGGGCAGCTGCTGACAAATTCAAAGGCTTTGCCGACCGCCGCAGGCGTAAACCGCCTTCTCTTCAGCCAGGGGACAAAGTCTGGCTCTCCACCAGGAACATCAAGATCCGAGTTCCTTCTCTGAAGTTTGCTCCAAGATTCATTGATCCGTACACTATAACCTTTAAACTGAATCCAGTTTATTTCAAACTCCAGATTCCTAAAAGCCTCAAAATTTCTAACTCTTTCCATGTTGCCCTTCTGAAGCCTTTAGTCCTCAATAAGTTCTCTCTTCCAATCTCTACCATGGTCCTGGTCTCTGAGGATACTCAGGAGTACGAGGTTAGTCAAATTCTGAATTCCTGGCTCTGTAGAGGCATTCTTCAGTACCTCGTGCATTGGAAAGGGTTTGGTCCTGAGGAGAGGTCTTGGATCACTGCATCTGAGGCCTTTGCACCTCATCTGTTGAGGAGGTTTCATCTGAAGTTTCCCTCTAAGCCTGGGCCCAGGCAGGGGAGGAGGAGCCACTGTCATGGTTATGCAGTAATGTTTGTCTGTCAGCTTACCTCTCCATGTGTTCAGATTGAGAGGCCAGCCACTCATCTGGCTGCTTAAGTAATCTCTCCTCAAAAGCATGGCTCCACCCCAGCCCCTATCAGGGAACTCTATATTAACCTGTGCACTGCAAGCCAGCTCTGCTGATCAATATTGTTTTGGCTTCCGTGTGCTCATTGCTCTGTGTCCCACGTCTGATCCTGTTTACCGTCCTTGGCTTGTTCTTGACTGTCCTTGTCTGCTTCACATCCCGGCCTTTGGCGTGTTCCTTGACTATCCCTATCTGCTTGTTGCCCTGACCTTTTGGCTTATCTCCTGACTATCCTTTGTTGTCGCAGTCTGTTGCTTCCTCTCTACCTTCCTGTACTCTACTGTGAGCGTGAGCTGGGAGACGCGATCTGGAGCCAGACTGCAGTAAAGTCCATCCCCGGCATCAGGGTCCCTGGTGAACACGTGCTGGCTCTTAGATTCCGCACCCTGGGAAATCTCATGCTCTAGCTCCCAGTGTGATCAGTGTTAATGCTCCAGAGTACCTGCTTTCCTGGACCACCCAGAGCTCCATCCACAGCAGTCAGCCGTAGGGTCCACTACCTTGCGGTGCACTCCAGACCCCCATGGGGTGCATCTTTCACCTGGACTCAGGTGACCTGACAATGATGGAGCTCTCCCTCATTTACTAAGTTCGGGGCAACCGCACTTGCAGAGTGAAACTGCACTTTCAAAAGTGCACAGTCTATTTGCCTTTAGTAAATCAACCCTAATGTCTCTTAGCAGGGGGCGGTTGCCTGTGGTTGAGGAAAAGCCTAAGCAATATATGCTGGGAATTTGATAAAGGGTGTCAGACATCCTTTCAATTTTATCAGGGTGAAGCACCAAAAATATTGGTGTTTGATGGGGGGCCCAATTACAGCAACAGATCCCCTGTGCGGCTCTCCGTACGGGAGATGAAAACTGGTGGGATGGAGGGAGAAGAAGAGTAGCCAGATTTTGGCTGCTGCAGGGAGAGCCACACAAGGGGATAGGTTCACAAACACGGGCAAATTCATATGAATTTGTACAGCCGCAGGACTACTTGTAATGCAGCCCCAGATAGCAATGGGAGTTTGTAATCCTTGAACACTTTTTAAAATGAAGGAAATGTTTGCCATAGAGCTACTAGTTTGTATACTAATTAATAGGGATGAGCCCAACACCCCCGGTTCGGTTCGCAGCTTAACCGTAGGAAACCCGTGGGTACGCCTATGCTGCGGTCAAACCGCAGCACATCGTGGGAAACCAGCCAGCGGAGTCTGGCCGGCAGTAGGCCGAGAACCAGGGGAGTCTGGCCGGCAGCAGGCCGAGAACCAGCGGGGTCTGGCCGGCAGCAGGCCGAGAACCAGCGGGGTCTGGCCGGCAGCAGGCAGAGAACCAGCGGGGTCTGGCCGGCAGCAGGCAGAGAACCAGCGGGGTCTGGCCGGCAGCAGGCAGAGAACCAGCGGGGTCTGGCCGGCAGCAGGCAGAGAACCAGCGGGGTCTGGCCGGCAGCAGGCAGAGAACCAGCGGGGTCTGGCCAGCAGCAGGCAGAGAACCAGCGGGGTCTGGCCGGAAGCAGGCAGAGAACCAGCGGAGTCTGGCCGGCAGCAGGCAGAGAACCAGCGGAGTCTGGCCGGCAGCAGGCAGAGAACCAGCGGAGTCTGGCCTGGGCAGCAGGCTGAAGACAACTACTCCATCGGGTAGTGCGGGCTTAGTGGTTCCATCTCTGCCTCCCTCAGCTGGGCCAATTTCTGTGGGAGAGTCGTCCGCGGTTGAGCCTGATTCGCAGGGCCACAGCCCCCGAGACTGGGGCAGTCGCATTCTCTGTTGCCAGCGTGACATTCGCGTCGCAGGCGGAGGTGGCTAGGGGGGCCTCAACCTCACAAGGCAAAGGAGTCCACTGAAGATAGGGTGAGGTTGGCGGATGAGGTGAAGTGCAAGATTAACGTGTGTTTTGAGGGCTCGCTGGGGGTCCATCTAAAGCAGGACATCAGTGAAAAGATCTGGAAGGGGGAATATGTTGAAATATTCTCCCTTTTGCCGTTGGAGAAATTTAATATAGAAAAAGGTAAGGCAGACAAAAGCAAGAAAGAGGAGGAGGAGGAGGAGAAGCGCCACTGGCGACTTATCCCCTGCACTTTTTCCAATTGGCTTCAGGCATTTGCCTTCTTGGCCAGCGTAATTGTTGAAAAAGCGCAGAGAATTGCTCTCCGCCTTTTTGTTATCTGGCTGCCATTGGAGAAGCGTATAGAATTTACGGGGGTACTGCTTGACTGCGATATGACGAGCAGTTCCACCAGTGCAAGGCCTTGCGTACGTTTATTGGGGGGGGGAGGGGAGGGGGCGGCAGGTTCGGGTGCCGGCCACTCAAAGAGGAGTTTGTTGGCAGTTCAACGAGGGGTCTTGCCGTTTTGGCACGGCCTGATGTTTCCACCATGGGTGCTCTGGTTGTGGGGGCTCCCAAAGTTACGCCAAATGTTTTAAGAAATGGAAGTCACAACACGGGATCTGCACATTTTTTTTCATTACGACAATATGGGGGTGGTGGAGGTTGTGTCCAACCTGTCTGCTTCTTCACCGCCAGTGGTGCGCATACTGCGTCACCCGGTCTTGCGGTGTTTAAATTGGAATCGTTTTGTGCAATCTATTCATGTCCCGGGTGTTCTGAATTCCATTGCCGATTCCTTGTCTCGTTTTCAGTGGGAGAGGTTACGGAGGTTGGCACCAGAGGCAGAACACCGGGGGAATCCTTGTCCTGTGCGTCTGTGAAGACTGGCGTTGGAGTAGCAGGGGAGCGCTTACGTCGCTCTGTGTGTGTGGGTACCTGGGCTGCATATTCGTCAGTTTGGGGTGAGTGGTCCGCACTGGTAAGTTCGGTCAGGGGTTGTTTTTCCATGCAGGATTGCTTGGCTTTGCTGTTGTATTTCATTGAGATAGACAGTGAGGAGTGAAATAAAAAAATGTACGCCCTTAGAAAGCCTGAAGGCGGTGCTTGGTTTTTGGGGTCCTGTACGCAGCTAGGCTCCCAAAAAGTCTCACACGTGGTATCCCCGCACTCAGGAGAAGCAGCAGAATGTATTTTGGGGTGTGATTCCACATATACCCATGCCATGTTTGAACATAGTTACATACATAATGAACAATATATCATTTAGTGACAACTTTGTGCAAAAAGAAAGAAGTGGAATTTTTCCGAAACTTGTGGCAAAACATGCCCATCAGCAAATAGCTTGGGGTGTCTATTTTCCAAAAAGGGGTCATAGCTGTCTTAGCATTTTATACACAACATTTAGAAGCTTATGTCACATTCTTCTAAGCCCTTTCTGACACTTTTTGTTTACATGAAAAAATATTTTTTTGCAAGAAAATTACTTTGAACCCCCAAACATTATAATTTTTTTTTAAACTAAAGGCCCTACAGATTAAATAGGTGGGTGTTGAATTTTTTTTTCACACAGTATTTGCGCAGCGATTTTTCAAACACAATTCTTTTTCAAACACAACACTTTTTAAAATTTTAATGCACTAGAACACAATATATTTCCCAAATGTTTGATGAAATAAAAAAGATAATCTTATGCTGAGTACATGGATACCAAACACGACATGCTTTAAAATTGCGCACAAATGTGCATCGGCGACAAACTACATACATTTTTAAAAGCATTTAAAAGCCTTTACAGGTTACCATTTTAGATTTACAGAGGAGGTCTACTGCTAAAATGGCTGCCCTCGATCGGACCTTTGCAGCGATACCTCACATGCATGGTGCAATTGCTGTTTACATATGACACCAGACCGATACTTGCGTTAGACTTTGCGTGTGAGCACGGGGGGACAGGGGTGCTTTTTTTTTTTTTAATTTATTTTGCTTTTTTATTATGAAAGAAGAGCGTCTAGATCAGAGAAATTGAAATACCAAATACAAGTACCATCATCCCAAATGTCTAGTGTAAAAACAAAAGGCAGGAGGTAGAGAGCGGCCGCAGTGAGCTGCTTCTGTCGGTCAGTGTCTCAGTACCCCATGCAAGGAGGACCAACCCCTAAAAGGGGGGGGGGGGGGGGACTATTGCGGTACTAGATATAATCAAATATTCAGTAAGAAAAAGTAGAAAAAAGAATCATAATATAAAAAATTACATTTTAATAGAAAACATGAATAAAAGATTTTTTACAGTGTCACATACAGTTGTAATAAAAACGTAGATACGGCGCCATTTTCTCCACCCTCACCGGAGTCATCCCCCTTTCCAGCGTTGGCCAATTTTTCCTTTTCTGAAGCATTTTGACAAGGGGTGAGCTCCTCCGCATCCTGAACACTCATGCCGGAAACAGCAGGAGCCTCAAAATTTGTAGGTGCCCTTGTTAAACTGCTAACAGAACCCCTTGCACTTTGTGGCTGATGGTGAAGAGGCTTGGGCACCCCGGCCCCCCCCAAGAAAGGGAGGCGGTGCGACTCTCGCTTGTGTCATGAGTTTCATCCACAAGCCAATGTCTTTGTGATCCTATCGCAACGACGGTCCCACGCTATGCCCCCATACACCCTATGGGCTTCACTGATGGAATCCAAGTAACTAAACAACGCCAAACATACCTCCGTCAGCACGTTTGTGATGACAGAGGGGTCGTAGCACTAACACAAACAATGTATTGAGGCAGTGGCGATGCAGGCGGAGATGACACTGGATTCAACACCTAGATCAACTTCCCAAGGGGATAATCCGGTGACTTCAGGAGTGGAGCTCGGGTCAGAAAGGATGGGTGGAGGTGTGAGGAGACACAGACGTGGGTGAGAGTATCTTACATTGCTGTCATTCAGCTGAACTTGCTGATTAGCTGTGGACTGACAACACCAACTCCCCCTGCTGTGTTCCTCCCTCCCCAAACCTACTTATGATGGATCAGTGAACTTTTAAATGAGTATTACTCTTAAAGGGGTTGTAAAGGTTCGTGTTTTTTCACCTTAATGCATCCTGTTCACCTACTGTGCTTGTCCCCCGGCATCCTCTTCTCCACAGAATCTGACTGTTGATTGGATAGATGGGATAGATTGATAGCAGCACAGTCATTGCCTCATGCTGCTGTCAATCACACCCAATGATGTGGCCGTCGGGGGGCGGGACCGAGTCATACACTCTGTTTCTATGGACGCAGCGTGTATGACAGGGAGCGCGCCCACAAGCTAACCCCCTCGGGATGGAGCTTCCCAGAGGGGGGTTAGCTATTGCGGGGAGGAGCCGAGAGAGCCGCCGAGGGACCCCAGAACAGGAGGATCGGGGCCACTCTGCAAAACGAAATGCATAGTGGAGGTATAACATGTTTGTTATTTAAAAAAACAAAACAAACCCATACAACCCCTTTAAGAAGTTTTACCCCCACAGCCTTGCTTACTGGACACTGCAGCCTATATAATTAGGCCACCTGTGCCTCCAATAGACAAATGAGAGCCCCTAATCCTAGGTGCCACAGTTGAGTTTGTGTACTAATGACTTAGGACGGCCCTCAGTTTACAGCTACATATCCTGTCTGGGATGACCACAATCCGCTGCTTCATTAGGAAGGACGACGATAGTATATGCAATATATTGATCAACAATACTTAATCAACTCCCATCCTTTGAGCTGTGTGTAAGTCTGATTGTGTGGATGTACCTGCAGCTGCGATCCCTCTTTTTAAATTACAACGTTGTCTTTTTTAATGTTTTGGAAGGTTATACTCAGAACGCTATTTTTGGTATTTTGTCACATTTGATATCATGGTGTGTTTTTTCTAAATAAAATTTAATAAAATTCAACCGTAGTGTTCAGTTACTGCGACCCCTTTGGAAGGCCTTGCCCTTTCATTTTTTCTTATATGCAGTCTTTTTGGTCGCATGGACTGTGCCATGTTGTTGATACTACATTGTGAAAGGTTGAAGTAATTACTATATTAAATATCTAAATAGTTGTATGCTAATAGTGCGGTAGATCCACCACAATATTTTTTTATTGGTGTGTCAGAAGGGCTGAGGTCTTTGAGAAGGTCAAGGTCAGAAACAGAGGACCCATCTTAACCCTACAGCTCTTTCAAGGGTAGCATTATATACTTTATTATATACATCTGTAAGCACCTGGGCTAGCTGAAAAGCACAGCCCTTCAGAAAGCATTAATTGATATTATCAGACCCAGCAGCCTTCCTCACATTTACTCCTTGCAGAGCCAAGAATGTATGCTGCAAGAGGCATGTCCCCTAGAGTTAAGGGCAATTTCACCGGCTAATCCTTATTTAAATGGTCAAAGCGGGAATAGAAATTATTTAGGTAATCAGAAAGGTTACGTAACCCCCCCAATGGAAGCTTTATTCCCTTTATACCCCTTAAGGTGATGGTTTACTATAGTGGACCATGCTACATCATGTGTGTTGATACAACCACTTGTAGTCCGTCTGTCCCCGGAAGCCCATGCATAATGGTAACTACACAGGAACACAACTGGTAGACAAGGACAGAGTGCTGTCACCCTATAACAGGAAATGCTTGCACAAAGACCTTTATGGTAGGATTACCAGATGTTATTTAAAGGAAAGAAGCAGATTTAAAAATATTGAAAATTAATTATGAAGTGGTCATAACATGTTAAGGCTTATGAGATTTTAGTGATTGGCTTTACATATACTTTAACTGTTATCATACATCATAAAGTATCTGTGTCTTGATAAAAAAAAAGCCTCACCAATGTTTCAGATTTGGATATTGTATTATGGACCTGACCACCTATGGGCTTTGTATCACTTATTTATGGGTGCTGTCTACCTGTCTTCTGATCACATATACTGTATACCTAAATTGGAACTGCACCTATGAAAAAATATATACTCCCATCACAGTACATGGAACAGGCTGGAGGCAGTAAGGTGACACTGCAAAGGCTCAGGTTCTCAATTGTCTCCAAGCTATCTTGTGTACCCGGATCACAAAACTGGTTCAGCAGAATAATCTATATTTAGGCAGGTAGGCCATTTCACACGACTGTATTTCAACAGTGTACTTAGTTGTTTGCCTAGAGCTCTGAATGAGTTGGTACATCGAGAATGGCAAACCTTCTAAAGTTGAGGTGAAAGTGATTTACCATTTTCATGGTTTCTACTTATTGGAATTGTTTTGTAAGAGGAAAAAACATAAAATTATTCAGCAGTGCTAAAAAAAAAAAAAAAAAAAAAAAAAAAAAAAAAGGGTCAGAATTATAAAATTCAGATGTCAATGACCTTGGAGTTGATCACTTGGAGGTGAGCACAATGAAGTCTATCTGGATTATACCAGCCATACATTGTCCTCCCATCCAGAGGGCCACATGAACACCCTGCAATGCAGCAGTGCCACCCCCTATCGACTGGCAAGAAGAACTCAAAGCCCACCCGAAGATGAAACACCAACAAGAGAAATTCAGCAATACTGTTCAAACTTAAATAAGGACAGAAAAACACCACTAAAGTGTAGCATTTATTAAAACATATTTATGTAATGAAAAACAATAAATATGCATTCACGTTTTTAAAAAGCTTATCGATAAGTCGTCGGCAGGTGGCAACCTTCCAGGTGGTTGATGGAGGGCAAGCCCTTCCATGTGATGTAAGTTGCCAGGAACCAGAAAGTTAACCAGGGAAACACCAGGAAGAGCCAACAGAAGCAGCATACTTTCTGTGTCTATCACAAGAACGAGAACCACTGTGGACAGCAAGGAAGTCTTGTAGGCCCACAAGTTTGCTGTGATGGTGTCATGTGACGTGCCACCTGCGCAGGTGCCACCTGCGTAATTACACAGCCTCCTTGTCCACCTGGTGGAGGGTTGCCACCTGCTGGAGACTTTGATATGCTTTTTTAATACTACAGCATACAAAGACAATTGCATACTTATGAGATTGTGGGAACAGTTTAAGGAAGACTCTTCTGTTTCAGGTTGACTGTGCCCCTGTGCACAAATCCAGCTCCATAAAGACATGGTTTGATGGGTTTTGTGTAAAGGAACTCCAATGGCCTTCACAGAGCCCTGACCTCAGCCCTATCATCCATCTTCTCATCCAACATCAGTACCTGACCTCACAAATGCTCTTTTGGTTGAACGGGCGCAAATCCACATAGACACACTCCAAAATCTTGTGAAAAATCTTTTTGGAAGAGTGGAGGCTGTTACAGCTGGAAAGAGCAGCCAACTCCATAATAATGCCTATGGTTTGAAAATGCACGGTTCAACAAGCTTATAAACTAATGATCAGGTGTCCAAAAAAAAATTTGCTAATTAACCGGTTTCCGACCGTCTCCCATACTTATACTGCAGCACAATGGCTCTCCTGGACGAAACCCCGTAAGGGTACGTCCTTTCCTTTAAGAGCCACCAGAGGGCGCGCGCACGCCTGCTGCACGGGGGAGGGGGTAAACACACAAATCCCTGTTCTGTCAGGAGAGAGGAGACTTATCAATTGTTCCTACTAAGTAGGAACAGTGATATGTCTCCTCCCCCAGTCAGTCCCATCCCCATACAGTTAGAACACATTTAGGGAACACACATTTAACCCCTTGATCGCCCCCTAGTGTTAACCCCTTCACTACCAGTGACATTTACACAGTAATCAGTGCATATTTATAGCACTGATCGCTGTATAAATGTCAATGGTCCCAAAAATGTGTCAAAAGTGTCCGATTTGTCCGTTGCAATGTCGCAGTATCGCTAAAAATCGCAGATAACCGCCATTACTAGTAAAAAATAATTCATAAAAATACCATAAATCTTTCCCATAGTTTTTAGACGCTATAACTTGTGCGCAAACCAATCAATATACACTTATTGCAATTTTTTTTTACCAAAAATATGTAGAATTATATAATATATATAGCGAGAGCAATAATTCTAGCCCTAGACCTCCTCTGTAACTCAAAACATGCAACCTGTACAATTTTTTAAGCGTGGCCTATGGAAATTTTTAGGGGTAAAAGTTTGTCGCCATTCCACGAGTGGGCGCAATTTTGAAGCGTGACATGTTGGGTATCAATTTACTCGGCGTAACGTTATCTTTCACAGTATAAAAAAAAAATTGGGCTAACTTTACTGTTTTCCTATTTTTTAATTCAAAAGTGTATTTTTTCCAAAAAAAAGTGCGCTTGTAAGACCGCTGCGCAAATACGGTGTGACAGAAAGTATTGCAACGACCGCCATTTTATTCTCTAGGGTGTTAGAAAAAAAATTATAATGTTTAGGGGTTCTAAGTAATTTTCTAGCAAAAAAAATGTTTTTAACTTGTAAACAACACATCTAAAAAAAAGAGACTCGGTCCTTAAGTGGTTAAGACTTACTCCAGACGTACTGCAGACCCAAGTTATGACAGAAAAATGGCAATGATTTTGTAGAAAGCTGAATACCAGAAAAGTATAACAAACTCAATTTAACAGTTCTGTAATTGTCAATATATAATGAAATGTGTTATTTCAATGCAAGTAGCATTAGTACCTGATTTAGACCTGGTATCAGCCTTTGCAGTCTCTTTGCAGTAGGGAAGAAGCAGCACAGGGAGCCAGTTCACGTGCTGACAAGAGGCACGCTGATAATAGGAGAGATCAGACTGACAGATTAACTCAACACTGAGGGAGATTTACTAAAACTGGAGCACTAAGAATTTGCTGCAGCTGTGCATGGTAGCCAATCAGCGTCTAATTTCAGCTTGTTCAATGAAGCTTTGACAAATAAACCTGGAAGCTGATTGGTTTCTATGCACAGCTGCACCAGATTTTGCACTCTCCAGTGTTCGTGGCGCTTTCCTTTTTACTGGTCCAGGACGATCCAGGCTTAGTGAAGGTGGTTTGAGTGATGCTACCCCTCAGACTGTGGACATCTAATGGCAGAAAAAAGAAAGGGCACATTTCTGCATTGGAGGTGTATTTGTTGTAAGCTGGTTTTGTTATTTTATATTTATCCACTTGCCGACCACCCGCCATCATTATACTGCGGCAAGGTGGCACGATCCCGCGAATCTCCGTAGCTGTGCATCGGCTTGGGAACTCGCTTTTGTGGGCTCACGTGCTCCCATTGGCCAGTGGGGGAAGCCAATCCGCGGGTCTGGCAGACTCGATGTTTGTTCCCCCACAGTGACAGAACAAGGATCCGCCTGCGTAAACAAGGAAGATCTCCGTTCTGACAGGGGAGATCACACAGATCCTGTCTTTCTGCTATGCAGCAAGATGGCTCTGTGTTTTGTCCCAGTGAGCCCATCCCCCATACAGTTAGAACACACAGTGAGGGAACACAGGTAACTCTTTGATCGCCCCCTAGTGTTAACCCCTTCCCTGCCAGTGCCATTAGTACAATAACAGTGCATATTTTTAACACTGATTACTGTAATAATGTCACTGGTTCCCAAAAAAGTATAAAAAATGTCAGTTAGGTGTCCAATTTGTCCGCCGTAATGTCGCATCATTGATCGCTGCCATTACTAGTAAAAAATAAATAATAAAAATGCCACAAACCTATCCACTATTTTGTAGACGCGATAAATTTTGCGCAAACTAATCAATATATGCTTATTGCATTTTTTTTACAAAAAATATGTAGCAGAATACATATCAACCTAAACTGATGAATAAATTTGTTTCAGAAAGTAAAAAAAAAAATTTCCTTTCAAAAAGAGGAGGTGATCAAATACCACTAAAAGAAAGCTCTATTTGTGGGAAAAAAGGACATCAATTTTGTTTGGGTAACAGTGTCGCACAACCATGTAATTGTCAGTAATAGCGACGCAGTGCTGTATCGCAAAAAAATGGTCTGTTCAGGAAGTGGGTAAATCCTTCCGGGGCTCAAGTGGTTAATGAGCTATTCATTTACTATATTATTTCGGTTGGCTTTTTACTTTAAAGGAAAAGAAAAATGGTGCGGTCCATACCAGTCAAAAACAGCAGCTGGAAACTTCATGGATATGTACAATACCACAGTAATTAATTTACTACTATATTGCTAAAACTTTGTGGACAGTTGACCATCATATTTAAATAGGTTTGTTGGACATTTTATTCCAAAACCATGAGCATTAATATGAGGCATTACCCTTTGCAAATAAACCATAATAAAAATAATCTCCACTCTTCGGGGGAGGCTTTCCACAATATTTTGGAGTGTCTGTGTGAGTACGGATTTTGGATGAGGAGACCTGACTGGCAATAAGAATTTTAATTCATCCCACAGGTGAACATTAGAGTTGAGGTCAGGGCTCTGTGCAGACCTTCCACGCTTCAAACCAAGTTTTCTTTATGGAACAGGCTTTGTGTACAGGTGCCAAGTCCTGCAGGAACAGGAAATGAGCTTCCCCAAGCATACAATTGTCTGAAATGTCTTTTTATGTTGTAACATTAACAGTACCCTTGACTGGACAAATTTAAACAAATTTAAGGGTTGTCCAGAAATGTCTCGTTCTGATAAACTTTGTGACGACCAGGGATTCCCTCTCCTTGGAGGGGTTTCCTCTCCCTTTGTTTTGGCTATGGGACAGGAAGTGAAGGAAAATCTTTCCAATGGGACGCAGATGGCAAAAATTACCTGACAAGGGTTATAAGGGCTTACTCTAGCCAGGGAAACAAAACAATTGCCTTCAGTTTGACTTTACATGTCGATTTCTAAGACCATCTGTTTCTTTGCTGAAAGGAATGGCATCAGTCCCCCCTGCAGTTGACTTAGTTCAGCTTGCAGACTCTCTTCTCCATGCATGTTGCAGATTATACTGTGTCCGGTGGGCGGGGACTGTATACACAACTTAAATTGCTGTACAACATGAATCTTAGCACTTGCTGGGTCAATGCCGAACAGGTCTATATCAAATCGATGTGTGGCATCTGCATAAAGCATTGGGTATGCTGGGGTGCCGAGGCTGAGGAACCTGGCAGAAGAGGGTGGTAGGGATGGTGATCCTCTGCTCAGTTTCTCTTCATGGTTAGTTTGTTGTTGCTCTGCACTGCTGCTTGTATTTTGTGCTTGTGAGTGGATCCAAGTGATTTTCTTTTCAAAAAGCATCTCCGAATTGGACCTTTTGGGTGGCAATAGGAAGCCATCCCTGGATCAGGAGACCCCCAGGAAGCAGATCTTCTGCAGTCTTTGTCCCATTGAAGAGTTTGAGAACCTCAGCAGGTTCCAGAATGGTGTAATTATTCAACTGGCCCACATTGTCCAGACGAGCCTCCATCAGTCTGATAGCCTCCTCAATCTGGTCAGAGGGAAGGATCATAGACACCACAGCGTGGCGGAGAAAAGAGAGTGAATGCATCAGGATGTAGGAAGCCTTTCAGTAGAACAATGGGCAAAATAAAAAATTACATTTATGGTGTGGTCTGCCCTTAGTATTAAGACAGCAGTCTAGTTTTTCTGAGCTCCCCTCAGAAAATTACTATTCAATCCTGCCAAGAGAGCCATTTTATTTTTCCACTTCCTTTAACCACCTGCCGATCGCTCACAGTAAATATACTGCAATTGAGCGGTATGTCACATTCACGTACCTGTACGTCAGCTAATTCTTTTGGGTTTGGCAGCGTGCATACCTGCATGGGTTTGGCAGCTGGTTTTAGCCAATGATTGTCTGAAGTCAGCCAATTTGCTGTTCCCTGTGTTTTTGTACACAGCCAATATAACTGTTTTGTCAGGGAGAAAAAAAAAACACAGCCAGATAGTGAAGGAAAAGTAGCATATATTACACATGGTTAGGCATACAGTCAACCTCTTGATTGCCCCAAGATGTTAACCCCAGACAGTGTCAGTACAGAGTCAGTGTACAGTATTATTTCCGTTCACTGTAATAGTTTCCCTAGCGATGTCAGTGTCAGTTAGTGACCCTCCCAGATAATGTGTTAGCGCCAGATTGCCTGCAGCCTTATCACCACCATTATAGTGTAGCGTCTATAGCTGCACAAATTCCAATTATATATACATATATTATATTAAAAAAAAAAAAAACACACAACCCAATGCACAAACCAATTAATGTGCACTTATTGGTATTTTTTTTTTTTTTTATCAAAGACATTTAGCAGAATACATTCAAATTGTCTTTTTGGCCGAATTGAATGGTACCCGGGCCTCGTATTCGAAGAAACGAGGTCTTGCCTTTAACGTTTCTCTTTTTAGAGAGCTGGACCCTGGGATCAATTACTTTTTGGTATTAAGGCCATAAAGTTTTTACTGGCGGTGGTGCTATTACAGGTCCAGGATTGTGGGTTTCCTTGGGGATCCCAAGCTCCTGAAGGTTTAACAGAACCCATCGTGAAGGGTGAAGATTGGGTCTGTTGGTTTACCACAGAAAACCCTGCAGCGGGAAAGGTAAGTGGAGTTTTCTAAGAAATTTTTAAAATTGTCTTATGAAATGTATCCTTTAAATTTGTGTTGTCGTGCCTATGTGTCACCACTAGGGGCTTTATTGAGCACTTACCATCTCATGCTTCTCAGAAAGCCCACATTGTGTCTAGGAAGCAGCAGTTCTTCTTTCTCCAGCCAAGCAGCAGACCTCCAGTAAGTCTGAGGGGGTTCCCTCTCCCCACCAGACACCCCCCTATGCTGTTTTTTCTTCCCCTCTTCTCGGGGAAAGAGCACCACAAGAATTAAAAAAAAAAAAAAAAAAAAAAATGGCACGAACGGCATGCCCTCGCTATTTCTCCTTCCTCTCTGTGGATCCCATAGGATCAGGAGCACATTTGACACATTTACTACTGCATCAGACTGAGCATTAATAGCAGCAACAGGGCTGGACTACTACTCAAGCAGTGGATGCATTCCTTCTGGTAGTACCTCTACTTTGTGCATTGGGCTATGGTCGGGAGGGGGGTGAAAAACACCTCAAAAAAGGGCTCTAGAAGGACTGCTACAGTCACATGGAAGCCTAGAACCATTGTAAAAAAGATGGCATCCTCCCCTGAGAGTAATATGGCTGGTCAGAATGAGCCATCAGGAGGGGCAAGTGTTACAGCTGCTCTTAACACTGCAGCCCCTATGTATATCACTAAGGAGGTTTTTTCTTCAACCATTTTAAGCTTGGAGCAAAAAATTGATGCTTTAATTGCATCCCAGAGTGGGACTAAGCAGATCCCCGTCCATTGCTCAGGACCCTCTTGCTGAGGAACAAGGAGCAAGAGATGATGAATTCCTTTCAAAGGACCAGGAAGAGGCTGAAGTCTCCTCTTCTGAAGAACCTGATACAGAAGTGTCAGGTTCGCAGGAAAGATTGTTGGTACAGTCGCTCACTGAATTGGTCCGCTCCACATTTTTACTGCCAATAACGCAGTCAGTTGATGAGCCCACTTCTGGTTTGGGTTCACTAAAGCCTCCCCAATCTGTTCATTCTTTTCCTATTCATTCATGGCTAAGGAAGCTCATGTATTCTGAGTGGAAGCACCCAGATAAACATTTTTTTCCTCCTGAAAAAGTTTTCAATACTTTATCCTATGGAGGAAGAGTTTTATAAGAAATGGGGAATTCCAGCAATTGACGCTGCTATATCATCTGTAGATAAAAATATGCCTTGTCCAGTAGATAATGCTCATATGCTAAAGAATCCAAGGGATAAGAAGTTGGAATTCCTTTTTAAAAACTATATTGCGCTGGCAGGTTCAGTCGTTCAACCTGCACTGGCAGCAATCGGAGTATCTCTGTCCTGAAGGACCAGTTTATAGAGGTACTCCTGATCAGCAGGCCCAGGAGTTGACCGGGATATCAGAAGCGTTGTGTTTTACAGTAGATGCTATGAAAGATTCTATTCTCCAGGCCTCATGGCTCATGCTAGGGCTGGTACATGTGCGCAGAATTCTATAGTTGAAAAATTGGTCAGCCAAAGCGCTATGCAAAAAGCTCTTGGCCAGTTTCCCTTTTCAAGGTGAACGGTTGTTTGGAGACGATCTGGATAAGTATATCCAAAGAATTTCCCTTTTACCGGTTAAAAAGAAGTTCAAGTATTTTTCTTTTAAAAGTGCTTCTTCTCCAGTGCCAGGGGCATCAGCCTCCAGGCAGTCACGACGGCCTCCACCATCAGGTTCAAGAGATAAACCTCAGGGTCATTCCCAGGGCTAAAAAAGGACCCGGGGGAAGAAACCCACAAAACAGAATACTAAAGCCTCCTTATGAAGGTGCGCTCGCTCGAGTGGGGGGGAAGGCTTCTACAGACAGATGGGTGGCTTCCTCAATTTCTCTAGGATACAAACTAGAGTTCCGAGAGTTCCCGCCTCCTCGTTTTCTCAGATCAAACGTTCCCAGAGATCCAGTGAAAAAGAAGCCTCTTTCTAGCTTTGGATCATCTCTTGTCTCAAAGAGTAATATCGGTGGTCCCATTGGAAGAGCAAGGTTTGGGGTTTTATTAAAACCTGTTCACGGTTCCAGAACCACGGGGATGTCAGACCCATTTTAGACCTCAAAGATCTAAACTGGTTTTTGAATATCCGTTCTTTTTGCATGGAGTCAATCCGATCAGTAGTCTCCATCCTACAAGGGGGAGAACTTCTGGTGTCAATCGACATCAAGGATGCTTATCTCCATGTACTGATTTTCCCCGCTCTCCAGAAATTTCTACGCTTCAAGGTAGAAAATCTTCATTTACAGTTTGTAGCTCTGCCTTTCCGTCTAGCTACTGCACCTTGAGTGTTTACAAAGGTCCTGGCTCCTCCTTTAGCCAGGCTAAGAGCTCAAGGTATAATGATAGTAGCCTACTTAGACGATCTACTCTTGATAGAGAGTCACTAGAGGGGAGGGAGAGGGGATCTCCCTTGAATATAGACAGCTACTAGTGGCCGGAGAGGGCAATGAAAAACAAAGTGAGTAAAAATCAGTACAAATTTATTGAAATATCAATATCACAAAATTATAAAAAACATGTTGCTTCACCAAGGAAGCTGAATATGCCTGGTCCTTATGGTCAACCATAAAAAAGTACACCAAGTGCAAATTACATATGGTGTATCAGTGAAACAGATAGACAGACAGTAGACAGACAATAACAAACAAAGAACACATGCGGTGCAGGTGCCTATATAGCCACACATGCATAGAAACCCCATAGGCCAATCGCCGATGCGAATAAGATTAATGGAAATATTGTAAAAAAATGCAGGGGAGACTATGCATGTGTGGTCCCCAGGGGAGCAGAAAAACTAAACCTAACTGGGGTGATGCCGCCAGGGATAAGTTGCCAACCAGAGAATAAACCGACTGTGGAATCTCCAAATAGTTCAGATGTAGAGACCTGATAGAATATGTTGGAGTTAATTCAAACTATACTGTTGCATGCACATGCAGGAGGCATGTCCTAAAAATGTCCCAGATCCAAGGTAAGATGGTACTTAGAGCAACACTCAAATATCTGTAGGCATAGTACAAAGGCAATTAGTAGTCTGGTGGTGCTGAGGTGACAGTTGTCAGAAGAAGGATAGCCTGAATCGAAGTGGATATAAATAATACTGTTTCAGTAATCATCTTTGGCTATCCCCAGCATAAAGCTAGCACTGACTAAATGTCCATCACATCAAAACAAACTATCCTGGGATCGGCATCTATCTCCAGGCCACACATTCGTATATAGCAGAGTGTCAAAAACTTGAAAGTTGTTATGTATAAGTGAATGTTTTAATGATAACGTTACCGCCTTCCTTCTCAATGCAGGGGTGCTGGCCGTGAACTCAGATATTTCAGGAGTGTGGCAGACTCATAATGTTCCCATTCCCCAGAGGAGGATAGACCGGCAGGCGCTGTAAGATTAGCTGTGCTGTATGTTCGCCGATTCTCCACTCGTTTGTCGGCCGCACTGCGGCTATATCTCGTAGCGGCTTCCAGCTTTACTGATGACAACTTCTGCTGTGTGGACAGTGTGTTACACTCAAAGTTTTTGGCTTCCCATGATTCTTGGGGGTTCGCTGTGGCGGCGACCGCACACCGCAGTTACATCAATGCGTTTCGCAACGTCATGTCACGTAGCTTCAACTGGACGTGGAAGGGGCGGACATACACCTCTCCCTTATAGTGACTCGAGGTGTAGTCGCCCCTCCTCCTACTATTTTCTTCATTGAGCAGTTTAACCCTTTCATGACTAAGCCTATTTTTGAAATTTGGTGTTTACAAGTTAAAATCCATATTTTTTGCTAGAAAATTACTTAGAACCCCCAAACATTATATATATTTTTTTAGCAGAGAATCTAGAGAATAAAATGACGATTGTTGCAATATTTTTTATCACACGGTATTTGTGCAGCGGTGTTTTAAACGCAATTTTTTGGAAAAGTGACACTTTCATGAATTTTAAAAAATCCAAACAGTAAAGTTACCCCAATTTTTTTATATAATGTGAAAGATGATGTTACGCCGAGTAAATAGATACCAAACATGTCACCCTTTATAATTGCACGCACTCGTGGAATGGCGACGAACTACGGTACCTTTGAATTTCCATAGGCGACGCTTTAAAAATTTTTTACGGTTACCAGGTTTGAGCTACAGAGGAGGTCTAGGGCTAGAATTATTGCTCTCGCTCTGACGATCGCGGCGATACCTCACATGTGTGGTTTGAACACCGTTTACATATGCGGGCGCGACTTCCGTATGCGTTTTCTTCGCTGCGCGAGCTCGCGGGGACAGGGGCACTTTAAAAAAAAATTTTTTTTATTTTTTATTTATTTTATTTATTTTTGTACTTTATAAATTGTGTTTAAAATTTTTTTTTTTTTTTTTACTTTTATTGCTGTCACAAGCAATGTAAACATCCCTTGTGACAGTAATATGTGGTGACAGGTACTCTTTATGGAGGGATGGGGGGTCTAAAAGACCCCCCATCCCTCCTTTACACTTCAAAGTATTCAGATCGCCGAAAACGGCGATTCTGAATACTGTGTACTTTTTTAAATTCGGCGCCATTGGCAGCCGAGTAAACGGGAAGTGACGTCATGACGTCGCTTCCGCGTTTACAGCAAGAAGGCTGGAATGAAGCTGCTCGCAGCTTCGTTCCAGTCCGCCCCCAGCCGCCGAAGGCCGGGAGGCCCGGTAACAGCGGCGGGAGGCGGTGGGAGGGGGGGATGTCCCCTCCCGCTCCTCCGGTATAACAACCGAGCGGCTTTTAGCCGCATCGGTTGTTATACTCAGGTAGCCGATCGCCCGCTGAAAACAACGGTACCGGGATGATGCCTGCAGCTGCGGGCATCATCCCAGTATAACCCCGGAAAGCCGAGTACGCATATATGCGTTCGGTCGGCGGGAAGGGGTTTAACAGGGACAAGCTGAATAGAAGCTCGGATAGATTTCTGCCATGTATCTGTTACACGTCTATGCTTTACCAAGTACTTTTTATAGATATAATCTAGCAAGCCCTTGCTTATTATGAAAAGTGCTTATATATTTAGCAGCTCACATCTTCATCTTCTAACCCCTTTCAGTCAACATAAACCTTAAACAAAAAAGACAAACATTAAAAATAAACATGAATAACTGCTGATGGAAGTAAATACTATCATCACCAGGTCTAAGGGGGAAGAAATTATGATAGGGATGGAATAGTGAGAGGAAAAGAAGCAAAGGCCCATAGGACCAAAACAATACAAGTAAAAGAAAAACTAAATAAATGAATATATGGAGTTCCAAGGGAGCAACAGAAAGATAGGGCCTTTTAACCAGTAGTGACCAAAAAGTACTGAAAAAGAAGTGAAGTGAATTGAAAAAAGAGAGGAGGGGGAAGAGAAGAGGGAGAGGGAAAGTATTTGGGAGTAAACTGGGGAGAGGAAAGAGAAGAGGGAGATTAGATGGAGTGGCAAAGTCATACCCTGGTATGGGCAAGTTTCAGTGGTCCAAAATGGTTGCATATTGAGCTCAGTATTCATGCCCAGAGGTGCGAGGGACTTCAAAGTGTGTATCCACCACTTCTCTTTCTGCAAAAGGATGCGGTCGAAGTCCCCCCTCCTCGCTGGTAACTTTAGGGTATAAATGCCCTTTACCTTCACTCCATTAGTTTTACCCTGGTGATATCGTACAAAATGTTTGGCCACCGGTCTCTCCTCCTTTTTCTCCTTCTCCAAAACTTTCTCTCTTTCCCTTTTAATACCCCTCAAGTGTTCCCCTATCCTGACCTTAAGGGCTCTTTTGGTCTTACCGATATAGATTTTGGGACAGGGACAAGTGATCATATAGACCACCTTGGTGGTGGAACAGTTGATTAAGTCCCTAATTTCATATTCCTTTTGTCCCATAGCATCCTTAAACACATTACTCCTGTTAACGAAGGGGCACACTTGACATTTTGTACATGGGACCATCCCCTTACAACGCGGGTACTCAGACAGCCAAGTGGGATCCGGCTGTCTGGTAAACTCAGAGTGAATGAGGATGTCCCCCAAGTTCTTAGATCTGCGTGCCACCATTTTGGGTCCATCGCCCGCAATGTTTGCCAGACCTTTGTTGTTCATTAAGATGCTCCAGTTTTTCTCTAAAATTTTTCGCACGGAGTCCCATTGTTGTTTATGGGCTATGGCTAGAGCCTTTTACTTAGAGGAGTGGCAGTGAGTGAGTAACTACCACTATACCAGTGGCGTGGGGTGCAAGTGTGGTCACTTGTGTTGTTTTTTGTGGTGTATAAGCAGGGATCCTAGTTGATTTATCTAAACCACCTTTCACCTCCGGCCCATTTGGTCCTTCTGTTATCAACTGTTTTGCTTTATACTTTTGTGTATTTGTAGATTGGTAGTGTTTTAGTACCTCACATGATGGCTTTTACTTTGGGAGAGGATATTGATAGAGAAATTAAAGAAACATTTGAAAGAGATGTATCCCAGTCCCATAATAGAGATGAGGAGATTAGGGATGGATTTAGAGAACGTAAGAAATTATTGATTAAACATCTTAACAGAAAGTGTTACCTCACGGTTCTATCAACAGATAAAAGGCACCTCGATGGGGGCAGCATGGGCACCTGCATATGCGTGCCTCCATCTGGGCAGTTGGGAGGAGGAGGTTTTCTGTCATCCGATGTACCTCGGCCACGTACACACGTGGCTGAGGTACATCGATGACGTGCTGGTCATATGGACAGGCGATATTGACTCTCTTCATGAGTTTATTAATGAACTTAATGCTAATAAGTGTAATATACGCCTGACTTATGCGTACGACCAACTCCAGCTGTCATTCTTGGACCTTGTCATCAAATTGGAAGATGGTAGGGTCAGTACGTGTACTTATCGGAAAGAGACAGCAGCAAATACTTTGCTACAAGCTGACAGCCATCCCCTCCCTGGTTAAAGAATGGAATCCCCACAGGGCAATTTATGAGGATAAAGTGCAACTGTTCCAATACTACCGATTTGCACAGGGAATCAAAAGATCTGTATGCGAGATTCCGAGAAAGAGGATATTCTCACAGACAGATCCGGAAGGCCAAACGTAAGGCTGCGGCATGAACTAGAGAAAGTCTGCTCCTCATAGATCATAAGTTAAAAGCACAAAAGACAATGGAACCAGGCCCAGTGAGACTTATTACTGCATACGGTGCCCAATGGGGCTCCGTGCGAAAAATTTTAGAGAAAAACTGGAGCATCTTAATGAACAACAAAGGTCTGGCAAACATTGTGGGCGATGGACCCAAAATAGTGGCACGCAGATCTAAGAACTTGGGGGGACATCCTCATTCACTCTGAGTTTACCAGACAGCAGGATCCCACCTGGCTGTCTGAGTACCCGCGGTGTAAGGGGATGGTCCCATGTACAAAATGTCAAGTGTGCCCCTTCGTCGAGAGGACTAATGTCTTTAAGGATGCTATGGGACAAAAGAAATATGAAATTAGGGACTTAATCAACTGTTTTACCACCAAGGTGGTCTATATGATCACTTGTCCCTGTCCCAAAATCTATATCAGTAAGACCAAAGGAGCCCTTAAGGTCAGGATAGGGGAACACTTGAGGGATGTTAAAAGGGAGAGAGAGAAAGTTTTGGAGAAGGAGAAAAAGGAGGAGAGACCGGTGGCCAAACATTTTGTACAATACCACCAGGGAAAAACTGATGGACTGAAGGTAAAGGGCATTTATACTGTGAAGATATAGGAAATATAGAAACCATATCTTTTTATAAATTCAGGGTTCCTCTTCAATATGAAATTGTATTCTCATTTAACTTGTTTTTCTGTTTCTGAATTCTTTTGGTATTGCAACACATGTGGTTGACCAGTTGACATTAAAATGTTCTGCCAATGATATGACACAATTCTCGGAAAAGATGAGATAGGGAAAGATGTTGACATAGAAAGTCCCTGTCCAAAAGTCAACTTAACTTCTTTCCAAGTAATTATTCTTACAATTATTTCTCCCTTTCTGTCAAAATAACTTGACAGTTGAAATTAGCCAGGTCAAAGTAACCCAGAAAACTCAGAACACTGGCCAAGAACTGTGTTGAAATATTGAGTGAAATGCTTATTGAAATGCGTACTTGTGATGTGTAACTTTGGGCTTGTGCCCACCATAAGATTATTGTATAACCATTCTCTATAAATATCTGAAATCATTTGTAATCGGGATCACTCCTGACTGAGGAGTGGTCCGCTGTTCAGCGTACATTCTGAAGTAAACCTATATGAGACGATGCAGCTCTGTTGGCGTTGATGTCCTTTATTTCAAAGTTCAACTTTACATTTGGTGACCCCGAACGTTTCTTCTTGTTTACATCTCCACCACCTGCTCTCCACCCTCTCCAGGACAGACAGCAGCAATGAGGCCTCAGGTGAGAAAACTTTTATTTTCTCATGATAAATACTGTCTTTTCTGTGCGGTGTTGAGGGACCGGTTGGGGGAGTGCAGCCACAGAAGGTAACACGTTTCCTATTTTGATTTTGCCTGCATACTTGTCTCTGTATGGTTACTAAAGAATGTTAAAGGTACCTATTATAAGTTAAAGCATGCTAAAGAATGATCATTTTAAGCGCTTGCCTTTTTCTCCTTGTCTCCAGAAATGACAATATATATATTTTGTGAAGAGATGTATAAGTGCAGGTACCACAATTTCTAGAGAGTGAATAGAAGTTGGTGGTGGTGTTGTTTTTCTTTGTGTATGTTTTTTTTGTGCATGATTTTTTTTGCGCATTTGTGGTCCTAAGGCGGATAGATATTGCCTTCAGCGGATAGCCACAAGTGAGGTGAATGACCTACTGTGTGTTCTCTGGAATAGGGAGTCTAGATAGGGACTAGCCTATTACCACTCAGAAAGGAGACATCCTTCTGAGAGTAGAACGAGTGAGATATCTCAACTTATGTACTGTGCTGCTGGTACACAGCCATAATGTTAAACGGTGGAGCTCTGGATCCCGGAGTTCCAAATGATTGTCATTTCTGAAGAGATTAATGAGAAATTGTGATAAATATGGGAAATTTGCATGGAAAAAAAATGTTTTGCCTGTCATGAATACATTTGGGTTAACAAAAAAGGAAAAAAAAGTTATTGAAAATAGCAAAAGCAACAGGGCTAAGTATTGTTAAATTGCAACCAAGTGCTCCTATCATCAAAATGATGGTGAGTGGAGACCCAGATGCCCTGAAACATCATGTAAAATGGTAAAATGGTGTAAATTAACAAAAAGGAGTATGGGAGGGACCCATCTAAACGGTGGCCACCAGAGGGGTCCCCCTAATACACCTACAATTGATGCATTGTTTAATTTGCTTTTTAAAAGGTCTGATTGTGGGGGGATTGAATGTTTAGCAGCCTGGGAAGAGTTATCTAGGAAAAATATAAAACCACCCCCCTATAAAATGTGCTCAGAGAAAGCTGCTTTACAGGTAGAAGATGATGATGATGAAATGCCCAATGCTTGGGTTTCCCCTTATGACTCAATAAGAAGGGAATTATTAGGAGCATCTGCACCTATGGTATAGCAAGTGGAGACTACAGAAGGGGAGTCAGCTAATGGGGATACAGGAGACCACTCCAAGTATTATGACAGAAACTCCACAGTGTAGACTCATAGGTAAACTTGTTAATAAACAGTATTCCCCACATTACCGTAGAGAACAATCATTCTATGATGTAGATAATACAATGACATTTGAAAAAGATGGGAAACTGTGGCAGTATACTCCAGCAAGAGCAGATGCTTTAGCAAGATTTAATAAATTAAGTAAATTGGATACTAATACTCCTCCAGTAAGGAGTTCTAGAGATCATGCCTCGCCTGTGTTAACTAGGCAACAGGTAAAACGCTTGGGATTACTACCCCAGCATACCCCAGAAGATAGACTAAGGACAAAAGAGTATTTTAAATCCAAATTAGAACCATTTGGGCAAATGCCCTTGAGAGAGGTAGCTTTACCGGGGGAAGAAGATGACCAGGGTAATTACACCGCAAGAATAGGAAAAGTGTATGTCCCCTGGAAACCTAATGAAATTAGGGCAATTATTGCTGATCTACCCAACTTAGAGAAATGTCCAAAGAAATGGTATAAAAAGTTGATGTGGATAGAGAAAATGCAACAAGCTGCATATATTGATATGTGGATCTTGATTGATTGTGCAGTGTCAGAAAAGTATGTGGATGTATGGAATGTATTTGCAAGATATGCGAGCATTGATGGATGTTGTGCAAAAGAAAGGTGAGGATGTTTTGGACTACTGGAATAGATTCAAAGATGCTATACATTCTTATGAGCCAAATACAGCGCTTTCAACATTCCTGCTCACAGATCTTCAAGTGGATCTGGATATTGTATCAGCTCTACAGGCAAGCTCGCCTCATACGTCCTTTTGGACCACAAAGGGAGCTGTTTGTGGGACAGATGATATACAGTATGGAAACTAAAACACAGACTGGTTGCTCCTCCGACATTATTTCCTTCTTTGTTTGCTTTGAGCCATGGGCCTTGCCATGTCTCAAAAGGAGGGATGAGTCGGGTGGTAGCCAGAGATTGGTGGGCTCTAGGTTTTTCTGCATATGTTGCTAAAAAAGTTACTGAATGTTCTATATGCATAATATTGGAAAGTCAGTGCCCACTCCCATGAAGCATATTCCACATACTGAGGAGCCATTTCAAATTGTGCAAATTGACTTCTCGGATATGCCCCCTTGTGGTCGATTTAAGTATTTTTTTTGTTTGTATTGATCAATTTTTGAACTGGCCAGAGGCTTGGCCCACGTCCAAAAATGATGCCAAAACTGTGGTAAAATGTCGAGGGAATTGATCCCAAGGTTTGGTATAGGGTCAATAATTTCCTCAGATAGAGGTACACATTTTGATAATAAACTCATGGCAGAAGTAGTGAGTATTTTGGGTATGAAACAGCATTTGCATACTCCTTATAGAGCTCAGGCTAGTGGGATGGTGGAACGCAGCAATCAAACCCTGAAGAGGTATTTGGCCAAAATAACTGCTAATGGACAAAGCACATGGGTAGAAGCGTTACCTATAGCCTTTAGGACTACCCCTAAAGAGATGCATGGACTGTCACCTTTTGACATATTATTTGGGCGACCGCCTAAAAGACTGCATTCATCTCTTGTGCAGCCAGAGACAGTGACTTTAATGAATGGACATTGCAAATTGGCAAATGTGTTTTCTGATACTTTTTCCAGAGCGAAAGCAGGACAACCTGTGGACACGAGTGAAGGAACTTATGGACTAAAGTTAGGAGGCTGGGTGTATATCAAGAATCACACACCCCGGACTACTTTGTCTCCTAAGTGGAAAGGACCATTTCAGGTCATTCTTCTGTCTCCTACTGAAGTGAAGCTGAAAGACTATAAGTATTGGGTGCATAAAAGTTACTAAAGTTACCAGCGAGGAGGGGGGACTTTGACCGCATCCTTTTGCAGAAAGAGAAGTGGTGGATACACACTTTGAAGTCCCTCGCACCTCTGGGCATGAATACTGAGCTCAATATGCAACCATTTTTGGACCAATGAAACTTGCCCATACCAGGGTATGACTTTGCCACTCCATCTAATCTCCCTCTTCTCTTTCCTCTCCCCAGTTTACTCCCAAATACTTTCCCTCTCTCCCTCCCCCCCTTCTCTCTTTTTTCAATTCACTTCACTTCTTTTTAAGTACTTTTTGGTCACTAATGGTTAAAAGGCCCTATCTTTCTGTTACTCCCTTGGAACTCCATATAATCATTTATTTCGTTTTTCTTTTACTTGTACTGTTTTGGTCCTATGGACCTTCGCTTCTTTTCCTCTCACTATTCCATCCCTATCGTAATTTCTTCCCCCTTAGACCTGGTGATAGTATTTACTTCCATCAGCAGTTATTCATATTTATTTTTAATGTTTGCCTTTTTTGTTTAAGGTTTATGTTGACTGAAAGGGGTTAGAAGATGAAGATGTGAGCTGCTAAAAATATAAGCGCTTTTCATAACATTAAGCAAGGGCTTGCTAGATTATATCTATAAAAAAGTACTTGGTAAAGAATAGACGTGTAACAGATACATGGCAGGAATCTATCCGAGCTTCTATTCAGCTTGTCCCGGTTAAACTGCTCAATGAAGAAAATAGTAGGAGGAGGGGCGACTACACCTCGAGTCACTATAAGGGAGAGGTGTGTGTCCGCCCCTTCCACGTCCAGTTGAGGCTACGTGACATGACGTTGAGAAACGCGTCGATGTAACTGCGGTGTGCGGATGCCGCCACAGCATTTCCCCAAGCATCATAGGAAGCTGAAAACTTTTTATAATTTTGTGATTTTGATATTTCAATAAATTTTGTACAGATTTTTACTCACTCTGTTTTCATTGCCCTCTCCGGCCACTAGTAGCTGTCTATATTCCAGGGAGATCCCCTCTAGTGACTCTCTTTGGAATAGTTATATTTTTTTATATGTTGTTTATGGGCTATGGCTAGAGCCCTTTACTTAGAGGAGTGGCAGTGAGTGAGTAACCACCACTATACCAGTGGCGTGGGGTGCAAGTGTGGTCACTTGTGTTGTTTTTTGTAGATCAATCGGTAGCCCGCTTAAATCAAACTTTGGTCACCGCAGTCAGCTACCTGGAATACCTAGGCTGGATTCTCAACCTAGAGAAATCCTTCTTAAAACCATCAAGGGAATTGCAGTACTTGGGTCTGATCATAGATACAGCTCAGAAGAGGGTGTTTTTGCCCCAGGAAAGGATCAGTTCCATAAAGGAACTGATTCAGTTGGTCAAGACAAAGAAGAATCCTTCTATTCGACTTTGCAAGAAATTGTTGGGAAAGATGGTGGCTTCTTTTGAGGCCGTTCCTTAAGCGCAGTTTCATTCAAGACTGCTGCAAAACAGTATTCTCTCAACTTGGAACAAGAAGGTCCAAGCTCTGGACTTCCCAATGCGTTTATCCCTCAATGTGCGTCAGAGCCTCAATTGGTGGTTGATATCCCAGAATCTTCAAAAAGGGAAATCCTTTCTACCAGTTACCTGGAAGGTGGTAACAACAGATGCCAGGCTTCTGGGCTAGGGAGCAGTCCTGGAAGAAGCGTCTGTCCAAGGGAAATGGTCCAAATCAGAGATGACCTTGCCCATCAATATTCTAGAGATACGGGCAGTACGCCTGGCCCTGGAGGCCTGGGCGTCCAGACTACAGAATTGTCCTGTCAGAATCGAATCCGACAATGCCACAGCGGTGACCTATATCAATCACCTAGGGGGCACGAGAAGTCGTGCGGCCCAGAAAGAGGTGAATCGTATTCTTTCTTGGGCAGAAAACAACATTCCTTGTCTATCAGCAATTTTCATTCCAGGGATGGAGAATTGGTGGACTACTTGAGTCGCCAACAATTGTTCCCGGGAGAATGGTCCCTTCATCCCGACATCTTTCTGTCAATATGTCAAAAATGGGGAGTTTCGAACGTGGATCTGTTTGCGTCCAGGTTCAACAACAAGATCAACAACTTTGTGTCAAGGACAAGGGATCCGATGGCATACGGAACAGATGCCTTGGTCTTTCCGTGGGATCAACTTTCACTGATCTATGCGTTCCTTCCTGTTCTGCTGCTTCTGCGTCTTCTTCGCAGGATCAAGCAAGAAGGGAAGGAGGTGATTCTGGTGGCCCAGGAGATCTTGGTTTGCCGAGATCATAAAAATGGCGGTAGGGGACCCTTGGACCCTACTACTGTGGCCAGACCTTCTCTCGCAAGATCCGGTATTCCATCCTACCTTACAAACGCTAAATTTAATGGTTTGGCTATTGAGACCCACATTCGAAAGGACTGTGGGCTGTCAGCTTCAGTAGTTTCTACTTTGGTTAATGCTAGGAAGCCAGCCTCCAGAGTCATATACTATAGAGTCTGGAAGGCATATGTCTCTTGATGTGAATCCAGGGGTTGGCACCCCAGAAAATATGTCATAGGTAGGATCCTTGAATTCCTACAGATTAGAAATGAAGCTGGCCCTAAGTACTATCAAAGGCCAGGTGTCGGCCTTATCAGTGTTTTTTCAACGACCACTTGCTTCACACTCTCTAGTTCCTAATTTTATTCAGGGGGTAACGTGGATTATTCCCCCAGTTAGGTCACCCCTGAACCCTTGGGCCTTAAATTTAGTCCTGTCGGCTTTACAAAAACAGGCTTTTGAGCCAATTCAAGATATTCCCTTGGTCCTCTTGACGAGGAAAATAATATTCTTGGTTGCCATGTCTTCTGCAAGAAGAGTATCAGAGTTGGCTGCTCTTTCTTGTGTAGCGCTTGTAGATTTCTATCTACCGCTGACAGGTAAATTTAGTGGGTCGCTTATTAGAGGGAGTTAGATTTTCCTCTATTCCAGCTTGGCTGACGTTGCGTGTAGTTCCACATTATGCCGGTGGGTGTCGTCACCATCGCCTGGGGTTGGAAAAGCAACGCGTTGAAGCGGATGAGTGCTCCTCTGTCCCGGAGATAACTCGGTGGAGGTGTTCCTCCTAGTTGCATTCTGGGAGAGGGTATTTAAGGGACAGACGCCATGTTTTAGGGTCTTTCTTCAGCCACCTGCTGGCCCTCCTGGCCAACAGGTATGCACTAGGAATATCACCTCGTGGTCCTCCGTTCCAGAGGCCCGCATCGCTGCGGCGTGGGGGTGGGCCCAGAAGCCTGTCTGGGGCCTACCACAGCAGCAGAGGAATGGTCCTGAGCTGTCTATCCTGAGTGAAGAAGCTGGACAACCAAGAAGATCCCAGGGGAGGACCCGTCATGGAAGGATCACGCAGAGTGCTGGTCTGGAGAGGGGCCTGGTGACTCGGTTGGAGGACACATTCTGAAGTAATCTTACAGTATAGTACTGCCGGGTTGGCTTAAAGGTTCAAGTACTGTATCTGACTTTCATCACAAACCAATACATCCTGTGGCAGAGGATCGTACGGGTTTTGTTCGTGCTGCGTGCTGGCTGCTAGGCAAGTGAGAGATGTCATATCCAGACGGGCAAATATTGAATCCTACAAAAAAGGGAGACTATTCAATTACAAGTGTTCAATTGCAAAGAATGTTCTGAAGAATAATACAGAAAGGTATTTGAGCTTCCCTGCAGCTTTTCCTTCTACCTCTTTCCTGCTACTTCCCTTGTTCGTTTATTAAAGCATTGGAAAACCCACTCAAGTGTTTGGTGCTTATATGGTCCAGAGGTAAACTCAACGGAGGTATCGAGAGTGAAGGTAACAAGCCCGCTTAAACCAGCAGCTCCACAGAGAGTTATTGCTACACTTGTAAAGAGCCATATTTGATTATTCATAAGGATAAGGTTGTATTGCGTCCTCATCCTAATTTCCTACTGAAAGTAGTGTCAGGTTTTCATTTAAACCAGGATATTGTTCTGCTTTCATTTTTCCCAGAACCTTGTTCTGTGGAAGAAAAGCCACTACATTCTCTTGATGTGGTCAGAGCGGTCACGGTCTATTTGAAAGTGACTGCTCAGATTCGTCAAACAGATGTTTTGTTTGTATTGCCAGACGGTCCTAAGAGACGACAGGCAGCATCGAAATCTACTATTTCTAAATGGATTTGTCAAGTGATTGTTCAAGCTAAAAGGAAAATTCCTCCTTTTCATATTAAAGCGCACTCCACCAGGACTATTAGTGCTTCTTGGGCAGTGCATCACCAAGCCTCCATGTCTCAGATCTGCAAGGCCGAAACTTGGTCTTCAGTTCATACATTTACCAGATTCTATCAAATAAATGTAAAAGGTCATGAGGATATCGCCTTTGGGCGCAGTGTACTGCAGGCTGCAGTAAAAGTCCTCTAGTCTCTTAGTGCCCTACTTTTGTTGCGTCTCCCTCCCTTCAGTTGGCATTGCTATGGGACAACCTACATAGTAACTACTATGGCTCTGTGTCCCGTGATGTACGATAAGAAAATAGGATTTTTATAACAGCTTACCTGTAAAATCCTTTTTTTTTTAAAAAGCCTCACTTGGCTCTCTCCCTCCTCATTGGCTCAGATACCAATGGCTCCTGCTGCGGTCAATCATAGTCAGTGACGAAGGAGCAGGGGGCGGGGCTGAGCCCTGCTCTATGTGTCTTATGGATGCACAAAGCGGGGCTTGGAAGCGAGCATCCGCGAGTGCCCCCACAGCAAGCTAGGAGCATCGGCGGGGGGGAAGGGTCACACAAGAGGAAGCGCATCTTCCCAAGAGGAATCGGGGCTACTCTGTGCATAATCATTGCACAGAGCAGGTAAGTATAACATGTTTGTTATTTTAACAAAAAAAAAAATTGTAATAATAAATAAGACTTTACAATCACTTTAAATCGCTCACAGACCAAAAAAAAAAGTAAGTCTTGCATAAATAAATAAAATACCTTTTATTAAGGAGAGGCAGAATAACTGATCAGAGACCTTCCTCTAGTGGCAAATCCTACAATTTTCTATGATTAATATAGGAATTTTGTTCAAAATTTTTAATTTTTCAAAAATATTTGATTTTTTCATGACCAGTGGGGTCAAATCAACATTAATTTTCAACCTCAGTGACGAAAAAATTTGAAGGAGCAATAGGGAAACATTTTCTCAAAGGAATAGCGTATTGTGTTTTTCATACTGAAAAGTTCACTCTCACCAAAATCAAAGGTTTCAAGCTAGGGGAGGGCTGGCAGTCTTAGGCCTGGGTGGAAAGTCCAGTAAAGTGGCCCATTGAATCACCAAATCAGCTCGCCATACATGCCCACCTGGTTTTATAACGGATATTGATGGTATGAAGCAAGATACAATGTGGTAACACAATTTAATGTTAATAGCAACAAAGGAGGTTTAACAAAAATAAAGCATCAATGCAACCTCACCAGTGCCCATCAATGCAGCCTTACCAGTGCCCATCCAATGCAGCCTCACCAGTGCCAATCCAATGCAGCCTGCAATGTAGAGAGAGGAGAGCCGCTGGATTACACAGAGTGGAGATCTCGTCATCAGTGTGCTGTCTATCATAGGAGCCGGTCCAGGATGCGGGACTTCATATGACAGCGTCCATAAGCGGGAGATCCCCGCTGTGTAATCTGGCGGCACTCGCCCCTCCCCTTCCCCTCTGAGGCAGCCCAATGGGTCCAGGGGGACTCCCCCTCTGCCCCAGCTTGCGATGCACCCGCTCAGGATCAGCCTTGCAAAACCAGGGACGGACTTGGTCCAGGGACAGTGTCCTCAGTCTGGAGACTGTCCCTAGAAACTGGGGATGTCTGGCCACTCTAGGCTAGTGGCCAGCAGGCCCAACAGGACAGCAGGAACCACAGGTCAATGGCCAGCAGGACCCACAGGTCTGTGGCCAGCTCCCACAGCCTGTGGGTCCTGCTGGGAGCTGACCGTGGACCTATGGGTCCCACCGGCCGCGGACCTGTAGGTCCTGCCGGCCACTGGCCATGGCCTGTGGGTCCTGCTGGGAGCTGGCCATGGCCTGTGGGCCACAGGCCATGGTCAGCTCCCAGCAGGACCTACAGGCCAGTGGCCAGTAGCATCCACAGGCCATGGCCAGCTCCAAGCAGGACTCATGGTGTTGAGGACTATTTTGAGGTTACTGGGTGGGCACTAGAGCAGGGCTATTGGGGTGTATTGGGGGGTAGATCGATGGGATGTGGGGGTCATCTGGCCCTGGGGGTGTCAGGGTTTCTTACCTCTGCAATGGCAGCTGCCAGTGCCAGCTCAGCAGGTCCTCGCACGGTCACCTCCAGTCCTAGGGGGGTGATGCTCCTGTCCTGGGAGCTGGGGTCAGGTAAAGTTGCAGCCCGAGCCAGTCTTGTGGGTCCCAAGTCCTGACTCCCTTGCACGCCCTGCCTCCGAGATCCAGGAGTTGCTTTTTTTTACGCTTTTTCTTTATTCGATTTTTATTGAAACGCAATAAAAGCACGCAACATGACATGCATTGAAGTGACACAATGCACAAAAAAAAGTGTAATGTGCGTTATGACGCATGCTGACATACAGTAGAAAGTGTCCTGAAAATATGTGAAAATGAAAGAATTAAAAGAAGGACTAATTCCAATATCCTGGCCGCGGAATGCTTGTGATGCCCCATGCTGATGATGTAGCAATCTGTACATTATAATTCACAACCCATGCTCACAATGGTAAGCACTCATTCGTCAGCAAGGCCAAGTGACCATGTTGAGCATGTAAGGAGGGACTCTGCTGGAGGCACCTGATGTAAGGAGGGACTCTGCTGGGGGGCACCTAATGCAAGGACGGACTATGCTGGGGGAACCTGATGTAAGGTTGGACTCCGCTGGGGACACCTGATGGCATCTGGTGGCAGGTGACACACTCAGCACTCCCACTGATTCTGCATTATGGTGAGTTGAATGATTTCATTTTATATTACAATGTAATAATAGAAATAATGCGCTTCAATCATCCTGACACCATAACAACCATGGTGCGGGATAATTGAAGTGCTAACACTAGGTGTTTGGAGTATCTATATCTGCTGATTGTTAAACTTTCTGAAATACACATATTTCTATTGTTGTGGGCCTGCTGTCCCTCCCTCTCTCCCCATCTCAGACGCTAACCACACCCCCTTAGAGCCACACCCTTTAAGCCACACCCACTATTTCACTGAAGCCACGCCCATTTTATCGAGTGGGAGGGGTCAAAAAAGGAAGGACGGGGTCTGGCGCCCCCCCAACCTAAAACTTCACCAGCCGCCACTGGTCACACATAGTTGGTTGTTAACCATTTCAGCTCAGCTATTTAGCCAGAGCTCTGTGTGTGCTGCATAGTTTGATGTTTTTGTGAAGGATTTACTGCTGATTCAGGCTAGAAGCTTCACAGACCCATTAACTGTTTATTGTCCTCCATTAATCCTGACGAGTTACTATTTGTAAGAAAAATTTTATTTTGGAAATTAAATGTGCTGCTGCCTTGTCACTTGGTTGTACTTTTCAAAGGAGGATTACTGACTTGATCTTGCAGAGCTGGTTTAAATAGAGTGGCACAGCCCTGCGATACTATATACTTGTACACTGAGTTCAAACATAAACGCAGTCTCTGACCATCTCCTGTAGTATGTCTGCAATCTCTGATCATCTCCTGTATCATGTCTGCAGTCTCCGATCATCTCCTGTATCATAGCTGCAGTCTCTGATCATCTCTTGTACCATGTCTGCAGTCTCTAATCATCTCTTGTATCATATCTGCAGTTTCTGATCATCTCTTGTACCATGTCTGCAGTCCCTGATCATCTCTTGTATCATGTCCTCAGTCTCTGACCATCTCCTGTAGTGGGTCTTACACATATACAACTCACATCACTTACACAAACAGCCTACATAGGCTGTGTGTGAGTGATATGAGGTGTATATGTGTGACATAGGCTGCATGTGAGTGACATTATTCACACACACAGAAAATGTTCACATATACTAACGTGTTGGGGGGGGGGCATTGCGTCACCTCCCTGAAATGGGTTTGCCATCTCCCCGAAATTAGTTTTTGCAGGTTGAGATGTATGGGAAAGGTCATTTTTAATAACATTTAATTACCATATGATTAGTGTCACAATTATATGTGCTATATTATTTTTTCTTTATTTGCTATTTTTTCCCCACTAAAGTTATTGCTGCAGCATGTTCTATACATTGTACAGATGCGCCACTTTACAGGAAGACTAAGGGGACCCCCAGGCACGATATTTAAAGGAATATTTCATTTTTATTGTTTCACTTTAAGCATCACTAAAATCACTGCTCCTTTAAAAACGATTGTTTTAAAAAGTTTTTTTGCATTGATACATGTCCCCTAGGGCGGTACCCGGGTCCCCATACACTGTATGGCAATAACTTGCATATAAGCCTTTAAAATAAGGACTTTTGGTTTCTCATGTTCGTGTCCCATAGACTTTAATAGGGTTCGCATGTTCGCTAAAACTTTTTGCCTGTTTGAGGTGTTCTGGTGTGAACCGAACCAGGGGTGTTCGGCCCATCCCTATTGACCACCACACCGGCATCATGGACCATCACGACTGCTATGTGCAGCAGAGTCCACAGGGGTACCCAAGATATTTTGAGTTGGCTCACATAAAGGTGAACTTACTCTTTAAGGCACAGCAATATGCATTGACGAGTGCTTTCTTGAACAAGTCTGGAATTTTCTTATGCTGAGTCATTCTACACTTTCACATGTGTTGTTGGGTAGACAGACAAGAAACGCATGGTCATTGCCATCCTCATTAGGGATGAGCCGAACACCCCCCTGTTCGGTTCGTACCAGAACATGCGAACAGGCAAAAAATTTGTTCGAACACGCAAACACCATTAAAGTCTATGGGACACGAACATGAATAATCAAAAGTGCTCATTTTAAAGGCTTATATGCAAGTTATTGTCATAAAAAGGGTTTGGGGACCCGGGTCCTGCCCCAGGGGACATGGATCAATGCAAAAAAAAGTTTTAAAAACGGCTGTTTTTTCGGGAGCAGTGATTTTAATAATGCTTAAAGTGAAACAATAAAAGTGTAATATTCCTTTAAATTTCGTACCTGGGGGATGTCTATAGTATGCCTGTAAAGGGGCGCATGTTTCCCGTGTTTAGAACAGTCTGACAGCAAAATGACATTTCAAAGGAAAAAAAGTAATTTAAAACTACTCGCGGCTATTAATGAATTGCCGGTTCGACAATACACATAAAAGTTCATTGATAAAAACGGCATGGGAGTTCCCCACAGGGGAACCCCGAACCAAAATGTAAAAAAAAAATGATGTGGGGGGGGTCCCCCTAAATTCCATACAAGGCCCTTCAGGTCTGGTATGGATATTAAGGGGAACCCCATGCCAAAATTTTATAACAAAATGGCGTGGGGTCTCCCCAAAAATCCATACCAGACCCTTATCCGAGCACGCAACCTGGCAGGCCGCAGGAAAAGAGGGGGGACGAAAGAGCGCCCCCCCCTCCTGAACCGTACCAGGCCACATGCCCTCAACATTGGGAGGGTGCTTTGGGGTAGCCCCCCAAAACACCTTGTCCCCATGTTGATGGGGACAAGGGCCTCATCCCCACAACCCTTGCCCGGTGGTTGTGGGGGTCTGCGGGCGGGGGCTTATCGGAATCTGGAAGCCCCCTTTAACAAGGGGACCCCAAGACCCCAGCCCTCCCCCCTGTGTGAAATGGTAAGGGGGTACAGAAGTACCCCTACCATTTCACAAAAAAAGTGTCAAAAATGTTAAAAATGACAAGAGACAGTTTTTGACAATTCCTTTATTCAAATTCTTTTTCTTTCTTCTCTCTTCTTTCGGTTTCTACCTCCATCTTCTTCTTCTGGTTCTTCCTCCGGTGTTCTCTTCCGGCATCTTCCTCCACGGCGCCGGCGTCTTCTTTCCTTTGTCTTCTGGGCCGCTCCGCATCCAGCAGGATGGGATGGGAGGCTTCCGCTGTGTGACGCTTCTCCTCTTCCCTGTGGCGATCCCCGTGACGTCAGAGGGGGGCGGACAGGGAAGTCACCGTGCATCAGAGGGGGCGGGGTCACCGGGTGGCCCCACCCTCTGTTATTTAAGAACCGTCAAAAGAGGAGAAGCGTCACACAGTGGGAGCCTCCCATCCCATCATGCTGGATGCGGAGCGGCCCAGAAGATGAAGGGAAGAAGACGCCGGCGCCGTGGAGGAAGATGCCGGACGAGAACACCGGAGGAAGAACCAGAAGAAGAGCATGAAGATGAAGGAAAAAACCGAAGGAAGATAGAAGAAAGGGGATAGAAGAAAGAAGAGAGAAGAAAGAAGAAGAATTTGAATAAAGGAATTGTCAAAAACTGTCTCTTTTCATTTTTAACATTTTTGACACTTTTTTTGTGAAATGGTAGGGGTACTTTTGTACCCCCTTACCATTTCACACAGGGGGGAGGGCCGGGATCTGGGGGTCCCCTTGTTAAAGGGGGCTTCCAGATTCCGATAAGCCCCCCGCCCGCAGACCCCCACAACCACCGGGCAAGGGTTGTAGGGATGAGGCCCTTGTCCCCATCAACATGGGGACAAGGTGTTTTGGGGGGCTACCTCAAAGCACCCTCCCAATGTTGAGGGCATGTGGCCTGGTATGGTTCAGGAGGGGGGGCGCTCTCTCGTCCCACCTCTGTTCCTGCGGCCTGCCAGGTTGCGTGCTCGGATAAGGGTCTGGTATGGATTTTTGGGGAGACCCCGCGCCATTTTGTTATAAAATTTTGGCGTGGGGTTCCCCTTAATAGCCATACCAGACCTGAAGGGCCTGGTATGGAATTTAGGGGGACCCCCCACATCATTTTTTTTTACATTTTGGTTCGGGGTTCCCCTGTGGGGAATTCCCATGCCATTTTTAGCAATGAACTTTTATGTGTATTGTCGGACATGCAATTCATTAATAGCCGCGAGTAGTTTTAAATGACTTTTTTTCCTTTGAAATGTCATTTTGCTGTCAGACTGTTTTAAACACGGGAAACATGCGCCCCTTTACAGGCATACTATAGACACCCCCCAGGTACGAAATTTAAAGGGATATTACACTTTTATTGTTTTACTTTAAGCATTATTAAAATCACTGCTCCTGAAAAAAAAGGCCGTTTTTAAAACTTTTTTTGCATTGATCCATGTCCCCTGGGGCATGACCCAGGTCCCCAAACACTTTTTATGACAATAACTTGCATATAAGCCTTTAAAATTAGCACTTTTGATCTCTCCCATAGACTTTTAAAGGGTGTTCCGCGGCTTTCGAATTTGCCGCGAACACCCCAAATTGTTCGCTGTTCAGCGAACTGGCGAACAGCTGATGTTAGAGTCGAACATGAAGCTCATCCCTAATACTCATGTATGCATGGCCTAGTTTGCATGCAGCTAGGACGTGGGTAAAACAATAAAGATAGATCAAGCAATGATAATCCTTTTAAGGGCACCCAGTTAATATTATTTGGAAGCATTCCTTATCTAGCAGAGGGGACTAGATTAAAGAATATGTGATCATCATAATTTGCATAATATATAATAATAATAATAATAATATTGCATTATTTATCACCTATCCAATATACTAGTAAAACAAACATGGTTTACTTCAGTGAACTCCAGCCAGACAAAAAAAAAAAAAATCTAAATTTTTTCCAAATGTAAGGAATCTTAAAGCGGAGTTCCACCCAAAAGGGGAAGCTCCTCTTATCTGCTTCCTCCCCACCTCTGGTGCCACATTTGGCACCTTATCGGGGGGAACAGGTACCTGGTTTTGACAGGTACCCGTCCCCGTTTTTGGGAGATCTGGCTTCGCCCGGAAGTTCCGCACCCCTCCTCCATCCCCCCGCCGCTGACTCAATTTTTTCATGGGGATGCTGGACCTCCTCTCTGAGAAAAACCATCAGTACATCTTGAAATACAGCTGTATTCTCCTGTAACGAGTAGACAATGTGGTAATATGTTCAATGGTAGTGAGAGTTAGAACACAAAGAGGACCTTGGAGGTGATCACTTTGTACTTCTTCAGCATCCTCAGCGGAGGGTCCTCTTCACGGGCAAAGCAGAGTCTTTTCCCTTGTGGGTGGTCAGAATGAAGTTTGTCCAAGAGAAACTTTATAAATATCCTGGCTAAACCTTTTCCTCTCATCCAGGGGGCCACACAAAGACCTTGCATCATAGCTGTCTCACCGCTATCAACCAGTAAGAAAAACTCAAAGCCCACCTGAAGAAAAGACATCAACAAGACATGTTCAGGAAAAGAGAACAAAATGAATGGCGTTTTTTTTTTCACCAGAAAATATACATGTGCATTGTTTAGAACATCATATAATTCATAAATTACAATTGCTTGGGTTCATGATTTCTATCATTCCCTAAAGAGCACACAGGACTACAGGCAAATAATCAAGAGCATCAGAAAGTGACGTATGATGTATGATTATGACCAGGGCTTTTTTTCAGCAGGAACGCGGGGGGAACGCAGTTCCGGCACCTCTAGGACTGAATGTATGTAACGGCAAGGGGTGCTGGGGTGTGCTATAGGGTCTATTGATGCTGGCTGCTGGGAGATTTATTTTTACTGGAGGGAATCTATTTTTGCAGAGGAAGGGGATCTATTGTTGCTGTGGAGATCTTCTTCTGTTGCTTGTGGGGCATCTATTGTTGCTGGGGGTGGGTCTTATGTTGCTGGGGGGGGTTAATCGTTTCTGGGATGGATCTACTGTGGAGGAAGGGTTGTTTGTTGCTGGCTGCTGGAAGGTCTACTGATGTTGGCTGCTGGGGAATCTATTGTTGCTAAAGGGGATCTATTTTTACAGGGGGATCTATTGTTTCTGGGGAGATCTTCTGTAGCTCAGTGGGGATCTTTTGTTGCTGGGGGTGGGTCTTATGCAGGGTTTCAATTGTTGCTGGGAGGGGTGTACTTGTTGAGAGAGGGGTCTAAGGTTGCTGGCTGCTGGAGGGTCTAATGATGCTGGCTGTTGGGAGTCCACTGTTGATGGGGTGGATCTATTTTCACTGGGGTGTCCATTGTTGCTACATCTATTTTACTGCCTTTCTTGTTATCATTACCAATTCCATACAAAATACTTAGCACCACAAAATGTTACTTGGTTCTGTATTCCCTAAAAGGAACGGTGCTCGGAGGTGGATAGGGGGCAGAGTCAAGGGGTTATTCAGAAGGGAGGAGTTCCTGTACCTATTCTCTGAGAAAAAAAGCCCTGATTATGACACTTTAAGCAAAGCCAGTTCCATAAAGACATTGTTCGATGACTTTGGTGTGGAGGAACTACAGTGTTCTGAGCAGGACCCCCTTAACCCTACTGAACACCTTTAGGATGAATTGGAAAATGGATTGTCAGTATGGTCTATTCGTCCAACACCAGTACCTGGTCTTATAAAATCTCTTACACAGATGTAAAGTGGAACTTCAGCATTTAGCCCGAATCCTACCCCCTCAACCTGTAGCATTTTGTTTTTTTACCCTATACATACACTTTTCCTGCAGTCTTTTTAGCCAGTCAGGCAATGGCATGGCAGTTTCATCTTCTTCCTCCAGTGGCAGGCAGCATTCTTCCTGAACTGAGCAGCACCCACATATTGAACAAACAAGAGAGAATATATGAACCAAAAAAAAAACTTTGCTTGATTCAGTGTAAGTAACAACAGGTGAGGATAATTAACTTACACCACCTGTATGCACATAAAGCTATTTGCGAACACCCAGGGGATCTATGGATCGCGAAGGGGTGTGTTCCTCAGAATTAGGGAGCATATCAAAAAAGGGGGTACATGGGGAAGGAACGGGATAGAAGACCAGTTCCACCCAAGAAAGAATTCTTCAACAAGGAACCAGCAATATAGCAAAAATATAAATGAGTTTATTTTAGAAAAGTAACTCCACATATACACCAATCAAAAAAAAATCAGACAATGTGACAATAAGTGAACCAAAAACCTCCACTAAAAAATAAAATAGACAACGTTGTCTAAAAACAGAACAACACACAGATGGCCACCACTAAACACACACATACACCCATCTGGGTCAAAAATTGAAAAAGACAGTCTTCTGGATATGTTTCTGAGAAATACTGGATGGAACAGGGGGGGTAGGTGTGTGCAGCCATAAATAATGGGGGTCCACCCCGCGAAGTGCTAATAACAGACTTTAAATGGATCTTGCAGTATGGGCCATGAAGGTAGCTGATTGCAGCACATGTAGCTAGATACCTCACACTCAGTGGTAATGTGGGGTTAACGCTATATAGAGCACCCACATATTGACCTGTCCTGGAGTACAATGAGCCCAGTCTGAATGATGGCGCACCCCTAGGGGTAAGGGGGATGTGTTAATGGCAGGCTGGGCTCATAGGAAAATGGCCAGAATGCCTGAAGAACACTGCTGGTGCTGGACTGAGGAAGAAGCCAGGGACATCACATGAGCATGGGGAAAAAAAAAAATCTAACACTGAGGGGAGCTAAAAATAATGTAACTGGATTTTTACTTTAATGACTCTCGTGAGTGATTTTCCGCCTGAAGCTTGAAGCTCTAAAACTCCCAACAAGCCAAATTCCTTTTATTTCAATCATCCCTGTTTTCACATAAGTGTTCTGTCGCCTGAAGCAAAACACCATACCTCTCAACTTTTTGAGAGTTCAACGAGGGACACCTATTAGCAAAAGTATGTAGGCATAGGACACACTCCTTGCCACAGTCCCTTAAAAGGAGACTTGCAAAAAAAAAATGATTAGTGAACCCACTTTTTTTTTTTACCCATTACTATACCTTTTATATTGGCTTTTGAAATTTAAAATGCAGCAATTTAGAAATTATATGAAAGGTTAAGCACTGGGAAACACTTCTTAAAAGATAAAAAAGTGCATTTTATATACAACTATATAGATCAGATCAAGATGAGGGACAACAGAGGAGGAAAGAGGGACAGAGGGACATTGTTCCAAATCAGGGACGGTCCCTCAGAATATGGGACAGTTGGGAGTTATGACTAATCTGTATTTGCACCTGGACTTAACTTTGTTTATTTACCTATTGTTTGGTAAAAATTGCACGTGTTATTTACTCATTGTTTATGATTGTTAGTATCATTACTATGTAGTAACGTGACTCTTATGTTAAAAAAAAGTATGTAGCCAGTTTGCCAGACTCTCTTCTACTCTCTTCTCGATCCCTATCTCTCTCACACCTCCCAACTTTTTGAGATGGGAATGAAGGACACCTATCGGCAAAAGTATGTAGGCATAGGACGTACCCCTTGCCACGCCCCCTTAAAGGAGAATTGTACAAAAAAAAAAAAACAAGATTGGTTAAACCCACAAGTTTAGCTTTTCTTACCACTACTATTCCTTTATATTGGCTTTTGGCATTTACAAATGCAGCAATTTAGAAATCAGATGAAAGGTTTAGCACTGGGAAACACTTTTTGATCGAAAAAAAGTGCATTTTATATACAACTATATAGATCAGACCAAAATGAGGGACAAATGAGGAGGAATAAGGGACATTGTGCCAAATCAGGGACAGTTGGGAGCTATGAAACACCTGTTGCTCAAAAAAGTACAGGAGCTACTTTTTGACAGATTACAGCCATTTTTTGTCCCATAGAATTGAATGTAAACTCCGGAAAAGCACGACATGAGCATTTCAGTCACACAAGTGATCCCCGCCCCTTGTTACACCCCTTTTGAAACCACATGCTCAGCAAGATGGAGGACAGCACTCTCCTTTTGGAAGCCGAAAGCTTCATTGCACTGGTCAGGACACATCCATGTGTCTATGACCCAAAAGATCCTCAATCTAAAAATTGTGACTGGAAGAATAGAGCTTGGGAGGAAATCACAGCTCAAGTAATTCCAGGGTGGTCCAGTTTGGATAAAACACAGAAGCTTGAGAAAGGTAAGCTTGCTATGTGTTCTGGAGCCATGTTTTGCCTTGCTGTCTGCGTCATTGCCTACATGACAGCCAATCATGGTGATCACATAACCATAAGCCCCGCCCCTGGCATTCTAAACCCCTTAAAGGGCCGGCAGGCACCGGCTCTAAGGGGTTAAGCACAATTTTTCTTTGTAAAGGTTAGTGTTGCTGTAGGTTATATGCACATCGTAAATATGCACCACTGCACAGGGTGGGTCAAGGCACCCCCCAGGAATGTTATTTAATGGAGTTTTGCATTGCTAAAATCACTGCCAAATTCAGCCAACTGAATTTGTTTTTTGCTTTGGTATATGTCACCCAGGGCAGTAGGGTCTGAATTGGGTTGAGGAGGGCAGTATCTTCATTATAAAGCCAAGTACACAGTGACAGGACCTCAAACAGGAGGAAAGATTAAAACTACCATTAGAAAGTATTATTTTATTCAAAAGAGTAGTTGATGACCTGGTGCAGACTTCAAGAAGAGGTACTAAATCAACTGTAAGTGAATTTAAACATACTTGGAATAAACATGGATCTATATGTCCAAAAAAAAAAAAAAGAAAGAAAATTAGCCCAAAAAAATTCTAAAAGAGGGCAAACTCAACCACTTGGTCTTTTTCTGCCATCACACTTCTACATTTCTTCTGATAAACCTCTGATGACAGTGTGCTGGAGTTCTTATTTGGATGTGTGAGGACTGCCAAATAAGAAATGATTTATACTGCACCTTCAACAACCCAAAAGATTTCATTTATCACCATTACTGTGAAGAAGTGCATGAGACAGTCTAAAATGGCCCACGGCAAACAACTGTGTTCTAATGTTATAGCGTATAGGCTTGAGAAAGCCTTGCTGTTATAGGAACCATGCAGCATATTAGTCCTTACATGTGGTAGCTGCATTAGTGTTCTTTTTTTAGATATTTGTTCCTTTATTTTCAACTGGTGATTCTTCCAGTAATACACTTTATGCCCTAGAGCAGGGGTGCCCAACCTTTTGAAGAGCCAGGGCCACATTAGCAACTTGGTAACCGGTCGCTGGCCACAATAAGCGTAGCAGGCAGATGACAGGTCTGTGTCCACTCTACATGTGCAGAGCAGACACGGACACTCCGCCTGTGACAGGAGCTGGCGCTATACAGGAAGCATCAGCTCTGCTTCCTCTAGTGTAGTCTCCTTTCTTCATACGGATGCTCAGGGATGGCGGGTCAGGAACCCACGATCTGGGCTTGCCAACCCCGCCATCCCAGAGCAGGATGTGGCAGGCCACTTCAATGGGTGCTGCAGGCCACATGTGGCCCGTGGGCCAGCAGTTGGGCGCCCCTGCCCTAGAGTTACAGCGCTCACTCACTGTACAGGTATCTAATGAGTAGTAGCATTGTGAAGACCTTCTCACTCCAGATCTCTAACAAAGGGAGCTAGCTTTTTGTAGTGTATAGAAATGGGAACAATGCTCACAGATAAGAGTCAACACAACCAAAGATTATGGGAAGTTATCAGGTCAAAGCTAATACTAAATGAATATAAAAATTGTGACATAACAAAAAATCAAGATAGCAAAAGTCCATAAATGAATTGTGAAAACAAAAATCAATCCGTAAGTGAAAAAATAAAATCCATATTGAAAAATAAACCATCAGAAAATCCAATAGTGAAGGTGAGTCCACAGTGATATATAGTGAGGGTCCACACTGAAGCGATAGGTGCAATATATGTATCTCTTACAGAGAGATGGATCAAAATGCGCATAAGTAAAAGATAACGAGACGGCCAGCTTCCACAAAGCCCGTATACTTCCGGGACTACAACGGTGACGTCAGAACGTAGCTCCTCCTCCCTTATGCGCATTTTTATCCATCTCTCTGTAAGTTACCACGTGTCTTTTTACCTTGAATAAATGTATAAGGATTTACACTATGTGGAGTTTTTTTGGTATAAATACTGCCACAATATCGATCCTTCTGCTGACTACTTCTGCTGATGCTTTGGAGTCCAGTGCTTGCCAGGGAGATCCCGGGTTGGGTTTACAGCCATCTGCCCAGTGTGGTCCCCTGTAATAAGGGACCATCGTTTTCTGGTAAGCGGCAGTACTTTTCAGTGGTGGAGGAGATACATATATTGCACCTATCACTTCAGTGTGGACCCTCACTATACATCACTGTGGACTCACCTTCACTATTGGATTTTCTGATGGTTGATTTTTCAATATGGATCTTATTTTTTCACTTACGGATTGATTTTTGTTTTCACAATTCATTTATGGACTTTTGCTATCTTGATTTTTTGTTATGTCACAATTTTTATATTCATTTAGTATTTGCACCCGCACATTTGGTGCACAATTTTGATATGTGCCGTTAGATGCACCTTAGTTTCATTTTTTGGATATTTATTTGTATTATCAATTTATGTTATAGGTTGTTTGTCACTCATATCTTAAGTTTATGCTCATCAATACGCATTATTCATTGATTAGCGCGACTTTTTGCTCTTTTTATATTTGTGTGGTGTAGTATAACACTTTTTAGTCGCAGCTCCTTTTGTTTCTATTTATAGCGCAGTATCCTTATATTTATCAGCTCAAAGCTCCATTTCTGGATGGCTGAATGGGTCTCTCTTTGTTCTTATCAAACAGATATAACAAAATGCTTTCAATTGAATTTTTAATGGCCACATATTAACAGAAAATGGCCAAAAGGAAAAGGAAAAATAGTTCATTGTCAGGATTAGGAACATTAAGCCATGTCCTGTAATCATCACTCAGATGTTCAGTTATGTCCATTGGTCATCATCCAGATTTAAATCTTCAATGGAAATGGCAAAAGCAAAAGATCAAAGTTGGCATTTTATTGCATATTGTAGGACAACAAAAAGCATTTCATTCTGAGATTGTCTTAAATACTCACGGTTTGCCCCTCAATCTTGGCCACATACATGTGTCTTTGATGATCCTTCAGCCATGCATGTTAACTGTAAGGCAGATAGTCCATTCCTTTGTGTATACCACCTGAGATAGACATCAGCTCTTCATAGTCTTCAGCAGTGGCCGGTACAAAATCTAAGAGTATCATGGGTGATTCCGACATGTTGAGAGATGTGTGGCAGCTGTTCAAGAGAGAGAACCATATATGAATGTGCAACGTTTAACAGATACATCACTCCCTATTAGGATGCCCCATGTTGGCATCCTGTAAAGCAGGTGTGACCAGATCTTTGATACACTGTATGTCTGCACAGAGGGGACCGAACTTGAAACAATGCAAAAAGCCATGATGTTTATTGAACACACAGCAGTGTGTAAAAAAAACAGCAACCCATATAACACCAGTGAACACATGCCAAAGTATAGACGATCTTATATACAAACGGGATGAGAAGAAAAAGAGACAGGCAGGGGGTACAAGAAGCAGTGTGTCAAACAGGTCAGGAACAGGGTCAGAATGGGGGCGAGGTTTACTTGAAGCAGGTATAGGTGGCAGGATAGGATCAGGAGGTTCACACAGCAATAGGATCATAGAATTAGAGGAACACCAAGCAGGGCATATAATCACAGTTATGCTCCAAAAGGTCTTGGCAAATTAGGTGCATAATGCTCCCTTGGCAGTGCCATCCAAACAAACAGTCCTTTCAAAGTTACCTACAGTGCCTTGAAAAAGTATTCACTCTTTTACATTTTCCACATTTGGCATGTTACAACCAAAGGAAAAAAGTGCCTCAATCGGTATAGGGAGGTAGGGGTGGGTACCATAATCCTTATATTAACAGTGATGAGGTATAGGGGGATATGTCAGGGGGATATTTGGCTACTCCAATTATTGCCCTATGACAAAAAAAAAAAAAATGTATGGACATCTCAGTACCCAAAAATTAAACAATTGAATATAAAAATTGGTAATTTATTGTAGAAACAAAAGCAAGAGGGGTTCCCCTAAATGGACTTTTAAGGCACTCAATTATATTGTATATAAAAAGTGTAGCAGAGTATACAAGATCATGTAATAGTAAATTAATTTTATTTATGAAAAAACAACATTAAAAGGTTATAACGAAACATTGATTTATCTGAACAATACGTTTCTATCACCATACAAAATATGTGCATGAAAAAACCTCCTCACACTCAACGCGTTTCGGTATATAGTCTAGTCCTTCAGAAAGTAAGAGGGGTTCATATTAAGTTAGATGGTGAGGTAGTTTTATAATGCTTCGTTAAATCACATTAAAAACTTGCAGTTTAGGATAGCACCGAGTAATTGAGCCAGTGGAAAAGCTGTATTAAGGCAAGAAAGGGGGCATCAGAAAAATCTGTAAGTGTAGGCTGAGTAGCGATGTCCCTAGGAGGCAGAAGTCCTCCCCGCACTCCGCACATACCCCCACATTGGATGCAGGATCATCCCCAACTCCAGCTGCAGGCATGATATTAAACTAAGGGGCTGCATTTACAAGAAAAAAATTAAAGTAATCATCCTCTTTAACTATTCTTTCATTACCAACAAGCATTTTGCCCAGTTTGGATACTTCAAACATGTGGCAAAATAGTGGAATTTGACCTAGCTTGGCAGAGGTTTCAAATGCAACTTGTGCCACTGGCAAACCATCACAAACATACCAGTGTAGTGGTAAAGAGGCCTTTGCCCTCAATATATGTGTGAGTGTGTGCTTTGCAATGGAGGTCTTACTAGCAGGACACCCTATTGTATAAGCCATATAGTCTATTCTGGATCTAAAGCATGAACACCCACCTAAATCCCCCCCCCCCCCAATTCGTGAAAATCTACAAGCATATGGGGCATTGCCAGTTGACATTATGTGTTTGATGTATTTGTGCATGATTGGGCATTTGTTGGCCACAAACCACTATGGTCTTCTTATTTTAACCACTAAGCCACCGCCCACTGTCATATGACGGCTGGACGAGGCTTCTGTTGTTCTGGGAGGACGTCATATGACGTCCTCGCCCTCCCGAGCCACTAGGTCCCGCTGCGTCGCTCGGGACCCGGTGCGCATGCCCGGCTGCCGCGATGTCCGCCGGGCACCCGCGATTGCCGGGTAACAGAGCAGGACCGTGGATCTGTGCATGTAAACACAGATCCACGTCCTGTCAGAGAGGAGAGGAGACCGATGGCGTGTCCCTTGTACATAGGGACAGCGATCGGTCACCTCCCCCAGTCAGTCCCCTCCCCCCACAGTTAGAATCACCTCCTTAGGTCATACATTAACCCCTCGAGCGCCCCCTAGTGTTAACCCCTTCCCTGCCAGTCACATTTACACAGCAATCAATGCAATTTTATAACATTGATCGCTGTATAAATGTGAATGGTCCCAAAAATGTGTCAAAAGTGTCCGATGTGTCCGCCGCAATATCGCAGTCACAATAAAAATCGCAGATCGCCGCCATTACTAGTAAAAAATAAATAAATAATAAAAATGCTATAAATCTATCCCCTATTTTGTAGACGCTATAACTTTTGCGCAAACCAATCAATATACGCTTATTGCAATTTTTTTTTTACCAAAAATATGTAGAAGAATACATATCGGGCTAAACTGAGGAAAAAATTTGTTAAAAAAAAAAAAAAAAAAATTGGATATTTATTATAGCAAAAAGTAAAAAATATTGTGTTTTTTCAAAATTGTCCCTCTTCTTTTGTTTATAGCGCAATAAATAAAAACCGCAGAGGTGATCAAATACCACCAAAAGAAAGCTCTATTTGTGGGGAAAAAATTATAAAAAATTAATTAAGGTGCAGTGTAACATGACCGCGCAATTGTCATTCAAAGTGCGACAGCGCTGAAAACTGAAAAATGGCTTGGGCAGGAAGGGGGTGTAAGTGCCCTGTATTGAGGTGGTTAATTATGACTACACTGTTTTCTGTTCCTGTCCTTTTCCCATAGAGAGACGTTTTTCCCAACTGTTGCCAGCTTTAAAACATCCTACCTAGATCTTCCTCCTGTCTTCTCTGCAATGGGATTGTGCTTGGTGCCGCTGCCTCTTCCTCCTGCTGGTGTGTTGCTGTGAAGATATATTTTTAGTTTCCTCTTACTATTGTATTTTTGCCAAAGAAACAAAGCATAGCTCATTTGATTACTTACCAGGAGGGGCTCGAGATTCCACATCAGCATGTGTGTGGGCCTCTTCAGCATGTTGCTGTTGGCCACAGGGGCTGGCAGGGGTAGATAACCCAGGACTTGATGAAGGGGCTACAATTCAAGTACGTAAAGTTTGGTGAATTTCCTAAAATTTTCTTATCAAGACATACTTTGCATAAAGCATTAAACAGGAACAAGCAGCCAGTCCCGAATTGTCCTCCCTCCGCAGGAAATGGGTGGAGGACATGTCAGAAACGTGATGATGATGACTGGAGAGAGATTTGGGACTTTCCCTTCTCCTATCTAGTTTCAGAAAGAGATAAACTGGTCCAGTACAAAATTCTGCACAGAGCTCACTACACACCCCACAGGCTCCATAGGATGTCGGCGGCATACTCTCCGTTGTGTTGCTCACACCAGCCCGGATAGTTTTTTCACATTTTTTGAGCTGCCCAGCAATCCAGCATTACTGGCAGGAGGTTATTCAGGTGATCGTAAAAGTCACAAAGACCCACGTTCCTTATGATCCTAAATACTGTCTGCTGGGGTTGGTTGAACAAATGCCAATGATTGGAGCATGAAAAATACTTATATCCTTACTATTGTATTACACTCGTAAAGCCATCACAATGACCTGGAAACAATCATCCCCCCCCCTGCTAGATTTTGGAAAAGCCTGATAAATGCCAGCTTACCATTATACAGGGCCACCCATTCGAACAGGGGTTGCCCACAAAAGTTTGATAAAGTGTGGACATGTTGGTTAGATGATGACACCACAGCAAGTAAGAAAGACCTAGTTAGCTTAAAACTATATTTCCAGTGAATGAACCCAGATAATCTTTCATTTAAGTATCCTGCTAACACCAGTTTGAGCACAGATCTCCCCTGAGCTGGAGCCTCTCCCCACCTTGGGGTAGTAGTTTTAGTTGTTTGTGTTAAGTTGAACATAATATCAATGTTAAGGCATGTTACTATGAAATGAGACTTGCCCCTGCGTGGGCAAACAATGTTTGGCCCCTGCGTGGGCTAGTTCTGTTTTGAATGAAAACTCAATAAAAAAAGATTTTTCAAAAAAAAAAAAAAAAACAGTAACCAGCAACCTCCCTCCCACGTAAAATGGTATATGTGATTTTTACGTACCATGCTGGACATTATTATCAGTGTCACCCCGATAATCCACACCAAAAACAGCACCCAGACTGATGATATCCAGCAGTGCCCAGTGATAATCTTTCAGTTGGCTCAGGTGAGATGGAGCCACACCCTGCCTGGTCACATACCCATCGCAAGCCCAACTTCCCAGCAACCTCTTGGTCCACCCCACCAGGTCAGTCACATGCTTTTGTACTTTCTCAGCAGTATGGCGAGCATGACCTCCCACTGCATTTACTGCCACAGCGATTTCCTCCCACGGGAGGTCTGTTTGAGGAGCCCCTTAGCCGAAAGTGCCCAGGCCCCAGATTCTGGAGTAGTACTCCAAATATTTGGAGACCAGGACCTGGTTTTCCTCACTGGAGAACGACAGTAAATGGACTTGTGGCCTCCCAGCCTGCCTGGGTGAACCCTCCCTTGGTGAAGCTGGTGAATCCGAGCTTGGGGACATCCATGAGGCTGGGAGTGTCCACGCCCCAGCCACCTGCCGCCCTCGGGAGGAAGATTCACCCCTCCCGCCTACAGCTGGAGTCCTAACTGCACCACGGCCAGACAACCTTGAACCCCCAGGCCTTCTGGTGGGGGCCATGGCAAAACTAGAAAAGGAGGCAGGAGGTCTGGATAGTGGTAATCAGCGGCAGGCAGGTAAGAAGAACACAGCAGCAGGCAAGTCATGTAGGGGTGTTTTAAACCAAGAGGCAAAACAAGGGTATCTGAAAAGAGCCAGCTTGGAGAAAGAATCAAGAAATACTCACTTTGGGCACAAAATGGAGCTGCCAAGCAAGGGAAAGGCCACAATCTGGTGTGCCACCCCAGACAAACGAGATTCTGCAATGAAAAAACAACAAAGAGGGCAACAATGGATTTCTGCAAATGCAACTTGCCACCAAGGGGGGGAGGAGGGGATAGTCACATTTCAAACTAAAGGGAACCACCAATAAAAGGGAATGGAGAAATTAGGAGGAGGAAAACCAAAAAAAAAAATTTGGGACACTTTTTTGCATGTAGGCGGAGCATTGCTATAATTAGGGGGCGTGGCATTCGTTTGTAGGCGGGGCATAACATAACAGACAATGTGGTGGCGGAAAATGGGTGTGGTTTGCATGGAATAGTGGGCGTGTCTTAAATGGGCATGGCTCAGAAAGGGTGTGGTATGAGATGAATGAGGAATGGAGGGAGAAAAAGAAAGAAAGCGGGAGAGAAAGAAAGAGGGAGAGAAAGAAAGAAAGAAAGAAAGAAAGAAAGAAAGAAAGAAAGAAAGAAAGAAAGAAAGAAAGAAAGAAAGAAAGAAAGAAAGAAAGAGAGAGAGAAAGAGAAAGAAAGAGGGATGGAGGGATAGCAGGCCCAGATCCTACACCACAATAGAAATGTGTATTCTAGAAAGTTTAACAATCAGCAGATGAAGATACTCCAAATACCTGGTGTTAGCGCTCCAATCATCCCGGCACCATGATTGTTATAGTGTCAGGATGATTGAAGTGCATTATTTCTATTATTACATTGTAACATAGAATGAAATTATTCAACTCACCATAATGCAGAATCAGTGGAAGCCCTCAGCGTGTCCTGCCACGTCGCCTGCCACCAAATGCCATCAGGAGTCCCCAGCAGAGTCCTTCCTTACATCAGGCATTCCCAGCGGAGCCCCTCCTTACATCCGGCATTTCCAGCGGAGTCCCCCCTCACATCAGGCTTTGCCAGCTGACTCCTCCCTTACATCAGGCATTGCCAGCTGACTCCTCCCTTACATCAGGCATTGCCAGCGGATTCCCCCTTACATCAGGCATTGCCAGCGGAGTCCCCTCTTACATCAGGCATTGCCAGCGGAGTCCCCCCTTACATCAGGCATTGCCAGCGGATTCCCCCCTTACATCAGGCATTGCCAGCGGATTCCCCCCTTACATCAGGCATTGCCAGCGGAGTCCCCCCCTTGCATCAGGCATTGCCAGCGGAGTCCCCCCTTACATCAGGCATTGCCAGCGGAGTCCCCCCTTACATCAGGCATTGCCAGCGGAGTCCCCCCTTACATCAGGCATTGCCAGCGGAGTCCCCCCTTACATCAGGCATTGCCAGTGGAGTCCTCCTTTACATCAGGCATTGCCAGCGGAGTCCTCCCTTACATCAGACATTGCCAGCGCTGTCCCCCCTTACATGAGACATTGCCAGTGGAGTCCCTCCTTACATCAGGCATTGCCAGCGGAGTCCCCCCTTACATCAGACATTGCCAGCAGAGTCCTCCCTTACATCAGACATTGCCAGCGGATTCCTCCCTTACATCAGACATTGCCAGCGGATTCCTCCCTTACATCAGACATTGCCGGCGGAGTCCCCCCTTACATCAGGCATTGCCAGTGGAGTCCTCCTTTACATCAGGCATTGCCAGCGGAGTCCTCCCTTACATCAGACTTTGCCAGCGCTGTCCCCCCTTACATGAGACATTGCCAGTGGAGTCCCTCCTTACATCAGGCATTGCCAGCGGAGTCCCCACTTACATCAGGCATTGCCAGCGGAGTCCCCCCTTACATCAGACATTGCCAGCGGAGTCCTCCCTTACATCAGACATTGCCAGCGGATTCCTCCCTTACATCAGACATTGCCAGCGGAGTCCCCACTTACATCAGGCATTGCCAGCGGAGTCCCCCCTTACATCAGACATTGCCAGCGGAGTCCTCCCTTACATCAGACATTGCCAGCGGAGTCCTCCCTTACATCAGACATTGCCAGCGGATTCCTCCCTTACATCAGACATTGCCAGCGGAGTACCCCTTACATCAGACATTGCCAGCAGAGTCCTCTCTTACACCAGGCATCCTGAAATGGAGCCACCCCTTTCTAAACACTAATGGGACAAAATTACTAAACAGAATGGGACAAAATAGCCGGGTGGCTGCCAATAGCAGTTGAGCTGCGGCGCCGCCCACCCCCGCCCCTTCCCACATCAGGTTACAGACAGACGGCAGCGGGGCAGGAGGTGGGCGGTGCCACAGCTCAAATTCTATTGGCGGCCATTACTAAACAGTAATTGTTTGTTGTGGTCTTTGGGAAAATTCCGGCCGGTGGATACATTGTCTCCGTTGGCCACGGACCTCTAGCGGCGGCGGAAAAAAAAAACAATAAAATTAAAAAAAAATTTAAAAAAAAAAAAAAAAAAAATCGAGAAAATAAGAATTTCCCGGGAATGGCGAAATCCGGGAAAAGGGTCTAAATCCCAGGAATGTCCCAGGAAATTCGGGACAATTGGTAAGTGTGCATTAAGGGAACCCCCATGCATGATATTTCAAAGAAGTTTGCCTTCATTGGTGCACTTCAACCTCTTCAGCCCGCGGAAGATTTTACCCCCTTTGCTGACCAGAGCACTTTTTGCGATTCGGCACTCCATCATTTTAAAGTGGTTGTAAACCCTCCTTGATAAGTTTTCCCAGATGTAATCATCAATAAGCACTGTACACATTGCTCTTTATGGATTGATCCTAACCTGCTCAGTTTGCTTGTAATCTGTCAGGTTCATTTTCATGACATCACTGCGGCATGCGCAGATTCCCCCCCTCATTAACGGCACGCTCGTTGTGCCGTCAGTCCATTCATAAATGTGCATCTTCTCTCTGCGGCACTGTTCAGAGATCTCACCAGATTACAGTGTCATTCAGTCCCTGAAACACCCCATGTGACTTGCAACGTCACAAGGGTGTAAACATCAGCACATTACAAAGCATCCCAGAGCAAGAAGATCAGCTGAATTATATAATCAATTGCATTTTACAGGGTTAAAAAAGCCCTACACAGTTAAAAAGTGCTGAAATATTTACCCACTTGTCTGTGCCTCAATAAGCAGGAGATGGTTGCTATAGCAATCTCGAGTGAAAACGAGGCTTGGCTGCAACATAACTGAGCATGTGCGAGATAACAGCAGCGCAGAAGGAACAGGAAGGGCGGAAGTAATCTACACTGCGGCCTCGGAAGACAGTAGCTGAGATGGCGCTGGCTGCTACAAGGAAGCAAGATTTTACAACCACCTGGGAAAACAGTAAGAAACATCTGAAGGGGCAAAGAGTAATGCAGAATGTTATGGGAAGGTGTAGTAGACAGGATTTATTAACCACTTGCCGACCGCCGATGTACGTCCCTTTTTTGAGGACGGATATCTAGAGTTGCCACCTCATCCCTTTAAATCCGAACACATATGAATTACATGGATTCTGAGGCTGATTTAATGCAGATAAGGCACCAAGTGAGTCTAATTACCACTTTAATTAGCCACAGAACCTGTGTAATTAATATGTGTTCGGTTTTAAAGGGATGAGGTGGCAACCCTATGGATATCATTATGGCAACACATAGCTAGCTGCCATAACCCCGGTATCCCCGTTTTCGGCCGGCTACAAGATAAAAGTGGTCTCTCCGGCGGATTCGCCGCAAAATCACTTTTATCGGTGGCGGGAGAGGGCCCCCTCCCGCCGCGATCCGGTGCCCTCTGCCACTCACAGGAGCTGTCGACAGCGGCAGAGGCGATCGCGTCCGTTCCCTAGCTGTGCCTGGAGACGAGTGAGGGGAAGATGGCGCCCACTCATCTCCATGACACTGCTGGGCGGAAGCAACGTCAAAACGTCACTTTTGCCCATACCTCTTAAAGCCACATTTTTTTTCAATGTCAGTTTTTCAAATGACACTTTTTTTTTTAATTGCATTTAAGTCCAAATATGAGATCTGAGGACTTTTTGACCCCAGATCTCATATTTATTTATTTACATTCCTTGTAATGGGAATAAAAGTGACCCAAATATTTTTTTTTTTTAAAACCCCCGTCCTGACGAGCTTTCACGCAGAAGTGAACGCATACGTGAGTAGCGCTTGCATATGAAAACGGTGGTCAAACCACACATGTGAGGTATCGCTGCGATCGTTAGAATGAGAGCAATAATTCTAGCCCTAGACCTCCTCTGTAACGCAAAACATGCAACCTGTAGAATTTTTTTAAACATCGCCTATGGAGATTTTTGAGGTTAAAAGTTTGACGCCATTCCACGAGCGGGCGCAATTTTGAAGCGTGACATGTTGGGTATCAATTTACTTGGCTTAACATTATCTATCACAATATAAAAAAAAATGGGCTAACTTTACTGTTGTCTTATTAATTTTTTTTTTTTTTTTTTTTTAATTCAAAAAAGTGATTTTTTTTTTTTTTCTAGAAAAATCGCGTTGTAAGACCGCTGCGCAAATACGGTGTGAAAAAAAAGTATTGCAATGACCGCCATTTTATTCTCTAGGGTGTTAGAAAAAAAAAACAATATATAATGTTTGGGGGTTCTAAATCATTTTCTAGCAAAAAAAACTGTTTTAAACATGTAAACACCTAAATTCCAAAACAAGGCCAGTCCTTAAGTGGTTAAAAAGGAGCATTTGAGGTGCTGAGTATACTTCCTCTTTAACTGACAATTGCGCGGTCGTGTGACGTTGTACCCAAACAAAATTGACTTTTTTTTTTTTCCCCCCACAAATAGAGCTTTATTTTGGTGGTATTTGATCATCTCTTCGGTTTTTATTTTTTTGCGCTATAAAAAGTGCGTCAATTTTGAAAAAAACACACCAAATATTTTTTTTTTTTTTTTTTTTAAAAAGCTAATTTATTCTCAGTTTAGGCCGATATGTATTCTTCTACATTTTTTTTTTTTTTTTTTTTTTTTTTTTTTTTTTTTTTTTTTTTTTACAAAAATATCGCAATAAGCATATATGGATTGGTTTGCGCAAAACTTTTAGCGTCTGCAAAATAAAGGATAGTTATAGCATTTTTATAATTATTATTTTTTTTACTAGTAATGGCGGGGATCTGCGACTTTTTTTTTTTTTGTGTGTGTGCGACTGCGACATTATGGCAGACACATCGGACAATTTTGACGCATTTTTCCATTGCCATTAATACAGCGATCAGTGCTATAAAAATGCATTAATTACTGTAAAAATATCACTGGCAGTGAAGGAGTTAACACCAGGGGGCGGTTAATTGTGTTGCCTAGTGTGTATTCTAACTGAAGGGGGGAGGGGACTGTGTAGGGGAGATGACACATCGCTGTTCATACTTTGTATGAACGGACGATCTGTCACTTCTCCCCCTCAGAGAACCGCAAGCTCTGTGTTTACACACAGAGATCCCGGTTCTCGCCGTGTTACGAGCGATCGCCATCTAAGCCACCGGGCACTCGCATCGGCTCCTGGGGCGAGCAGCGGGCACCCCTAGTGGCCGCCTTAACCGACGTAACAACGGAGATTCGCCTGCCTGTGCCATTCTGCAGCAGTACAACTGCGGCGGCTGGTCAGCAAGCAGGTAAGCATCATTAATAAACACCGCTCATGAAAATACAATTATTATTTAATGTCTGAATTCAGACATGGCCCCCAGGGCAGTACCCAGACCCCCAATACCACTTTTCTGGACAATTACTTGCATATAAGCCTTCAAAGCCTTTGATTTTTCCTGTTTGGCTCCCATAGACTTCAATGGGTTTTGCTGTTTGGGTTAGAACATTCCCCCTGTTTGTTAGCTCTGCTGCCAACCAAATGCGGGGGGGGGGGGGGGGGGGGGGGTTGCCACATCTGGGGGAAGGCGGGAAGGCTGTGTATAACTGTGTGCTTGTTTGAAGATATTTCTGACCAAAAAGTGCAAAGCTCACTTGACATCATGGTGATTAAATTTGCAGCCCACATGCAACACATGTGAGTACAGCCTGGGGCAGACAGAAGTAGATAGCACATACTATGGGGGGGGGGGGGTGCAGATGATGCCATGTCTCCAGAAAGTTTTAGAGCAGAGCGGACCCATGGGGATGTTTAAATGAGCACAGCTAAAGGGATGTCAGAGAAGCCATTATTTGAAGAGGCTACGCAAACAGCTCAAGGCAAAATTCTAATGAACACCAAGGCAGAATTGCTACAGGGAATAATTGGGGAAGGTGTAATAGAGGGAGCAGGTGATAAGGCTGGCTACCAGAGGCGGCTGGTGCTCAAAACTTTTGGGGGGGCGCAAACAAACTGAAAAATTCTGAAAAAAAAAAACATCAAATACAGTCTCACTGTGCCCATCAAACGCAGCCCACTGTGTCCAACAGTGGCGGCTGGTGCTCAAAATTTTTTAGGGGGTGCAAATAAAAATTCTGAAACAAAAAAAACCCCATTGAACGCAGCCTCACTGTGCCCCATTGAACGCAGCCTCACTGTGCCCCATTGAACGCAGCCTCACTGTGCCCCATTGAACGCAGCCTCACTGTGCCCCATTGAACGCAGCCTCACTGTGCCCCATTGAACGCAGCCTCACTGTGCCCCATTGAACGCAGCCTCACTGTGCCCCATTGAACGCAGCCTCACTGTGCCCCATTGAACGCAGCCTCACTGTGCCCCATCGAACGCAGCCAGTGTGCCCCCCCGCCTTTACTTGCCCTGTCTCGGTGGCGATTGGACAGCTCTTCAATGTCTTCACACATCCTCTCTTCCTGTCCTCTGCTATGATTGGACACCTGATAGGTGTCCAATCACAGCGCCTGTCATTTCAGCCAATCAAGTGACGGGTAACAGATCCGAGCACCCGACTGGCGGAGAGGCGGTTTAGTGTTAGGAAAGCGAATATTCATTCGCTTTTCTAACACAGCTGAATCGCCTTTTTTGACGCCTATTAGAGCCTTTGGCTCTAATCAGGTGCTTCAAAAACACCACCTGCCACTGTAATTCAGGCACCTGAAAAGGGGCTGGGCACCTGAATAGAGGGTGGCAGCGGTGGCCATAGATAGAGGTGGCTGGAGAGAGGGGGCTGCGCCGGTGCGCCCTTATGGACGCACCTCCACTGCTGGCTACCCCATATTTAAAGCAAGTTCCTAAACTCCAAGGAGCCTTCCCCCTCAGCTGCTGCAAGCAAAATGAAACTGCATGTTTGATAAGCAACATGCATTTGACCAGCCCCTGCAGAGCAAAAATGATGCAGGAACCTTTTTGCTGCATGAAACACCCAGCAGCACATTACCCACTTCAGCCCCGGAAGGTTTTACCCCCTTCCTGACCAGAGCACTTTTTACAATTTGGCACTGCGTCGCTTTAACTGCTAATTGCGCGGTCATGCAATGCTGTACCCAAACGAAATTTGCGTCCTTTTCTTCTCAGAAATAGAGCTTTCTTTTGATGGTATTTGATCACCTCTGCCGTTTTTATTTTTTGCGCTATAAACGGAAAAAGACCGAAAATTTTTAAAAAAATGATATTTTCTACTTTTTGCTATAAAAAAAATCCAATAAACTCAATTTTAGTCATACATTTAGGCCAAAATGTATTCGGCCACATGTCTTTGGTAAAAAAAATGTCAATAAGCGTATATTTATTGGTTTGCGCAAAAGTTATAGCGTCTACAAGCTAGGGTACATTTTCTGGAATTTACACAGCTTTTAGTTTATGACTGCCTATGTCATTTCTTGAGGTGCTAAAATGGCAGGGCAGTACAACCCCCCCAAATGACCCCATTTTGGAAAGTAGACACCCCAAGGAAATTGCTGAGAGGCATGTTGAGCCCATTGAATATTAATTTTTTTTTGTCCCAAGTGATTGAATAATGACAAAAAAAAAAAAAAAATTTACAAAAAGTTGTCACTAAATGATATATTGCTCACACAGGCCATGGGCATATGTGGAATTGCACCCCAAAATACATTTAGCTACTTCTCCTGAGTATGGGGATACCACATGTGTGGGACTTTTTGGGAGCCTAGCCGCGTACGGGGCCCCGAAAACCAAGCACCGCTTTCAGGATTTCTAAGGGCATAAATTTTTTATTTCACTCCTCGCTGCCTATCACAGTTTCGGAGGCCATAAAATGCCCAGGTGACACAAACCCCCCCAAATGACCCCATTTTGGAAAGTAGACACCCCAAGCTATTTGCTGAGAGGCATGGTGAGTATTTTGCAGCTCTCATTTGTTTTTGAAAATGAAGAAAGACCAGAAAAAAATTTTTTTTTTTTCAATTTTCAAAACTTTGTGACAAAAAGTGAGGTCTGCAAAATACTCACTATACCTCTCAGCAAATAGCTTGGGGTGTCTACTTTCCAAAATGGGGTCATTTGGGGGGGGGTTTGTGCCACCTGGGCATTCCATGGCCTCCGAAACTGTGATAGGCAGTGAAGAGTGAAATCAAAAATTCACGCCCTTAGAAAGCCTGAAGGCGGTGCTTGGATTTCGGGGTCCCGTGCGCGGCTAGGCTCCCAAAAAGTCTCACACATGTGGTATCCCCGTACTCAGGAGAAGCAGCAGAATGTATTTTGGGGTGTAATTTCACATATTCCCATGGCATGTTTGAGCAATATATCATTTAGTGACAACTTTGTGCAAAAAAAAAAAAAAAAAAAAATTTGTCTCTTTCCTGCAACTTGTGTCACAATATAAAATATTCCATGGACTCGACATGCCTCTCAGCAAATAGCTTGGGGTGTCTACTTTCCAAAATAGGGTCATTTGGGGGGGTTTGAACTGTCCTGGCATTTTATGCACAACATTTAGAAGCTTATGTCACACATCACCCACTCTTCTAACCACTTGAAGACAAAGCCCTTTCTGACACTTTTTGTTTACATGAAAAAAATATTTTTTTTTGCAAGAAAATTACTTTGAACCCCCAAACATTATATATTTTTTTTAAAGCAGATACCCTACAGATTAAAATGGTGGGTGTTTCATTTTTTTTTTTTTTTTCACACAGTATTTGCGCAGCGATTTTTCAAACGCATTTTTTGTGGAAAAAACACACTTTTTTAAATTTTAATGCACTAAAACACACTATATTGCCCAAATGTTTGATGAAATAAAAAAGATGATCTTAGGCCGAGTACAAGGATACCAAACATGACATGCTTTAAAATTGCGCACAAACGTGCAGTGGCAACAAAATTAATACATTTTTAAAAGCCTTTAAAAGCCTTTACAGGTTACCACTTTAGATTTACAGAGGAGGTCTACTGCTAAAATTGCTGCCCTCGATCTGACGTTCGCGGTGATACCTCACATGCATGGTGCAATTGCTGTTTACATTTGACGCCAGACCGGCGCTTGCGTTCGCCTTAGCACGAGAGCAGGGGGGACAGGGTTTTTTTTTTTTTTTTTTTTCTTTATTATTTTTTTGCTTTTTTATCTTATTTTTAAACTGTTCCTTTCAATATTATATATTTTTTTTTTTTTATCATTTTTATTGTTCTCAGGGAATGTAAATATCCCCTATGATAGCAATAGGTAGTGACAGGTACTCTTTTTTTGAAAAAAATGGGGTCTATTAGACCCTAGATCTCTCCTCTGCCCTCAAAGCATCTGACCACACCAAGATTGGTGTGAAAAAAATGCTTCCCCAATTTCCTAATGGTGCTGTTTACATCCAGCGAAATCTAAGTCATAAAATGCTCGTAGCTTCCGGTTTCTTAGGCCATAGAGATGTTTGGAGCCACTCTGGTCTCTGATCAGCTCTATGGTCAGCTGGCTGAATCACCGGCTGCATTCTCAGGTTCCCTGTTGAGACAGGAGAGCCAGAGAAAAACATGGAAGACGGTGGGGGGGGGGGCATTCCCTCCCACTGCTTGTAAAAGCAGTCTAGAGGCTAATTAGCCGCTAGGATTGCTTTTACATGAAAGCCGACCGCTGGCTGAAAAGAATGATACCAAGATGATACCTAAACCTGCAGGCATCATTCTGGTATAACCACTCAAAGTCGTGAATGGTGTACCTGAAGACAAAAAAATGGTTAACAATAAAGCACAGTGAACAGTAAAGTATAAAAAATTGCATACCTGAAAAGCAAACATGATAAAACATAATAACAATAAAACATTGCAGAATAGAATACAGTAAAAAAGAGCAGAACCATAGAGAGAGAGAACAATAAAACGACAACTATTTATTTTTTTTTATTTTTGTTTGTGTTTTTTTTTTTTTTTTTTACACTTTTTTTTTTGTAACTGTAACTTTTATAACTGTAACCGGTTCCAGGTTCGGGTCTCTCAAAATGCGATGGCATCTTGGGAGACCCTGTGAAAGTGTGCCTAGTCTGTGCAATACTGTACCCTACGCTAATACTCAACTAGTGTATGGTAGCGTTCAAAACATTCACCAATGCAAAGACCAGGATTGTCAGGACAGGAGGGACAATAATAGCGGGTGTCACGCCTATATCCGCGCTTGCTGCAGACACGACATCTTTTTTTGGGGGGTTCGTTGGGTAGGGGTACTCGGGAGGACATAAAGAAAATGCCTCTCATGCAGCCGACTGCATTTGGTTGGGGATGTGAATGGGGGAAGTACGGGTGCTGCAGAAGCGGTGGTTTCCCAATTAGGATTGGCGAATGCAGCAGGAAGGGCACTATGGGCACGACGGGCCTGTGTTTGTCTTTTTGGTGGCAGCGGGACACTACTTGTGCTTGCCACCTCACCAGCTTGAACTGCACTTATGGGACTCGCCACGTCACCAAGTGTTACTACAGTGCTGGTTTGACTACGACCGGGGTGTACTAGGCCACTGGCGCTTGCCAGTTCACCAAAACGCTACCAAAAAAACTGTTAGCGGTCGCAGGGATCAGGCCTGACTCTGCGAACGCTGCAGTTATGCGTTTAGTGTTTTGTAAGTGACAGTGATCGATCGATACTGCACTTGGGTGGGCCGAGCCGGGCGGAGGGGCAAAATGCAGGTGCTAGCTGGTATCTGGGCTGATCCCGCTAACACTGCGTTTTTGGGAACCCTAAACTGCTGGGAACGCTAGTATAGATCTGATCGGATCAGATATTGATCCGTTTAGATACTATACCACTAAGGGAGACGTATGCTGCGTGCGTGGGTGTTAGCGGTACTGGCGCTAATCTGACGTTGCCTGGGGCGACGCATATCACCGCCGGGCGATCGGGGGGCTAAACCTTTATTCGGTAATAAACGGCGGGTGCCCTGACACTATAAAAAATAAACAAACCAACCAGCGTCACCCGTAACGGTTATACAGTGATCAGTGGTGAAAGGGTTAACTAGGGGGCAATCAAGGGGTTAAAACATTTATTCGGTAGTATATGGGGGTCCCTGTCGCTATAAAACACTGACGGCGAACCTAAATATTTACCTCACTAACTAGCGTCACCAGCGACACTAATACAGCGATCAGAAAAATGATTGCTTGGCGACACTGGTGACGGGGGGTGATCAAGGGGTTAAAACTTGGTTAGGGGGGTACCCTAGACCTAAAGGGGGGTAATACTCACTGCCCTACCACTTCTAACTGTCACAAACTGACACCAATCAGTAATCAGGAAAAAAAAAAAAAAAAACGCTTGGTGTCAGTTTGTGACGGGGGGGGGGGGGTGATTGGGGGGGGATCGGGGGTGTTTAGTGTGCCTGTCTTCTCTCCTCGGCGTCGGAACGGAAACTGCCAAGCCGAGGAGAGATGACATCACATCCTCTGCCTGTGTGTACTATACACAGGCAGGGGATGTTTCTCATTGGCTGGGAGCGATCGCGAGGGGGGGGCCACGATCGGATGGCCTCCCCCTCATCTCTGATCGCTCCTAGACAAATGCCGACCGCCGCTGGCACCGGGGGGGGGGGGTCCGATCGGACCCCCCGCGGGAAGGCATCACGTATCAGGTACGTGATTTTGCCTGCCCGTGACGTATATAGACGTGAGGCGGTCGGCAAGTGGTTACAATGCATGTGCTGCTGGTCCCCCTAAAACCACCCTGTTGCAAAGAATCTTCAAAGGTGGGCCGAAAAGCTGTAAAGAATTGTCCCTGAGCTGCCCTCAAGGAAAGAACAAACTTGTCTGTCTAACTCACATTCATACGCAAGTATACTAGGGGACATTTAGACATGAGTCTTAATTCTTAGCCAGCATGTCTGGAGATTTGCAGAGGCAAAGAGATTTCCTGTACAACCCAAAGCCACACGGCTAATATATATTTCCCAACTTTTTGAGATGGGAATGAGGGACACCTATCAGCAAAAGTATGCAGGCATAGGACACATCCCTTGCCACGTCGCCTTAAATTATAATTGTACAAAAAAGCAAGGTTGGTTAACCACTTGCCGACCGGGCCATAGCCGAAAGGTTGGCTTATTCTGGGTGCACGTCCTTCCAGAATGTTGCTACCGCGCGTGACGTGACGCCGGTTTGTTTACAAGTGATTGCTCCGTCCTCTGGACCCGGCGGATTACAGTAAATAGCCCCTGATCGCAGCCGTTTTACCACGTGATCGTTCTGTCAAATGACGGACCGATCACTTGTAAACAAACCAGCGTCACGTCATGACGCCGGTTCCTCCCTCCCCTCTCTGTACCGATCGGTACAGTGCGAGGGGGGAGAGATTGCAGCAGCGCTGTGGGCTGGATGTTTAGTGCCCACAGCGCTGCTCAGTGTCAACACTGTGCAATACTCTGCCAAGACTGTGCAATACTCTGCCAAGACTGTGCAATAAATTTTACCAGAAACAAAGAATTTTTTTTTTTTTTTTTTATCAAATTTTCAGTCTTTTTTGATTTATAGCGCAAAAAATAAAAAACCCAGAGGTGATTAAATACCACCAAAAGAAAGCTCTATTTGTGTGAAAAAAGGACAAAAATTTCATATAGGTACAGTGTTGCATGACTGAGTAATTGTCATTCAAAATGTGAGAGCACCAAAAGCTGAAAATTGGTCTGGTTAGGAAGGGGGTTTAAGTGCCCAGTTGTCAAGTGGTTAAACCCACAAGTGCTGCTTTTCTTTTTTTTTTTTTTTTTTTTTTTTTTTTTACCACTACTATTCCTTCATATTGGCTTTTGGAATTTACAAATGCAACAATTTGGAAAGCAGATGAAAGGTTTAGCGCATCCAATGACGCGGCGCACCGGGGTCGGGGCCGAGTGATACAGTGAGCGGCTATAGCCACCGGCCTTATCACGGGATAGGTGAGTCCTTGCGGGGAGGAGCTGAAACAGCCGCCTAGGGACCCCAGAAGACGAGGTTCGGGGCCACTCTGTGCAAAACGAGCTGCACAGTGGAGGTAAGTATAACATGTTTGTTATTTAAAAAAAAAAAAAAAAAAACCTTTACAACCCCTTTAACCACTGTCCTGGCCTGAGAACTATGTAAATTCACAGGCAAAGGGATGCAAACACAAAAAGAATGGTGGGAGGTGAAAATCTAACACCTGCAGCCATTAATTTAATGAAAGCATGCTGCTCAATGTCAAAGGCTTGTTTAGAAACTACACTGGGTCTGCTCACACTGGCATATTATTTGGGAGTCTGCAATGAGGCACATTTCACACAAACAAGGTAAGTTTGAAAATAAATCAACCTAACTTATATTGTCTAGGCCAAAACAGGCATGTTTGGGAGGGTTCGATATTTCACAGCAAGGAGATAGTTACAGTTTGCATTATTGCCTAAGGCCTCATGTGCACTGCTGCTGGTAAACGGACATTTAGGAGCAGTTGGGTGTTTTTTTCAGCTGCCCCTGAACTCTCCTCCATGTTATCTTATCGGTACATGTACACAGGGTCGTTTCTAGACAGTTGAGTTTAGAAGCATTTTTTGGAATGCAAACTAAATGCGTTCAGGACGGATGTTCAGAAGCATTTGAAAGGCCAGATGCCTGTAACAGCCTGTAAACGCTGCTAAACGCAGTAAGTCGCATTTAGCAGCGTTTCATTTACAGACTTTTTCAATTTTAACAAAAAAATTTTTTAAATATTAAACGCGGTTTAACGGACGTTTTTAGACGTCGGTTTCTAGCTGTCAAGTTAAATTGTTGAGGAAAGGTTAAACAACGTCCCGTGTACATGAAGTCTAAATCTGCATGTTGCTGATTCTGGTGGAGCTCAGCCTGCCAAACACACAGGCCAAGCTTGTATAAAGAAGCCGATTTGTCTAAAATGTGACTACCAACCAGGCTCAAACACACCATTTTTTTTTTTTTTTTTGGGGGGGGGGGTAGTAATGCTCACCAAGTCTGATTTATGCTAATTACAAGCACAGGAGTGAGGGGTGGGTAACAAACAGTTACAAATTTGGAGCTCCACAAACCCTTTAGGGAAAATGTTCTTTGGCAGCACATCCTAATTAAAGAATTATTTGTAGCAGGTTAGTTTTAAATATGTGACTTATCTTTATAAGGAAGGTGGTGATGTGTCGGTGTATAGAACTCAATTCTGTGTCACATTCTGCATCCAAAAGAGAGAATGACCAGCAGCCATTGCTCTATTTATTTAATAGTAGGGCGTGGCCCACGGGTATGGTGCTTGGGCGTGGCGCTTGAACGTAGCATGCATAAATGTGGGAATGGACTTATGGTCATTTGCTCATCCTTTCTGTTTGCAGATATTATGGCGCAGGAGCAAGAGGACCAAAAACAGCCAGTTGTGGATCTTATGGTGTACTCTCTGAATCGATTAAATTATGCTGATGTGGTTCTATTGGGAATTTTTTTTGGTTTCCAGAGCAGTAGCAGATGAGCTACTGCAGAGAGATGAAGCAGAAGACCATGCTGTGGCTCTTCCACCCCGCCTTCGCCAACCACAGCTCTTTATGCCACGGGCCTTTTTGGGAGACATGCGGGACTCAGATGTCTGGACCAGATTCCGGTTGACCAGAGGAGCAATTCTCTACCTCTATGGGTTCCTAGAGGATAAACTGGAGCCAGCTACATCCCAAAGCCATGCAGTGCCTGGGATGGTCAAGTTGCTGACCACACTTTATATTTTGGGCCGTGGCAGTTTCCAAACCACCTCTGCCCTTCTATTGGGAATCAGCCAACCCACTGTGTCCGAGGTGTTTATGCAGGTCATTAATGCCATTCTTGAACTTGTGCCATAATTTATCCTCTGACCACAAACTGAAGATGAGTAGACCAATGTGAAGGTGGCTTTCTTCCAGCGTGCACAATTTCCACAGATCCTGGGGGGCCAGTGAATGTACACATGTTGCAATCAGCCCCCCCGAGATGTGAAGTGGACTATAGGAACCGTAAGCAGGACCACTCTCAATGTGCAAGTTGTGTGTGATGTCAGACGGAGTATCATGAGTGCATGGACGGGTTTTCCAGGGTCATGTCCTGATGCATTTATTCTCCACCAGACGGCGCTATATGAGAAGTTTGAGAGCAGCCAAATGCCCTCAGGATGGCTCCTTGGTAATGTATAATGTTGAGACATATTTGTTTGCCTAAATTTAAATGAGCTGTGCTTGTTATTTGGAGAACAGATCACATAACATGTCATTGGAAGTAACCCAGGCCCAGCTTTAGTAAATAAACCCCTAGTCCCTATTATAAACTTCCAGGTTTAGTTTCAATTACAGGTACCCCTAAAGCCAGGCAGAGTACCTGTACAACAAGACACACCAAAGAACAAGGTGTATTGTGCATCATTTAGTTCTGCTAGGTTGACATGAAAGGCTTAGGCCCCTTTCACACTGCGGCGCTCTGCAGGCGCTACAGTGCTAAAAAAAAGTACCCTGAAACAGCCGCTGCAGTCTCTCCAAAGTGAAAGCCCCGAGGGCATTCACACTGGAGCGGTGCGCTGGCAGGATGTTGAAAAAAGTCCTGCTAGCAGCATCTTTGGAGTGGTGTATACACCGCTCCTTTGCCGCTCCTGCCCATTGAAATCAATGGGGCAGCGCGACTATACCGCCGGCATAGCGCTGCTGCAACCCTTTTTCGGCCGCTAGCGGGGGTTAAAATATATAAGCCAAGGTACCTAATTTTACTACAAAAAAAACGGGAAAACTTATTGACTTGAGTATAAGCCTAGGGTGAGAAATGCGCAGCTACTGTAAGTGGAAAAGAGGGTCAACAATGCCCATTTGCAGCCTCACTGTGCCCGTTTGCAGCCATAGGTCCCCCGAACTTCAAACTCGGTAGTTAAGGGTTCCTAGATGCCCCCCTAGCTGCAGCCAAAATTTGGGGTCTCTGGACCCAAAGGGTCCGGAAATGACACTGCTGCAACAGGACATAGTTGACCAACTTTGGGGCCCCGTGCCTCAGGGGCCACTTGGTGCTAGGAACCCCAAATTTGGTGTGCAAACCCAGTGGAACTAGCACTACAACATATCCAAAGCTAGGGTTCTCAAGATACGGGGCCCCAAAGTCAGTTCGGAAAATGTCAAGCACTTTTCTGCAGCAGAGAATGACATTTTCCGAACCGATGTTGGGGCCCTGTATCTAGGGGCCACTTGGGGCTAGGAACTCTAGCTTTGGATATGTTGTAGTGCTAGTTCAACTGGGTTTGCATACCAAATTTGGGGTTCCTAGCACAAAGTCAGTTCGGAAAATGTCATTCTCTGCTGCAGAAAAGTGCTTGACTCCAGTATAAGCCGAGGGGGGCATTTTCAGCACAAAAAATGTGCTGAAAAACTCGGCTTATACTCTAGTATATATGGTAGCTAAAACTGGTGCACTCAGAATCTGCTGCAGCTGTGCATGGTAGCCAATCAGCTTCACGCCTCAGCTTGTTCAATTAAGTGTTGGCAATAAAACCTGGAAGCGGATTGGTTTCTAGTAGGGGTGCAATGGATCGTCACTGATCCGTGATCCGAACGGTTCAACCTGTTCATAATGGCACACATGCGCTCCGCGGAGCGCGCCGCTGCCTCGGCCTTAGGAAAGGCCACGGCTTCGGTCTAGCTCCGGAGCGGTGGCCATCTTGGTACACCCATCGGCCGTTTACCACATGATCGCTCCGTCAAATGACGGAGCGATCATGTGTAAACAAACCGGCGTCGTGTCATGACGCCGGTTCCTCTGTGTACTGATCTGTACAGTGGAGGGGAGAGATCGGATGGCAGCAGTGCCAATACTCTGCCATACCCTGCCAATACTCTGCACCGTCCACTGCCACATACCACCCACCCCTTCCCCAGAAGCACTGTGGAAAAATATTAAAGGTGATTTCAAAAATATTTTGCCACGGGGGGGGGTTGGGGTTGCTGGCGCAAAGCGTCACCTCCCTGGAATGAGTTTGCCACCTCCCTGGAATGAGTTTTTGCAGGTTGGGATGTCTGCCCTTAGGTACATGTATAGTGTAAGCTTTGAACTTCATTGAAAGAACCTAACCCTTGAAGTTCACTTTTTGTGGGTGATGTGGTGGGGAAGGTCCATTGCAAACATATTTACTCATTTAGATTTTTCTTTTGGCAGGGGATTCCGGTTACCCGCAGCTGGCGTGGCTGATGGCTCCAGTCAGGTACCCCCAGAGCCAGGCAGAGCGCCTGTACAATAAGGCATATAAAAAAACCCGGAGCATTGTGGAGACCACATTTGGCCTGCTAAAAAGCAGATTATTGTGCCTGGGGGAGAAATCCTGGACTCTCCTCAGGAGGCCAGGATCATTCTTGCCTGCTGTGTTTTACACAACTTATGGTTGTTTAGAAATGAATCCTGGGAGCCTTCTGAGGATAGGGAGCTTGAGGTCCGGCCGCGGGCAGTCCCCAGAAGGGCGAGTACTGAGGCAGGATTGGCTGGTCAGCAGATACCTTGCATGTAAGTAATCATACCTAGTTGTAAATTATTAATAAAAAAAACACACTGAAATCTCTCCATGACATGGACCCAGACACTAAGAAATATCTGACATCTGTTCTTTGCATTATATGGAGTCTGTCATCTACATGATGCCACTGGGCAGCACAACCCCAAGACAAATGGCAAACACGGTTTCTTTTCTGACATGGAGTGGAGAGGGAGTAGAACAGCTGTCAGGTGTTTTTGTGTGTGCCCCTGTTAGAGAGAGCTAACCTGTATACTATGCAGTGTTAATTTCGTTGACTTAAAACATTTTAGTCGACTAAATGAATACTATTAAATACGACTAAAACTAATACAATTGAGATAACTAAAATGCCATTTTAGTGAAAAATTATTTAAGGATAGGGGTAAGTGGCGCTACCTATATTGGGGTGCCTAATTAGATTTAATAACTGTGCTTGTGTTAACAAAACCAGAACAAAAAAACACTCAGCAAAAAACTTTTTGGTTTTTGAGTGTGCTCCTAATGGAGATTAATGAACCGTGCTAGTGTATATAAACCAAAGGAATGCTTATATCTATATCTATATCTATCTGAAAAACTGTAAAAAAAAATCTGAAAAAACATATATAATATATAGTTCCAGCATAGGAAAAAAGGTGTGTAGTGTTCCAGCAAATTCTTGTAATTAGTGACTTTGTGAGAAAAAACAGCTGATATCCGGTGACTTGCGGTGCTCCCCCTCAAGGATCCCCACTCACCAGCTCCCTACACCCCTGCAGGGGTAATAGGCATGTAGTACCGGGCCATAGAGTAGCGTCCTAGATTCCAGTAGGGCTGTCCCCAGGTGCTTCCGCTCCAGATGTAATAACCCGTCCGTGGTATGGTCATCCACATAGGGAAGAAACAGGGCTCCCGTAGTGTATTACGTTTAAAATTACTTTATTAAAAATTATGCCAAACATCAAGCTAAATAATAAAAAAAGGATGCCATATGATCACACTGCGTATAAGTAACATACACGGAGAGAGCTCGTGGATCCCAAGCCATCAGCTGCTTGAGGCGCACGCCACTCAGCTGATGGCTTGCGATCCACGAGCTCTCTCCGTGTATGTTACTTATACGCAGTGTGATCATATGGCATCCTTTTTTTAAGGAGCCTGGACTTTTTAGTTATTTTAATTTATTTTATTTATTTAGCTTGATGTTTGGCATATTTTTAATAAAGTAATTTTAAACGTAATACACTACGGGAGCCCTGTTTCTTCCCTATGTGGATGACCATACCACGGACGGGTTATTACATCTGGAGCGGAAGCACCCGGGGACAGCCCTACTGGAATCTAGGACGCTACTCTACGGCCCGGTACTACATGCCTATTACCCCTGCAGGGGTGTAGGGAGCTGGTGAGTGGGGATCCTTGAGGGGGAGCACCGCAAGTCACCGGATATCAGCTGTTTTTTCTCACGAAGTCTCTAATTACAAGAATTTGCTGGAAAATTACACACCTTTTTTTTCCTATGCTGGAACTATATATTATATATGTTTTTTCAGATTTTTTTTTTTTACATTTTTCAGTTTTATAACTAATATTTATATATTTATATATATTTTTATGTTTACAACACATGATGAACTAATGTAAGATCTGTACCGCCTCCTTTCTCTTTGGATTGTGGATGGGAGAGGGGTTCAACACGTTTTTGGATTCATATGAGATATCACTTTTGTATGTATTGATTAATAATTTTTTGGGCACCACACCACCTGCAGGGGGAATCATCACTGATCAGATTCCTCTCCACGCAATAGATGGGAGTGTGTGTTGTATAATTGAGTCCAGTTTTACCATATACTACACTGGTTTGGATGGTAGCTATACCTCAGATAGATATATATATATATATATATATATATATATATATATATATATATATATATATATATATATATATATATATATATATATATATATATATATATATATATATATGCATTCCTTTTGGTTTATATACACTAGCACGGTTCATTAATCTCCATTAGGAGCACACTCAAAAACCAAAGAGTTTTTTTGCTGAGTTTTTTTTTTTTTTTTTTTTCCTGGTTTTGTTAACACAAGCACAGTTATTAAATCTAATTAGGCACCCCAATATAGGTAGCGCCACTTACCCCATCCTTAAATTATTTTTCACTAATATATCTCACCCCCCAGGGGGTGTGTCTAAGGGGAGGCTGCAACCTGAGTCCGTGAGCGCGGAAACCCTTCCCTACTTACTAAAATGCCATTTTAGTCAAAAGACTAATGCTGGCCATACACTATACGAAAAATCGGCCAAACCCATTTTCGAAAAAAGAAAGTTCCGCCATGAGCGCAAACGATGGTGCCATCATCTAATGACCGATAAATCGTTCGTTAGACATAAATAAATACATTTTTGGTTCTTCTTTTTTTTTTTTTTTTTTTTTTTTTTTTTTTACATATACATAGTTCAGACGGGAAACACATTAACCTCTCAATTTATCGTTCACCCGCTAGAAAATTTCCAAATTTGTCCTTCGTTTTTTTTTTTTTTGGCTCAAAAACGTCCAAACGATTATTGATTTTGTGCCCATTAACTGGCTGAAAAAAAACAAGCGGTCTAAATGACTGAATTTCCGCCGTGTTTTTTTTTTTTTTTTTTTTTTTTTTTTTTTTTTTATAATGAAGTTTGGAATTGTAGAGAAATGTTAACTATAGCATTACAATTTAATTGCACCCATTCGATTTTAGACTGAAATTAGTTTTAGTCGACTAAAATGTACTGGACATTTTAGTCGACTAAAACGTGGGACATTTTAGGCGACTAAAACATATTGGAGATTTAGTCGACCTAAATATGACTAAAACAATTGCAGAAGACTAAAATGGGACTAAAACTAAAATGCCATTTTAGTCCTAAGACTAAGGCTCCATGCACACTGGAGCAGATAAACTGCAGTTTATTGGCGTTGGGGCGTTTTTTTTTTTTTTTTTTTTTTTTTTTTTTTTTTTTTTTTTTTTTTTTAAAAGCCCATAAACTCCACTCTGTTATCCTATGTGTCCATGCACACATGGACGTTTTTTAGCTTTAATGAGCAGTGCCGTTTATGGGCTTTTTTCTGAACACCAGAAATTTGCGTTCAAAGTGCCGTTTTTCACCGCTAAAAAAAGCCAAACGCCGATAAACGCGCGTTAATTAGCATTCGGTGTTCTATTTTTTTTTCAATGCATTGTGGGATTTTTGGAGTGTCCTCTGTGTATTTTTATTAAAAACGCCCATAAATGTTAACGCTAAAGGCTAGTACAAAACGCTGTCAAAAGCACGTTTTTCAACCTGAGTTTTCTGCCAGCAATCTGGCGTCCAGAAAAAGCTTTTTTTGAGCTTCAGTGTGCATGGAGCCTTAAACAAAATTTGCTGCCAAAATTAACACTGATATTATAAAATGACTTCTGCTATGGTTTTTGGTGTTTGTAATGTGTGTTTTTTTTTTTTTTTTTTTTTTTTTTTTTTTTTTTTTTTTCTTTAGCCGAATAACCACATGAGCTTTTTGTGTAAAAGTTGGACCCTGGAAAACCCGTTCAGAAGGACTGTCTGGAGTCACAGGTGTGTGTGCCTTAACCAGTACCCATGTGATACCTGGAGCCCAATCACAGCTCCCTCTCAAAGGAAGCAAAGCTGTTTGTAATTCCATAAATTAGGAACATCTTTTTTAACTTTGTAATTGTCTGCTAACATCAACAAAAATCAAATACAGTACCTGACCGCGAGATTGTGTTTCCAGCGTGATACCATCGCGCTGGTTTTCGGCGACAGGGTACTGTGCATGTCGCACTGGCTCACTCATCAGGAAAAAAAAAAAGTTTTCCTTTCCCTTTGCGATGAGTGACAGGCAGTGCTGACAGCTGTCTGGTATGAATCCTGAGGGGGAATGCCGCGCCAAATTTTAAATGAAAAAACCAGCGTGGGTTCCCCCCCGGGGGCATACCAGGCCCTTAGGTCTGGTATGGATTGTAAGGGGAACCCCCCATGCGGGAAAAAAAGGCGTGGGGGTCCCCCCAAAATCCATACCAGACCCTTATCCGAGCACGCAGCCCGGCCGGTCAGGAAAGGGGGTGGGGACGAGCGAGCGCCCCCCCCCCCTCCTGAGCCTTATCAGGCCGCATGCCCTCAACATGGGGGGGTGGGTGCCTTGGGGGAGGAGGGCACCTTGCGGCCCGCCCCACCCCAAAGCACCTTGTCGATGAGGACAAGGGCCTCTTCCCGACAACCCTGGCTGTTGGTTGTCGGGGTCTGCGGGCGGAGGGCTTATCGGAATCTGGGAGCCCCCTTTAATAAGGGGGCCCCCAGATCCCAGCCCCCCACCCTAGGTGAATGAGTATGGGGTACATCGTACCCCTACCCATTCACCTAGGGGAAAAAAGTGTCAATAAAAAAAAAAAAAAAACACAGTACACAGGTATTAAGAGTAATTTATTAGGCAGCTCCGGGGTCTTCTTCCGACTTCTCCCGGGCCCTTCCGCTATCTTCTTCCAGCTCTTTTCCCAGCGGGGGCCCGGTCTGCTGCCGCTGTCTTGTCGCCGCTTCTTCTCTTCTGATGTTGACATGACGCTCTCTCCGGCTGGAATGCTGTGTGAGAGCTGCGGAGCCATTTATATAGGCGCTGACCCCGCCCCCTTGTGACGTCATGGGCCCAGCATGCGCAGGGACTGTGGCGTCATAAGGGGGCGTGACCCCAGAGTCCCTGCGCATTCTGGGACTGTGACGTCACAAGGGGTGGGGTCACCGCCTATATAAATGGCTCCGCAGCTCGCACACAGCATTCCAGCCGGAGAGAGCGTCGTGTCAACATCAGAAGAAGAAGCGGCGACAAGACAGTGGCAGCAGACCGGGCCCCCGCTGGAAGAAGATAGCGGAGGGGCCTGGGAGAAGAGGGGGAACACCGGGAGAAGTCAGAAGAAGACCCCCCCCCCCCCCCGAAGTCGGAAGACCCCGAAGCTGCCTAATAAATTACTCTTAATACCTGTGTACTGTGTTTGTTTTTTTTTTTTTTTTCCCCATACTCATTCACATAGGGTGGGGGGCCGGGATCTGGGGGCCCCCTTATTAAAGGGGGCTCCCAGATTCCAATAAGCCCTCCGCCCGCAGACCCCGACAACCAACAGCCAGGGTTGTCGGGAAGAGGCCCTTGTCCTCATCAACATGGGGACAAGGTGCTTTTGGGGTGGGAGGGGCCTGCAGGTTGTAAACACATGCGGATACCGTGGTAATCCGCATGTGTTTACAACCAATATGTTTGTTTCACTCCTGAACTATGATAAAGTGATTTCCCAAACTTTATGAAGCCTGCACTAAGTGAAAGTCTATTCTGAAATGTGACTCCTATCTTAATGTCATTGTACAGGAGGGGTCCTGCTTACGGATCCTGTTGGGCGGAAGCCATCTTCACATCCTCCACTCCCCTTCATTTGTGAAAAGTGGACACGTTGTGGCACAAGACAAGAACTGGCATCTTGGACCTGTATAAACACCCTGGCATGTCAGAGGTGGTTTGGGAGCAGCACAGTTATTTCCCCATCCATCTCCTCTATATTGCTATGTCTTTAATTGCTTCTGTCTTTAAAATTAAAAAAAAAAAATAACCTGGAATGGACATCAGAGACCTTCTTCTTTCTAAAGGTGGAGGTGCCCTGTGTTGGCAAAGGGCTGGGAATTTGGGTGAGCATTCTCCATCTCAAATAGACACATATCCAATCAGATCCAAGAGAAATACATTAACCACTTCCATACCGCCCACCGTCGTTTTACATAGCTAATTCTAAAGAGGAATGTCATTGTTATGGCAGCAGCTAGCTACCATAACCCCGGTATCCTCCTCTTCAGTGGACGGTCCGCTTCAAGATAAAAATGGTCTCTGTGGCGGATTCGCCGCAAGATCACTTTTATCGGTGTCGGGAGAGGGGCCACCCCCCCTCCTGCCGCTCTCCGGTGCCCTCTGGCGCTTACCCGAGCCATCGGTAGCGGCGGAGGCGATCGTGTCCTGTCCCTGGTTTGGCATGGAGGGGAAGATGGCCCCCACCCATCTCCATACCACTGCAGGGCGGAAGCGACGTCAAAACGTTACTTCCGCCCATAGCTCTTAACCACTTCAGCCCCGGAAGAATTTACCCCCTTCCTGACCAGAGCACTTTTTGCGATTCGGCACTGCATCGCTTTAACTTGCTATTGTGCGACGTGGCACCCAAACAAAATTGACGTTCTTTTTTTCCCACAAATAGAGCTTTCTTTCGGTGGTATTTGATCCCTTCTGCGTTTTTTTTTTTTTTTTTTTTTTTTTTTTTTTTTTTTTTTGCGCTATAAACAAAAAAGACTGACAATTTAAGAAAAAAAACACAATATTTTGTACTTTTTGCTAGAATAAACATCCCCATTTTTTTTTTTTTTTTTTTTTTTTTTTTTTTTTAGCTTTTTAAGCTAAAAAAAAAATCGCAATAAGCGTATAGATTTGTTTGCGCAAAAGTTATAGAGTCTACAAAATAGGGGATAGATTTATAGCATTTTTATTATTATATATTTTTTTTTTTTTTACTAGTAATGGTGACGATCTGCGATTTTATTTATTTTTCCCCCTTCATAACATTATGGCAGACACATTGGACAATTTTGATGCATTTTTGGGATCATTGCCATTTATACAGCGATCAGTGCTATAAAAATGCATTCATTACTGTAAAAATGTCACTGGCAGGGAAGGGGTTAACACCAGGGGGCGATCAAGGGGTTAACTGGGTTCCCTGGAAGGTGATTCTAACTGAAGGGGGAGGGGACTGACTAGAGGAAGTGACGGATCTGGTTCCTAGCTAATAGGAACACACGATCTGTTACTCCTCTCAGAACAGGGAAGTGTGTGTTTACACACACACTTCCCTGTTTTGTCCCTCGTGGCTTGCGATCGCTCGTGGCCGGCGGTCATCGCGACCGTCGACCACGGGCATCAGCACCCCAGCTGTACAGCGGGCATGGGCGCGCACCTGCTATCGCTAAACGCCGTCTCTCGCAGGGGAGCCAACCTACCGCTGTATAACGGCGGCGGCTGGTCGGGAAGCAGTTAAAGGGCCTTTTTTTTTTAAATTTTTGATGTCATTTAAAAAAAAATAAATAAATAAATTGCATTTTAGTGTAAATATGAGATCTGAGATCGGTAGAGCGAGAGCAATAATTCTAGCCCTAGACCCCCTCTGTAACTCAAAACATGCAACCTGTAGAATTTTTTTAAACGTCGCCTATGGAGGTTTTTAAGGGTAAAAGTTTGTTGCCATTCCACGCAGGCGCAATTTTGAAGCGTGACATGTTGGGTATCAATTTACTCAGTGTAACATTATCTTTCACAATATAAAAAAAATTGGGCTAACTTTACTGTTTTTTCTTCTTTTTTTTTTAACTCAGAAAAGTGTGTTTTTTCCCAAAAAAATTGTGCGCTTGTAAGACCGCTGTGCAAATACGGTGTGACAGATAGTATTGCAATGACCGCCATTTTATTCTCTGGGGTGTGGTTAAATACAAAATCTGATTTCTCAAAATGTAGACCAGCATGGGCCATAGCATTTAAAGTGGAGTTCCACCCAAAAATGGAACTTCCACTCTTTGGAATCCTCCCCCCCCCCCTCCAGTGTTACATTTGGCACCTTTTCAGGGGAGGAGGGAGCAGATAGCTGTCTAATACAGGTATTTGCTCCCACTTCCTGGCATAGATCACTGCGGTGACCTACTCCACTTCCGGAGCCTACTCTGTCCTCCCCACGCTGTCTTCTGGGAGACACACGGGTCCCAGGAGACAGCAGGGACCAGTGAGGACGCACATGCACAGTAGGGAACCAGGAAGTGAAGCCGCACGGCTTCACTTCCTGATTCCCTTACCGAGTATGGTGGCGGCAGCACCCGAGAGCCGACATCGCAGGTGCCGACATCGCAGGTGCCCTGGACAGGTAAGTGTCCGTATATTAAAAGTCAGCAGCTGCAGTATTTGTAGCTGCTGGCTTTTACATTTATTTTTTTTTCGGTGGACCTCCGCTTTAAGAAGATCCTAAAGCTGACCTCTGTTGTGGGCCAAGGACGATCCCTTAAATGTGCTTTTTTTTTTTTTTTTTTTTTTTTTTTTCAAACTAATTTTCAGATGAGCACAGTCAAATGGAAACCTACACCATTATTTATTTAGACCAGGGGTCTTCAAACTTTCTAAACAAAGGGCCAGTTTACTGTCCTTCAGACTTTAGGGGGGCCAGACTGTGGCTATTGGGAATAGAAAAGGTCCCAACATCAGTGGAAAGAACATAACGCCCCATCGTTTGTTTGAGTGGGAGTAATGGTGCACCACCATTGGTATCAGTATCAGTGTGACAATAGGCTATTAACAGTGTAACTGATAAAACACTTCATGAAAAAAGGGGCAATGAAAAACTTGTATTTTGTAGTCCAAAGACTACTGTGATGATGATGTCCAAAAGGATAAACAAATATTACCAACAGTGTAACAACATAGCTGTGTTTTTTTTTAAAAACACTTAGGCCCTTTTCACATGTGCGGACCGTTCAGATCCTCCTGTCAGTGTTTTTTTTTTTTTTTTTTTTAAGGCGGATCTGAACGGTCGCTCCATACAGCTCTATGGAGTGACGGATGTCAGTGGTGACATGTCCGCTGGCATCCGATCCGCTCCACAAAATCCAGACGCATGGAAACCCTATGTGGATCGGATGAAAACGGACAGGCGGTCCGTAATCGTCCGATTTCCCCCCCCCCCCCCCCCCCATAGGGGAGAGCGGACTCTCTGACAGGTCTGTCCCTGCACAGAGTACAGAGATGGACTTGTCATCTGCCGGCTCAGCAGGGATCAATGGAGGGATCCCCGCTGAGTAGTGAAAACGGACAGCCCCGTGTGAAAGGGGCCTTAGCGGAAATATTGTTTCCTATAAAATGTAGTCCACAAGCTGCTGTAATTGTTATATCCAGAACTTCATGAGGCATCAGGGGAACATTAAACGATTAAAGCGATCATGTTCTGTTCCTCAAATAATCAAAAGCAAACAGCGCCGCTTACCAGATCAGGTGGATCTCAAATTATAAGGCATCAACTGGGAAAGGAGGCCTTCTACGGGGAAACGCGTCGGGTGGCGCTTTGGATCGTAACATCATCACGCATCGGCTGGTTTGAGCTGTGTTTTAATTGTTGGCATGCCGCTCGTGTTGGATGTCAGTGCTGTGAGAAACTTTTTTGAATAAAGATGTTTTAAAAGTACTGCACCATTAAGCCTCTCTCTTCTATCTTATGACACATACCCTTGTCGGGAGTACTTTACCTTTGGAAGACCCAGGAAATCAATACTGCAACAGCGTGGAGAAGGAGGAAGATTTCTGTCATCACTGATCGTTTTCATCTGCTGGGCGATCCCATCCCTCCTGTGTATGCCTGTATGATCTCTATAATTTGAGATCCACCTGATCTGGTAAGAGGCGCTGTTTGCTTTTGATTATTTGAGGAACAGAACATCATCGTTTTAATTGTTTAATGTTTCCCTGATGCCTCATGAAGTTTGTGGATATAACAATTACAGCAGCTTGTGGACTATATTTATATAGGAAACAATATTTCCACTAAGGCCACTTTCACACGGGGCTGTCCATTTTCACTACTCAGCGGGGATCGCACCATTGATCCCCGCTGAGCTGGCAGATAACAAGTCTGTCTCTGCACTCTGTGCAGGGACGGACCTGTCAGAGGGTCCGCTCTCCCCTATGGGGGGGTCGGATGATTACGGACCGCCTGTCCATTTGCATCCAATCCACCAGACGGATGGAAAATAGGACATCAATCCGTCTGGATTTTGTGGAGCGGATCGGATTGGGGCTGATCAGATGTCAGCAGACACGTCACTGCTGACATCCGTCACTCCATAGAGCTGTATGGAGCGACCGTTCAGATCCGCCTAAAAAACTGACAGGTTGCTACATTGTTACACTGTTGGTAATCTTTGTTTATCCTTTTGGACATCATCATCACAGTAGTCTTTGGACTACAAAATACAAGAGTTTTTTATTTCCCCTCTTTTCATTAAGTGTTTTATCACAGTTACACAGTTAATAGCCTATTGTCACATTCTTACTTGTATATTTTTGGTTGTGCTTTTTTCCTTTTTGTACACCTTTCTATAAGCTGGATATTCTGGTTTTTGTTTGATGCTGCACCTCCCTTCCCCCATTCATTGTTGCACATTTTTTCAATTTTTTTTAAAATTTTATTATGCACATAATTAAGGTTTAGCGCAGATCCCCCCCCCTTTTTTTTTATCTATATAGTGTCTAGGCTGGCCGTACATTATCCAAGGTGGTAATTCAATTTTTTTTTTTTTTTTTTTTAGACATTTACCTTTTTAACACCTAGCACAAGGGCCTGCCTGATTGCAGACAATTTGAAAGTGTTTCATGCACTTTATATGCTTTTCCAAATGCCTGGAAATTGCCTTCAACACCAAAAAGATGTAGGCTTAGCTTAACTGCCCATGTCCCTTTCAGAGACCTGGGCTAAGGCAGACATTTCTCCAGAGCAGGAGGGGTGAGCAGTGTTGCCAACCTCCCACAGCATTTTTTACTAACAAAACATGACACATTTACTGACAGAGCAGTTTTTTTTTTTTTTTTTTTTTTTTCCCCCCCTGACACCCTCAAAAATGACTATTCCTATTAAAAACTAAGACAATTGACACCCCTTTCCAGCCCAGGCCATTTTTCAGCTTTCAGCGCTCTCACACTTTGAATGACAATTGCGCGGTCGTGCTACTCTGTACACAAACACGCATTTTTTTTTTTTTTTATCATTTTCTTCACACAAATAGAGCTTTCTTTTGGTGGTATTTAATCACTGCTGGGTTTTTTTATTTTTTACACAAAAAAAAAAATTATTTTGAAAAAAAAATATTGTTTTTACTTAGTTTCTGTCAGTAAATTTTGTTACTAAGTCATTTTTCTCCTTCACTGATGAGTGGGCACTGATAGGTGGCACTGGTGGGCACTGATAGGCGGCACTGGTGGGCATGGATAGGCAATTCTGATGGGCATTGAGCAACAGCAGTGATGGGCGTTGATGGGCAGCACTGATGGGCGGCACTGATAGCCAGCACTGACTGGAATCGCTAATAGGCACTGATTGGTGGCACTTGCGGACAGTGGTGGGCACTGATTGGTGACACTGTTGGTACTATATCAGTGCCCTTATTACATGTGTAGATTTCCCCCTGTGTGGAGATGCCACTGATCGTCTCTCCTCACCACACACTCTGTCAGTGTGAGGAGCGCCGATTACCGGCATCTCCTTGTTTACATATGACCAGCTGTGACTGGACACACGGTTGGATTTTCCGCAGGAAAATGTTTGATGGGAGCTTTTTGTCGGAAATTCTGACAGTGTGTAGGCTCCATCGAACATTTTTCGTCGGAATTTCCGACAAGCAAAATTTGAGATCTGGATCTCAAATTTTCCGACCACAAAATTCGTTGTCATAAATTCCGATCGTGTGTAGACAATTCCGACGCACAAAGTTCCACGCATGCTCGGAATCAAGCAGAAGAGCCGCACTGGCTATAGAACTTAATTTTTCTCGGCTCGTTGTATGTCTTGTACTTCACTGTGTTCTTGGCAATCGGAATTTTTGACAAGATTTGTGTGACCGTGTGTAAATCCTCGGATTTTGTTGTCGGAATGTTCAATCGTGTGTACAGGGCATTAGACATGTGCAATTCGCTTTGTTCCGAATTTGTTTTTAGACGATAGTCAACAAATTTGTTAACTCGGAAATATTCAAATTAACGGAAACCCGTTTAACGAATTTTTCCAGAAATTCAAAAATTCGAAAATAAGAATTAAAATCCGAAAATTCAAAGGAATGAAAATTTCGAAAAAAAAATTTGAAAACCCTAAAATTCGAAAAAATAATCAATAATAACTATTAAATTATAGGTATTGGAATTTCCTTTAAAATTTAGCTGTTAGTGAACGTTACGAATAAGAATTTATCCAAAATTACGAATTATGGGAAATAATAAATGCTGCATCTAAATGAATGGAACTTCACAAAATAATAATGATAAAACCTTTTTGTTATTATTATTAATTTATGTTCCATTCGTTTAGATGTGACATTTGATTTTTCGGATAATTTGTAATTTCAGATAAATTCGTATTCGTTACGTTCACTAACAGACAAATTTGAAAGGAAATTCCAATACCAATAATTTAAGTTTAACTATTTTGTATTTTAAAATTTTCGGATATTTGAATTTCAGATTTTCGAATGTCCGATCATAACGAATGACCCGGAAAAAAACAAAAGAAATGAAAGGAAAACAAACACTTTTTTTGACAGTGCACATGTCTAGTTAGTATATGAATTATGATGTGACGTCACTCTGTCCATGTCTCTGAATAGTTCTGTCCTTCCATGTGAAAATATAAGGGTGGTTTCACACTGCTGTGCTGCAGTTTGGCCACGGCACAGATGTACCTGTGATTTTTGTACGGTTAACCCATGAGTTCCTATAAATTTTCTATTAGGTCACAAACTTTGTGTGTTTTCTAAAAGCGCACCAAAAAGTTCTGTGTGCTTCATCTTTGGTGCGCTTTCAGAAAACACGCCATAAACACACAACCTAATAAAAAGTCTATGAGAAGCTGCAGCTTAACCACACAAAACCCGCGAGTACACCAACGCTGCGGTCATACCACAGCACAGCAGTGTGAAACCAGCCCAAGCAGAAAGCTCTCATTGCCTCGATCACATATAACAGGGGTAGGCAACCCCCGGGACACAAAGCCTGTCTTGCCGAGAAAGTTCCTCCGGCGGATAAGGACCCCCCTGTACTGCGCAGTACGAACGACTAAGGAGCTGCCGAAAATGGCCTAAGCTGAAAACCTTCAATCAGCTGTACACAGTGCCTGCGCCCTGGGTCCAGGTTCAAGCCCCACCTTCCAAGTGGACTTAGAAGGAGAATAAAAAAGTGCCGAGCGAAGCAAGGCCATGCCCGAAGGGTGGTGAGCGGCCCTCTTACAGGCGCCGTGTACTGCTGATTTACAACTATTCGGCTTCGCCTATTTCCGCTGGCTCCTACTGTGCAAGCGCTGCGCCTGCGCAGTAGAGGGGGGTCCTTATCCGCCGAGGGGAACTTTCTTGGCAGAACACCGGCACTCCCTCCCCATCAGCAGAGCAGTGCAGGGAAGTGTCAGTGAGACACTAATACATTCCAATTTCAGAATTCCCCACACTGCACTGAGGGGAAGGCACTGTGGCCCCACACATTGTAAAAGATGGGAAACATTGTTTGGTTCTCTAACTTTGCTGTAGCTGCGATCGTGAGCTTTTGTGATGGGGAAGAGATTGGGTGCAGTTCTGCTGGGGGGGGGTGGTCCCTGTTTCCAGGAAGAGGACTGTCATTGGCCACTGCTAAAGCCAATCACAGTCCTGCTAGCCCCGCCCACCATCTGGAGGAAGATGACTTGCTTGGTTGCCACTACCAATCTCAGAAAGAAGAGATTTCACTGTGATTGAGAAAACCACAATCAGGAATTACTGTTGAGCTTCTGGGAACTTTGTTGAAATTATTCCTGAACCTTTGCCTTACTTAGTACTGAACCCCTGAACTCTGTGTCCCTTTAAGCCAGAGCCATTATTCAGTACGATGAAAATCACACCCAATGTTTGCTGCGGCGCAGAGCGCCCCACCTTTTCTCAGCTGCAGGGGGCCCAACTTATGATCCTACACACAGGCCCACTGCTTTCAGAAAATGCTCCTGGCCTGAGCTCATCATTGCGCATCCATTCTGTATGTGACATCCCATACATCCACATGGGCTGGATGCGATGGGTGGATTAGCAGAATGAGTGTGCCAGGACAGGTAGATGTGTCTCATCTCTGCTTCCTTTCACCACTTTTCATTTCACACATATCATAGATGAGAAGAAGGTACAGCGGTGGGGCAGATGTGCAGGGAGGTACAGTGGTGGAAGAGATGAAAAGGGGGTTCAGCAGTGGGACAGAAGAGCAGGGGGGTAAAGCAGTGGGGCAGATGTGGAAGGAGGTGTATTGGTGGGGCAGATGAGCAGGGGGTTACAGTGGTGGGGCAGAAGAGCAGGAGGTACATTGGTGTGGCAGATGAGTAGATGGGTTCAGTGTTAGGACAGATGAGAACGTGATTTAGTAATGAGACAGAAGAGCATGGGGGTACAGTGGTGGGGCAGATGTACAGTGGTGTGGCAGGTGTACAGTGGTGGGGCAGATGTGCAGGGTAGTACAGTGGTGGGGCAGATGTGCAGGGTAGTACGGTGGTGTGGCAGATGTGCATCAGGGTACAGTGGTGGGGCAGATGTGCAGGGGGTTACAGTGGTGGGGCAGATGTGCAGGGGGTACAGTGGTGAGGCAGACTGGACTGGAGGGGCCCACTGGAACACTGGACAGGTGGTTGTGGACAAGGCTCAGAGTATCCCTCCTAAATGCACATTACAAAGAAGGTGTACCTTGTCACAGGGAACTGAAAGTTAAACTAGAGAACAGTTACAGTGTACCTGGTGTACGTTCATCTCTAAGTGTAGAGTATTCCCCCACTACAGCTTCAGCCTTGTCCCAAGGCATTGGTGAACAGGGCACAAAGCAAAGGTACCCCATGTGTGTGTAAAGTGACTCTGTAACCAAGTGCCTAACGTAACCCAGAAGAACCGACGTGGGGTAGGCCTTTCCATGTGACCCAGCACTTGACACCCAATGAGTTAATGGGAAAACATGGAGGAGGTGACAAACAACCACACTGCTGTCCCACAAACATATAGTATGTAGGCTTAAGACACACACCCTGCCATATCCCCCTTAAAGGACAATTGTGCAAAAAAAAAAAAAAATAGTGCTTTTTTTTTACCACTACTATTCCTTTATACTGACTGTTGACCTTTACAAATGCAGCAATTTAAAAATTAGATGAAAAGTTTAGCACTAGGAAACACATTTTGAAAGATAAAAATAGTGCATTTTATATACAACTATATAGATCAGACCAAAATGAAGAGGGACAGAGGGACTTTGTCTCAAATCAGGGACAGTACCTCGAAATCAGGGACAGTTAGAAACTAACCCCAATCGGAGGTAACCCCAATTTTTTTTTTATTTCTCGGTTTGTGATAGTTTTGTTAGGCAAAAGCCCAGTAGGTCTTCTGCATATCAAAACAATAAACAAAACAAAAAAAGTGTGGGGTTCCTCCAAGGATTCATAGCAAACATTTCAGGTATGGATTTTAGGGCCCCCCCACACCATTTTATCTATTGATTTTTTTTTCCCCCCCCCAAAGTTCATACAACACTTTCTGTTTTGTTTGTTAAATGGAGTGCCAAAAATTTTGTAAATATAAAGAAAAAGTGAAGGGTACCTACGACCTAACAGTCATGTATAAAGAAATTTGAATTGAGGTGACAATGGAATTTTATGGTACCATACAAAAGCTTGGGATACACAGAATAGATATAAAAAGTAGAATTTTATTTAATTTACAACAACATATGAAAAACATACATAGTTTATTTAAAAGAAAAAAGAAAAGGGTATGTAACTCTGTAAATTCACAGATAAGGTGACACTGGAAAGGCTGATATTACCAATTCACCCTATAACAACTGTACATTAGCATGCTTGACATGTTTCATGGAAATAGTCACCGCTTCTTCAGAAGCTTTTTTTCATGCATATGGTGTTATAGAACAGAGATCATTATCATACTACAAATAGAAAGGAAGAAAAGCATTAATCATAACAATAACAGTAAAAAATTTAAAGTCATTAATTAAAATGGAGATATAGAATGCGTGGTAACACCCCCCATAAGCCAAAGCAAGACCATGTGCAAAAGTCCAAATGGGATAGGTTTGTTTTGTTTGCTGTTTTGTTATGCAGAAGACCTGTTGGACTTTTTGCTTTGTCTTTCTCTGGATTACCGATTATCAGGAAAGCTTTTACGTTACTGTTACCCATGTACACAAACAAAGAGAGAAATTGTAACCTACATCATGAGATTCACCTAAAATAACATTTCCTGAAGAACGTGGCCTCCAACTGTAAGACATTATTTTCTGAGATGATTAAATGAATGACTGAACTATTCATATCTTTTTCACTGCTAGGAGCCCTTTACTTTCACCACCCGGGCCATGAATGGGGCTCCCGGTACCTCTGACGTCTTAGCTATACATGACGCGGCAGAGCCTATTTCAGAAGCCGCAGTGCCAGAAATAAGAGGTCTCTATAGAGCCCTTCAGATGAAGCCACAAACAGCTCATCAGGAATAATGACAGCCTAGTGTTGCAAATAAAGCATCTGATTGCTCCCAGACTGATCTCGAGAGCGCACAGATGTCTTCTGAAAAAAGATGGCATGCAAACAGCTGATCTCCTGGGAGCCAGGCTGATTCCCAGAATCCGAACCTATCTCTGCCTGAAAAGTTGAATTTTGAATAGCATTAAAGTGGCTTCCTTCCTCCCTTGGAGATTTAACCAATCCCTTCAACCTCTTGATAACTGCCTAGTAAAAGTCCCATTTAAAGTGGATGTAAACCTTTTAAACTAAGTATTTTCAGCAGGGAGGGTCTTTTGAAGGAAGAGGATCTATAGGTATTTTGGGCCAAAAAAATGTTTTTACTTACCCACTGGCAATTTTATTTAAAATCTGTATACTGACTTCTGTGTATGTGTAGTACAATGTACAGTCCCGATATTTTCAAGATGCTGGGACTTTACACTTTATTGCACATGTCCTTCCAAGGATCCAGGTGCCAGGCTAATGAAATCCCAGCATGCATGTTCAGACATAATCAGTTCCTGCTCAGTCAGTGAAGCAAGCCGGTGTTTCTAGAAGCGGAGAATAACATGGTGACAATGGGGGGTGGTGGAGTTGATGTGGGGATCCTGGACCTTACATCGCTGGAAGAGAGCAGGCCCAGAAGTGAATAAGTCATAAGGTGCAGGTATGCTCTGTATACTTGTATATAATGGCAAATCCTGGCTGCCCAACCATGATTTAATTCCTAAATTAAGCATAAAGATAGATGGACACTTCAGGTTCTACCCAAGGTCCATTAGCAGGGAGAGGGAACCTATGGTTGAAGAGATACCTACATAACATAATCTGGGGCACTCATAAAGGGTGTCCCTTTAGGAGGGACAATTGTAAAGGGACACCCTTTACAATTTCATCAGGGCGAAACACCAAAGTGTTGATGCTTGAGTTTGATTCATGTACCTGTCCAGGTACACAAAACTGTCAGTGCCCGAACTGAGGTTGGCATGTCAGTTCTTCATCGGGCTCCACCCACCCAAGGCAAGTCATCTCCAAAACACAGACATTGCCTTATTAGGGTAATGACATCACCACTATCTCCAGCCCCTTTGTTTACATTTAGCTTTCAGCTGGGGAATCTGTTGGCCAACAGCTGAATTCGGTCAGTGGTACAGTACTGTGTGGGAAGCTATCATATATGTAACAGAGGCTAATGTTTCTGACTCTGCAGGACTCTTTTTCATCACAAGATGGCAGCAGCAAGTGCATTTCTTTAGCCTGTGATTTACTTTGGGCTGGATCACTCTAGGAGGTGTAGTCTGGAGGAAGATCGGAATAACTGCCATCACTGGGAAATCAATTACAATATCCAGTGATACATGAGAGCAGGAGGGTGCCAACTGGAGAGAGGCTGAGAAGAAGTGCTGTGATGTGTCTTGCTGGAAGACGAGAGACCTGGCGAGTGGCTGTATGTTATTGCATCCTGATCCGGGTGGCTGGACTGATAAAAGTTTTGTTGCGGAATTGGCTGCTCCGGTACCTGTACTGAATCGCCAGTTTGTGGCCCAGGCCACTGATGTTTGGGCAAGCTGGAGGAACCACCAAGGTATTTGTAATCTTTCCTGCCACAAGTAGCTGTCAACAACCAAAGGGCCCCTCCATCATTCCAACCAACTGCCACAGGAGGATTCCAGTGAGAGAGAGAGTGGTGAGCGGGTTGTAGACCCACAGTTAAAGTGAAATTTTGGTCAGAAAATTAAAGGGATTGTAAAGGCAGAAGGTTTTTTTTATCCTAATGCATGCTATGCATTAAGGTTAAAAAAACCTTCTGTGTGCAGCAGCCCCCCTCAGCGCCCCTAATACTTACCTGAGCCCATCTTTATCCAGCGATGTTGCAGGAGTGTCTAAGTTGCCCAGGACTCCCCTCCTCATTGGCTGAGACAGCAGCACAGCGTGATTTGCTCCCGCTGCTGTCAATCAATATCAGTCAGCCAATCAGGAGAGAGGGCAGGGCTGGGTCATGGCTCCGTGTCTGAATGGACACAGGGAGCTGTGATTCCGCTTGGGTGCCCCCATAGCAAGCTGCCTGTTGTGGGAGCACTCAACAGGAGGGAGGGGCAGGGGGCACAGAAGAGAGACCCGAGAAGAGGAGGATCGGGGCTGCTCTGTGCAAAACCAACTGCATAGAGCAGGTAAGTATAACACGTTTGTTATTAAAAAAAAAAAACGAGACTTTACAATTACTTTAAGTCCTGCTAGATCACTTCAGGCTGCAGGTATAGCTATGTAAACCATCAAAAATAAGTGCCTATACTGTTTAAAATCCAGTAATACACTGCCTCACCCTACTCTGCACATGCTCAGTTGCTCTCCATTTTAGACATTTTTAGGCACTGCCGAGTTTGTAGAGGCTGACCTGCTGACAGCCTTGAAATAAACCCTTCTATCCTTTACATCCAAGGAAGCTGCTTCTGTTTGATCTGCAACTGCCATGGTGTTGCACATGTGATCAGTTATGACACTAGCCATTTGATGGTTTGACAGTTTGGTTGAGGACACAAGCAAATGTGACAGTTACATTCCTGGAATTCTGTGATTGCTAACTATTTTTTTTAAATGTTGAATCGATGGGTTTAGTTCCACTTTATAATTTACTGCTGTTCAGGGGCTCCGGGCTTCAGCAAAATGGCAGCCTCCAGCAAGAAGCAACAGGAGCAACGCTGGAGGAAATTTACAGCACACGCTAATTTTGGTAGCGTAATTAATGTGGAATATATGTTCCTTGCTAAAGAACATTATTTTTTTATCAGGTTGTTATGGGTAAAGTTCCACTTTAAGATGGACCATTGTTAATATCATTGTAGCAAGTAAATAAATAAACCTCCCAGTAATGATATTACTAGGCTGCAGCTAGAGGGAGCTCCAATGATTTGTAGTGTGACTTCAGGAGACTGAAAAACAACAAGTTCACATTAAACATGGAAAGCAAGTGAGCCACTGTGTTTTGTGTCTCCTCTTTGATACAGGTTAGTCACACTTTGTTTATGCTATCTTTGTTCAGTAGTGTGTTTATTCTGACATTCACTTTCTCTGTTAGTATCTTATATGTTAGTACTGGTAACTCACTAAGACAAATTGATGTGCTTTTCCATGTGGCCTGCACTGCATAAAGAAAGTAATCTTCTGTGTAATGTAAACCTTTTCTGTTTAACACAAACTTGGGAAGCAAGTGAGCAACAGTTTGTTTTTTGTCTCCTTTTTGATACAGATATTGCAGGCTGCCATACCTTGCACTCAGATCATTGATAATCCTGTAACATTTGGGGGCTCATCCGGGATTGGTGCTATTACAGTGCCACAGGTCACAGAGAAGGGAAGCGGTTATTACAGTAAAGTGACAGACTTCAGGGAAGCTGCACAGAACACAAAATGGCTAATTCAACATCAGTAAAGAAGCGGCAGTGGCACATTCAGAAGCTATTGCACGCATTGTCTGAGAGTCAGCTGCACTCACTGGCTATCTTGATGCAGGAAAAAGAAGGTGAAGTGATTCTTCAGGCCACAGGTTCAAGTAAGATGGAGATCTGTGAGTACATCATGAAACGCCTGCATGGAGAAGAAGTATGCAATGCAGAGGACAGAGGTATGGCATACCTTCTCCAGGTAAAAGAACAGGTTTTGTCTTTGATAAGTAAAAGCAGCTATGAAAATCCTCATAAATTTAGCTTTGCTAGGTGGTAGCTAGCCTGGCTAATTGGTAGTGTTTAGTGGTCAAATGGCTTCCTTCCTAATCCTGTTCAGTTGTGGCTTCTCCCTTTTGTCAGTAGGTGGCACTGTTGCCTTTGACATTAGTATGATGAGCTACAGTTAATTCAGATTATGGATAAACATACTTTTTTCCAGACAATCAGACTGGCTGCTTTGAATACTGGAAGAGGTTATTTATTTAGAAGAAGTCAGGTGATCTAGGTCTTCCCCGCCCAGGCTGTGGTGGCTACGTGTGGAACATCTCCTGCTGGGTAGGCCTGAGGCCTAGCCATGTGCTCAAGGTTCTGCAAGGGAGAGTCTGCTCACTACTCGGAAGCATGAAGGAAAGGATGGCGACCTGAGATGAAGTACCAGAGGTGACTCTTGCATGGACTGAGGACCAATGGAGAGCCTGGGAAAGCATCAAGACAGAATCATCCATAAAATTCCTGCACCTTCCATGAGTTAAGTTCAGTTATCATAGGAGACAGCCTATTCTACGAAGTACTGATGTGCTGGTTCAGCTTAAAGGCTCTTTTCCTGTACTGCTGTCTACCTTATCTCACCTTTTGTCTAAGGAGTCTGCCAATCTGCCTGTTTGCTGATCGTTACTAAGTGTGTCCTGTGCCCTATCCCCTCTCTCCCACATTTTTCTTGTTTGAGAAATAAACTTTCTTTCTTGTTCATCGCCCACTATGCCTAGTAACCTGTACCCTGAGGAAGTATGTCTACCTACCTCTGGTAGTCACCATCAGGCATTACATAAGTAAAAATAGTTGGGTAGGCACTACATAACTAAGGCAAGAGATTGTGGACCATCTCTCAAAGAGGACAGACCATTGCAACCGACAGAAGATGGGCTCATATTAAGGGACATAGCAGCATACCTGCCAAGAAAGGAGTTTAAAAATTTATGGTGGGCAAATATTAGACGGGACTATTACCTACAGCAATATCTTTAAACAGATACTGTGGGTATAGAAAAGAATAAACCCCCCCCCCCCCCCCCTTAAAAATAATCACATTGTGTTTCTTTGCAGCCTGAAATGACAACAGACACAGTTTTTGTTTTATCCTATCCAGCTATATTTATTAGTGCAACTTATAACATTCAAGTGAAAGATATAGTATCAACTTGTCAGAAAAAAATAAAAATAATTCAAAAACAGGTTGGTAAAAGGATCACCCCCCCTTATGTCAGTATTTTGTTGAACCACCTTTTGCTTTAATCACAGCCTTTAGTCTGTTGGGCTATGTCTTTACTAACTTTGCACATCTAAAGTATTTGCCAACTCTTCTTTGCAGAACTGCTCAGGTTCAGTTAAATTTAATGGTGACTGTTTGTGGACTGCAGTCTTCAAGTCATACCACAGATTTTCAATGGGGTTTAAGTCTGGGCTCTGACTAGGTCATGCAAGGACATTCACCTTTTTCTTCTTGTACCACCGTGTGCTCATTTTTGCTGTGTGCTTATTTTTGTTGTGTGCTTTGGGTCATTGTCATGTTGGAAGGTAAACCTTCTTCCCATTGACAACTTTCTGGCAGAGGGCAGCAGATTTTCCTCAAGAATTTGACAGTATTTTGCCTCATCCATTTTTCCTTCTATTCTGACAAGTGCTCCAATCCCTGCTGCAGAGAAACACCCCATAACAGGATATTACCACCACCATGCTTTACTGTAGGAGTGGTGTTATTTGAATGGTGAGCTGTATTTATTGGATTTATTGTTTGGTGTTGAGGCCAAATAATTCAATTATAGTCTCATCTGATCAGAACACCTTTTTCCATGTGGCCTCACAATCTTCAAGGTGTGTTTTGGCAAAGCTCAGTCGTGACTGCATGTGTCCTTTCTTGAGGAATGGCTTTTTTTTTTTCAACCCTCCCATACAAGCCTTATTTGGTTGGAGAATTTGTGATATTGTCGTCAACATGCACACAATGACCACTCTTTGACATAAACTCCTTCAGAGTTGCTGTAGGCCTCTTGGTAGCCTCTCTGACCAGTTTCCTCCTGGCTCCTTCATCCAGTTTGGAGCGACATCCTGATCCAGGGAGGGTCTGTGTTGTACCAAATACCTTCCACTTAATAGACTTCATTGTGCATCTAGGCATTGATAAAGCCTTTGACTTTTTTTGTATCCATCTCTTGACTTGTGCCTGTCCACAACTTTATCCCGGAGATCTTTTGACAGTTCCTTGCCACTTGATTGTTTGCTTCAGTTTCACTATGAGGGAATGAAATGCTCCAGGAAAGCTCTTTTCATGCTGAGATAATCAAAATGACCAAAGCTAATCACAGTTGAAAGTCAAATGGCTTTGTGTGCCATTGAGAAGGCGCATAGCTTTACCTGATTGAGTTTACAATTCATTTGTAGGAGCGGACGATCCTTTTTCCTTAGTCATTCTGTTTTGAATGTTATTTTATTTTTTTTTACATGTTGGTGTTATATCTTTCACTTGGATGTTATACGTTGAAAAAAATGTGATTATTTTAACCACTTCAATACAGGGCACTTTCTCCCTTCCTGCCCAAGCCAATTTTCAGCTTTCAGCACTGTCGCTTTTTAAATGATAATTGCGTGGTCATGCTGTACCCAAACAAAATTTTTATCATTTTGTTCCCATAAATAGAGCTTTCTTTTGGTGGTATTTGATCACCTCTGCGGTTTTTATTTTTTGCGCTATAAACAAAAAAAATACCGAAAATTTTGAAATTGTTCCTTGTTTCTATCATACAATTTTGTAAATAAGTAAGTTTTCTCCTTCACTGATGGGCACTGATAAGGTGACACTGATGGGTACTGATAGGCGGCACTGATACAGTACCTGACCGCGAGATTGTGTTTCCAGCGCAATCCCATCGTGCTGGTTCTCGGTGACGGGGTACTGTACATTTCGCGCTGGCCCGCTCATCGGGAAAGGGAAACTGTTTTTTCCTTTCGCGATGAGCGACAGGCAGTGCTGACAGATGTCTGGTATGAATCATGAGGGGGAACACCGCGCCAAATTATAAATAAAAAAATGGCATGGGTTCCCCCCAGGTGCATACCAGGCCCTTAGGCCTGGTATGGATTTTAAGGGGAACCCCCTACGCCGAAAAACACCGCGCCAAATTTTAAATAAAAAAACGGCGTGGGAGTCCCCCCCCCAAAATCCATACCAGACCCTTATCCGAGCACGCAGCCCGGGGTGGGCGCTTTGGGGCAGGGGGCTCCTTGTGTTGATGAGGACAAGGGCCTCTTCCCAACAACCCTGGCCGTTGGTTGTCAGGGTCTGCGGGCGGAGGGCTTATTGGAATCTGGGAGCCCCCTTTAAAGGGGGGCCCCCAGATCCCGGCCCCCCACCCTATATGAATGAGTATCGTACCTCTACCCATTCACCTAGAGAAAAAGTGTCAATAAAAAAAACACACTACACAGGTTTTAAAAGTAATTTATTAGGCAGCTCCGGGGGTCTTCTTCCGACTTCTCCGCTCTCTCCGGCCTCTTCTCCCGGTGTCCGCTTCTTCTGCCGGGCTCCTCCGCTATCTTCTGCAGCTCTTTTGCTAGCAGTGGCCCGGTCTTCGCCGTCTTGTTCCTTCTTCTCTTCTTAAAATGTTGACATGACGCTGTCTCCCGCTGTAATGCCGTTTGAGCGGTGCGCAATGACTTATATAGGCATGGGGCATGGTCACCGGGTGCTGTTACCTTTATGATGTCACAGTCCCGGAGCATGATGGGACTGCGATACACAGCTTTTTCTGTTTACACTGATCAGCTGTGATTGGACACAGCTGATCACGTGGTAAAGAGCCTCCATCAGAGGCTCTTTACCCAGATCGGAGATGCGGTGTATCAGACTGACACACCACACCACCGATCGCCACGCTGCGCTCCTCTGCGGGCGCGTGATCGTGGCTTATCCTGCTGGACGTCATATAATGTTCATTCAGGATAACTGAACCACTTTGCGCATGTCATATTGCTATATGTTGGGCGAGAAGTGGTTAAAGGGGGTGATTCCTTAATAGACTGAAAAAGGGAAGAGAGATCACTTATGCGCTGCCCAATATTAGATTTAAATAATATTATAAAGGATATCGCTGGCAACACTTGATGTGTCCTTACATACAAAACAAATCACTGAATTAAGATATACAGTGTGGTGCTAAATCCCCAATAAACCACCAATAAGATAAAAAATATTATTTGGATAATAGTCTAAGGTATGTGATAAATTTGGCGGAACGTATGCATAAGTTAAGTTATATACTAGACATGGTAACACCAAAACGAACATTAGTGCTCTAAATAAATCAAAATAGTTACAAAATAGTAGTTAAACTATAAATACAATAAACATCAAAGAATACTAAAAATATATAAATATTCAAATGCACTACTGGGCAGTGACCCCAGTCACCAGTTCTGTAATTCCAAAAAGTTCATAAACGTAAAAAGTAGGGTTGCACTGATACTAAGCATTTGCACAAGTATCGTTACTCGTGCAAATGCTCCAATACCTGAAACCTTCAGGCTCGGTTCTTTCAGCTGTTAGCGGGGTTCCCCCACTGACAGCTAAAATGTAAAAAAAAAAAAAGCTGGCAATTATCGGTTGTTAAAGGAGAAGTATAGCCAAAGCTTGTTGTCTGTACTTCTCCTCTGGGTCACAGGAGTGTCATTCGTTTTGTACTCCTGTGACCCATTTTCAGCAGAGAATGGTCTGCAGTCCACTCGCTGCTGACGTCACAGGAATCAGTCCAGGCACCGCGTCATCCTGACAATGGAAGTCTGGATCCACCAGGTGCCTGGACCGTCTCAGCCTCACAAAAAACCTCTGAGAGACTGCGCCGGCCGCTCCCCTCCACAGCTTAGCACTCCAGTGAGCGAGGAGGGGGCAAAGAGGAGAACTACTGATTGATAGTCAGCAGCTCTCTGCTCAGGGAGTTGTGAGAACCGAGTAACCGGCGATGTTCGATTGCTCGGTTTTCAGTGTGGAGGCACCGGGGGACAGATGAAGCATCGGACCCATGCTGTATCCACCTAGGTAAGTAGGAAACTGAAAAAAAAATCCTTTACTTCTCTTTTAAGGAAGCAGCGGCCCGCTCATTTAGCTGTCAGTGGGGTTCCCCTTAAACAGCTGAAGTGTAAAGAAAGTCCCGGCAATTGGAGCTGTCAAACAAATAAATAAAAAAGCAGCCAGGCAATGTTTATCAACAACATTGCTCAGTCACTAAAAGAGGAGACGGAGAAGGATAAAAAGAAACCTTGTATCATCTTGTATCTTTCTGTTTATTTATCTACAGATCAAAGTGATGAACTTCAATCTGCAGATGAAGTTCGTTTAAAGCAACCTGTCAAGTAAAAAAAATATTTTTTTAAATTAAATGTTCTTTTGTTTTACCTCTTATTAACCCTTAGTTTACACTAATCGGCCCTAATTAACTCCTTATTCTCCTTCAACGTTTAATTATTATTTTCCTGCTGATTTTTTTTTTTGTTCACTTCTATTTTATAAACTAAACCATTAACAATTAAAACTTTTTTTTTTGTTTGTTAATATTTTTACACCTTTAACATATGTCTACACGTTTCACATTGAAAAAAAAATGCAACATTTTATAAAAAATATGTATTTAATTTGTAAGTAACTTTCCAATGCTTTGTACCATTGCTGACAGCTGAAGTGTAAACAAAACAGTTGCGGTAGGTATCAGTAATTGATATCGGTACTCGTACTTGCTATTAAAAAAAATGGTATCGGTGCATCCCTAATAAAAAGTCCCATCAGATTCTGTGTATTGTAATGGTGGAATAATGATTCTTTAGTTATGTGACTTTACTCCAATTCATTCTGCGCCCCACCAATGTGCAAAGTAGCAGCTCACCTGAAAAGTGGACCCATAATCGCATACAGGTCACATTGCGCTTTTCTATAGATAATAAAAAGTCTTCATACACAATTTAGCGATGTAAGGCTCACAGATTCTCCTCTCAATTCGCCATCACATGTAATATTGCTAAAGATCCTTATAGTGTAGTAATTCTTTAAAATTTCATTAAAAAATTGTGAAAACTCACATTTAAAATAACACTCATCAGCGAGCGTAACAAACTGCGAGGGTCCTCCAGGGTACAATCGCTATCTTTTCCAAACTTCCGTTCTCGGCCACGACCAGGAGTGACGTTACCCGGCTCCTCCTGACATGTTGCGTCACAAATACGTGACCTTCTCAAGGGCTGTCAGGACTTATACATAAGTGAGGTTACCATAGTAACCAACATAAACAGTACCCCGCAATTCAAATAACATGATTCTCATCAAATAATCCCTCACAGCAATTACACATGAATATGGAAAGCAAGCTAAATAATCATAATAGTACATATAGATCAAGTATGAAAACCCAAAACGTGATATCCGTGCTGAATGTATTACTTAATACGTTTTTAAATACACCACTTGAAACATAATAGCCATACCATATTAAACATACTAAAGAAAAACATACATCATTTCTGATGTAAAATGTTAATAATTGTGATCTAAAAAGACGGATAAATGCCATCTAATGGATAAACGTTATAAAAAGAACTTAGGATAGATGCCATCTAGTAGATAAAAATTTTGAAAAAACAAGATTATAATACATCTCTAGAGAGTGTATGCTGATAACGCCATCTAGTGGATAAATTGAATAATACTACCACCTCATAATAATCATAAACCAAATGTTATCTCAGTCAACCAAGAGATTAGTAGTGAGTATTATTATATACACATTTAATGAGAGGACATAAAGAGGAGAGTAAACTACTGAAGTTTTAAAATCAGAAATGAAGCAACTAATGTTGAATTCTACATTATGACCCAGCGGTGTCAGGGTCTGCATTTCGTATATCCAACATGATTCGGACAAACTTTGGATATCCTTCTTTATATTTTGCATATCCCTTAGCCGCTTCCAGTCTCTTTGTTTTTCCTACATATCGGAGGCAGCTTGGACATTTCAATACATATACAACCGTCCATTTTTCAGGATATAAATTCTTTAATCTTGTAGTTCCTACCCATAAAAGTAGCATTAAAGTCTTCTATTTTTCTTTTTATTCCCCTTTGTGTGCTTGCATGTGTAGCACGTTTTACAAAGATAAAAACCTTTTCCTTTAAAGAAGCTGAATCCCTTCTTCGGGGGTTGGTCTACCATATTCTTAGCTATAATATCCCTAACGGTGAGTGCCCTCCTATAAGTACATTTTGGAATGTTCGGCAGTACCTGTCCCAGATGCGATGCCGATCGGCTTTTAATATTCCCCAGTGTTTCTTGATGATTTTTTCTACTTGTCTATGCTGGATGCTAAAATCAAACATTATTGGTACATTCTGATTAATTTCAGATCTTCTTTTGTGTTGATTTTTTTTTTATAAACTCAGGCTTTAAAGTGGTTCTAAAGCTTTGAGTTTTTTTTTTTTTCATAAAAATAACAATCATGTCTATACTTGCCCGCTCTGTAAAAGGGTTTTGCACAGAGCAGCCCCAATCCTCTTCTTCTGTGGTCCCCCGCTGGCACTCCTGGCCCCTTCTCTTCATCTGGTGCCCCCAGGGAAAGCCGCTTGCTTGGGGGCACCCTGCATGCTTGCTCCCGAGTCCTGCTGCTGCATCCATTGACACAGACAGGGGGACTACTCGGCCCCACCCCCCGCTCCCCTGTCAATGGATTTGATTGACAGCAGTGGCAGCTAATTCTCCCGCTGCTATTAACCTGTCCAATGAGGAGAGAGACAGCAACGGGAGCCGCTGCGCTGGTACACATCGCTGGATCAGATCAGGTTTAGGTAAGGAAAAGGGAGGTCTGTGGGGGAGCTGCAGCAAAGAAAGTTTTTCACCTTAATGCATAGAATGCATTAAGGTGAAAACCTTTAAAGGGATTGTAAAGGCAAAAGGTTTTTTATCTTAATGAATTCTATCAGTGGTGGCTGGGGTCTCGCGGTCAGTGGGTCATCCAGCCCTGTACTTACCCCATCTAGGTTCCAGGTGGGCAGTGCTCCTATGGGCAATGGGCGGGCGTCTCCTCCTCCTCTCCATCACAGCGGCTTCTGCCGTGCATCTCCTCCTCCTAGGCATCTAATAGGATCGCCAGTCCTTTCAGCCCATCGGGTGATGGGTCTCAGGACCCGCTTCCTGATTGGCCAGGAGGAGGATCAGTGTGAGAATAGCGATTCTCATACAACTGGGTGGGCTCAGAGCGCAGTGCTCTGCACCCAGAGCCCAACTTTCTTTGAAGCCTATTAGAGCCTCTGGCTCTAATCATGTTCTTAAACCTCCCCCCCCCCCCCATTGGAATCCATGCGTCTGGCGCATGGTGCCCTGTATGTAGATTAGGGGGCCGGACGCAGGGGGTGGCTACTGCATTCTATGCATTAAGATAAAAATCCTCCTGTATGCAGCAGCCCCCCTAATAATTACCTGAGCCCCCCAGCGATGTTGTGGGAGTGCTTCTGCTGCCCAGGACTCCCCTCCTCATTGGCTGAGACAGCAGAACAGCACCATTGGCTCCCACTGGTGTCCATAAAAGTCCGTCAGCCAACAAGAAGAGAAAGGGGCCGGGGCCAGGTCATGGCTCCACGTCTGAATGGACACAGGGAGCTGCGGCTCAGCTCGGGTGCCCCCATAGCAAGCTGCTTACTGTGGGGGCATTCGGCAGGAGGGAGGAGCCAGGAGCAGCGAAGAGGGACCTGAGAAGAGGAGGATCTGGGCTGTTCTGTGCAAAACCAACTGCACAGAGGAGGTAAGTATAACATGTTTGTTATTTTTGACAAAAAAAACAAGACTTTACAATCATTTTAAGGCTTTAGAACCACTGTAATGTGAAAGAATAACAATTCCGCAATGTTACACTTGTGTTTGAGAACTAAGCCTCTCAGTGAAAAAAAAATATATTATTACATAAATTAACAAATGGCATTATAATAATTGAATTGGCTTGACGCCAATGTAACAATCTTTTAATAATATATAGCAACCACTAGGTGGCTCTGCAGCACCACAAGTTTGTTTTGTGCAGCTAAAGTATGACAAGTAAAACATTGTAGCTGGAGAATTATTATTAGCAGACATGTAAGAAAAAAAAAGTGTTGACTGTACTTAAAGGAGAATGCACCTAAATCTTAGCAACTGAGATATTTCACTTCTCTTTAATAGGGATCGCGATTGTTTCCACGATGCTGTTCTGGCAGATCTGTACTAGCTACACACATTGGGGGTTATTTACAAAAGGCAAATCCACTTTGCACTACAAGTGCACTTGGAAGTGCAGTCGCTGTAAATCCAAGAGGGATTTGCAAGGAAAATAAAAAAACAGCATTTTAGCTTGCACATGATTGGATGATAAAATCAGCACAGCTTCCCCTCATTTCAGATCTACCCCTCAGATCTACAGCGACTGCACTTCCAAGTACACTTGTAGTGCAAAGTGGATTTGCCTTTCATAAATAACCCCCATTGTGTCTCTCTACAGTTACACCTTCCATTTAAAGTTCCCCTCATCCTCTCCCACTCACCACACACCAAATTTAGTGGTGTTTTTTTGTCTGGGTACCCTTTTCTGACAGGTACACACTCCCATTTCCACAGTTTTCACTTAGGCCAACATACAGTGCCTTGAAAAAGTATTCATACCCCTTGAAATTTTCCACATTTTGTCATGTTAAAAACAAAAACGTAAATGTATTTTATTGGGATTTTATGTGATAGACCAACACAAAGTGGCACATAATTGTGAAGTGGAAGGAAAATGATAAATGGTTTTCAAAGTTTTTTACAACTAAATATTTAAAAAGTGTGGCGTGCATTTCTATTCAGCCCCCTTTACTCTGATACCCCCTAACTAAAATCTAGTGGAACCAATTGCCTTCAGAAGTCACCTAATTTAATCTCTGTCACCACTGGGTGCATTCACCCTTCTTATTTGTCCTGTGACTACCTTGGGTGACCATCAAGACCATCAAGAGGAAATGTTGGAACAGGGACAACTGTCCAAGGTGATAATTACCTTCACTTTGTGTAGATTTCACAACTCAGGGCAGGGGTTTGAACTCTTCCCTACTCTACCCGACTAAAGAATTATGGCTATACATACACTTTAAATCGGTAAAGGAATATATGCTGTACCGTAGATGTAGAGAAATGCCACCCATCCACTAGGGTTGCACCGATACCCTAGTGATACTAAGCATTTACACTAGTATTGGTACTTGTGCAAATGGTCAGATACTCGAAACTGATACCTTCTGGTTTAGTTCTTTCAGTTGTCAGTGGAATTTCCCCGCTAACAGCTAAAAATGTAAAGAAAAGCAAGCCGGCAATTATCGTTTGTTAACGAGCGAGCATCCTTAACCTCTTTCCATCCGCGCTATAGCTGAATGATGGCTACAGCGCGGACCTACATTGCCAGGAGGCCATCAATAGACGTCCTCCCCTTTGCACGCTCCTCGTGCACCCCCTGCAGGGCACGCGCGGCACGCTCTGTGATCACCGAGTCAATGAGACTCGGAAGATCACAGATGGGAGTAAGGGGCCGATCACGGCCCCTTACCACGTAATCAGCTGTCAGCCAATGACAGCTGATCACATGATGTAAATAGAAGATTGCTAATAATTTTTTTTCCTCCTCACGCTGTCAGGAGGAGAAAAAAAAGCTGATCATCGGCTTCTGTGTAAGGAACATCTGTCTTGAAGAGAAAGAGGCACAACCACCTCATCTGTTCCCACCAGTGTTGCCTGCCAGTGCCACCTGCCAGCGCCCACAGTGCATATCAGTGCCCACCAGTGTATATCAGTGCCACCTATCAATGCCCATGAGTGTCACCTATCAATGCCCACCAGTGGTGCCAAACAATGCCTCATCAGTGTCACCTACCAGTGCCCATTACTGCCACCCATCACTGCCACCTATCAGTGCCCATCAGTGCCAGCTATCAGTGCCATCTATTAGTGTCCTTTAGTGCCACCTTTCAATGCCCTTCAGTGCCGCCCATCAGTGCCACCAATCAGTGCCACCTCTCAGTGCCCACCAGTGTCGCCTATCAGTGTCCACCAGTGCCGCCTATCAGTGCCCATCAGTGCTGCCTTATCAGTGCCCATCAATGCAGCCTATCGGTGCCCAACAGTGCACCCTGTCAGTGCTCATCAGCGTACATCAATGAAGGAGAAAAATTACCTGTTTGCAAAATTTTATAACCAATTATAAAACTGTTTTGTATTTTTTTTTTTAATCATTCGGTCTTTTTTCATTTTTTTAACAAAAAATAAAAAACCCAGAGGTGATCAAATACCACCAAAAGACAGCTCTATCTGTGGGGAAAAAAATGATGACAATTTCATTTGGTTACAGTTACATAGTTAGGCTCCTTTCACACTTATACGACTTCAAAGTCGCACGATTTTACCGCGATTTTGCGGCCGCGATTTTGCCGCGATTTGGGAGCAGTGCTACTTTGTCACATTTTTGGCATTAACAAATTAAAACATACATTAGTTGGTATGAATCATAAGGAGGAACTCCACGCCAAGTTTTAAATAAAAAAACTGGCGTGGGTTCCCCCCCAGGGGCATACCAGCCCCCTAGGTCTGGTATGGATTGTAAGGGGAACCCCCTACGCCGAAAAATCGGCGTGGGGTCCCCCCCAAGGTCCACACCAGACCCTTATCCGAGCACGCCGGTCAGGAATGGGGGTGGGGACGGGCGGGCGCCCCCCCCCTCCTGGACCGTACCAGGCCGCATGCCCTCAACATGGGGGGGTGGGTGCTTTAGGGCATGGGGGGGGCGCCCTGCCGGCCCCCCCCACCCCAAAGCACCTTGTCCCCATGTTGATGAGGACAAGGGCCTCTTCCCGACAACCCTGGCCGTTGTCGGGGTCTGCGGGCGGGGACTTATCGGAATCTGGGAGCCCCCTTTAATAAGGGGGCCCCCAGATCCCGGCCCCCCACCCTATGTGAATGAGTATGGGGTACATGGTACCCCTACCCATTCACCTAGGGAAAAATAATACTTCGGGGGTCTCTCCGCCGTCTCCTCCCGGTGTCCGCATCTTCTGCCGGCTCCTCCGCTATCTTCTGCAGCTCAATTGCTAGCGGTGGTCCGGACTTCTGCCTTCTTCTTTTCTTCCAGAGATGTTGACACGACGCTCTCTCCAGCCAGAATGGTCTCTGTGCGCTCCGCAAGGGACTTATATAGGCGGTGACCCCGCCCCCTTATGCCGTCACAGTCCCTGGGCATGCTGGGTCTGTGACGTTTTAGGAGGCGTGGTCACCGGGTGATGACCACGCCCCCTTATGACGGCACAGTCCCAGCATGCCCCGGGACAGTGACCTCATAAGGGGGCGGGGCCACTGCCTATATAAGTCCCTTGCGGAGCGCACAGAGACCATTCTGGCTGGAGAGAGCGTCGTGTCAACATCTCTGGAAGAAAAGAAGAAGGCAGAAGTCCGGACCACCGCTAGCAATTGAGCTGCAGAAGATAGCGGAGGAGCCGGCAGAAGATGCGGACACCGGGAGGAGACGGCGGAGAGACCCCCGAAGTCGGAAGAGGACCCCCGAAGTCGGAAGAAGATCCCGGAGCTGCCTAATAAATTATTTTAAAAACCTGTGTACTGTGTTTTTTATTGACGCTTTTTTCCCTAGGTGAATGGGTAGGGGTACCATGTACCCCATACTCATTCACATAGGGTGGGGGGCCGGGATCTGGGGGCCCCTTATTAAAGGGGGCTCCCAGATTCCGATAAGTCCCCGCCCGCAGACCCCGACAACCAACGGCCAGGGTTGTCGGGAAGAGGCCCTTGTCCTCATCAACATGGGGACAAGGTGCTTTGGGGTGGGGGGGGCCGGCAGGGCGCCCCCCCATGCCCTAAAGCACCCACCCCCCCATGTTGAGGGCATGCGGCCTGGTACGGTCCAGGAGGGGGGGGCGTCTGCCCGTCCCCACCCCCATTCCTGACCGGCCGGGCTGCGTGCTCGGATAAGGGTCTTGTATGGATCTTGGGGGGGACCCCACGCCGATTTTTCGGCGTAGGAGGTTCCCCTTAGATCTATACCAGACCTAAGGGCCTGGCATGCTCCCGGGGGGGGAACCCACGCCGGTTTTTTCATTTAAAACTTGGCGCGGTGTTCCCCCTCAGGATTCATACCAGACAGCTGTCAGCACTGCCTGTCGCTCATCGGGAAAGGAAAAAAAGTTTTCCTTTCCCGAATAGCGAGCCAGGCTTGTGCTTACAAAGTCGTACTGAAGTCGTGTCTAAATTATTCAGGCACGACTTGCATGCTACTTCAGGGTTTAACATTGAGGTCTATGGAGTACAACTCGCATGGAAGTTGGACCAAAGTAGTGCAGGGACTACTTTCAAGTCGGCACGACTTAAAGTCGTGCCAATATGAATGGTAGTCATTGAAAATCATGGAGAATGACTTGTCATACGATTTTGCAGTACAAAATCGTGGGACAAGTCGTATAAGTGTGAAAGGGGCCTTAATCAGGTTAAAAAACGACACAGGTCCATCTAGTTCAACTATAAAAAAAAAATAAATAAATAAAATAAAAAATATACAATCCCAAATACCCAATCCTATACCCACAGTTGATCCAGAGGAAGGCAAAAAAAACCCCAGCAAAGCATGATCCAATTTGTTACAGCAGGGGAAAAAAATTGTTCCTGATCCACCGAGAGGCAATCGGATTTTCCCTGGATAAACTTTACCTATAAATGTTAGTACCCAGTTATATTATGTACATTTAGGAAAGTATCCAGGCCATTCTTAAAGTAATCTACTGAGCTGGCCAGAACCACCTCTGGAGGGAGTCTATTCCACATTTTCACAGCTCTTACTGTGAAGAAACCTTTCCCTATTTGGAGATTCCGCTCCCCGCCTCCTCCTCTCCTCCCACCAGCTGCCAATTCTGCCCCCATCTCCACCCCCACCGTTTATACCACACCATCCTCCAGCCCCCTGTCCTGGCCGGACTCTGTAGCCTGAGTGGGGGGCTCAAGTTAAAGCGAGTGGGGACCAATGGGTGGGGACCAATTCTGTGTACCAATGGGCTAATCCCCCGCTGTGCGGGTATGTTTTTTTTTTTTAAAAAAACATCATCAACATGTTGGGTGCTTTGGGTTAGAATCCCCCTACCCCAAAGCACCCCCCCATGTTGAGGGCATGGAGCCTGGTATGGTTCAGGGGAGGTTGGGGTTGGGCGCTCGTTTGTCCCCTCCCCCCTTTCCTGGCCTGCCAGCCTGCATGCTCGGACAAGGATCTGAATGGATTTTTGGGGGGACCTCGTGCCATTTTTTTCTTCAAATTTTGGTGCGGTTTACCTTTAAAATCCACACCATACCCACACAGTTTTTTTTTTTCTCATTTTTGGAATTATGTCACACACTGTACTTTTTTGATTAAACATAGCCAAGTCGCAGAAGACTGAAATCGTCAAAAATCACATTAAAATCGCATTGAAGTTGCACTTAAATTGGACTGAATTGCACCACTTTGACGTTGCATTCAGTGTGAACCAGACATAGATAACATGGCTGGGAGTGCCCTAACCCAGCCTGTACAGGAGGCACATCTCTGATGTACAGAAAGTGATGAAGCAGCACTGCCATTTACAAAGGAAAAAAGGTTTTACATTTCCGGCAAACTAAATTCATTGCCAGCTTCAACAGAACACAGACCCCTCCAAGGGCCTGCTATGTAGTCTGGGGGCTATTTGGAATGGTCTGGCAATGACTGGCATTGGAAAGAGCCGTTTCTTTCTTGCACACTCACCCCAAAAGAGTGATTCACTGTGGAGGATCTCTCTTCGGGTGACGGGCATCGCCACCAACCCTACACCTACAAAAAACACTTGATGTGCCTAAACGCATTGAATGCTGGGTTTAGGCATGGCAAGCATTTGAGCATTATTGCATTCCAATGGCCAGAATAAATGAATACTCTGGCCAATGGAATCTGTTAACATTCCGCTTGTGGGCGGAAAGTCTTGCAGTGTGTGTACACTCCATCGAACATTTGTTGGTGGAATTTCCGCCAACAAATGTTGGCTAGCAGGTTCTCAAATTTTCCGCCAAAAAATTTTTGTTGTCTGACTTTCCGATCGTCCGTCACACAAAAGTCCACGCATGCTCGGAATCAAGTACGAGCCGGAAGCGCTCGGTCTTGTAAGACTAGCGTTCGTAATGGAGATATCACATGACTATTGAGCTTCCTTTTTATCGGCTCGCCGTACGTCTAGTACGTCACTACGTTCGGAATTGTTGGCCAACATTTGTGTGACCGTGTGTATGCAAGACAAGTTGGAGCCAACAACCTTTGAACAAAAATCCACGGTTTTGTTGTCGGAAAGTCCGATCGTGTGTACGGGGCATTTGAATGACAATTGCGCGGTCATGCTACACTGTAACCATGTTAAATTTTTTATAATTTTCTTCACACAAATAGAGCTTCTTTTGGTGGTATTTAATCACTTCTGGGTATTTTTATTTTTTCCTAAAAAAAAAAAAAAAAAAAAAAAAAAAAGACTGAAAATTTTGAAAAAAAAGTTTTTCTTAGTTTCTGTCAGTAAATGTTGTAAATAAGTAATTTTTCTCCTTCACTGATGGGCACTGATGAGATGGCACTTATGGGCACTGATTAGGTGGCACTGATGAGGAGGCATAAATATGCCGCACTTATGGGCACTGATGAGCACTGAGATGGGGCACTAGTGGGAACTGATGGGTGGCACTGGTGGGCACTGATGGGCACAGATAGGCGGCACTGGTGGGCACAAATAAGTGACACGGATAGGCGGCACTGATGGGCATTGATGGGTGCATTGATGGGCAGCAGTGATAGGTATTGATGGGCAGCAGTGGTGGGCAGCAGTGATAGCCAGCACTGACTGGCATCACTAATGGGTACTGATTGCTTACACTTGTAGGCACTCACTGCTGGCACTGGTGGGCACTCACTGCTGGAACTGGTGAGCACTCACTGTTGGCACTGGTGGGCACACTGATGGCACTGGTGGGCACACTGCTGGCACTGTGGGTGCTTTATTGTAATCAGGGCACTGATTATCAGTGCCCTGATTGCTTGCCTAGATGTCCTCTGTGAGGAGATGCCGCTGATCGGCTCTCCTCTCCTCACACTCTGTCAGCTGATTACCGGCATCTCCGTGTTTACATGTGATGGGATGTGATTGGACACAGCCGATCACATGGTTAAAGAGCCGCGGCTCTTTACAGAGATCGGGGTCGTGCCGTCTCCTAGCAACACAGCGTGGCTGTGATCACCTTGCGCCCCCGAGAGCGGCCATTCTGGGCGCCGTCATATGACATCCACCCAGAACGAGAGCCGCACCGCCCGCCATCATTTGTCGGTGGGCGGGCGGCAAGTGGTTAAAGGAGCTGCAGGAATATCTGGCAAGTACTGGCTGTGTGGTACATGTGACAACAATTTCCTGTATTCTTCATATATCTGGGCTGTGGGGTAGAGTGGCAAGACGGGAGCCTTTTCTTATGAAGAAAAACATCCAAGCCCGGGCTAAATTTTGCAAACACACATCTGAAGTCTCCCAAAAGCATGTGGGAAAAATGTGTTCTGGTCTGATGAAACCAAGGTTGAATTTTTTGGCCATAATTCCAAAAGATATTTTTGGCGCAAAAACAACACTGCACATCACCAAAAGAACTCCATACCCACCGTGAAGCATGGTGGTGGCAGCATCATGTTTTGGGGCTGTTTTTCTTCAGCTGGAACATGGGCCTTAGTCAAGGTAGAGGGAATTATGAACAGTTCCAAATACCGGTCAATATTGGCACAAAACCTTGAGGCTTCTCCTAGAAAGCTGAACATGAAGAGGAACTTCATCTTTCAGCAAGACAACAACCCAAAGCATCCAAATCAACAAAGGAATGGCTTCACCAGAACAAGATTAAAGATTTGGAATGGCCCAACCAGAGCCCAGACCTGAATCCCACTGAAAATCTGTGGTGTGATGTGAAGAGAACTGTGCACAGGAGACGCCCTCATAATCTGACAGATTGGAGTGTTTTTGAAAAGAAGAGTGGGCAAATATTGCCAAGTCAAGATGTGCCAAGATGATAGACTCATACCCAAAAAAGACTGAGTGCTGTAATAAAAGTAAAAGGTGCTTCAACAAAGTATTAGTTTAAGGGTGTGTACACTTATGTAACCATATTATTTTATTTTTTTAGTTTTACTTCCCTCCACCTAAAAGTTTTCACTTTGTTGTTCAATTGAGTTGTACAGTTTATAGGTCACATTAAAAAGGTGGAAAACGTTCTGAAATTATTTATCTTTGTCTCATTTTTTTACATCACAGAAACCTGACATTTTAACAGGGGTGTGTAGACTTTTTATATCCACTGTATAATGTCAATTAAAGCAACCTGAAAAGTAAAAATATGAAAAAAAAGCAAAAAAAATGTGTGTTTCTATTTAACCCCTATTAACCCTAATCAGTCCTTAATAACTCCTTCTTCCCCTTGTCCCCTTAAAGTGTTACTAAACCCAGGACCCTGCATTCGCTATATCTGGTCTCCCGCAGTACACAGAACATGGAGATGCAATTATTTTAGTAAATATAAACTGCTAAATGCCTTTTCTCATCAGCAGTATATAGCAGTCTTGTGACTTCTATTAGTGTCCGGCTGGGCTCTGGTTAAATCTTGTATGAGTTTTCATTCTCCTCTGACTATCCTATGAGGCTGCATGACCCCTGACCCTCTGTCTGGACAGTGCTGATTAGCCCTGTGCTGATCACATGCACCCTTCCCAAAAAAAAAGAAAACTCTCTAGCAATACACATCAAACTGAGCATGTGCACAGTACACCCAAGGCTCTGTACTATCAGCAGATGTATTGGGGACAGTAAAAGAAGGGGAGGTCAGGATTAAACAGCCTTTTTACAAAATGTGGAGTATTAACCCCTTAGGTTCCACAGTGAATATAAAACGCATGTACAGACTGATGTTACCGTTGTGGGTTTAGTAACACGTAAAACTATCATTTTCCTGATGATCTTTTATTTCTGTTATTCTAGCCATTAAAATGTAAACTTTTTACATTTTTACTCATTTTGTTTATTCATTTTTTTTTTGCCTAACAAAACCCACGCAACTGAAAAAAAAAAAACACTTTGATTTATTTGTAAAATAACTTTGCAAGGCTTTGTATCAGAATATTAATAAAACAATCATTTTAAGTGGAACAAATGATATAATAAAGTCTATACTTTTTACCTGCAGTAATGCTATTTTTTTAACACTAATCAATTTAGAAAAAAATGTTTTTTTTTTTGTTTTGTTTTTGTTTTTTCGTTTTGTGATAAATTTCATAAAAGGTACAAGACCAAACGAATGTGTTAAAATAAAAGATAATTTGTATCTATTTGTTTGTTATTTAAAGTAATCAAAACGTTATTGCAAAATCAATAGGCCCATAGAATAAATGTAAAAATTGCTCTAGTAGATGGGTGTGTACACAGGTGTGAGAGCTGAGACACGTTGTTTGAGCAGTTTTGTGGCAGTATTATTAAACCCAAAACCCAAAATGTAATATATTGCAGCTTACCAATCATTCGATGTGGTGGCTGCATTTGTTTTCTTTTTTTTTTTTTTTTTTTTTAGACTTTTTTCACCTGCTGATCTGGTCAGTAACACACCTCCTGTATTAGAGTGCCCCCATTCTGGATGAAGGAGCACAGGGGGCACCTTTGGACAGCAGCATTGTCAGTCAGGGGGAGGGGAGTGTTAGATGTACTAGCACATTTAAATACACTAACAAATTAAAGCCAAACTCCAGCTAATACTTTATAAGTAGTTACGGGAAATTGTTTCCTTTTGGATTAAGGGTTTTACATGAATAAATAAAATCTAATAATTGTAAGCACCCCAGTCAGTGGTAAATGGTTTGTCTCATCCCAATAACTGCCACATCTGCAGGAGAGCTTGTTCTTTTGAAAAACAACAGACTTACTGACAGATCACCAGGTGAATATAAAAGAAAGCAAGCCTAAAAAAAGAAAACTAAAGCAGCCGTCACATCTAAGAATTGGTAAAAATAATAATAAATGTTTGCTTTTGAGTTTAATAACGCTTTAAGCGTTGGTGATGATTTTCTGTGGTTTTCCTTCTGTCTTTAGCCAAGAACCATTTATTCCGTTCATTAAAAGGTTTAACAGACACATACAGAGTAAAAACCATAGGTGAGATGGGTCATAGCAGTCAATCAGATTGGAAAATGATTCCTGATTCCTATTGGCTGATATGCCCCATACCTCAGTTTTTTGTTTTAGGTTTACTCAAAGAGTCCCATGATAATTGGGAAATTGTCACAAAGTGCTTTAAATGTCCATTTCTAGGATCATCTGCTCCTTAAGTAAAAAGAAAGACTTCAGTCCTTCACACAGGTGGATGAGTTCACTTCGGAGACTCTGCTCGGTGTACATGCAGCAGAACATATTGCTCCCTGCAGGTAAGGTTTGTATACACAGCTTAATCTGCTCTAAGACATGTCTTTTAAGACTTGCTGGGTCAACGCCATACAAGTCAGTGTGGAAGACATATGTGGCATTTGCATAAGCCACTGGAAAAGCTGGGGTGCCAAGGCTGAGGAACCCAGCAGAAGAAGGTGGCTGAGTTGATGGCCCTCTGCTCACAAAGTTTTCATCGTTAGTTTGATATCCGTCTGCACTGCCAGCCGAGGTTTCAGCAGACAGTTCCGAAGATCCACTCGTATTACATGCTTCGGAGTAGATCCAAATGACTCCCCTTTCAAAAAGCATCTCCAAATTGGATCTGTGGGTGGTAAGAGGAAGCCAGTTCTGCACCAGGAGATCCCCGGGAAACAGGTCTTCTTTGGTCTTTGTCCCATCAAAGAGTTTGAGCACCTCGGCAGGTTCCAGAATAGTGCAATTGATTGATTGTCCCACATTGTCCAGACGAGACTCCAACAATTTGATATCTTTCTCAAGCTAGTCAGAGGGAAGTAATATAGTCACCAATGCCTGGTGAAGAGAAGATGAGAATATATTTTTTGTATGTCTGTGCAAAAAAAAAAATATTCTGTACATTGTTGCAACACACAGACATTTCCCCACGTTTTGTCTTTTTTTGGAATGCTTCACAGAAAATTTTCTGTTGATCCTGTCAAAAATGACTAGCTCCTAACTTCCTGCATGAGCTTGTAGGCAGGTGCAGTCTACTTTCTCCACTGTAGTTGGTGCTATCCACAGCAGCACTGCAGATGGAGAGGAAGTCAGGAGGAATATGGTTCCTCTATGGTTTCCTGGGTCACTGGCGAAGCGATCCGAATGTATGCTGCCGCCACCCCTTTTTAAGGCCCTGGCACCCCAGGTTTTGGCGCATTTTTGGCGAGTTGGTAGAGTAGGAACTGGTACCCCGTCTGTGAGGGACAGAACTAGTGCTAGAGAAAGGTTCCTGATGAGGGAAAGCTTGGGTTGCATTTCTTATGTACACCTTTCCAATTGGGCATGAGATGGCCAGGCAACATTCTGCCCCCTCTCAGCAGACACTACCTCATACCTCAATACGACTTTTACATTGCCTCCGACTTTGTGAATTATTGCCGCCGCACCACACCGCACCCCACCTACAAGCTGACAACTCTTCCTGCTCCACTGAAATCCAAAGCACTGTTGTCAGCCCTGCTCAGTTCTCTCCTGTAATGTCGTGTACACATGACCGGACTTTTCAACCGGACTGGTCCGACAGAACGAATCCGTCGGACAATCCGACCGTGTGTGGGCTTCATCGGACCTTCAGCGGACTTTTTCTGTCGAAAATCAGACGGACTTTAGATTTGGAACATGTTTCAAATCTCTCCGACGGACTCGAGTCCGGTCGAAAAATCTGTTTGTTTGTATGCTAGTCCGACGGACAAAAAAGGGCGCAAGGGCATCTATTGGCTACTGGCTATGAACTTCCTTATTCTAGTCCCTTCGTACGTCATCACGTTCAAACCAACGAACTTTCGAATTACTTTAGTCCGTTCGTGGGTGGGCAAGTCCGGTCGTCCGAAAGTCCGTTGTATCTCCGTCGAAAGTCCGTCGGAAAGACCGTCGAACCTTTGATGCTGAAAAGTCCGCTCGTGTGTACGCGGCAAAAGACTACACATTACTTCCCTCCCACCTCAGCTCTACTCCAAGAGGAGGTATGTTGTAATCTAGCAGAGGAGAACTCAGGTAGGGCTGACAACACTACTTGGGATTTCAGTGCAGAAGAGACAGCATAACTCACCTTACTTTCACAGCAGATATGATACAGATGGTGCATCTGCTCCATTATGGATTTTCTTGGGTATTCACACTTTCTAATGAAAAAGTTGCCCCATCGGGGGTCTTTGATCCTTCTGTACATCATCAGGTAATGGTCTTTAGGCCCTTCATAAACACACTGCCTTTTGCTACAGCCAAATATTTCAAATTTTGACTCATCAGTCCAGAGCACCGGCTCCCATTGTTTTGACACCCCAGTTCCTATCTTTTCATGCATAGATGAGCCGCTTAGCCTTGTATCCACATCTTATGCACAAAAACATAGGAACTGCGGTGCCAAAAAATGGCACACGGTGCTTTGGACCGATGGTTCAAAATTTGAAATATTTGTCAACAGTGAAGCATGGTAGAGGTTCCCTGCACGTTGGGGGCTGTATTTCTGCAAATAGTGTCCTCAATGCTGAGAAATACAGGCAGATAATTTCCATCATGCCATACCATTAGGGAGGCATGTGATTGGCCCTATATTTATCCTTTAGCAGGACAACCACCCCAATCCTGCAGCCAAACATGCATTAAAAACTATCTTCAGTGTAAAGAAGAACAAGGAGTCCTAGAAGTGATAGTTTGCCCCCCACAGAGCCCTGATCTCTACATCATGGTGTCTGTCTGTGATTACATGAAAAGACCGAAGGATTTTAGTCATGAGATCTGTGGTTAGTTCTCCAAGATGTATGGGACAACCTACCTGCAGAGTTCCAAGTGCACCTAGAAGAATTGAAGAATTGATGCTGTTTTGAAGGCAAAGGGTGGTCACATCAGACATTGATTTGATTTGGATTTCTCTTCTGTTCATTTACTTTCCATTTTGTTAACTGATAAAAAATAAGCTATTAACACATCTATTTCTGAAAGCACTCTCCATTTACAGATTTTTTTCACACCTGCCTGAAACCTTTTAAACAGTACTGCATATCTGGTAAAAGGCCGACTGAAATAAGAGACGTTGGAGGTTATTTAAGAAAGGCAAATCCACTTTGCACTGCATGTGCACTTGGAAGTGCAGTCGCTCTAAATCTGGGGGATAGATCTGAAATGAGTGGAAGCTCTGCTGATTTTATCATCCAATCATGTGCAAGCTAAAATACTGTTTTTTATTTTCCTTGCATGTCCTCCTCGGATCTACAGTGACTTTACTTTCAAGTGCACTTGCAGTGCAAAGTGGATTTTCCTTTAGTAAATAACCCCCGTTGTGTATTAAGGCAAGAATGTAGAGAGCTGGCTTGTAGAAGGCTTATATGTATATTTATACATTTGTTGATTCGGTGCAATTATGTGGCATCCAATTATATGGCGTGTTTGACATTTTAATTCGTTTTGTTTATGAAACTCTATATTTAAAAAAAAAAAAAAAAAAAAAAAGGAACAGTGCCTTCAAAAAGGATTCATACCTCTTCACATTTTCCACATTTTGTCATGTTACAACCAAAAACCTAAATGTATTTTATTGGGATTTTATGTGATAGACCAACACAAAGTGGCACATAATTGTGAGGTGGAGGGAAAATGATAAATGTTTTTCAAAATTGTTTACAAATAAATATGTGAAAAGTGTGGGGTACATTTGTATTCAGCCCCCCTGAATCAATACTTTGTAGAACCACCTTTTGCTGCAATTACATCTGCAAGTCTTTTTGTGGATGTCTCTACCAGCTTTGCACATCTAGAGAGTGACATTTTTGCCCATTTTTCTTTGCAAAATAGCTCAAGCTCTGTCAGATTGGATGGAGAGCAGTGGCTGCTGGTGCTCAACATTTTTTGGGGGGGTGCAAACAAACTGAAAAACTCTAAAAAAAAAAAAAAAAAAAAAAAAAAAAACATTAATTGCAGCCTCACTGTGCCCATCAAATGCAGCCACTGTGCCATCAAACGCTGCCACTGTGTCCATCAAATGCTGCCACTGTGCCCATCAAATGCTGCCACTGTGCCATCAAACGCTGCCACTGTGCCATCAAACGCTGTCACTGTGTCCATCAAACGCTGCCACTGTGTCCATCAAATGCTGCCACTGTGCCCATCAAATGCTACCACTGTGCCCCATCAAAGTCTGCCACTGTGCCATCAAGTGATGCCACTGTGCCATCAAATGCAGCCACTGTGCCCATCAAATGCTGCCACTGTGCCCATAGAATGCTGCCACTGTGCCCATCAAATGCTGCCACTGTGTCCATCAAATGCTGCCACTATGCCCATCAAATGCTACCACTGTGCCCCATCAAGTGCTGCCACTGTGCCATCAAATGCAGCCACGGTACCCATCAAATGCTGCCACTGTGCCCATAGAATGCTGCCACTGTGCCCATAGAATGCTGCCACTGTGCCCATCAAATGCTGCCACTGTGCCATCAAATGCAGCCACTGTGCCCATCAAATGCTGCCACTGTGCCCCATCAAAGTCTGCCACTGTGCCAACAAGTGCTGCCACTGTGCCATCAAATGCACCCACTGTGCCATCAAACGCAGCCACTGTGCCATCAAACGCTGCCACTGTGCCAAATGCTGCCACTGTGCCATCAAACACAGCCACTGTGTCCATCAAATGCTGTCACTGTGCTCCATCAAATGCTGTCACTGTGCTCCATCAAAGTATGCCACTGTGCTCCATCAAAGTATGCCACTGTGCCATCAAATGCAGCCACTGTGCTCCATCAAATGCTACCACTGTGCCCCATCAAAGTCTGCCACTGTGCCATCAAACGCTGTCACTGTGTCCATCAAACGCTGCCACTGTGTCCATCAAATGCTGCCACTGTGCCCATCAAATGCTACCACTGTGCCCCATCAAAGTCTGCCACTGTGCCATCAAGTGATGCCACTGTGCCATCAAATGCAGCCACTGTGCCCATCAAATGCTGCCACTGTGCCCATAGAATGCTGCCACTGTGCCCATCAAATGCTGCCACTGTGTCCATCAAATGCTGCCACTATGCCCATCAAATGCTACCACTGTGCCCCATCAAGTGCTGCCACTGTGCCATCAAATGCAGCCACGGTGCCCATCAAATGCTGCCACTGTGCCCATAGAATGCTGCCACTGTGCCCATAGAATGCTGCCACTGTGCCCATCAAATGCTGCCACTGTGCCATCAAATGCAGCCACTGTGCCCATCAAATGCTGCCACTGTGCCCCATCAAAGTCTGCCACTGTGCCAACAAGTGCTGCCACTGTGCCATCAAATGCACCCACTGTGCCATCAAACGCAGCCACTGTGCCATCAAACGCTGCCACTGTGCCAAATGCTGCCACTGTGCCATCAAACACAGCCACTGTGTCCATCAAATGCTGTCACTGTGCTCCATCAAATGCTGTCACTGTGCTCCATCAAAGTATGCCACTGTGCCATCAAGTGCTGCCACTGTGCCATCAAATGCAGCCACTGTGCTCCATCAAATGCTACCACTGTGCCCCATCAAAGTCTGCCACTGTGCCATCAAGTGCTGCCACTGTGCCATCAAATGCAGCCACTGTGCCATCAAATGCTGCCACTGTGCCCATAGAATGCTGCCACTGTGCCCACAAATGCTGCCACTGTGCCATCAAATGCTGCCACTATGCCCATCAAATGCTGTCACTGTGCTCCATCAAATGCTACCACTGTGCCCCATCAAAGTATGCCACTGTGCCATCAAGTGCTGCCACTGTGCCATCAAATGCAGCCACTGTGCTCCATCAAATGTTACCACTGTGCCCCATCAAAGTCTGCCACTGTGCCATCAAGTGCTGCCACTGTGCCATCAAATGCAGCCACTGTGCCATCAAATGCAGCCACTGTGCCCATCAAATGCTGCCACTGTGCCCATAGAATGCTGCCACTGTGCCCATCAAATGCTGCCACTGTGCCATCAAATGCAGCCACTGTGCTCCATCAAATGCTACCACTGTGCCCCATCAAAGTCTGCCACTGTGCCATCAAGTGCTGCCACTGTGCTCCATCAAATGCTACCACTGTGCCCCATCAAAGTCTGCCACTGTGCCATCAAATGCAGCCACTATGCCCATCAAATGCTGCCACTGTGCCCATAGAATGCTGCCACTGTGCCCATCAAACGCTGCCACTCTACCATCGAATGCTGCCACTGTGACCCCCCCGCCCGCTCGCCGTCTGCCCAGCACTTACCCTGTCTTGGTGGGGCAGCAGGTGACGGCGGCGAGCGGTGTCCTCCATGCATCCCCTCCCCTCCTCTCCTCCTGATAGGCATCCAATCACAGCTCCTGTTGTTTCAGCCAATCAGGTGAAGGTTAACAGACCCAAGCACCTGATTGGCAGAGAGGCTCTTCAGTGTTAGAAAAGTGAATATTCATTCGCTGTTCTAGCACACCTGGGTGAACTGCGAGGGCCAAGCATGGCGCTTGCAGGTCACATTTTTTTACTCTTATTAGAGACTATGGCTCTAATCAGGTGCTTCAAAAACACCCCTGCTGCTGGAATTCAGGTGCCTGGTGCCCGAAAAAGGGACAATTTTCAAGTCTTGCCACAGATTCTCATTTGGATTCAGGTCTGGACTTTGACTGGGCTATTCTAAAGCATGAATATGCTTTGATCCAAGCCATTCCATTACACCCTGTTCCAAATTATTATGCCAATGATATTTTTCTCATTTACCTAAATAATTGATGTAAACAACAGTCAGCATAAATCTCATGTTATCAACTATTAAGAGTACAATTCAAATTTTATTGAACAAACCTCCTAATGATAACAGTTTTTTTTTTTTTTCAAAATAAAAAAACTTACAATGCACTGTTTTTTTTTTCTAAAATTCTGACGGACCTAGAAATGGAACATGTTCTAAATATTTCCGACGATCATTTGATCTTTTGCTTGAGGATGCTCCAAAGATTGTCAATAGGATTGAGGTGAGCAGAGGATGGAGGCCACACCATGACTTTCACTCCTTTTATCCCCATAGCAGACATTGATGCAGAGGTATTCTTTGCAGCATGAGATGGTGCATTGTCATGCATGAAGATGATTTTATTACGGAAAGCATAGTTCTTCTTTCTGTACCAGGGAAGGAAGTGGTCAGTCAGGAACTCCACATAATTTGCAGAGGTCATCTTTACACCTTCGGGGACCAGCTCTCTTCCCATGATTCTGGCCCAAAACATGACTCCACCACCACCTTGCTGACGTTGCAGCCTTGTTGGAAGAGGGTGACCGTCCACCAATCATCCACTACTCCATCCATCTGGACCATCCAGGGTTGCACAACACTCATCAGTGAACAGGACTATTTGAAAATTAGTCTTCATGTATTTTTCTGCCCAATACAGCCGTTTCTGCTTGTGAGCATTGGTTAGTGGTGGCCAAAAGGAAGGTTTATGCAAAGTTGCAAGACTCTGGAGGACTCTACACCTTGATGTCCGTGGGACTCCAGAGGCACCAGCAGCTTCAAATATCTGTTTGCTGCTATGTAATGGTGTTTTAGCAGCTGCTCTCTTGATCCGAGGCATGGATCTGGCAGAAATCTTCCTCAATGTGCCTTTATCTGCACGAAACCGTCTATGCTCTGAATCAAGCACAAATCTCTTAATAGTGTGATGATCACGCTTAAGTTTTCGTGAAATATCTAATGTTTTCATACCTCGTCCAAGGGATTGAACTATTTGATTCTTTTCGGCAGCAGAGAGATCCTTTTTCTTCCCCATATTGCTTGAAAATGGTGCTCTGCTTAATAATGTGGAGCACCCTACTTTAGTAGTTTTTCCTTTAATTGGGCTCACCTGTCAATCTAATTATCACAGGTGTCCGAGATTGTTTTCAGTGACCAAAAGAGCCCTGAGACACAAAGCCATCCATGAGTTAAACTGAAAAACAAAAATTTTAATCTTTGTGACACTGAAATAGAATTTGCATAATAATTTGGAACAGGGTGTATAGCTCTGACTGTATGTTTCGGGTCGTTGTCCTGCTGGAAGGTGAACCTCCGCCCCAGTCTCAAGTCTTTTGCAGACTCTAACAGGTTTTCATCTAAGATTGTCCTGTATTTGGCTCCATCCATCTTCCCATCAACTCTGACCAGCTTCCCTGCTGAAGAAAAGCATCCCCACAACATGATGCTGCCACCACCATGTTACACAGTGGGGATGGTGTGTTCAGGGTGATGTGCAGTGTTATTTTTCTACCACACAGCATTTTGCTTTTAGGCCAAAAAATTCAATTTTGGTCTCACCTGACCAGAGCACCTTCTTCCACATGTTTGCTCTGTACCCCACATGGCTTCTCGCAAACTTGACTTCTTATGGCTTTCTTTCAACAATGGCTTTCTTCTTGCCACTCTTCCATAAAGTCCAGATTTGTGGAGAGCACGACTAATAGTTGTCCTGTGGACAGATTCTCCCACCTGAGCTGTGGATCTCTGCAGCTCCTCCAGAGTTACCATGGACCTCTTGGCTGCTTCTCTGATTAATGCTCTCCTTGCCCGGCCTGTCAGTTTTGGTGGACGGCCATGTCTTGATAGGTTTGCAGTTGTGCCATACTCTTTTCATTTTCGGATGATAGATTGAACAGTGCTCCATGAGATGTTCAAAGCTTGGGATATTTTTTTATAACCTAACCCTGCTTTAAACTTCTTCACAACTTTATCCCTGACCTGTCTGGTGTGTTCCTTGGCCTTCATGATGCTGTTTGTTTTCTAAGGTTCTCTAACAAACCTCTGAGGGCTTTACAGAACAGCTGTATACTGCGATTAAAGCAGAGTTCCAGGTTTTTTTCCGTTTATTAAAAGTCAGCAGTTACAAAAAGTGTAGTTGCTGACTTTTAATAAACAGACACTTACCTGTTCCACGGTCCAGCGATGCGGGCGCCCGAAGCCCCGCTCCTCTCCCCCCTCTTCTCCGCGGCGCTGTAATTGTAACTGTGGGCACCCGGCCATGACAGCTTGTGGCTTCACGCTCGGGTGCACACTGCACATGCACGAGTCGCGCTGCACTTTCCGAGTGGACAGGCAATCTTCTGGGACCTGTGACATGTCCCAGAGGATTGCCTAGGGGGAGGGGCCACCTAGGGGGAGAGAAGGAGTCGCCTAGGCGGCCGAGAAGCGGAACAAGGAAGTGGGACAGGAAGTCCCTCTCTAAAGTAGGTACCCACTCCCCCCCCCAAAAAAAATGACATGCCAAATGTGGCATGTAAGGGGGCAAGGGGTGCTTAAAGCGGAAGTTCAACTTTTGGGTGGAACGCCGTTTTAAATTAATGGAGGTGGACTCTATTTACAAATTATGCGACTTCTGAGGGCAATTGGTTAGTTAGGGGTATCATAGTAAAGGGGGCTGAAGACAAATGCACGTCACACTTTTCACATATTAATTTGTAAAAAATGTTGAAAACCATTTATCATTTTTCTTCCACTTCACAATTATGTGCCACGTTGTGTTGGTCTATCACATAAAACCCCAATAAAATACATTCACATTTTTGGTTGTAACGGGACAAAATGTGGAAAATTTCAAGGCGTATGAATACTTTTTCAAGGCACTGTATCATGTTGTTTTGCTAAAGATGGTTGGCAGCCGTAAAGCCACAAAAATCTTTAGTGTTGTTTATTTTTGACTTACCTTTATTGCTGTCAAAAGAGGGATAACAAGCTTCTCATGTGATAGTACTGGGAAGGTGAGAGGTACTCTTTATGGAGACATCAGGGGTCTTTTGGACACCTATTGTCTCCCCTGCCCTCTGCTCCAGAGGGTCAATGCACTGTTAACCTGACATTTCATCTGTGATTTTGAAAGCTCTGAACTGGAAAGAGCCTGAGCTGATTCACACCTGCGAGTTATGTAAGAGTGGTCGGGTGGCTCTGGCGTCAATTAGACCACTCATACAGAAAAACTGAACAGGATTGAAACACGCTCATGGCTGATACTGCAGCTGTGAGCTTTTTATAACCTCTTCATGCTCTAGATATACTATACAAATCCAAAGAGCTGAAGAGAATAAACAAACAGAAGCTAGATGGGTATAGAGCATGGGTCACTAAATGGCGGACCGCAGTCCGGAAACGGGACAGAATCACAGTCCTGTCCAGACCGTGCCCATGCCACTGTCACAGCTTGGTGACTTAACCTGGATCTCCTGCTCGAGAGAGGGCGAGAGTCATTTCATATTAACTAGCCAGGTAATCGCGTGCTTGTTAACATATTAACTTGGGCAGTTCCTGCCCCTCTGTCCCGATCTGCAGTTCCTCCTGCTCCTGCCCCCTGTAAGGATGACATCAGTGGCCAGGCGGGAGACTCAGAAAAGGATCCCAGGATAATTAGTGCCTCTGCCTCCGAACTGTGATGTGAAGGGGAACTGAGGACACTGTGGGACTGCTTTAAAGGATGGACTGTGATGTACAGGGGGACTTTGGACACTGATGTAAAGAGAGGACTGTGATGCAAAGGGCACTGCGGTGTAAAGGCACACTGCCATGTAAAAGGGGGCTGTGATTTGAAGGGTACTACGATGTGAAAGGTAGGCTGAAGACCATGATGTACACAGGGGACCGTGATGTGTTATAGCACTAACATGAGATTCAGACATCAGCCAGAAGGAAATTTTGCTCTGTAAATTTTATTTCAAGACCCCTGGTATAGGGGCTGCAGACTTTAAATCAAAGATGGCTGAATTATCAATTTAAACCTGAATACAGCCATGTGTTTTTTTGTTTTTTGTTTTTAATTATGAGGAGGTAATTTTTTTTGTAGGTTTCTCCAGCTTCCTGCTCCTGTGACACCCATATAAGAAATAGGGGCTGTGGTTGTCATCAGGACAGGATGGTTAGTGTTAAACGTATTGTTATACATTTCAATGCTTCACCACAGTGCCCAAAATTAAGGTTGCTTTGCTGTTTTTGTCCTCATTAGAGAAATTTTCCATGGTTTCCTTTCCTGACCACAGAGGACCATGCTTGAATAATGTATGTTAAGACACCCACTAGTAGTCTCCACTGGAAGCCCGTGTGATAGGGTGACAACACAAGAACACAACTGGTAGACAGGGACAGAGTGCTGTCATCCTATAACAGGAAGTGCTTGTACACAGACCTGCATATTAGGATTACCAAATAATATCTAATGGAAAGCTGATTTTAAAATATTGAAATCGACAAAATATGTAATGTCGATTACATGGTAGAGCAATATGAAAGTTTAGTGATTGGTTTAACGTATTACTTGATGGGGCTTAATTTATACTTTAAATTCCCACTCCAGGATATCCTTCAGGCTAAAGGCAGAAATCTGACAAATGAAGCTTTAGAGCTCCAGGCTCTTCATTGTTGTGTCTACTACACTATCTTGTGTACCTGGATTACTGGTTGGACTGAATTACCCATATTATGGCAGTTTGGGCATTTCACGTGAATGTATTTCAATGGTATACTTAACCATTTGGGTAGAGCTCTGAATGAGTTGGTCAAATGAGAATGGCAAATCTCCAAAAGTTGAGACAGGAGTGATATTGTTTTATGGTTTCTGCTTGATGGAGTCGTTTAGTAAGAGGACAAAACATGAATAAACCCAGCAGCATCAACATTTCTGAATTATAATTAAGATGATGTAGATGACCTTGGAGTTGATCACTTTGAACATCCTCAATAAGTTGGGTGGAGGGTCCTCACCACGAGTTAGGCGCACTCTTTTCACTTGGGGGTGGTCAGAATGAAGTTTATCTAGGCAATATTTCTGGATTATACCAGCCATGCCTTGTCCCCTCATCCAGGGGGCTACCCGAAGGCCTTGCAGTACAGCAGTGCCACCCCCATCGACCAGTAAGAAGGACTCAAAGCCCACCTAAAAATGAAACCAACAGGACACATTCAGTAATACTGTATAAAAATACACAATTTTGGCAAAAAATGTGGACATCCTTCCAAATCATTGGGTTGAGGTGTTTCCAGTGATGGGCACTGTTAAAGCGCTAGTAAACCGCCTCCCAAAAAAATTGGGCCCCCTGCAGGTTTAAGTCACAATGTTCTAGTATGCACCACAGACTAGCACATTATGACAGACTTACCTGCACACAGAGCCCTCCAGCACAGTGATGTCATGGCTCCCCGGCGCTTCCATTTTCACCTGGTCTTCCTTCTGGGGTCACAGGCTCCACCTGTATAAATGGCCAGGGCCACGATGATGTCACTCCCATGCTTGTGCGCTGGAGCCCTGGCCCCGGCACAGAGCTCTGAAGGTATAACACGGGTATGCCATCCCTTCAGAGCGCATGCGCCGGTGACGTCACCAGCTGCATCTCAAGTGAATATATCCTAAACAGTACAAGTTTACTTCCACTTTAATGCTACAGGATGCAAAGACATTTGGGACAATTTTGGGAAGACTTTTATGTTTCAGGCATGCCTGATCCCCTGTGTACAAAGCCAGATTCATAAAGACATGACTTTACCAGTTTGCTGTGGAGGCCTGCACAGAGCCCTGACTTCAACCCTATCACACACCATTGGCACCATAGGGATAAATTGGAATGCCAACTGGGAGTCAGGTCAACATCATGTTGCCTGACCTCACAAATATTATTTTGGCTGGAAGGGAATATATTCCCACAAACATACTGCAGAACCTTATGTAAAGTCTCCCCAGAAGAGTGGAGGCTGTTAAAGATGTTGAGGGGGATTCTGGAGCAACTTCATATAAATGCCCATAGCTTTGTAATAGGATGTCCAACAAGCTTATAAAGGTATGTTGGCGAGGAGTCCACAAAACTTAGGATCATAAAGTGTTTAAGACCATTTCTTTTGCTCCCTGATAACCTTATCTTCATACAACAGTTGTACAAACAAAAATCCCATACATACAAAAACCCCTTGTTGGGAAAATGTATAGATCAAGTATTCTATAAAAATTTGAAAATCCTCTCTTAAGTAAACCTGTCACAAAAAGGTTTGTTTCAGGGTGATGATATGATAATAAGAATGCATCAGCCTCAATAAACGCCACTGCTTAAAGGAAATGCTAAAGGTGCATAATTCCTTCAATTAACATGCTTGGGGTTTGCCCTAAACCTGCCTGTGAAGTGGCTCACCTATACTATGCAAAAAGTGGCATTTACAAAGAAAAAGACTTTAGACTAAAAAGACTACTTTAGCGCGCTTTTTTTAAACTGCAGATTTGCACCTCCGATTTCACTGTGGCTTGCAAATTCGTTTAACAGAAGTCTATGCAAGTTGCAATGAAATTGGAAAAAAGTAGCGCAGGAACCTTTTTCTGAGTCGCGGTAATTTGAACAGTTCCATTGCCGACAATCGGGTGCGACATATCATGCGATTTGGAACTGTCATATCACATGACAAATTGCACACCGAATCTTCACAGGCACACAAAATCCACTTTGTTCTGTTTCTAAACAAGCACCTGGGAATTTCCTTCAAAATATATACCAGATTCTTAACCAGGATAAGGTTCTCTTATGGATTGTATGGTGCCCCCCACACACACACACACACTCAAAAAATGTGTTCCCCCTCCAAATTTCTTACTAGACTCTTATCTGGGCGTGCAGCCTAACTAGATGAAAGAACCAGGGATGCTTGTCCCTCTCTATTCCTGTCTTGCTCAGATGAGGGTCTAGTATGAATTTCCCATAAAACCTATACCAGACCCAAAGGATCTGGTATAGAATTTGGGGGGACTCATACCATTTTCTTTTTTTTTTCTTTTTTTTTGTGGGATCCCTCCTAGCATTCATACCAGACCCGATGGGCCTGGTATTAATTATGGTGGGAAAACCCCCAAGCCCTTACTTTTTATCCTGACTCCTTTAATTACTTTACTAGGGAGTCTTCATCAACACTAGAGCCATAGGTGTGCACAGCCTATTGCATTAGGGTGTGCACCTTTAAGCTCAAACACATGAATGCGTATATACATTGACGGTGTCAGTAGAGCAGTGGGCAGTGTCAGTCGTTTTTTTTTAAATTGTATTATTATTTTAAAAAATGAAATAATTAGAAGCCCCATTAGGGGGCTTTGCTGAAATATCAGGGGTTTAAACAGGGGGAATTTGTGCCACACAGGGTGATTAGGGTGTGCCCAGGCACACCTGGCACACCCTGTGCACACGCCTATGACTATAGCCTTATTCTAGATGTGGGTCTGATATAGATGCTTATGGGGGACGAAAAAAAAATCAGCATGAGGGTTACCTTATATTTCATGCCAGGTCCTTCAGGTTAGCATGAATTATGAGGAGGACTCCACGCAAATAAAAAACACAAGGTCACCCCAAAAAGGATCTTAAGGGGGAAACACATGCAAAAGTCAACTTGTGATGGTCTGCGGGCAGGGGGGTCATTGGAATAGTACCCCTAGCCATTCACAAAAAAGTGCACAGTTTTTGACAAGCCCTTGATTAAAAAAAAAAAAAAAATAGATTCACGTTAATCACAGCACCCTCCCAAGGAAAAAACCCAACGACTTTAAGACCCAAATTTGCCACACACCAAATGACAGCTCCCTGTGCTGTTATCAACAATATAATGGTAGGGGAAGGAATGAGAGTAATATTGCTTCTATGATTGGAAATTCCTGGCAATGTAAGTGAATGGCATACCTCTCAACTTTCTGAGATGGAAATGAGGGACAGCTATTACAAAAGTATGTAGGTTAAGGACACACACCCTGCCACATCCACCCCTTAAAGAAGAATTATACAAAAAATGATTGGTTAAACCCACAAGGACAAATGAGGAGGAAAGAGCGACAGAGGGACTTTGTTTAGAATGAGAGACAGTTCCTCTAAATCAGGGACAGTTGGGAGCTTTGGAATAGGCTGGGTGAAGACAGCAGTTGGTATAGACACAGCACCTGGGCAAACACCCACTGCTTCTGTAGCAACTATTCACAGCAGGAAGTTGTCACGTGCATCCACACCAAACTCCCTAAACATTCAGGGTTTGGTCGAACATATAAACAGCAATTGTTTGGTCCCAACGTAAGCTCTTCCTCAATTATATCAGTATTCATCTAAAGCAGTGATCTCCAAACTGCAGGCCTTTTTTTTGCTTTTATCCTGCCAGTGGGGCACTATTTCATCCACTGATACCAACAATGGGGCATAATCCCTCTTCCCACTGTGACCAGTAAAGGGGCACAATTCCTTCCAATGACACCAATGATGGGGCACAATTCCTCCCAATGACACCAATGATGGGGCACAATTCCTCCCAATGACACCAATGATGGGGCACAATTCCTTCCACTGACACCAAAGATGGGGGCAATGCTTTTTCTGCTGAGGTCGGGACCTTTTTTACTCCCATTGACCACAGTCTGGCCCCCCGAAAGTTTGAAGGACAGTAAACCCCTGGCCCCCTGTTTAAAACGTTTAGAGACCCCTGATCCCAGCCCAGTGTAATGAAACAATGTAATTATATCAAAGCATAAATCTAGTATGAACCATCTGATCACATTCTGGGATTGCCTTTCCATACTCACTATTTTTCCTTCACTCTTGGCCAAAAACATACGTCTTCGATGATCCTTCAGCCATGCATGGTAGTTGAAAGGTAGATAGTCCAACCCTTTATATATTCCATCTGATATGGACATCAGCTCTTTGTAGTCCTCAGCTGTAGCCGGTACAAAATCTATGCGTGCCATGGATGATACTGACATGATGATGATAGTGTGTTCGTTAAGGATGATCCAGGAAAAAATCTTATACATGAGCAAAGTTCACCAAATGTGGCACTCCCTTTGTCAGTAGGTCCAAAACTCTATATATAAACATACATGATATCTACTTAGCGAAAGTTAATTAAAAACAATGTACAAGGCATACATGCGCAATAAAACTGATTATTTGTCAGTTAGTTTAAAGGGAAATCACAAATGCTTTTGGTCAACTTTACCCACTTTTTGTTTTACTATTGGTTTCTATGTAGAAGTGAGCCTGATTTTGCACTTTCCAGCTTTAGTAAATAAACCCCATTGCGTACTTAAAAGTGGGGTATGCCTGTATATTTTAGTGCGTTTTTGCACATTTAACTCAGGCACAACCCCAACGAGGCAACCATCATTGAATAGTAGAAAGCAGTCACCCTATTCCACCAGATTGTGGAGCTATTATCTCCCAGCCAACTTCCCACAGCTCAGCTGTCTGGGCCTTTTTAGCACATGTGCAGCCGATTGTACTGTTGCAATTTGCAAACTTTGCCTCAAGCAGATTAAGTGTGGCATGGGTAACACATGTTTAACAAGGCATTTAACCTCCCACCACTCCCATTGGCAAGAGCACCTGAAAGCCACACAAAAGGGATGCAATTCTGTTCCTCCTCACTCCTCACCTTTCAGGTCAACCCCCGCAATATCTCATGACCTCTCAGCAGCCTCCACTGACAGGGATGATGGTATAGCAAAGGTTGTCACCGGTCCCTGAAGCACGTTTGCCAGCAGCACACCACCAGCTGTAGACTATAGCAGGCAAATTTCTCTGCTCCAGCTGTTGCAGCGAGAGAAAAAAAATACAGTCCCTGGCACCCATATGAGTCTAAGTTCAAACTTGTTAAAGCTGCAGGCTTTAACAACTCCTGCCTTTCCGTCTGGAGGATTCTACCCCCTTCTGTGATTTTGCAGAATGTGCAGTACCACAATGGCAGGTTCACAGATGTCTTTGCACGTAAGGCCATTCCAGCTCTGTACCATCACATGGAAGGCAATGTTGTGGCATCGTTGGGCAAGGCAATAAGCTGCAAGGTCCATGTTACTGCTGACACATGGTCCAGCAAGCATGGTCAGGGAAGCTATATTTCATTTATAGCACACTGGGTGACTTTGCTTGCAAGGATGTAGGACAGGGCTCTAAGTTTTCACACCATGTCTCCATACAGCTGGAGGTGATGATGCAAGCTTTGTCAGCTCCACCCCCTCCTCCTCCTCCTCTTCCATTCCCTCCTCGGCTGAATTGTCCTATAAAGATGCCATGCAGTGCTTCAGCTGGTCTGTCTAAGGGACAGGAGCCACACCGGAGCAGAGATTCTTTCAGCTATGCAGAAGCAAGCCCAGAGGTGGATCACGCTACGCCATGTCAGCTCGAGCTAGGAATGGTGGTGTGCGATAATGGCACTAACCTCCTGTCCACCCTTAGACAGGGAAAGGACACAATTTGGGGGTGCTGCATTTCTTAAACAGATACCAGGGTTGGAGGATCTGCTAAAGCAGGCCAGAAAAGTCTGTAGCCATTTCAGGCGGTCATACACAGTCATTCCACCTGCCCGTAAATGATTGTGACATGCCCACCAGGTGGAACTCAACTTTGGCAATGCTGCAGCAGCTGGACATGTAGCAGAGGGCCGTGAACGAGTACCTATGTGAGTATGGCACAGCGACAGGCTCAGACTGGCTTGGATTTCTTTCCCCACGCCAATGGCTGCTGATAAAGGATTAGTGCACTATACTGTCACCATTTGAGGAGGCGGTGAGGATGGTGAGCTGTGACAATGCATGCATCAGTGACACAATCCCTGTTGGGTTCCTGCTGGAGCAGATTCTGCATGGCATTATGGACAGGGAACACATGGCAGAGCAGCGGGAGGAAGAGGAGGACTTCCTTTCCTCCTAAGGCCTCTTTATGCAGACACCATTCTTCGATGCCACAGGACACACAAGAGGGGGGGGAGGAGAATGTTGGCAGTTTTGGGGGCATTGAAGCAGGGGAAGACATAAGTCAAACTTTAAGAGATGGTTCTCCGTCCCCAGAACCCTTGGGAGTAGTACATGGCTGGGAGGGAGCACTTCCAGATACTGTAATCCTCAGTGACCCAGAGGACTCTACTTCTCATGCCTCTGAAAACTTGTGGTGCATGGACTACCTCATTCTTCAAAGCCTGCAATAGGACCCAGAATTTGTGGCATCAAGGAAAAGGATCACTACTGGTTGGCAACCCTCCTTGACCACCGTTACAAGGGGAAAGTCTCAGAACTCATCTCATTCTCACAGAGGGAGCAGAGGATGAAATATCTTCAAGACACCTTAAAGAGGAGTTTATGTAATGCCTTTCCAGACTCTGCTAGGTTACAGTCTCATGGAAAGACTCATTTTGAGGCTTCTGTTGGTCAAGAGAGGAGTGGCAGAGAAGAGGGCTGCCTCAGTGATGCATTTCAAATGTTTTTAGTCCTCGGCACCCAGGGCTGTCAGCTTTCACAACCCATCGGCAGTGTCTGCATCATATGGTGGGAGATTATCTAGGGGCAAAAACAGACATGGAGAGCTTTCCAGTTGACGATCCACTGGGTTACTGGGTCATGAGAATAGACCACTGGCCAGAATTTGCCCAGTATGTAATTGAGCTGATGGGCTGCCCTGCATCCAGCATACTTTCTGAACAGACATTCTGTGCTGCCGGGGGTTTTGTGTTTTCACTTATCAAAATGAATCATTCCTGGATTAGCAGCAACCATCAAGCTCCTGATGCCGATGTCACCAATTAAATGTTTTTGGGATGTGGAATCTGTGCAAGATTGTCTAGGCTGCCTAGCTGTGTGGGTGTTGATTTTATCGGGAAGACATTTTGTGGTATAGGTTTCATGGGCACAATTAATACCCAAGGACCAATTTTTACACACATGTTTGACAGGTGCATATCATTTAACTTTTTGACAGCAAGGCCAATTATTGCTTTCATCAAAAGCACCTCTATAGGGTTACGGTGTGAAGGCGCCACCAACACCCAAAGCCCAATTTTTCCACACCTGTTACTTCTATCCAAAGTCTGCGAAACAGACACCAGAATTTGTAAAAAAAAATCTCTACTCTTGTTCCGAGTGCACTAAATTGTGGCCTCATCATACAGACTGGCCCCCCAAGCCGTTGTTTATAAAATAAAGAAAGCTTGCAGGGAAAATGTCATTCGTTTGCCTTTGTAAATGTCATTTTTTGCTGCAGCAGGTTCTATACATGGCACAGATGTGCCACTTTACAGGCAGACTAAGGGGACCCCCAGGCACTATATTTGAAGACATTTTTCATTTTTATTATTTCACTTTAAGCATCAGTAAATCACTGCTCATTCAAAAATAATGTTTTTTACAAACTTCTTTTTCATTGATACATGTCCCCCAGGGCAGTACCTGGACCCCCATACCCTCTGTATGCCCAATAACTTGCATATAAGCCCTCAAAATGGGCACTTTTGTCTTTTCCAGCTCGGGTCCCATAGACTTCATTGGTGAACCTCCAATGCAATACTCCCAACGCACACGTTCCTGCACAAACGGCTGTATCTTAGATTGGGTGCTGAAACATCGCTTTTATTTTTTTATACTGTTTGATTAAAGTTTTGGACCCAGGCTGATATTGGCTTATTGGCTTATCAGTTTTTCAAGAGACAATACAGTGCCCAGTGAAAAAGTATTCATACCTCTTCACATTTTCCACATTTTGTCATGTTACAACCAAAAACGTAAATGTATTTTATTGGGATTTTATGTGACAGACCAACACAAAGTGGCACATAATTGTGAAGTTGAAGGAAAATGATAAATGGTTTTCAACATTGTTACAAATAAATGTGTGAAAAGTGTGGCATGCATTTGTATTCAGCCCCTCTGAGTCAACACTTCGTGGAACTACCTTTCGCTGCAATTACAGCTGCAAGTCTTTTTGGGGATCTACCAACTTTGCACATCTAGAGAGTAAAATTTTCGCCCATTCTTCTTTGCAAAATAGCTCAAGCTCTGTTAGATTGGATGGGAAGCGCCAGTGAACAGCAATTTCAAATCTTGCCACAGATTCTCAATTGGATTTAGATCTGGACTATGACTGAGCCATTCTAACACATGGATATGCTTTGGTTTAAATCATTCCATTGTAGCTCTGGCTGTATGTTTAGGCCTCATGTACACTGCTGCTGGTAAACGGATGTTCAGAGGCAGCTGGATGCTTTTTTCAGCTGCCCCTGAACTCATCCAATGTTATCTTATGTGTATATGTACACAGGTTCGTTTAATGTCGTTTTTAGGCAATTGAGTTTGGAGGCCTTTTTTGGAAAGTAAAAAAATGAGTTCAGACGCTGAGTTTAGAGGCATTTCAAGTGCCAAACTCTTCTAAACGCCACTAAACGTGGCTAAAAGCGGCTAAACATGGTAACTCTGTTTTTTTCTGTTTTTTTTTTTTTTCATTTTTGGCTATTTTGAAAAAAAAATTTTTTTTTCAAACGCTTCTAAATGCAAACGCGGCATGTAAACGTGGCAAAACGGATGTCTTAAACGTGGAATACTATCTGTCAAGTTAAATCGTTCAGGTTGTAAAAACGTCCCATGTACATTAAGCCTTAAGGTCCTTTCACACTGGGGCGGTTTGCAGGTGCTATTGCGCTAATAATAGCGCCTGCAAACCGACTCGAAAGTGACGCTGCTTTGATTCCAGTGCGAAAGCCCTTGGTGCGCTAGCAGGACGGGAAAAAAGTCCTGCTAGCAGCATCTTCGGAGCGGTGAAGGAGCGGAGTGTATACCGTTCCTTCACCGCTCCTGCCCATTGAAATCAATGGGACAGCACGGCTATACCGCCGGCAAAGCGCCTCTGTAGAGGCGCTTTGCGGTGGTTTTTAACCCTTTCTCAGCCGCTAGCGGGGGGTAAAACCGAATACCGACGGTAAAGCGCCGCTTACATTAGCGGCGCTTTACCACCAACGCTGCCCCCCCCCCAGTGTGAAAGGGCCTTTAGGGTCATTGTCCTGCTGGAAGGTGAACCTCCGCTCCAGTCTCAAGTCTTTTGCAGACTCTAACAGGTTTTCTTATAAGATTGCCTTGTATTTGGCTCCATCCATCTTCCCATCAACTCTGACTAGCTTCCCTGTCCCTGCTGAAGAAAATTATCCCCACAACATAATGCTGCCACCACCGTGCTTCACAGTGGGGATGGTGAGTTCAGGGTGATGTGCAGTGTTAGTTTTCCGCCACACATAGTGTTTTGCTTTTAGGCCAAAAAGTTAAATTTTGGTCTCATCTGACCAGAGCACCTTCTTCCACATGTTTGCTGTGTCCCCCACATGGCTTCTCGCAAAGTGCACATGGGACTTCTTTTGGCTTTCTTTCAACAATTTCTTTTCAATTGGCTTTCTTCTTGCCACTCTTCCATAAAGGCCAGATGTGTGGAGTGTACGACTAAATGTTGTCCTGTGGACAGATTCTCCCACCTGAGCTGTGGATCTCTGCAGCTCCTCCAGAGTTACCATGGGCCTCTTGGCTGCTTCTCTGATTAATGTTCTCCTTGTCTGGTCTGTCAGTTTAGGTGGACGGCCATGTCTTGGTAGGTTTGCAGTTGTGCCATACTCTTTCCATTTTCGGATGATGGATTGAACAGCACTCCGTGAGATGTTCAAAGCTTGGGATATTTTTTTATAACCTAATCCTGCTTTAACCCTTTCGCTGCCAGGTCCGTACGGCGTACAGACCTACAACACTGCCCTCAGGTGGCCAAGTCCGTTCTCCCTCTCCTATATGCTCATGGTCACTTCAATGACCATAAACTTATAGTAGAATTGTTCAGCAGACTCTGCTGAACAATTCTATAACTCTGATCAGCGAACTACAACCTGCTGATCAGAGTTATTAACCATAAATGTGACCTCCCCCCCCTCCATGCCACTGCTTCCCTGTCCCAAGCCTCTCCACCTCCGCCGCACCCTTCCACTTAAAACTACTCCCCCCACTCTCCTTTCCTATCCCCTTCACCCCCTCCTTCCCCCCCCAGCACCATCGATCCATGCTGGGAGCGGCATCTCTCCTTCCCTCCAGCAGTCTGCAGCTCCGGCTATCTGATGGGGATCGCGGCAGGGGGAGAGGGGGTGGTGGGAGCGATGCGGGTGATGTTTGGGCTTGGGGGGCTTTGTAAACATGTGACATGTGTTTACCATCCCCCCTTAGTGTAGCACCCTGGGCGCATGCAGCGATCACTATGATTGTTCCTATATGCCCACTGACATCTGATAATAGTAACCGCGAGTGTTACTATGTATCAGACTGTCAGTTTATGAATGCATGGAATCTCTATAGAGATTCCATGCATTCATTTAAGTAAAGTGATACAGAGAAAAGGACTATATATAGTCCCTTTCTCTTTATAAAAAAAAAAGAGATATGGGGGTCTGTTTAGACCTCTGATATCTAACCAAAGACCCCCCCCCCAAAAAAAAAAAAAAAACTATAAAAAAAACCCTAGTAAGACCCAGTGACTTTTTGGGGGGGTGGAAACCCCCCCCCAGGTCCACCCGCACCCAGCCTCTACACGACGACGGTCTCCCCCTGCACTCACCCCTCCTCGGCTCTCTCAGGAAGGTAGGGCCGGATGACTTAATTTGCTATTGTCAGAAGTGGGTAGGTTTGGAGTGCAATGCTCCAACCTTTTTCAAGCCAATTAGAGCCTCAGAATCAAATCATGTGGCTTGAAAAAAACCTCATACAAACGTAGGAGTCCGGCGCCCTGCAGGGGAGCGCTGCCCCTGCACTCCTAATGGCCTGTCCTCTCCTGGTAAGACCCCTTTCACATGGAGCGGACTCTGTCAAGCAGATCTGCTGATGCAGAGCGGACACAGAAACAGACCGCTGTTCTCTATGGGACGGTCGGATGGAAACGGACCACCTGTCTGCTAGATGGATGGGGAATGGAATCCCCATCCGTCTGTTTTTAGCGGACTAGACAGGATCGGATGCAGGCGGGTGTAAATGGACACATGTCCATTTACATGGACCTGCCTGAAAAACGGACAGGCAGACCCAATCAGTTTGCTTTTGTGAAAGGGGCCTAAGGCCCTGTTCACACAGGGCATACACAGCATACCCAGCATACCCAGCATAATGTATTTTTACTGAAAATATTGCTTTGGTAAACATTTTCTGCAAATATCGTGGGGCCTTAAAAATCAATAGCACCTTCTTTTTATTCCACTGGTCCTATGCTTTCAGAAAATATATGGTTTGGGGGGTCTTTCACAAATTTTAAAAGTTGTAAGTGAAAAATGAAAACCTCCAGATTTTTAGAGGAATTTTTGGGTACGTTCGGTTTTCACCAGTTTGCAAAAAGGCGCAATTTAAGATTTACAAATATTTGCTATTTATTAACTCCATACAGGTTAAGCTTTTTTATTTAGTAGGGATTTTGTAAAATGGGCTGTGTTTTATCTGCTAATAATGGTTTTAGTGTATTTTTTGCAAATATATTGGTTTGATAAACATTTGCGCAAATACCGCTGGGTCTAAAAAATCAGTAGCACCTTCTTTTTATTTTAGAGGTCATATGCTATCAGAAAATATATGATTTTGGGGGTCTTTCACAAATTCTGAAAGCTGTAAGGGAAAAAGGAAAACCTTCAGATTTTTTGAGAAATTTACACTATTGCATCTGTTCAATTTTCACCATTTCGCAAAAAGGCACAATTTAAAAAATACAAATATTTGTTATTTATTAACTCAATACAGGTTACGCTTTAGTATTTAGTAGGAATTTTGTAAAATTTGCTGTGTTTTTATCTGCTAATAATGGTTTTAGTGTATTTTTTGCAAATATATTGGTTTGATAAACATTTGCACAAATACAGTGGGGTCTAAAAAAATCAGTAGCACCTTCTTTTTTTTCTACTGATCATGTGCTTTCAGAAAATATATGGTTTGGGGTGTCTTTTACAAACTCTGAAAGCTATAAGTGAAAAATAAAAAAAGCAAAGGAAAAAATGCAAAAATGGTCTGGCCACCTGAGTGTACAAAATGGAGCACAGAGCTTGGCAGCTAAAGGGTTAAACTTCTCCAAAACATTATCCCTGACCTGTCTGGTGTGTTCCTTGGCCTTCATGGTGCTGTTTATTCACTAAGGATCTCTAACAAACCTCTGAGAGCTTCACAGAACAGCTGTATTTATACTGAGATTAAATTACACACATGTGGACTCTATTTTCTAATTAGGTGACTTCAGAAAGTAAATTGGTTCCACTAGAATTTAGTTAGGGGTATCAGAGCAAAGGGGTGAATCCGCCTAGTGGTGACAGAGATTAAGTTAAACACAGGTGAACTCTATTTACTAATTAGGTAACTTCTGAAGGCAATTGGTTCCACTAGATTTTAGTTAGGGGGTATCAGAGTAAAGGGGGCTGAATACAAATGCACACCACACTTTTCACATATTTATTTGTAAAAAAAAATTGAAAACCATTTATCATTTTCCTTCCACTTCACAATTATGTGCCACTTTGTGTTGCTCTATCATATAAAATCCCAATAAAATACATTTATGCTTTTGGTTGTGACATGAGGAAATGTGGAAAATTCCAAGGGGTATGAATACTTTTTCAAGGCACTGTATACACTGTTATTTACTACAGAGTTTCAAGTTTAATTTCAAGGTGACCCTAAAGTTTGTTGAAATTGCTAACTCACAGAATCTGGATTGGTGTAACCTGAAGTGTCGGGGGGAGGGGGGAGCAAGGTCTTATCCAAGTCAATAGAAAGAACAGAGGACCCAATACTACTAGTGGCTCCTGCAAGGGTAGAGCTATATTAATTTTATTCTAAATTATGTATCGTCAGTAATGGTTTTCTTACACTCTTACACGCTTTTTTCTTATTTCCTTAGGAAACCCTTTTTTAAAGGAATGTAGCGTTTACCCCCTGGAGGGACCGCTGAAAATAAATGGGTCTCCCTTACCTGTTCAGAGGCTGCCAGCCAAGGTACCAGTTCCAGAGCACACCGACAAACACAGGCTCAGTATAGGAGATGTCTTTTTGAAGTTTTATCGCAGTACTTGAACATAAGAAAGGGATGAGAGTGCCGGATACTCCAAAACACACGTGTATCCTGGAGCACAGATTCTCAGGCAAAGTCTTTCTATAGCAGTGCTTTTTACCCCAACATTTCATACTTCTGATATGTGCTTGCTGTACAATGTACTTATATGAGAAAGTTGTCTTTGTATTGCTTCCTTTGTGTGAAATCCCTGGCATTCCTGCTAGTCCTATTAGCTAGTCTCTGCTTTCCTATTAAAAAGACTGACCACACTAAGCAGGAGAGCACATCGTGGTCAGTTCTCTAGCTGTGCTGGGAACTCAGCCTGCTCTCTTCCAATGATCAGACTTGTCCTGACACCCCCCCCCCCCACACAGCCATTCGCTGGGAAGCTCAGTGTTCTGCTGCTTCTCCTCTCCCCAGCTCTTATGCAGCTGGGAACAGAAGGAATGTGATCACTTATAAAAAAAAGGTAAAAAGGGTATTTATAATGTTTTTTTTTATAACTATACAAAAACATTTTGCTTTTAATTTCTATTTTAAACTGAATGTGTTGTTTTACAAGGCTGCTAATCCGAGACTCTATTAGAGCAACATAGTCCTTGCAGCAATCTCTGGTGTCTAACACAGACACACCTGCAGCTCTAGGCAAAAGGCCCTACTCAAAATGTCCGACCTGCTTCCCTGCGACACTCTTCAGTAAAAACTGGTCTTTCTACAGCCCAGCTCCTCCAGCAGATTTCTTTAAAGTTTTACTAAACCTACAACAGTAAAATCAGTCTGTATATGCAGTAAAGTATGCTTGTTATACTCACTGTGCAACCTAAGGGGTTAATGCTCTACATTGTGTAAAAAGGCTGTTTGATCCTGTATGCACAGATCCTCCTCTTCTTGCATTGTCCCCATAACATGTCTGCATAAGACAGAGTTACTGGAGTCAGGGTGCACATTCTCAGTTTGGTGTGTATTGCTAGAGTTTTTATTTTTCCTTGGGTGCATATGATCAGCATAGGGCCAGTCAGCACTGTCCAGACAGAGGGTCACGGGTCCTGGATCCTGATAGGACAGCTCAGTGCAGTATAAAATCTCCTCCTACAAATTTTACCAGGAACTGATAGATGTCACAAGGCTGCTATATACTATATATATATATATATATATATATATATATATATATATATATATATATATATACTGCTGATGAGAAAAGGTATTTAGCAGTTTATAATTAATAAAATACAGGCGGTTACTAACTTCCCACCTACAGTACAAACGACTCCTATTTACAAACGGAAGGAGACAACAGGAAGTGAGAGGAAATCTACCCCTAGGAAGGGAAATTCATTCCTGTAAGCGTTATTATGGGAAAAAGGTACCTCCTCTGACGCTTTATAACCAAGGCATGTTTCAACAACCTAAAATTTCCAAAATCCAATTGGGACAGAAAGTGAGGTAAAATCTTCTGAACAGGGGCACAGACAGCAAAACAAACATTACAGGGGTGATAACCCTTCCCTATGGTATCCAAAAAGCTTAAAAATAGTTTTTTTAGCTGGAGCTACACTTAAAAAATTTACCTGTTCCAACTTACAAATAGATTCAATACAAGAACAAACCTACAGACCCTATCTTGTTGGTAACCCGGGGACCGCCTGTAATTGCATTTCCATGTTTTGTGTACTGTGCAAGATCAGATATAGTGAACGCCGGGTCCTGGGTTTAGTAACACTTTAAGTCCAGGTTCCTCAAGGCTCTCAGTCAAGCACATGCTGAGGCCTGACAGTAACAACTCTTCAGTAGCACAGTCTGCCTCCCAGGGGCAGAGGCCCCAGGACATGGAGCTCTGGACATGCCTTCCCAAACATATATCTCCTCCTCTGGGCACCCCCTCCCAGGGATTGGCTGAGGTCAGATAAATATTTATAGCCCAAAGATGTATCTTCCCACTCTATTTCTGAGAGCTTCTTCCAGAAACAGGCAGGATCAATCAACCCAGGTTTGGGGATAGACCTACAACAGAGCCAAAAACTAATATGATCCAGCCGAGTGCTATAGGAAGCACTTCTTATTTTAAAATATTAAAACATTTTTGGGATGTTCTTTGTTAGACTAACTTTGGTTCTCAATACATTTTTCTGTAAGGTCCCAAAACATTTGCTTTGCAGCTTTTACTATTTCTTTGGTAACATTTTGCTGTCTTTTTTGCTTTTAGAAAGTCCTACCACGCAAATTATTTTTCCACAGATTATTTTCCATCCAACTTCGCTTAACTTCACTTTTCTGCCACAGAGTAGTCATCTGTTGGTCACTCATGTTTTTCTTTGCACAGCATTCTGTTTCAGATTTATAGTCCCTCTGCAACACTGCTTGACGTCCCTTTCTTCTGAACATTCTGCGGTCCTCTTATCTCTACACATCAAGACTGCTGAGAAACATAGGCATAACATACATAAAATGTACCAAGATGTAAACAACTGTAGTACCTTGCCCTTTCCCCGCCAATAAATAACTCTGAGACTGCTCTGGTTAGAAAGACAAGGCCATTGCTTTATTGGTTTGCAATAGCATAAACATACTAAACATAATGATGAATAGCAGAAGAACTTAAAGTGGAGGGCCACCCTAAAATAAAAAATTGCATTAATATTCTAAAAAAAAATTAAAAAAAAAAAAAAAAAATTAAGTTACCTGAAACCCCTGTTGCTAGGCAGTCTTCCTAATTTGCCTCTTCCTATTCCGCGGCGCTTCCTCCTCTTCGGCAAGCGGCCCCGTTGCCTTCTGGGACATGTGCGTGTCCCAGAAAACAACGGGGCCATTCACAAAGCTCCGTGCAACTCGCGCATGCGCAGTAGGAAACGGGCAGTGAAGCCGCAAGGCTCCACTGCCTGTTTCCCTTCGTTAAGATGGGGGTTGCCGGCAGCCGATATGATGGAAGGATCGGCCTCGGGGGGGGCAACATCGCGGGCTCGCTGGACAGGTAAGTGTCGTAATTAATAGTCAGCAGCTACAGTGTTTGTAGCTGCTGACTTTAAAAAAAAAATTGCAGCCGGAACACCCCTTTAACTGCTGAGAATCATAATCCCAGCCACCACCATAGATAATTAATCACTTCAGTAATCCCCTACCCCCAAATAAAACATCAAATAAATTGTCTTTGGTAGGGCAAGGCTAGAGATTTATTGAATTTAAACAACTCTTTATTGAACAGACATAACCCAATATAAATCTGCGAGCACCCAATATCATCATAACAGTATGTTGCCTAAATACCTATCTTCACAATAACTTTCAGACAGATGTCCAACAGACCAAAGATCTTAGAGGGCTTAAAGAACCATTCAAAGCTGGCAAGGCAAAACTGCCATTAAAGCTGTGATGAACTCTTGATAGGTAGAACGAGTGGGCACGATCAGGCTTGCTGGTCGAGTGTCAGGATGTCAATAGTCCCACCCCTAATTCAGTTAAACAGCTTCCTCGTCCCCTCCCCTCCCCTCCTCTACACTTAGCCATTTATTGGAGGCATGAGGTAGGGAGGAGGTGCAAAGCTACTATTTCTTAATTGCCATGATTGTAGGAAGATAAGGAGTGAACAGCAGGAAGACCTCATCCGAACGCTGCTGCTCTTTCATAGTCCAGTCAGCGAGCAGGGGGTGGTGAGAGCACTGTATTCCTTAACTGTAAGCGGTGTCAAATATTTAAGAAATTGGAAAGGGTATATGGGATTTTTAAGGTGCCAAATTCGAACAAAATCATTTTATAAAAGTAGAAATTTATTCAAACATTAAAAACAGACATACAAAGAAGAAATATTGATATTACAGTACTAATACATGTGCTGACTGATTTCCTCCCTACATGTTTCGCCTTGATAATTGCCTTCTTTAGGAGATATAATTGGTATCAGGCACAATAAGCACTAGAAGTAAACAGAATTTTTTGAAAAACAGAACAATCAACAATTACATAAATATTACAATATATGAATATATACAATCTAGACTGATTGATAGATTGAAAAAAACATTCATCGACTGAGAAAATGCACAGCACCAAAGCCATCATTGGTCATAATATTTACCTGTATATTCCAAAACTATTTGCATATAAATTGAGGCTCCAGAATCATGGGGATATGAACAATCGGATCATGCGGTAAAGCCATAGAGGGGGGTGTATCTAGAGTACAGCCACTGGTAAAGGTCCAGGAACTAAGGGGTGAGGTGATGAAGAAAATTAGACACTAGGGCAACAGACAATCCCCAATCAAAATTAGACCAGAACAGGTTAAATATAATATAGCTTTTACCCTATGCCAGCGATACTTTGCTATAATCACAAGTTTGACAGATTATTCACCACCAACTCCGCAACAGGAATGGATAAAGATGACGAGAAAGATAAGATGAACTCATTTCTAAATTGTCATAAAGTCAAATCATGACCCCTTAATCCAGTGGTTCTCAACCTGGGGGTCGGGACCCCCTCGGGGGTCGAATGGCAATTTGCCAGGGGTCACCAAATCCTGGGCTGTTCCTGAAGCCCGCGCCACTCTCCCAGCCTTTTCGTGGCTGCCCAGCAGGGCTTTCTCTGGAGCCTGTGGCCGCCAGCTGGGCTGTTCCTGGAGCCCGCGGCCGCCCACTCAGCCTCTTTGCAGCCACCCATTCAGTTCGTGGCATGGGTGGGGGGCAGAGACTAGAGGTCAGCTGACTGGTGAGGAATGTGAAGTGTGAGGGGCTAGAGGAGACCCTATCGGCTGATTTTGGCATAGGTGTCACTGCTACGAGACACCACAGAGCTGGAGACACAGTGAAGCCGGAGACAAAGTGAGTAACACTACCTGTGATTAGAATTGCCATTAAAAGTCCCCACTACAGTTCTCGGATCAGTAGATGACCTTGATCAAGAGCACCTAAGTTGTCTGATCAGAACTCCCCCCAGCACTGCCACTGATCCCACCCCCAACCAGAATTGCCACTCATCCCAACTTATCGCCAGCACTGCCACTCATCCCATTCCCCCCAAGGAATAAAAATAGACAATACATGGAAGGGAGAGCCAAAGAGGGGGAGGAACAAAGAAAAAGGGAGAGAAAGAACAAGAAAGACAGCTAGAGAGAGGGATGGGGAAAAAAAGACAAGAAATTAGGATAGAGAGATAAAAGGGAAATAAAGGAGAACAAAGAGAGTGATACATCCTAAAATGTACCATAAGAGGTTTTAATACTGTACGAGTGGAAGGGACTCGGGGAGCACTAAATGTCTGTGGGTTAGGGGCGCAAATTACTTGTCTTGCCTTGGGTGCTGACAACCCACGCTACGAAAATAATTTTACTGTTAGGGGTCCCCACAACTTGGGAAATTTTATCAAGGGGTCACGGCATTAGAAAGGTTGAGAACCACTGCCTTAATCAGAAAGATAGTAAACCGAATCAGTATTAAGTTCCAATAGTCAAACAAACAGCAACAAACGCTGATCAACAGTAATAGTTACCTTTAGTCCGACATTCACCAATACATCTTTCCTCTTGCCATGCTGGACCGCAAATAATGACCAAAAAGTGGGCTGTTTATATACCCCCCTCCACCCTCAAACTAAATGGCCACTTGGCACCAAAATTCAAAGGGTGAGGACGCTCAGTGACCGCAAAATGGCACGACCGAGGTCGCACCGGATCATTACGGCGGGAACGCCAACCGGGATGTGACACCTGAAAGATGGCAGCAGACCGGATGTGATGTAAAAACATCAACAAAACCAGAAATGTCAGCAGCAAGTCAGGCAAACACTGCAGGAAATGACGCAAGGATGTATAAAACATCCGAACCCAAGAAATAACAAAAAGGCAGGCCAAATAAAGACGCTTTCAACTGGGAATAGAAAGTATATCACAATTAGACCGGGCCTAATAAAAGGCAAACCAACTAATGGGGACACAGGTTCCAGTTGACGATCCACTGGGTTACTGGGTCATGAGAATAGACCACTGGCCAGAATTTGCCCAGTATGTAATTGAGCTGATGGGCTGCCCTGCATCCAGCATGCTTTCCGAACAGACATTCTGTGCTGCCGGGGGTTTTGTGTTTTCACTTATCAAAATGAATCATTCCTGGATTAGCAGCAACCATCAAGCTCCTGATGCCGATGTCGCCAATTAAATGTTTTTGGGATGTGGAATCTGTGCAAGATTGTCTAGGCTGCCTAGCTGTGTGGGTGTTGATTTTATCGGGAAGACATTTTTTGGTATAGGTTTTTATGGGCACAATTAATACCCAAGGACCAATTTTTACACACATGTTTAACAGGTGCATATCATTTAACTTTTTGACAGCAAGGTCAATTCTTGCTTTAATCAAGAGCACCTCTATAGGGTTACGGTGTGAAGGCGCCACCAACAACCAAAGCCCAATTTTTCCACACCTGTTACTTCTATCCAAAGTCTGCGAAACAGACACCGGAATTTGTAAAAAAAAAATCTCTAATCTTGTTCCGAGTGCACTAAATTGTGGCCTCATCATACTGACTGGCCCCCCCCAAGGCGTTGTTTATAAAATAAACAAAGCTTGCAGGGAAAATGTCATTTGTTTGCCTTTGTAAATGCCATTTTTTCGCTGCAGCAGGTTCTATACATGGCACAGATGTGCCACTTTACAGGCAGACTAAGGGGACCCCCAGGCACTATATTTGAAGACATTTTTCATTTTTATTATTTCACTTTAAGCATCAGTAAATCACTGCTCATTCAAAAATAATGTTTTTTACAAACTTCTTTTTCATTGATACATGTCCCCCAGGGCAGTACCTGGACCCCCATACCCTCTGTATGCCCAATAACTTGCATCTAAGCCCTCAAAATGGGCACTTTTGTCTTTTCCAGCTCGGGTCCCATAGACTTCATTGGTGAACCTCCAATGCAATACTCCCAATGCACACGTTCCTGCACAAGCGGCTGTATCTTAGATTGGGTGCTGAAACATCGCTTTTATTTTTTTATACTATTTGATTAAAGTTTTGGACCCAGGCTGATATTGGCTTATTGGCTTATCAGTTTTTCAAGAGACAATACAGTGCCCAGTGAAAAAGTATTCATACCTCTTCACATTTTCCACATTTTGTCATGTTACAACCAAAAACGTAAATGTATTTTATTGGGATTTTATGTGATAGACCAACACAAAGTGGCACATAATTGTGAAGTTGAAGGAAAATGATAAATGGTTTTCAACATTGTTACAAATAAATGTGTGAAAAGTGTGGCATGCATTTGTATTCAGCCCCCCTGAGTCAACACTTTGTGGAACTACCTTTCGCTGCAATTACAGCTGCAAGTCTTTTTGGGGATGTCTCTACCGGCTTTGCACATCTAGAGAGTAAAATTTTCGCCCATTCTTCTTTGCAAAATAGCTCAAGCTCTGTTAGATTGGATGGGAAGCGCCAATGAACAGCAATTTTCAAATCTTGCCACAGATTCTCAATTGGATTTAGATCTGGACTATGACTGAGCCATTCTAACACATGGATATGCTTTGGTTTAAATCATTCCATTGTAGCTCTGGCTATATGTTTAGGCCTCGTGTACACTGCTGCTGGTAAACGGACGTTCAGAGGCAGCTGGATGCTTTTTTCAGCTGCCCCTGAACTCATCCAATGTTATCTTATGTGTACATGTACACGGGTCCGTTTAATGTCGTTTTTAGGCAGTTGAGTTTGGAGGCCTTTTTTGGAAAGTAAAAAAATGAGTTCAGACGCTGAGTTTAGAGGCATTTCAAGCGCTAAACTCTTCTAAACGCGACTAAACGTGGCTAAAAGCGGCTAAACATGGTAACTCGGGTTTTTTCTGTTTTTTTTTTTTTTCATTTTTGGCTATTTTGAAAAAAAATTTTTTTTTTTCAAACGCTTCTAAATGCAAACGCGGCATGTAAATGTGGCAAAACGGATGTCTTAAACATGGATTACTATCTGTCAAGTTAAATCGTTCAGGTTGTAAAAACGTCCCATGTACATTAAGCCTTAGGGCCCTTTCACACCGGGGCGGTTTGCAGGTGCTATTGCGCTAATAATAGCGCCTGCAAACCGACCCAAAAGTGCCGCTGCTTTGATTCCAGTGTGAAAGCACTGAGGGCTTTCACACTGGAGCGGTGCGCTAGCAGGACGGGAAAAAAAGTCCTGCTAGCAGCATCTTCGGAGCGGTAAAGGAGCGGAGTGTATACCGCTCCTTCACCGCTCCTGCTCATTGAAATAAATGGGACAGCGCGGCTATACCGCTGGCAAAGCGCCTCTGCAGAGGCACTTTGCGGTGGTTTTTAAGCCTTTCTCGGCCGCTAGCGGGGGGTAAAACCACCCCGCTAGCGGCCGAATACCGACGGTAAAGCGCCACTTAGAATAGCGGCGCTTTACCGCCGACGCCTCCCCCGCCCCACTGTGAAAGGGCCTTTAGGGTCATTGTCCTGCTGGAAGGTGAACCTCCGCTCCAGTCTCAAGTCTTTTGCAGACTCTAACAGGTTTTCTTCTAAGATTGCCTTGTATTTGGCTCCATCCATCTTCCCATCAACTCTGACCAGCTTCCCTGTCCCTGCTGAAGAAAAGCATCCCCACAACATGATGCTGCCACCACCGTGCTTCACCGTGGGGATGGTGTGTTCAGGGTGATGTGCAGTGTTCGTTTTCCGGCACACATAGTGTTTTGCTTTTAGGACAAAATGTTAAATTTTGGTCTCATCTGACCAGAGCACCTTCTTCCACATGTTTGCTATGTCCCCCACATGGCTTCTCGCAAAGTGCACATGGGACTTCTTTTGGCTTTCTTTCAACAATTTCTTTTCAATTGGCTTTCTTCTTGCCACTCTTCCATAAAGGCCAGATTTGTGGAGAGCACGACTAATAGTTGTCCAGTGGACAGATTCTCCCACCTGAGCTGTGGATCTCTGCAGCTCCTCCAGAGTTACCATGGACCTCTTGGCTGCTTCTCTGATTAATGTTCTCCTTGTCTGGTCTGTCAGTTTAAGAGGACCGCCATGTCTTGGTAGGTTTGCAGTTGTGCCATACTCTTTCTATTTTCGGATGATGGATTGAACAGCACTCCGTGAGATGTTCAAAGCTTGGGATATTTTTTTATAACCTAATCCTGCTTTAACCCTTTCGCTGCCAGGTCCGTACGGCGTACGGACCTACAACACTGCCCTCAGGTGGCCAAGTCCGTTCTCCCTCTCCTATATGCTCATGGTCACTTCAATGACCATAAACTTATAGTAGAATTGTTCAGCAGACTCTGCTGAACAATTCTATAACTCTGATCAGCGAACTACAACCTGCTGATCAGAGTTACCAACCATAAATGTGACCCCCCCCCATGCCACTGCTTCCCTGTCCCAAGCCTCTCCACCTCCGCCGCACCCTTCCACTTAAAACTACTCCCCCCACTCTCCTTTCCTATCCCCTTCACCCCCTCCTTCCCCCCCCAGCACCATCGATCCATGCTGGGAGCAGCATCTCTCCTTCCCTCCAGCAGTCTACAGCTCCGGCTATCTGATGGGGATCGCGGCAGGGGGAGAGGGGGTGGGGGAGCGATGCGGGTGATGTTTGGGCTTGGGGGGCTTTGTAAACATGTGACATGTGTTTACCACCCCCCCTCAGTGTAGCACCCTGGGCGCATGCAGCGATCACTATGATTGTTCCTATATGCCCACTGACATCTGATAATAGTAACCGCGAGTGTTACTATGTATCAGACTGTCAGTTTATGAATGCATGGAATCTCTATAGAGATTCCATGCATTCATTCAAGTAAAGTGATACAGAGAACAGGACTATATATAGTCCCTTTCTCTTTATAAAAAAAAAAAGAGATATGGGGGTCTGTTTAGACCTCTGATATCTCACCAAAGACATCCCCCCCAAAAAAAAAAAATGTTTTAAATATAACTATAAAAAAACCCTAGTAAGACCCAGTGACTTTTTGGGGGGGTTGTAACCCCCCCCCCCAGGTCTGCCTGCACCCAGCCTCTCCACGACGACGGTCTCACCCTGCACTCACCCCTCCTCGGCTTTCTAAGGAAGGAAGAGCCGGATGACTTAATTTGCTATAGTCAGAAGTGGGTAGGTTTGGGGTGCAATGCTCCGACCTTTTTCAAGCCAATTAGAGCCTCAGAATCAAATCATGTGGCTTAAAAAAACCTCATACAAACGTAGGAGTCCGGCGCCCTGTAGGGGAGCGCTGCCCCTGCACCCCTAATGGACCGGCCTCTCCTGGTAAGACCCCTTTCACATGGAGCGGACTCTGTCAAGCAGATCTGCTGATGCAGAGCGGACACAGAAACAGACCGCTGTTCTCTATGGGACGGTCGGATGGAAACGGACCACCTGTCTGCTAGATGGATGGGGAATGGAATCCCCATCCGTCTGTTTTTAGCGGACTAGACTGGATCGGATGCAGGCGGGTGTAAACGGACACATGTCCATTTACATCAGCCTCTCCATAGAGAACAATGGGTGGTCCGATTGGGCCTGCCTGAAAAACGGACAGGCAGACCCGATCAGTTTGCTTTTGTGAAAGGGGCCTAAGACCTTGTTCACACAGGGCATACACAGCATACCCAGCATACACAGCATGTATGAATCCACTATTATGATTTTAATGTATTTTTATATTGCTTTGGTAAACATTTTCTGCAAATATATCGTGGGGCCTTAAAAATCAATAGCACCTTCTTTTTATTCCACTGGTCCTATGCTTTCAGAAAATATATGGTTTGGGGGGTCTTTCACAAATTCTGAAAGCTGTAAGTGAAAAATGAAAACCTCCAGATTTTTGGAGGAATTTTTGGGTACGTTCGGTTTTCACCAGTTTGCAAAAATGCGCAATTTAAGATTTACAAATATTTGCTATTTATTAACTCCATACAGGTTAAGCTTTTTTATTTAGAAGGAATTTTGTAAAATGAGCTGTGTTTTATCTGCTAATAATGGTTTTAGTGTATTTTTTGCAAATATATTGGTTTGATAAACATTTGCACAAATACCGCTGGGTCGAAAAAATCAGTAGCACCTTCTTTTTATTTTAGAGGTTATATGCTTTCAGAAAATATATGATTTTGGGGGTCTTTCACAAATTCTGAAAGCTGTAAGGGAAAAATGAAAACCTTCAGCTTTTTAGAGAAATTTGGATATTTACACTATTGCGTCTGTTCAATTTTCCCCATTTCGCAAAAAGGCGCAATTTAAAAAATACAAATATTCTTTATTTATTAACTCAATACAGGTTACGCTTTAGTATTCAGTAGGAATTTTGTAAAATTTGCTGTGTTTTTATCTGCTAATAATGGCTTTAGTGTATTTTTTGCAAATATATTGGTTTGATAAACATTTGCGCAAATACCGTGGGGTCTAAAAAAATCAGTAGCACCTTCTTTTTATTCTACTGATCATGTGCTTTCAGAAATTATATGGTTTGGGGTGTCTTTTACAAACTCTGAAAGCTATAAGTGAAAAATAATAAAAGCAAAGGAAAAATTGCAAAAATGGTCTGGCCACCTGAGTGTACAAAATGGAGCACAGGGCCTGGCAGCGAAAGGATTAAACTTTTCCAAAACTTTATCCCTGACCTGTCTGGTGTGTTCCTGGGCCTTCATGGTGCTGTTTGTTCACTAAGGATCTCTAACAAACCTCTGAGAGCTTCACAGAACAGCTGTATTTATACTGAGATTAAATTACACACATGAGGAATCTATTTACTAATTATGTGACTTCAGAAGGCAGTTGGTTCCACTAGAATTTATTTAGGGGGTATCAGAGTAAAGGGGGCTGAATACAAATGCACACTACACTTTTCACATATTTATTTGTAAAAAAAAAAATGAAAACCATTTATCATTTTCCTTTCACTTCACAATTATGTGCCACTTTGTGTTGCTCTATCATATAAAATCCCAATAAAATAAATTTATGCTTTTGGTTGTGACATGAGGAAATGTGGAAAATTTCAAGGGGTATGAATACTTTTTCAAGGCACTGTATACACTGTTATTTACTACAGAGTTTTAAGTTTAATTTCAAGGTGACCCTAAAGTGTGTTGAAATTGCTAACTCACAGTATCTGGATTGGTGTAACCTGAAGTGTCCGGGGGGGGGGGGGGGCAAGGTCTTATCCAAGTCAAAAGAAAGAACAGAGGACCCAATACTACTAGCGGCTCCTGCAGGGGTAGCGCTATATTAATTTTATTCTAAATTATGTATCGTCAGTAATGATTTTCTTACACTCTGCTTTTTTCTTATTTCCTTAGGAAACCCTTTTTTAAAGGAATGTAGCGTTTACCCCCTGGAGGGACCGCTGAAAATAAATGGGTCTCCCTTACCTGTTCAGAGGCTGCCAGCCAAGGTACCAGTTCCAGAGCACACCGACAAACACAGGCTCAGTATAGGAGATGTCTTTTTGAAGTTTTATCGCAGTACTTGAACATGAGAAAGGGATGAGAGTGCCGGATACTCCAAAACACACGTGTATCCTGGAGCACAGATTCTCAGGCAAAGTCTTTCTATAGCAGTGCTTTTTACCCCAACATTTCATACTTCTGATATGTGCTTGCTGTACAATGTACTTATATGAGAAAGTTGTCTTTGTATTGCTTCCTTTGTGTGAAATCCCTGGCATTCCTGCTAGTCCTATTAGCTAGTCTCTGCTTTCCTATTAAAAAGACTGACCACACTAAGCAGGAGAGCACATCGTGGTCAGTTCTCTAGCTGTGCTGGGAACTCAGCCTGCTCTCCTCCAATGATCAGACTTGTCCTGACAGCCCCCCCCCCCCCCCCCCACAGCCATTCGCTGGGAAGCTCAGTGTTCTGCTGCTTCTCCTCTCCCCAGCTCTTATGCAGCTGGGAACAGAAGGAATGTGATCACTTATAAAAAAAAGGAAAGAAGGGTATTTATAATGTTTTTTTTTTATAACTATACAAAAACATTTTGCTTTTAATTTCTATTTTAAACTGAATGTGTTGTTTTACAAGGTGATCGTTTACAATCGCTTTAAGTATTTCTAGAGGAAGAGGGGACAGCCTGCTAATCCGAGACTCTATTAGAGCAGCATAGTCCTTGCAGCAATCTCTGGTGTCTAACCCAGGCACACCTGCAGCTCTAGGCAAAAGGCCCTACTCAAAATGTCCGACCTGCTTCCCTGCGACACTCTTCAGTAAAAACGGGTCTTTCTCTAGCACAGCTCCTCCAGCAGATTTCTTTAAAGTTTTACTAAACCCACAACAGTAAAATCAGTCTATATATGCAGTAAAGTATGCTTGTTATACTCACTGTGCAACCTAAGGGGTTAATGTTCTACATTGTGTAAAAAGGCTGTTTGATCCTGTATGCACAGATCCTCCTCTTCTTGCATTGTCCCCATAACATGTCTGCATAAGACAGAGTTACTGGAGTCAGGGTGCACATGCTCAGTTTGGTGTGTATTGCTAGAGTTTTTATTTTTCCTTGGGTGCATATGATCAGCATAGGGCCAGTCAGCACTGTCCAGACAGAGGGTCAGGGGTCCTGGATCCTGATAGGACAGCTCAGTGCAGTATAAAATCTCCTCCTACAAGCTTTACCAGGAACTGATAGACGTCACAAGGCTGCTATATACTATATATATATATATATATATATATATATATATATATATATATATATATATATATATATATATATATACTGCTGATGAGAAAAGGTATTTAGCAGTTTATAATTAATAAAATACAGGCGGTTACTAACTTCCCACCTACAGTACAAACGACTCCTATTTACAAACGGAAGGAGACAACAGGAAGTGAGAGGAAATCTACCCCTAGGAAGGGAAATAAACTCCTGTAAGCGTTATTATGGGAAAAAGGTACCTCCTCTGACGCTTTATAACCAAGGCATGTTTCAACAACCTAAAATTTCCAAAATCCAATTGGGACAGAAAGTGAGGTAAAATCTTCTGAACAGGTGCACAGACAGCAAAACAAACATTACAGGGGTGATAACCCTTCCCTATGCTATCCAAAAAGCTTAAAAATAGTTTTTTTAGCTGGAGCTACACTTAAAAAATGTACCTGTTCCAACTTACAAATAGATTCAATACAAGAACAAACCTACAGACCCTATCTTGTTGGTAACCCGGGGACCGTCTGTAATTGCATTTCCATGTTTTGTGTACTGTGCAAGATCAGATATAGTGAACGCCGGGTCCTGGGTTTAGTAACACTTTAAGTCCAGGTTCCTCAAGGCTCTCAGTCAAGCACATGCTGAGGCCTGACAGTAACAACTCTTCAGTAGCACAGTCTGCCTCCCAGGGGCAGAGGCCCCAGGACATGGAGCTCTGGACATGCCTTCCCAAACATATATCTCCTCCTCTGGGCACCCCCTCCCAGGGATTGGCTGAGGTCAGATAAATATTTATAGCCCAAAGATGTATCTTCCCACTCTATTTCTGGGAGCTTCTTCCAGAAACAGGCAGGATCAATCAACCCAGGTTTGGGGATAGACCTGACTACAGCAGAGCCAAAAACTAAAATGATCCAGCCGAGTGCTATAGGAAGCACTTCTTATTTTAAAATATTAAAACATTTTTGGGATGTTCTTTGTTAGACTAACTTTGGTTCTCAATACATTTTTCTGTAAGGTCCCAAAACATTTGCTTTGCAGCTTTTACTATTTCTTTGGTAACATTTTGCTGTCTTTTTTGCTTTTAGAAAGTCCTACCACGCAAATTATTTTTCCACAGATTATTTTCCATCCAACTTCGCTTAACTTCACTTTTCTGCCACAGAGTAGTCATCTGTTGGTCACTCATGTTTTTCTTTGCACAGCATTCTGTTTCAGATTTATAGTCCCTCTGCAACACTGCTTGATGTCCCTTTCTTCTGAACATTCTGCGGTCCTCTTATCTCTACACATCAAGACTGCTGAGAAACATAGGCATAACATACATAAAATGTACCAAGATGTAAACAACTGTAGTACCTTGCCCTTTCCCCGCCAATAAATAACTCTGAGACTGCTCTGGTTAGAAAGACAAGGCCATTGCTTTATTGGTTTGCAATAGCATAAACATACTAAACATAATGATGAATAGCAGAAGAACTTAAAGTGGAGGGCCACCCTAAAATAAAAAATTGCATTAATATTCTAAAAAAATTTTTTTTTTAAAAATTTAAAAAAAAAAAAAAATTAAGTTACCTGAAACCCCTGTTGCTGGGCAGTCTTCCTAATTTGCCTCTTCCTATTCCGCGGCGCTTCCTCCTCTTCGGCAAGCGGCCCCGTTGCCTTCTGGGGCATGTGCGTGTCCCAGAAAACAACGGGGCCATTCACAAAGCGCTGTGCAACTCGCGCATGCGCAGTAGGAAACGGGCAGTGAAGCCGCAAGGCTCCACTGCCTGTTTCCCTTCGTTAAGATGGGGGTTGCCGCCAGCCGATATGATGGACGGATCGGCCTCGGGGGGGCAACATCGCGGGCTCGCTGGACAGGTAAGTGTCCTTATTAATAGTCAGCAGCTACAGTGTTTGTAGCTGCTGACTTTTAAAAAAAAAATTGCAGCCGGAACACCCTTTTAACTGCTGAGAATCATAATCCCAGCCACCACCATAGATAATTAATCACTTCAGTAATCCCCTACCCCCAAATAAAACATCAAATAAATTGTCTTTGGTAGGGCAAGGCTAGAGATTTATTGAATTTAAACAACTCTTTATTGAACAGACATAACCCAATATAAATCTGCGAGCACCCAATATCATCATAACAGTATGTTGCCTAAATACCTATCTTCACAATAACATTCAGACAGATGTCCAACAGACCAAAGATCTTAGAGGGCTTAAAGAACCATTCAAAGCTGGCAAGGCAAAACTGCCATTAAAGCTGTGATGAACTCTTGATAGGTAGAGCGAGTGGGCACGATCAGGCTTGCTGGTCGGGTGTCAGGATGTCAATAGTCCCACCCCTAATTCAGTTAAACAGCTTCCTCGTCCCCTCCCCTCCTCTACACTTAGCCATTTATTGGAGGCATGAGGTAGGGAGGAGGTGCAAAGCTACTATTTCTTAATTGCCATGATTGTAGGAAGATAAGGAGTGAACAGCAGGAAGACCTCATCCGAACGCTGCTGCTCTTTCATAGTCCAGTCAGCGAGCAGGGGGTGGTGAGAGCACTGTATTTTTTAACTGTAAGCGGTGTCAAATATTTAAGAAATTGGAAAGGGTATATGGGATTTTTAAGGTGCCAAATTCGAACAAAATCATTTTATAAAAGTAGACATTTATTCAAACATTAAAAACAGACATACAAAGAAGAAATATTGATATTACAGTACTAATACATGTGCTGACTGATTTCATCCCTACATGTTTCGCCTTGATAATTGCCTTCTTTAGGAGATATAATTGGTATCAGGCACAATAAGCACTAGAAGTAAACAAAATTTTTTGAAAAACAGAACAATCAACAATTACAAAAATATTGACAGATTGAAAAAAACATTCATCGACTGAGAAAATGCACAGCACCAAAGCCATCATTGGTCATAATATTTACCTGTATATTCCAAAACTATTTGCATATAAATTGAGGCTCCAGAATCATGGGGATATGAACAATCGGATCATGCGGTAAAGCCATAGAGGGGGGTGTATCTAGAGTACAGCCACTGGTAAAGGTCCAGGAACTAAGGGGTGAGGTGATGAAGAAAATTAGACACTAGGGCAACAGACAATCCCCAATCAAAATTAGACCAGAACAGGTTAAATATAATATAGCTTTTACCCTATGCCAGCGATACTTTGCTATAATCACAAGTTTGACAGATTATTCACCACCAACTCCGCAACAGGAATGGATAAAGATGACGAGAAAGATAAGATGAACTCATTTCTAAATTGTCATAAAGTCAAATCATGACCCCTTAATCAGAAAGATAGTAAACCGAATCAGTATTAAGTTCCAATAGTCAAACAGCAACAAACGCTGATCAACAGTAATAGTTACCTTTAGTCCGACATTCACCAATACATCTTTCCTCTTGCCATGCTGGACCGCAAATAATGACCAAAAAGTGGGCTGTTTATATACCCCCCTCCACCCTCAAACTAAATGGCCACTTGGCACCAAAATTCAAAGGGTGAGGACGCTCAGTGACCGCAAAATGGCACGACCGAGGTCGCACCGGATCATTACGGCGGGAACGCCAACCGGGATGTGACACCTGAAAGATGGCAGCAGACCGGATGTGATGTAAAAACATCAACAAAACCAGAAATGTCAGCAGCAAGTCAGGCAAACACTGCAGGAAATGACGCAAGGATGTATAAAACATCCGAACCCAAGAAATAACAAAAAGGCAGGCCAAATAAAGACGCTTTCAACTGGGAATAGAAAGTATATCACAATTAGAACGGGCCTAATAAAAGGCAAACCAACTAATGGGGACACAGGTTCCAGTTGACGATCCACTGGGTTACTGGGTCATGAGAATAGACCACTGGCCAGAATTTGCCCAGTATGTAATTGAGCTGATGGGCTGCCCTGCATCCAGCATGCTTTCCGAACAGACATTCTGTGCTGCCGGGGGTTTTGTGTTTTCACTTATCAAAATGAATCATTCCTGGATTAGCAGCAACCATCAAGCTCCTGATGCCGATGTCGCCAATTAAATGTTTTTGGGATGTGGAATCTGTGCAAGATTGTCTAGGCTGCCTAGCTGTGTGGGTGTTGATTTTATCGGGAAGACATTTTTTGGTATAGGTTTTTATGGGCACAATTAATACCCAAGGACCAATTTTTACACACATGTTTAACAGGTGCATATCATTTAACTTTTTGACAGCAAGGTCAATTCTTGCTTTAATCAAGAGCACCTCTATAGGGTTACGGTGTGAAGGCGCCACCAACACCCAAAGCCCAATTTTTCCACACCTGTTACTTCTATCCAAAGTCTGCGAAACAGACACCGGAATTTGTAAAAAAAAATCTCTAATCTTGTTCCGAGTGCACTAAATTGTGGCCTCATCATACAGACTGGCCCACCCAAGCCGTTGTTTATAAAATAAACAAAGCTTGCAGGGAAAATGTCATTTGTTTGCCTTTGTAAATGCCATTTTTTCGCTGCAGCAGGTTCTATACATGGCACAGATGTGCCACTTTACAGGCAGACTAAGGGGACCCCCAGGCACTATATTTGAAGACATTTTTCATTTTTATTATTTCACTTTAAGCATCAGTAAATCACTGCTCATTCAAAAATAATGTTTTTTACAAACTTCTTTTTCATTGATACATGTCCCCCAGGGCAGTACCTGGACCCCCATACCCTCTGTATGCCCAATAACTTGCATCTAAGCCCTCAAAATGGGCACTTTTGTCTTTTCCAGCTCGGGTCCCATAGACTTCATTGGTGAACCTCCAATGCAATACTCCCAATGCACACGTTCCTGCACAAGCGGCTGTATCTTAGATTGGGTGCTGAAACATCGCTTTTATTTTTTTATACTATTTGATTAAAGTTTTGGACCCAGGCTGATATTGGCTTATTGGCTTATCAGTTTTTCAAGAGACAATACAGTGCCCAGTGAAAAAGTATTCATACCTCTTCACATTTTCCACATTTTGTCATGTTACAACCAAAAACGTAAATGTATTTTATTGGGATTTTATGTGATAGACCAACACAAAGTGGCACATAATTGTGAAGTTGAAGGAAAATGATAAATGGTTTTCAACATTGTTACAAATAAATGTGTGAAAAGTGTGGCATGCATTTGTATTCAGCCCCCCTGAGTCAACACTTTGTGGAACTACCTTTCGCTGCAATTACAGCTGCAAGTCTTTTTGGGGATGTCTCTACCAGCTTTGCACATCTAGAGAGTAAAATTTTCGCCCATTCTTCTTTGAAAAATAGCTCAAGCTCTGTTAGATTGGATGGGAAGCGCCAATGAACAGCAATTTTCAAATCTTGCCACAGATTCTCAATTGGATTTAGATCTGGACTATGACTGAGCCATTCTAACACATGGATATGCTTTGGTTTAAATCATTCCATTGTAGCTCTGGCTATATGTTTAGGCCTCGTGTACACTGCTGCTGGTAAACGGACGTTCAGAGGCAGCTGGATGCTTTTTTCAGCTGCCCCTGAACTCATCCAATGTTATCTTATGTGTACATGTACACGGGTTCGTTTAATGTCGTTTTTAGGCAGTTGAGTTTGGAGGCCTTTTTTGGAAAGTAAAAAAATGAGTTCAGACGCTGAGTTTAGAGGCATTTCAAGCGCTAAACTCTTCTAAACGCGACTAAACGTGGCTAAAAGCGGCTAAACATGGTAACTCGGGTTTTTTCTGTTTTTTTTTTTTTTCCATTTTTGGCTATTTTGAAAAAAAATTTTTTTTTTTCAAACGCTTCTAAATGCAAACGCGGCATGTAAACGTGGCAAAACGGACGTCTTAAACATGGATTACTATCTGTCAAGTTAAATCGTTCAGGTTGTAAAAAGGTCCCATGTACATTAAGCCTTAGGGCCCTTTCACACCGGGGCGGTTTGCAGGTGCTATTGCGCTAATAATAGCGCCTGCAAACCGACCCAAAAGTGCCGCTGCTTTGATTCCAGTGTGAAAGCACTGAGGGCTTTCACACTGGAGCGGTGCGCTAGCAGGACGGGAAAAAAAGTCCTGCTAGCAGCATCTTCGGAGCGGTAAAGGAGCGGAGTGCATACCGCTCCTTCACCGCTCCTGCTCATTGAAATAAATGGGACAGCGCGGCTATACCGCTGGCAAAGCGCCTCTGCAGAGGCACTTTGCGGTGGTTTTTAAGCCTTTCTCGGCCGCTAGCGGGGGGTAAAACCACCCCGCTAGCGGCCGAATACCGACGGTAAAGCGCCACTTAGAATAGCGGCGCTTTACCGCCGACGCCTCCCCCGCCCCACTGTGAAAGGGCCTTTAGGGTCATTGTCCTGCTGGAAGGTGAACCTCCGCTCCAGTCTCAAGTCTTTTGCAGACTCTAACAGGTTTTCTTCTAAGATTGCCTTGTATTTGGCTCCATCCATCTTCCCATCAACTCTGACCAGCTTCCCTGTCCCTGCTGAAGAAAAGCATCCCCACAACATGATGCTGCCACCACCGTGCTTCACCGTGGGGATGGTGTGTTCAGGGTGATGTGCAGTGTTCGTTTTCCGGCACACATAGTGTTTTGCTTTTAGGCCAAAATGTTAAATTTTGGTCTCATCTGACCAGAGCACCTTCTTCCACATGTTTGCTATGTCCCCCACATGGCTTCTCGCAAAGTGCACATGGGACTTCTTTTGGCTTTCTTTCAACAATTTCTTTTCAATTGGCTTTCTTCTTGCCACTCTTCCATAAAGGCCAGATTTGTGGAGAGCACGACTAATAGTTGTCCTGTGGACAGATTCTCCCACCTTAGCTGTGGATCTCTGCAGCTCCTCCAGAGTTACCATGGACCTCTTGGCTGCTTCTCTGATTAATGTTCTCCTTGTCTGGTCTGTCAGTTTAGGTGGACCGCCATGTCTTGGTAGGTTTGCAGTTGTGCCATACTCTTTCTATTTTCGGATGATGGATTGAACAGCACTCCGTGAGATGTTCAAAGCTTGGGATATTTTTTTATAACCTAATCCTGCTTTAACCCTTTCGCTGCCAGGTCCGTACGGCGTACGGACCTACAACACTGCCCTCAGGTGACCAAGTCCGTTCTCCCTCTCCGATATGCTCATGGTCACTTCAATGACCATAAACTTATAGTAGAATTGTTCAGCAGACTCTGCTGAACAATTCTATAACTCTGATCAGCGAACTACAACCTGCTGATCAGAGTTATTAACCATAAATGTGACCCCCCCCCCCCATGCCACTGCTTCCCTGTCCCAAGCATCTCCACCTCCGCCGCACCCTTCCACTTAAAACTACTCCCCCCACTCTCCTTTTCTATCCCCTTCACCCCCTCCTTCCCCCCCCAGCACCATCGATCCATGCTGGGAGCAGCATCTCTCCTTCCCTCCAGCAGTCTACAGCTCTGGCTATCTGATGGGGATCGCGGCAGGGGGAGAGGGGGTGGGGGAGCGATGCGGGTGATGTTTGGGCTTGGGGGGCTTTGTAAACATGTGACATGTGTTTACCACCCCCCCTCAGTGTAGCACCCTGGGCGCATGCAGCGATCACTATGATTGTTCCTATATGCCCACTGACATCTGATAATAGTAACCGCGAGTGTTACTATGTATCAGACTGTCAGTTTATGAATGCATGGAATCTCTATAGAGATTCCATGCATTCATTCAAGTAAAGTGATACAGAGAACAGGACTATATATAGTCCCTTTCTCTTTATAAAAAAAAAAAGAGATATGGGGGTCTGTTTAGACCTCTGATATCTCACCAAAGACATCCCCCCCCAAAAAAAAAAAATGTTTTAAATATAACTATAAAAAAACCCTAGTAAGACCCAGTGACTTTTTGGGGGGGTTGTAACCCCCCCCCCAGGTCTGCCTGCACCCAGCCTCTCCACGACGACGGTCTCACCCTGCACTCACCCCTCCTCTGCTTTCTAAGGAAGGAAGAGCCGGATGACTTAATTTGCTATAGTCAGAAGTGGGTAGGTTTGGGGTGCAATGCTCCGACCTTTTTCAAGCCAATTAGAGCCTCAGAATCAAATCATGTGGCTTAAAAAAACCTCATACAAACGTAGGAGTCCGGCGCCCTGTAGGGGAGCGCTGCCCCTGCACCCCTAATGGACCGGCCTCTCCTGGTAAGACCCCTTTCACATGGAGCGGACTCTGTCAAGCAGATCTGCTGATGCAGAGCGGACACAGAAACAGACCGCTGTTCTCTATGGGACGGTCGGATGGAAACGGACCACCTGTCTGCTAGATGGATGGGGAATGGAATCCCCATCCGTCTGTTTTTAGCGGACTGGACTGGATCGGATGCAGGCGGGTGTAAACGGACACATGTCCATTTACATCAGCCTCTCCATAGAGAACAATGGGTGGTCCGATTGGGCCTGCCTGAAAAACGGACAGGCAGACCCGATCAGTTTGCTTTTGTGAAAGGGGCCTAAGACCTTGTACACACAGGGCATACACAGCATACCCAGCATACACAGCATGTATGAATCCACTATTATGATTTTAATGTATTTTTATATTGCTTTGGTAAACATTTTCTGCAAATATATCGTGGGGCCTTAAAAATCAATAGCACCTTCTTTTTATTCCACTGGTCCTATGCTTTCAGAAAATATATGGTTTGGGGGGTCTTTCACAAATTCTGAAAGCTGTAAGTGAAAAATGAAAACCTCCAGATTTTTGGAGGAATTTTTGGGTACGTTCGGTTTTCACCAGTTTGCAAAAAGGCGCAATTTAAGATTTACAAATATTTGCTATTTATTAACTCCATACAGGTTAAGCTTTTTTATTTAGAAGGAATTTTGTAAAATGAGCTGTGTTTTATCTGCTAATAATGGTTTTAGTGTATTTTTTGCAAATATATTGGTTTGATAAACATTTGCACAAATACCGCTGGGTCTAAAAAATCAGTAGCACCTTCTTTTTATTTTAGAGGTTATATGCTTTCAGAAAATATATGATTTTGGGGGTCTTTCACAAATTCTGAAAGCTGTAAGGGAAAAATGAAAACCTTCAGCTTTTTAGAGAAATTTGGATATTTACACTATTGCGTCTGTTCAATTTTCCCCATTTCGCAAAAAGGCGCAATTTAAAAAATACAAATATTCTTTATTTATTAACTCAATACAGGTTACGCTTTAGTATTCAGTAGGAATTTTGTAAAATTTGCTGTGTTTTTATCTGCTAATAATGGCTTTAGTGTATTTTTTGCAAATATATTGGTTTGATAAACATTTGCGCAAATACCGTGGGGTCTAAAAAAATCAGTAGCACCTTCTTTTTATTCTACTGATCATGTGCTTGCAGAAATTATATGGTTTGGGGTGTCTTTTACAAACTCTGAAAGCTATAAGTGAAAAATAAAAAAAGCAAAGGAAAAATTGCAAAAATGGTCTGGCCACCTGAGTGTACAAAATGGAGCACAGGGCCTGGCAGCGAAAGGATTAAACTTCTCCAAAACTTTATCGCTGACCTGTCTGGTGTGTTCCTGGGCCTTCATGGTGCTGTTTATTCACTAAGGTTCTCTAACAAACCTCTGAGGGCTTCACAGAACAGCTGTATTTATACTGAGATTAAATTACACACATGCGGAATCTATTTACTAATTATGTGACTTCAGAAGGCAGTTGGTTCCACTAGAATTTATTTAGGGGGTATCAGAGTAAAGGGGACTGAATACAAATGCACCCCACACTTTTCACATATTTATTTGTAAAAAAAAAAATGAAAACCATTTATCATTTTCCTTTCACTTCACAATTATGTGCCACTTTGTGTTGCTCTATCATATAAAATCCCAATAAAATAAATTTATGCTTTTGGTTGTGACATGAGGAAATGTGGAAAATTTCAAGGGGTATGAATACTTTTTCAAGGCACTGTATACACTGTTATTTACTACAGAGTTTTAAGTTTAATTTCAAGGTGACCCTAAAGTGTGTTGAAATTGCTAACTCACAGAATCTGGATTGGTGTAACCTGAAGTGTCGGGGGCGGGGGGGCAAGGTCTTATCCAAGTCAAAAGAAAGAACAGAGGACCCAATACTACTAGCGGCTCCTGCAGGGGTAGCGCTATATTAATTTTATTCTAAATTATGTATCGTCAGTAATGATTTTCTTACACTCTGCTTTTTTCTTATTTCCTTAGGAAACCCTTTTTTAAAGGAATGTAGCGTTTACCCCCTGGAGGGACCGCTGAAAATAAATGGGTCTCCCTTACCTGTTCAGAGACTCCCAGCCAAGCTACCAGTTCCAGAGCACACCGACAAACACAGGCTCAGTATAGGGTGTGTCTTTTTGAAGTTTTATCGCAGTACTTGAACATAAGAAAGGGATGAGAGTGCCGGATACTCCAAAACACACGTGTATCCTGGAGCACAGATTCTCAGGCAAAGTCTTTCTATAGCAGTGCTTTTTACCCCAACATTTCATACTTCTGATATGTGCTTGCTGTACAATGTACTTATATGAGAAAGTTGTCTTTGTATTGCTTCCTTTGTGTGAAATCCCTGGCATTCCTGCTAGTCCTATTAGCTAGTCTCTGCTTTCCTATTAAAAAGACTGACCACACTAAGCAGGAGAGCACATCGTGGTCAGTTCTCTAGCTGTGCTGGGAACTCAGCCTGCTCTCTTCCAATGATCAGACTTGTCCTGACACCCCCCGCACAGCCATTCGCTGGGAAGCTCAGTGTTCTGCTGCTTCTCCTCTCCCCAGTTCTTATGCAGCTGGGAACAGAAGGAATGTGATCACTTATAAAAAAAAGGTAAAAAGGGTATTTATAATGTTTTTTTTTTATAACTATACAAAAACATTTTGCTTTTAATTTCTATTTTAAACTGAATGTGTTGTTTTACAAGGCTGCTAATCCGAGACTCTATTAGAGCAACATAGTCCTTGCAGCAATCTCTGGTGTCTAACACAGGCACACCTGCAGCTCTAGGCAAAAGGCCCTACTCAAAATGTCCGACCTGCTTCCCTGCGACACTCTTCAGTAAAAACTGGTCTTTCTCCAGCCCAGCTCCTCCAGCAGATTTCTTTAAAGTTTTTCTAAACCTACAACAGTAAAATCAGTCTGTATATGCAGTAAAGTATGCTTGTTATACTCACTGTGCAACCTAAGGGGTTAATGCTCTACATTGTGTAAAAAGGCTGTTTGATCCTGTATGCACAGATCCTCCTCTTCTTGCATTGTCCCCATAACATGTCTGCATAAGACAGAGTTACTGGAGTCAGGGTGCACATTCTCAGTTTGGTGTGTATTGCTAGAGTTTTTATTTTTCCTTGGGTGCATATGATCAGCATAGGGCCAGTCAGCACTGTCCAGACAGAGGGTCACGGGTCCTGGATCCTGATAGGACAGCTCAGTGCAGTATAAAATCTCCTCCTACAAATTTTACCAGGAACTGATAGATGTCACAAGGCTGCTATATACTATATATATATATATATATATATATACTGCTGATGAGAAAAGGTATTTAGCAGTTTATAATTAATAAAATACAGGCGGTTACTAACTTCCCACTTACAGTACAAACGGCTCCTATTTACAAACGGAAGGAGACAACAGGAAGTGAGAGGAAATCTACCCCTAGGAAGGGAAATTCATTCCTGTAAGCGTTATTATGGGAAAAAGGTACCTCCTCTGACGCTTTATAACCAAGGCATGTTTCAACAACCTAAAATTTCCAAAATCCAATTGGGACAGAAAGTGAGGTAAAATCTTCTGAACAGGGGCACAGACAGCAAAACAAACATTACAGGGGTGATAACCCTTCCCTATGGTATCCAAAAAGCTTAAAAATAGTTTTTTTAGCTGGAGCTACACTTAAAAAATGTACCTGTTCCAACTTACAAATAGATTCAATACAAGAACAAACCTACAGACCCTATCTTGTTGGTAACCCGGGGACCGCCTGTAATTGCATTTCCATGTTTTGTGTACTGTGCAAGATCAGATATAGTGAACGCCGGGTCCTGGGTTTAGTAACACTTTAAGTCCAGGTTCCTCAAGGCTCTCAGTCAAGCACATGCTGAGGCCTGACAGTAACAACTCTTCAGTAGCACAGTCTGCCTCCCAGGGGCAGAGGCCCCAGGACATGGAGCTCTGGACATGCCTTCCCAAACATATATCTCCTCCTCTGGGCACCCCCTCCCAGGGATTGGCTGAGGTCAGATAAATATTCATAGCCCAAAGATGTATCTTCCCACTCTATTTCTGGGAGCTTCTTCCAGAAACAGGAAGGATCAATCAACCCAGGTTTGGGGATAGACCTGACTACACAGCAGAGCCAAAAACTAAAATGATCCATCCAATATATTTGCAAAAAATGTATTTTTTGCAAATATATTGGTTTGATAAACATTTGCGCAAATACCGTGGGGTCTAAAAAAATCAGTAGCACCTTCTTTTTATTCTACTGATCATGTGCTTGCAGAAATTATATGGTTTGGGGTGTCTTTTACAAACTCTGAAAGCTATAAGTGAAAAATAAAAAAAGCAAAGGAAAAATTGCAAAAATGGTCTGGCCACCTGAGTGTACAAAATGGAGCACAGGGCCTGGCAGCGAAAGGATTAAACTTCTCCAAAACTTTATCGCTGACCTGTCTGGTGTGTTCCTGGGCCTTCATGGTGCTGTTTATTCACTAAGGTTCTCTAACAAACCTCTGAGGGCTTCACAGAACAGCTGTATTTATACTGAGATTAAATTACACACATGCGGAATCTATTTACTAATTATGTGACTTCAGAAGGCAGTTGGTTCCACTAGAATTTATTTAGGGGGTATCAGAGTAAAGGGGACTGAATACAAATGCACCCCACACTTTTCACATATTTATTTGTAAAAAAAAAAATGAAAACCATTTATCATTTTCCTTTCACTTCACAATTATGTGCCACTTTGTGTTGCTCTATCATATAAAATCCCAATAAAATAAATTTATGCTTTTGGTTGTGACATGAGGAAATGTGGAAAATTTCAAGGGGTATGAATACTTTTTCAAGGCACTGTATACACTGTTATTTACTACAGAGTTTTAAGTTTAATTTCAAGGTGACCCTAAAGTGTGTTGAAATTGCTAACTCACAGAATCTGGATTGGTGTAACCTGAAGTGTCGGGGGCGGGGGGGCAAGGTCTTATCCAAGTCAAAAGAAAGAACAGAGGACCCAATACTACTAGCGGCTCCTGCAGGGGTAGCGCTATATTAATTTTATTCTAAATTATGTATCGTCAGTAATGATTTTCTTACACTCTGCTTTTTTCTTATTTCCTTAGGAAACCCTTTTTTAAAGGAATGTAGCGTTTACCCCCTGGAGGGACCGCTGAAAATAAATGGGTCTCCCTTACCTGTTCAGAGACTCCCAGCCAAGCTACCAGTTCCAGAGCACACCGACAAACACAGGCTCAGTATAGGGTGTGTCTTTTTGAAGTTTTATCGCAGTACTTGAACATAAGAAAGGGATGAGAGTGCCGGATACTCCAAAACACACGTGTATCCTGGAGCACAGATTCTCAGGCAAAGTCTTTCTATAGCAGTGCTTTTTACCCCAACATTTCATACTTCTGATATGTGCTTGCTGTACAATGTACTTATATGAGAAAGTTGTCTTTGTATTGCTTCCTTTGTGTGAAATCCCTGGCATTCCTGCTAGTCCTATTAGCTAGTCTCTGCTTTCCTATTAAAAAGACTGACCACACTAAGCAGGAGAGCACATCGTGGTCAGTTCTCTAGCTGTGCTGGGAACTCAGCCTGCTCTCTTCCAATGATCAGACTTGTCCTGACACCCCCCGCACAGCCATTCGCTGGGAAGCTCAGTGTTCTGCTGCTTCTCCTCTCCCCAGTTCTTATGCAGCTGGGAACAGAAGGAATGTGATCACTTATAAAAAAAAGGTAAAAAGGGTATTTATAATGTTTTTTTTTTATAACTATACAAAAACATTTTGCTTTTAATTTCTATTTTAAACTGAATGTGTTGTTTTACAAGGCTGCTAATCCGAGACTCTATTAGAGCAACATAGTCCTTGCAGCAATCTCTGGTGTCTAACACAGGCACACCTGCAGCTCTAGGCAAAAGGCCCTACTGAAAATGTCCGACCTGCTTCCCTGCGACACTCTTCAGTAAAAACTGGTCTTTCTCCAGCCCAGCTCCTCCAGCAGATTTCTTTAAAGTTTTACTAAACCTACAACAGTAAAATCAGTCTGTATATGCAGTAAAGTATGCTTGTTATACTCACTGTGCAACCTAAGGGGTTAATGCTCTACATTGTGTAAAAAGGCTGTTTGATCCTGTATGCACAGATCCTCCTCTTCTTGCATTGTCCCCATAACATGTCTGCATAAGACAGAGTTACTGGAGTCAGGGTGCACATTCTCAGTTTGGTGTGTATTGCTAGAGTTTTTATTTTTCCTTGGGTGCATATGATCAGCATAGGGCCAGTCAGCACTGTCCAGACAGAGGGTCACGGGTCCTGGATCCTGATAGGACAGCTCAGTGCAGTATAAAATCTCCTCCTACAAGCTTTACTAGGAACTGATAGACGTCACAAGGCTGCTATATACTATATATATATATATATATATATATATATATATATATATATATATATACTGCTGATGAGAAAAGGTATTTAGCAGTTTATAATTAATAAAATACAGGCGGTTACTAACTTCCCACTTACAGTACAAACGGCTCCTACTTACAAACGGAAGGAGACAACAGGAAGTGAGAGGAAATCTACCCCTAGGAAGGGAAATTCATTCCTGTAAGCGTTATTATGGGAAAAAGGTACCTCCTCTGACGCTTTATAACCAAGGCATGTTTCAACAACCTAAAATTTCCAAAATCCAATTGGGACAGAAAGTGAGGTAAAACCTTCTGAACAGGGGCACAGACAGCAAAACAAACATTACAGGGGTGATAACCCTTCCCTATGGTATCCAAAAAGCTTAAAAATAGTTTTTTTAGCTGGAGCTACACTTAAAAAATGTACCTGTTCCAACTTACAAATAGATTCAATACAAGAACAAACCTACAGACCCTATCTTGTTGGTAACCCGGGGACCGCCTGTAATTGCATTTCCATGTTTTGTGTACTGTGCAAGATCAGATATAGTGAACGCCGGGTCCTGGGTTTAGTAACACTTTAAGTCCAGGTTCCTCAAGGCTCTCAGTCAAGCACATGCTGAGGCCTGACAATAACAACTCTTCAGTAGCACAGTCTGCCTCCCAGGGGCAGAGGCCCCAGGACATGGAGCTCTGGACATGCCTTCCCAAACATATATCTCCTCCTCTGGGCACCCCCTCCCAGGGATTGGCTGAGGTCAGATAAATATTTATAGCCCAAAGATGTATCTTCCCACTCTATTTCTGGGAGCTTCCTGCAGAAACAGGCAGGATCAATCAACCCAGGTTTGGGGATAGACCTACAACAGAGCCAAAAACTAAAATGATCCAGCCGAGTGCTATAGGAAGCACTTCTTATTTTAAAATATTTAAACATTTTTGGGATGTTCTTTGTTAGACTAACTTTGGTTCTCAATACATTTTTCTGTAAGGTCCCAAAACATTTGCTTTGCAGCTTTTACTATTTGTTTGGTAACATATTGCTGTCTTTTTTGCTTTTAGAAAGTCCTACCACGCAAATTATTTTTCCACAGATTATTTTCCATCCAACTTCGCTTAACTTCACTTTTCTGCCACAGAGTAGTCATCTGTTGGTCACTCATGTTTTTCTTTGCACAGCATTCTGTTTCAGATTTATAGTCCCTCTGCAACACTGCTTGATGTCCCTTTCTTCTGAACATTCTGCGGTCCTCTTATCTCTACACATCAAGACTGCTGAGAAACATAGGCATAACATACATAAAATGTACCAAGATGTAAACAACTGTAGTACCTTGCCCTTTCCCCGCCAATAAATAACTCTGAGACTGCTCTGGTTAGAAAGACAAGGCCATTGCTTTATTGGTTTGCAATAGCATAAACATACTAAACATAATGATGAATAGCAGAAGAACTTAAAGTGGAGGGCCACCCTAAAATAAAAAATTGCATTAATATTCTAAAAAAAAATAAAAAAAAAAAAAAAAAAAATTAAGTTACCTGAAACCCCTGTTGCTGGGCAGTCTTCCTAATTTGCCTCTTCCTATTCCGCGGTGCTTCCTCCTCTTCGGCAAGCGGCCCCGTTGCCTTCTGGGACATGTGCGTGTCCCAGAAAACAACGGGGCCATTCACAAAGCGCTGTGCAACTCGCGCATGTGCAGTAGGAAACGGGCAGTGATGCCGCAAGACTCCACTGCCTGTTTCCCTTTGTTAAGATGGGGGTTTCCGGCAGCCAATCCGATGGATGGATCGGCCTCGGGGGGGCCAACATCGCGGGCTCGCTGGACAGGTAAGTGTCCTTATTAAAAGTCAGCAGCTACAGTGTTTGTAGCTGCTGACTTTTAAAAAAAAAATTGCAGCCGGAACACCCTTTTAACTGCTGAGAATCATAATCCCAGCCACCACCATAGATAATTAATCACTTCAGTAATCCCCTACCCCCAAATAAAACATCAAATAAATTGTCTTTGGTAGGGCAAGGCTAGAGATTTATTGAATTTAAACAACTCTTTATTGAACAGACATAACCCAATATAAATCTGCGAGCACCCAATATCATCATAACAGTATGTTGCCTAAATACCTATCTTCACAATAACTTTCAGACAGATGTCCAACAGACCAAAGATCTTAGAGGGCTTAAAGTCAGAACCATTCAAAGCTGGCAAGCCAAAACTGCCATTAAAGCTGTGATGAACTCTTGATAGGTAGAGCGAGTGGGCACGATCAGGCTTGCTGGTCGGGTGTCAGGATGTCAATAGTCCCACCCCTAATTCAGTTAAACAGCTTCCTCGTCCCCTCCCCTCCTCTACACTTAGCCATTTATTGGAGGCATGAGGTAGGGAGGAGGTGCAAAGCTACTATTTCTTAATTGCCATGATTGTAGGAAGATAAGGAGTGAACAGCAGGAAGACCTCATCCGAACGCTGCTGCTCTTTCATAGTCCAGTCAGCGAGCAGGGGGTGGTGAGAGCACTGTATTCCTTAACTGTAAGCGGTGTCAAATATTTAAGAAATTGGAAAGGGTATATGGGATTTTTAAGGTGCCAAATTCGAACAAAATAATTTTATAAAAGTAGACATTTATTCAAACATTAAAAACAGACATACAAAGAAGAAATATTGATATTACAGTACTAATACATGTGCTGACTGATTTCATCCCTACATGTTTCGCCTTGATAATTGCCTTCTTTAGGAGATATAATTGGTATCAGGCACAATAAGCACTAGAAGTAAACAGAATTTTTTTAAAAACAGAACAATCAACAATTACAAAAATATTACAATATATGAATATATACAATCTAGACAGATTGAAAAAAAACATTCATCGACTGAGAAAATGCACAGCACCAAAGCCATCATTGGTCATAATATTTACCTGTATATTCAAAAACTATTTGCATATAAATTGAGGCTCCAGAATCATGGGGATATGAACAATCGGATCATGCGGTAAAGCCATAGAGGGGGGGTGTATCTAGAGTACAGCCACTGGTAAAGGTCCAGGAACTAAGGGGTGAGGTGATGAACAAAATTAGACATTAGGGCAACAGACAATCCCCAATCAAAATTAGACCAGAACAGGTTAAATATAATATAGCTTTTACCCTATGCCAGCGATACTTTGCTATAATCACAGGTTTGACAGATTATTCACCACCAACTCCGCAACAGGAATGGATAAAGATGACGAGAAAGATAAGATGAACTCATTTCTAAATTGTCATAAAGTCAAATCATGACCCCTTAATCAGAAAGATAGTAAACCGAATCAGTATTAAGTTCCAATAGTCAAACAAACAGCAACAAACGCTGATCAACAGTAATAGAGTTACCTTTAGTCCGACATTCACCAATACATCTTTCCTCTTGCCATGCTGGACCGCAAATAATGACCAAAAAGTGGGCTGTTTATATACCCCCCTCCACCCTCAAACTAAATGGCCACTTGGCACCAAAATTCAAAGGGTGAGGACGCTCAGTGACCGCAAAATGGCACGACCGAGGTCGCACCGGATATGACGTCATTACCGCGGGAACGCCAACCGGGATGTGACACCTGAAAGATGGCAGCAGACCGGATGTGATGTAAAAACAACAACAAAACCAGAAATGTCAGCAGCAAGTCAGGCAAACACTGCAGGAAATGACGCAAGGATGTATAAAAACATCCGAACCCAAGAAATAACAAAAAGGCAGGCCAAATAAAGACGCTTTCAACTGGGAATAGAAAGTATATCACAATTAGACCGGGCCTAATAAAAGGCAAACCAACTAAAGGGGACACAGGTCAGCCAGAGGGTATTGGCGCCACCCAGTGGAATCCAACAGGATTACACCAAAAATAACGCCCTGGGTGTCCCTATGGCTACCAAATCCGACAAGATCCCCATGATAATGATTAAAAAGGATATGATGTTTTAAAAAAATAAACATTCAAGGTATTGTCTACCAATAGGGACAAAAACTTGAAGACAAGAAGTAATACAATTTAACAAATGAACGTAAAAGGATAATATATTAATAAACCATTAAATTGACCAAAGATGACATAAGGATACAATGCAGATCATCAATCGAGATTCCAAAAATAGATAATAGGCAATTATGCATTTGGATTCTCTAAACATCAAACTATAAAAAGAATGATATAAAGCAATCTTATATTCTCCATATTTGAAGAGCATGGCAAACTCGTTTTAGAGGAATGGCTTGTAGCTGATGGATTCGTTAAAATCTGGATGGACAGTGGCTGCCAGAGAATGAATCCATCTTGTCTCCCGCTGAAAGAGGGTCCTATCAAGGTCATTACCCCTGTCATGAGTCGGTAAGTATTCAAGTGCAAAAAATTTAATTTTAGAAACCTGAAAGGAATAATAGAGTCACATATGACGACTAATAGGAGTCTCCATTCTTTTCTTTTGAACAAGAGAAACATGATCTCTAATTCTGTGAAAAAATGGTCTTTTAGTTTTTCCTACATAGAATGCTTGACAATCACATACCATGTAGTAAACCACACCAATCGCTTGACAATTCACAAAAAAGTGAGGTTTGTAAATCCTTCCATTTGGCAGAGCCAGCTTGGCAGAATTAATTAGAAATCTGCAGAATTCACGTCTGCCGCATGGAGCAGTTCCCCTACAACTTGGTCCTCCCTGTCTGGGCATCAAGTGGCTATGAACCAATTGATGCTTTAAGGATCTAGACTTCCTGTAAGTGATCTGCGGATATGGGTTAACATACTTTAAGATCACATCATCAGTAGCCAAGAGATGCCAGTACTTCTGAATTATGTAGCGAACCTTGTCATGTTCCCCAGCAAATCTTGTAATTAATGGTACCTTTTGTTCCTCTTTAGGGGTTTTCTAAACATGTATTAATTCCAACCTGTTCCTTGACTTGGCTCTACGATAAGCTTTCTTTAGGCAGGAGCGGCTATAGCCCCTGTCCGTCAGACGGGACCGTAGAGCTCCGGCTTCAAATTCAAAATCCTCCTCACGGCTACAATTTCTTTGTAATCTGAGGTACTGGCTATATGGAATACTTTGAACTAAGGGTCTAGGGTTTTCTAAATAAAGAAGACCCTATCGTATCATCAGAATTTATGAAGATCGAGATATCAAGGAAATTGATCGACTTTTGATTATGTGTCATGGTAAATTTTAAATTATACTGATTGCTCTCCAATTTAGCCATAACGAGGAGAAGCTGATCCCTGGTACCAGTCCAAATGACAAAAATGTCATCAATAAACCGACACCAAATAAGTACATTTTCAAAGAAATCTCGAAATTCATTAGAGGAGAAAATTTCACGCTCCCACCCCCCCATGTACAAATTGGCGTATGATGGGGCACATTTAGTCCCCATCGCCACACCCTGTACCTGGAGGTAGTGGGAGTGGTCAAAAATGAAGATATTGTTAGTCAGGACAAAAAAGAAGCAGGCTGGAAACAAATTAATTATAGGAATTGGCCCTAGGGCCTCGCTCAGATAAAAAAACCCTCCACAACTTTAACCCCCAATTTATGAGGAATAGAGTTATAGAGGGCCTCAACATCAATGGCCACCAGCCAAGAACAATCAGGAACGCAGATACCATCCATGGATCTAAGGAGATCAGCAGTATCCTGGATATAGGAACTTAAAGATTTGACATCAGGACGTAAATAGTCATCTATTAATTTGCTAGCAGGTTCAGTTAAACAGCCATTGCCCGATACAATGGGATGGCCTGGGGGAAATTTGGCATTTTTCTGTATCTTGGGTAGGGCATATAGTGCAGGAAGTCTAGGAGTGTTTACAGTCAAAAATTCTAAGGTCTTCTGGTCAATCATGCCCTTATTAAAGGCCCGGGTGACCAGAATTCGATATTTGGTTTCAGCATAGTTTACCTGTGCTAAAGGTATAGGCTTATACCAGGAACGGTTCAAGAGGAGATCCATAACCATAGTTTTGTATTGATCAAGATTCATTACGACAATGTTTCCTCCTTTGTCAGAGGGTTTGATGATAATCTGATCATTTTGTTTTAAAGGGGTAAAGCCTTCCATTGTGAAGGACTAAGATTGGTTGAACCGTTTCCATTTGGTAGTTTGAATTTCTTTAGTTACCTGTTGAGTGAAAGCCCAAATGTTAGGATTACCATGAAGCAAGGGAAATGATCTTGATTTAGGTTTATAATGATAGGGTGGCAGAAAGGATCTCTCAGACAGTGTATCCAAAGATGGATTCAAAAGGGGCTCCTCTAGGGGTTCATCAAAAGGATTGGTCTCCTCCCATAGTTCCATGAGATCATCCAAGGCCTTGATCTCATTAATTATTTTGCCAAAAGGCGTCAGGGGCAATTCCAGAGGGAGGGCCCCTGGCGTCTTTATTAAAAATAACTTTAAACAATTTTCTGGCAAACAAATTCACATCCTTTATAAGCTTGAAAGCGTCAACCTCCTGATCAGGACAAAACGTCAAGCCCAAACTAAAAACTTGAGTCTGATCCATTGATAGGGAAAATGAAGATAAATTAATTACTTGGAAGCTATTTTGCTTGCCATTTTTGCAATTGATGTGTTAGGCCCTCTCACACTGGGGCGGTGGGGGCGTCGGCGGTACAACAGCGCTATTTTTAGCGCTGCTGTACCGTTGTTCTTGCAGCTGTATTCGGCCACTAGCGGTGCGGTTTTAACCCCCGCTGGTGGCCGAAAAAGGGTTAAAATCACTCGTACAGCGCGGTATAGCCGCGCTGTCCCATTGATTTCAATGGGCAGGAGCGGTGAAGGAGCGGTGAATACACCGCTCCTTCACCGCTCCAAAGAAGCGGTTTGCAGGACTTTTTTCACCGTCCTGCCAGCGCACCGCTTCAGTGTGAAAGCCCTCGGGCTTTCACACTGAACAAACAGCGGAGGCTGTTTAGGGGCGGTTTGCAGGCGGTATTTTTAGCGCAAACCGCCCCAGTGTGAAAGGGGTCTTAGAAATGGTTTGGCTTACTTTAGATGCAGCCAAAGAATTTAAAGTGGAAACTGAAGAAACGGAGTGACCATCACCAGAAATAGTGGAAGAAGGTGCAGGGTGCGTGCCTTTGGTCTGAGAATGAAGACTAGAACGTGAGTGATCTCGTGGAGTGCATTTAGAGGCTGAAACATTCGATGCTGGGCGATCTGTTTTACGTTTCTGTGAGCCACTCGCTGAGTATTGTGTGGGTCCTGCTTGGGATCAGAATATAGAAGACAACGATGATTCATCGGAATCAGTGGGATCTTGATATGAATTATTTGTTTTTTTGGGAAAAAGGTCTATTCTTCCTTCTTCTATTTTCAGACCACTGATAAGCAATATTAGTCATCATCTATAATCTGAATCTCTTTGGAATAGCTACAGCAAAGGGATTCCATCATCCTCAGTGAACACAACTGAAGATTTTCCTCCCAATCCTGTTTAAAGTCAGAATCAATTTTAAATAAATTCATAAAAATCTGTATCCTGAGTCCCCAAGGAACTATCTTGTCTTCAATATATTTCTGGAAATGTTTATTATTCCCGAAAATGCAAGCTTTTTTTTTTCCAACAATCTTTTTAAACTCGAGAAGAAACGGTCTAATATGATACCCCCAAAGGAGGCACCCTGAGCTTGATGAATTTTGTCCATCAAGCCATCAAAAGCCACCCCCCTATATGTAGCCATGATCAACAATAGGAAGTTAGCAAAGATTAGTTCAAAACACAAAAACATCTGTATTTAAACATTTGGACAATTGTAAAGAACAGATGATAAGCTAAACAGTTAAATGGGTGTTTCCCACCTGATAAATCCAGAGGAGAAAGGGTATTTTCCCTATCATCTAAAAGATATAGGACCACATCCCTTAGAAAATATTTAATAAATTGAAAAGGGTATATGGGATTTTTAAGGTGCCAAATTAGAACAAAATAATTTTATAAAAGTAGAAATTTATTCAAACATTCTCTGGCGGCCACTGTCCATCCATTTTTGAACAAATCCATCAGCTACAAGCCATTCCTCTAAAACGAGTTTGCCATGCTCTTCAAATATTGAGAATATAAGATTGGTTTATATCAATTCCTAATTTATAGTTTGATGTTTAGAGAATCCAATTGCATAATTGTCTATTATATATTTTTGGAATCTCGACTGATGATCTGCATTGTATCCTTATGTCATCTTTGGTCAATTTAATGGTTTATTAATATATTATCCTTTTATGTTCATTTGTTAAATTGTATTACTTCTTGTTTTCAAGTTTTTGTTCGCCTTTGAAATTAAAGACATCCATTTTACTTAAGAAAAATAATACATACGGATACAGCGTACACTAGTCCACAACTCAATGGGGTGTGGCACCGATACAAATATAACTTCAGATTTTATAAAGAAATCACAGAATGATTGTCTATGTATGGCATGGTCCCAAAGCACAAGTCAACCTTAAATAATTATTTCTACATTACATATGGTCATCTTGACCTCTGGGTTATGAGTAATTTTACTTGTCATACTATATCAATCTTATGATTACACAAGATTACATAAGAGGGGTTCATCCAAAAGGGACTTTTTGTGATAATAGCTCTTTCCCAGAAAAGGAACGATGTACAGCCAAACTAGCACACACATCACTTGGCAGCACATTGCTATTCCTTCAACACAACAGTGTTGCCTAATACCTAAGAATAAGAAACATTATTTTTAAAATATATATTTTTTTTTAGACGCAAACAGTTCAATATAAGAGGGAACTCTGCAGGAGTCTTCCAGAAGATTCATAATTCCAGACCCCAGATATTCTGTATCTTAACAGCCCCTCCTGTTGTTCGAATTCTTCGGTATTAGACTTCCTCTGTGTCTTTAGACTTCCTCTGTATCTTTAGGTCGTCCTTCAGGTATAAAGGCCACCATCTCATTGGCAGTCATCATGCTTGACGTTGAGGGCTCAGAAGGACGAGTATTAGTATAAGCATTTGTGATTATTTTCAAACAACATTTGCACATTATTGGTGCACATTTGATTATAAGGATTATAAGTACAATAAATGCAACTATATATAATATACCGTGTAATATGCCAGAAAGCCAACCTCCAAGTCCTGAAAACCAGTTGAGGGGATTGAGCCATGAGAGCCAGCTCTCTCCACTTTTTCTATATGGGAAATGGCGGCATCTTCAGCCTTAGTATCATTTCCGATGTAATTGCAACATGCTGTTCTCACTATGGCACACATTCCTCCCTGACTGGCCATAAGATAATCCAACACTCCAACACATCGGTGTTGAAGTAACTTCTTTTTTATCATCTTTAGTTCAGTAGTAAGAACTACAAAGTTTTTGTCATATAAAGTAGTAATATTACCCATCAGTTCTGCCAAATTGATGATAAAACTAAGGATTAATGCAACACCTGTTTACCCATGGTATAGAGAACAGAGGTTTAATTACAATAACATGTGATGCAACATCACTTCTCTCATCATCATTAGTCTGGGAATTCTCTGGTACAGTATGTTGGTGGGTAACTGAACAACCTCGGCCTCATCATTATAATCTAAAGTGGTAACCTGTGGATAATATAATTTACGTAGTGTGTCATTGTGGCATTGACAATTTTAGAGCATGACATGTTTGGTATCTATTTACTCGGCGTAACATCATCTTTTATATTTTACCAAACAATTGGGTTTTATAATGTGTTTTTGTGCATTAAAATTAAAGTGAATTTTTTTCAAAAAAACTACATTTGAAAAGCCGCTGTGCACATAACGTGTCTCAAAAAATTGCAACACCCACCATTTTATTCCCTAGGGCCTCTGCTTTAAAAATAAATATAATGTTTGGGGGTTCTAAATAATTTCCTAGCAAAACTCATATATGCATGTATACTGATTTTTACATGTATGTGAGAAGTGTCAGAAAAAGGCCTGGTCTTCAAGTGGTTAAAAAAAAATGCTGCGGCCCATACCATTCAAAAACAACAGTTGGAATCTTCATGGCAATGTACAAAGTCACAAATTGTCCTTTACTACTATATGGCCAAATATATGTGAACATCACATTGAAATGAGCTTGTTGGACATCCCATTTCAGAACCATGAGCCATGAGCATTAATACAGGATCTCCTTTGCGGAGTTCCGCTTAAAAAAAAATTAAAAGTCAGCAGCTACAAATACTGCAGCTGCTGACTTAATAATCGGACACTTATCTGTCCCAGGTCCAGCGATGTGGGGGGACGAAGCCCCGCTGGTCTCCCTCTCCCCTCTGCAGCACCAGCATAGTCACTGTGGGTGCCAGGCTGTGGCTTCACATCCGGGCATGCACTGCGCATGCATGAGTTGCGCGGCGCGCAGTGTCTGGCCGGGCAATCATCTGGGACCTGTGACGTGTCCCATATTATTCCTGAGAGGGAGGGGGGAGGTGATCTCCCTTCCAGTGCCGTGGTGCGCCGGGAGGAAGTGGGAGCTGGAATCCTCTAAAAAGAGGGTAACCTCTCCCCCCCCAAATGTGGCATGTCAGGGGGTCACCTTCCCTTAAAGTAGAAGTTCGATTTTTGGGTGGAACTCCGCTTTAACACAACCTATCTGTGGAAGTTTGTACCCATTCATCAAATTTAGGTATTTTTTTAGATCAGGTACTGATTTTGAACAAGAAGACTTGCTCATGGCTCAGCATTCCAATTCATCCCAAATGTGTTCAGTACAGTTGAGGTCAGGGCTCTGTGCAGATCACCAGAGGCGGCTCTTTAACCGCTTGCCGACCAGCCGCCGTCATTATACTGCGGCAGGTTGGCACAGCTGCGGGAATCGCCGTAGGTGTACGTCAGCCACTGTAAGAGTGATAATGGGCCTGCGGCACGATGCCAGAACTGATGCGTGTGGCTGGCGGATGCGATGTCTGCCGGCCACCCCCGATTGCTCCTCAGAGAGACAGAACGGGGATCTGTGTATGTAAACAAACAAATCCCTGTTCTGACAGGGGAGTAGAGAGAGATCTGCTGTTCCTAGTGATCGATAACAGAGATCTCTCTCCTCCTCCAGTCAGACCCCTACCCCCACAGTTAGAAACACCTCCCTAGGGAACACTTAACCCCACTGATTGCCCCCTAGTGTTAACCCCTTCCCTGCCAGTGACATTTATACAGTAATCAGTGGCTATTTTTAGCTCTGATCGCTGTATAAATGTCACTGGTCCCAAAAAAGTGTCAAAAGTGTCCGATCTGTCGCAGTCCCGCTAAAAAACGCAGATTGCCGCCATTACTAGTAAAAAATAAAGAAATAATAAAAATTACATTAATTTTATCTCCTATTGTGGATGCTATAACTTTTGCACAAACCAATCATTATATGCTTATTGCATTTTCTTTTACCAAAAATATGAAGAAGAGTACATATTGGCCTAAACTGATGAAGAATTTTTTTTTTTTTCATTTTTTTTGGATATTTATTAAGGCAAAAAGTAAAAAATATTGTTTTTTTTTTTCAAAATTCACTCCTCTTTGTTTATAGCGCAAAAAATAAAAAACGCAGAGGTGATCAAATACCACCAAAAGAAAGCTCTATTTATGGTAAAAAAGGACATCAATTTTGTTTGGGTACAGCATCGCACAACCACGCAATTGTCAGTTAAAGCGACGAAGTGCCGGAACACAAAAAATGGCCTGGTCATTACGGGGGGCAAATCCTTCCGGTCCTTAAGTGGTTAATTAGGCAAATTAGTCAGTCGCCTTAGGCCTCATGCTCACAGGGGCCTCACAGCCAAAGAATTTGCCTAATGCATGTAGCGGGTGCCGCGGATCCCCCTCCCAATAGCTCTCCCTGCCGGCAAATGACAGGAGCAGGTCAGAGAGGAGACCTCCTTCACCCCCCTGCTTGAGCCGCCGCTGAAAGACTCAGGGGCTCTTTGTGTTTCCTGCCCATTCCCCCTTCCTCCTCCTGTCAGCAGGAGCTAGCATTATCTACTGCCATAATGGCCCTAATACTGCCTGCACACCCTATTCACAGCTGAAACGTGCACCAATGATTATGGATGAAGATTTAGCCCTGGTTCACACTGATGTGGGTTAGAAATCGTGCAAGTTCAGCTGAACCCGCACAATTTCAAACCAGCAATGCAGTCCAACTTTGGGGCAATTTGACAGACATCTGTGTGGGTTCATGTACAGATGTCTATTCAAATCGCCCCCAAAGTCGCCAAAAGTAGCACAGGAACTACTTTTGGGAATCAGTGTGGCGCCACAAAGTCGGCATCGCACCAATTCGGACGGTGCCATTACCTGCAATAGCCGTCGATTTGGCATGCGATTTGAAATGTCAAATCGCATGCCAAATTGGCTCAATGTGAACGTGAGCTTAGGACTAAAGACTGCCCTATAACTGTAGAGACCCCAGGGCTATGGCCGGAACTACCATAAGGCAGCTTAAGCAGCAAACTCAGGATGCCAGGATAGGGGGGCGGTAAAATCAGAATCGACAGCCACTTGCTGGGGATTCAGACTTTTACAGTGCTGCACCGGGAGTGTGTATACCAGTAAAGCCGACTGTCGCCTTTCATGTGGAAGTGTTACACGTGGCTTTGAAGTTGCCTATGACTTCCACCACTGCCGCAATATGCGACCCCCCCCACCATGTTTACTGGGCACCACTGTCCCACCTGCTGTCATGGCAGGTGGCACTGGGAAGGGCAGCGAGAGCTCAGTAGATCTTCGGCCACTCAGCCTACCTCCTGTACACAGATTGGGAAGAAGACTGGGGATAAGTAAACAAAAATCCTTGCACTGGCCCTGCGCAGTTTGTTGTTGCCATTTAAAGGGGAACCCCACTCGAAAACCCCTAGGAAACTGCTATTCCTTTAGACATGTACAGTTGTGTTGCTAAATATTGATTTAACTATTCTCATATTGATTTTTCTGCTATTGATATAGAGCTGTTTATATGGATATATTTTTTTACCTTTATTACCCGAGGTCAGTTCTACTCTGCTTGGTGAAGCTGCACTTTGTAATTTATGCAAGTTCTTAATTATAGTCAAATAGTGTTTACAACTAAGCAGGTGTGTACTCATATATTGCCTATATCCTACAGTAAGGTGAAAGGTACAATATGCTGGTGTTGCTACGTGTGTCTATAGTGATTCAATCAACCAGGTGTGTCAGAGGGGCTGAGGGTGCTCTTGGAGTGGAGGTGCAGAACAGGGAACCCAAAATTACCAAGCGGCTCCTTCAGGGGTAGCGCTACATGCATTACCCCAGTTTTGAGGGACAGGGGACCTTAATGCTCCTGTGTTCAGGCAGCGTTAAGAGCCCTGTCTCACTTAAGCGTGCCGAACATCTAATTTACAGCACTTTATTTTAGAGGTGAGTGGCAGGACATCTTAATGCTGAGCCCTGTCACACTCACTTCTTGCATAATCTAAGACTCCTGGAGTTCCGCCCGCCAGCCAATGAGGAGTGATGTTGCGTCCGCGCACGTCACCCCTCCGATCCACCGCACAAGGATCTCAATCTTGGAAGGCCTGCTGCGTAGCTGATGGGCATCAGTGATGATGATGGGCATAATGTTTAGATTTTGCCTAAGGCCTCACAAAGCCTAGAGCCGCCTCTGAAGCTCACTGATGCTCTTCCACATCAAACTCATTAAACAATGTATTCTTTATGGTGTTGGATTATTGACTTTGTGTGCAGTCATGCTGGAACAGAAAAAGGTCCTTCTCCCATTTGTAGTACACATTTGTAGCATTAATAGTACACTTGACTCAAAACACTTGAGATCAAAAATTTTGAGGGGTGTCCACATATTTTTGCCCATTTAGGTGGCCTTGATGATCAGATGTCCATTAACTTTTAGCCCAACGATCCTGTAAGATTGTCAACCAAGGTGTTAAATGTCCATTTCTAGCAGCAACTGTTTGTTTACTAAAAAGAAAGGTGTCAGTCCCTCACGCAGTTGATTGAGTTCCGTTCGCAGACTCTCCTCTCCAAACATTATGCAGATTATGCTCTGTCCAGCAGGCAGGGACTTTATACACAACTTAAGTTGTTGTACGACATGCATCTTAGTGCTTTCTGGGTCAATGCCAAACAAGTCAATGTCAAATCGATAAGTGCTTTCTGCATAAGGCACTGGGTATGCTGGAGTACCAAGGCTGAGGAACCCAACAGAAGAGGGTGGTAGGGATGGTGATCCTCCACTCACTTTGTTTTCATGGTTAATTTGATGTCCTTCTGCATTGTTGCTTGTACATTGTGCTTGTGAGTAGATCCAAGTGATTTTCTTTTCAAAGAGCATTTCCAAATTGGACTTTTGGGTGGTAAGTGGAAGCCATCCCTGCATCAAGAGACCCCCAGGAAGCAGATCTTCTGCAGTCTTTGTCCCATCAAATAGTTTGAGAACCTCGGCAGGTTCCAGAATGGTGTAATTATTCGACTGGCCCACACTGTCCAGACGAGCCTCCAATAATCCAATGGCTTCTTCAAGCTGGTCAGAGGGAAGCATCATACATACCACAGCCTGGTGAAGAAAAAAGAATGAATGCATTGGCATATATGAAGGCTTTAAAGTGGTTCTAAAGCCAAAAGTTTTTTACCTTAAAGTGGAAGTAAGCCTTTTTTACTTGTACCTACAGGTAAGCCTATGATAAGGCTTACCTGTAGATTATACAGGATTTATATAGCGCCAACAGTCCAACAGTTTGTGCAGTGCTTTACAACATGAGGACAGACAGTACACTTACAATACAAATCAATACAGGAGGGATCAGAGGGCCCTGCTCGTTAGATCTTACAATCTAGACGGGAGGGTCAAGTGGAAACAAAAGGTAATAACTGTGGGGGATGAGCTGATGGAGAAAATGAAAATACAGTTGTTAGGTGTGGGTAGGGTGGGCTTCTCTGAAGAGAAGGGTTTTCAGGGATCGTCTAAAAGCTAAAAGAGTAGGAGATAAGCAGACAGATTGGGGTAAGACATTCCATAGGATTGGAGAGGCTTTGGAAAAGTCCTGGAGGCGAGCATGGGAGGAGGTGACGAGAGAGCTAGAGAGCAGGAGGAATTGAGAGGAATGAAGAGAACAAGTAGGTTGGTACTTAGAGACTAGGCTAGTGATGTAGCTGGGGTTAAATTGTGGATGGCTTTGTAAGTAGTTGTTAGTATTTTGAATTTAATTTGTTGGTTGAGCGGAAGCCAGTGGAGGGATTGACAGAGATGGGTAGCAGACACAGAGTCATTGGTAAGGTGGATGAGTCTGACAGCAGCATTCATGATGGATTGAAGAGGTGATAGATTATGTAGAGGTAAGCCAATGAGAAAGGAGTTGCAGTAGTTAAGGCGAGAGATGACCAGCGAGTGAATTAAGAGCTTTGTTGTGTCATTGGTTAGAAAGATGTTGCGGAGGTTGAGGTGACAAGTTTTGGACAGTGATTGGACGTGGTGCTTAAAGGAGAGTTCAGAATCCAGAGCTACACCTAGAACCTTGGCATGTGGGGATGGGCTTATAGTTGTGAAATCAGTTTTGACAGAGAGATCAGGGGAAGGGGAAGGGGCATATGGGGGAGGAAAAAATATAAGTTTGGTTTTGGATAGATTGAGTTTGAGGAAGTGGTGTGACATCCAGACTGATATATCTAATAGAAAATTAGTGATGCGTAAGGAGACAGAGGGAGTGAGCTGAGGGGTAGAGAAATAGATTTGTCTGTCGTCAGCGTAGAGGTGGTATTGGAAGCCATGGGAGGCTATCAGCTGACCCAGAAAGGAGGTGTAGATTGAAAATAGGAGAGGTCCAAGAACAGAACCTTGGGGGACCCCAACAGACAAAGGAAGAGGAGAAGAGGAAGTAGAGTTGTAAGAAACGCTAAAGGTGCGGTTGAATAAGTAGGAAGAGAACCAGAGAAGAGTACAGTCATGGAGACCAAAGGCGTGGAGTTATTTGAGGAGGAGGGGGTGGTCAACCGTATCAAAGGCAGCAGAGAGGTCCAGGAGTAGGAGTACAGAATAGTGTTGGGTGATGAGTGCATGGGGTACAGGTAAATGATGGAGGCCAGGGGTTTGGCGATATATCTCCAGAGGTTAGGAGAAGCAGGAGGGTGAAGGAGGTAATATGGGAGTGGGATTTATATGAAGGGACATGCCTCAGGGTCCTGGAGATTTTTTGTGTGTATGGATTTAGAATTAGCAGGAGTTGGTGGGTGCAGTAATAAGGAGAGGATAGAAGTGAGGGTGATAGATATATATATATATATATATATATATATATATATATATATATATATATATATATGCTGTGGGGGGGGGAGAAGAGGGGTGAAGGAGAGATAGTTTAAGGATAGAGGACAGAGTTGTCAAAAGGAGTGGTAGAGAGTGCATGTTACAAGGAGAAAGCTGAAGGGGTAAACAAGGTCACCTGATGTCTGTGCAGTGTTTTTCAAATTATTTTCATGTGTTTATTTGCTTTGTGAATTTGCTGAACTGCAGAGTCAGAAGTGCTCCCACTTATAGAAATAGTCCCACTTTGAGAAAGAGCCCCAGTTGAAAATGTGCCCCCTGCAAATGCTCCCCCCAAAAGAAGCTTATATTTTTACTGATAGGGATGGAGATGGGTGCATTTCAACTATCAATCATGAGGTAATAAAGGTTGACTGGTTAAAAGGACAAAATTCTTACTTCAGAAACAGACTAGCAAGAGGGCACTAAAGATAATGGGCCATCATTTTGGGTAAGACAAGGGAGATAATAAAGCATTGTAATGTGGACAGGTCTACAGACAGTTAAGCAAAAATAACATACCAGTAGGAATGAGCCGAACACCCCCCCTGTTCGGTTCGCACCAGAACATGCGAACAGGCAAAAAATTTGTTTGAACACGCGAACACCGTTAAAGTCTATGGGACTCGAACATGAATAATCAAAAGTGCAGATTTTAAAGGCTTATATGCAAGTTATTGTCATAAAAAGTGTTTGGGGACCTGGGTCCTGCCCCAGGGGACATGTATCAATGCAAAAAAAGTTTTAAAAACGTCAGTTTTTTCAGGAGCAGTGATTTTATTAATGCTTAAAGTGAAACAATAAAAGTGTAATATTCCTTTAAATTTGGTACCTGGGGGGTGTCTATAGTATGCCTGTAAAGGGGCGCATGTTTCCCGTGTTTAGAACAGTCTGACAGCAAAATGACATTTTAAAGGAAAAAAAGTCATATAAAACTACTCGCGGCTATTAATGAATTGTCTGTCCGACAATACACATAAAAGTTCATTGATAAAAACGGCATGGGATTTCCCCACAGGGGAACCCCAAACCAAAATTTTTTTAAAAAATGGCGTGGGGGTCCCCCTGAATTCCATACCAGGCCCTTCAGGTCTAGGATATATATTAAGGGGAACCCAGCGCCAAAATTTTTAAAAAAATGGCATGGGGGTCCCCCTCAAAATCCATAAATCCATACCAGACCTGAATTTTAAGGGGAACCCCGCGCCAAAATAAAAAAAATGGTGTGGGGTCCCCCCAAAAATCCATACCAGATCCTTATCCGAGCATGCAACCTGGCAGGCTGCAGGAAAAGAGGGGGGATAAGAGAGCGCCCCTCCCCCTTAACCGTACCAGGCCACATGCCCTCAACATTTGGAGGGTGCTTTGAGGTAGCCCCCCAAAGCACCTTGTCCCCATATTGATGAGGACAAGGGCCTCATCCCCACAACCCTTGGCCGGTGGTTGTGGGGGTCTGTGAGCAGGGAGCTTATCGGAATCTGGAAGCCCCCTTTGACAAGGGGACCCCCAATTCCCCCCCGTGTGAAATAGTAATGGGGTACAAAAGTACCCCTACCATTTCACAAAAAAGTGTCAAAAATGTTAAAAATGACAAGAGACAGTTTTTGACAATTCCTTTATTTAAAGTCTTCTTCTTTCCATCTTCTTCGGGGTCTTCTTCCTTCCTTCATCCTTTGGTTTCTTCCTCCATCTTCTTCTTCCTCTGGTTCTTCCTCCGATCCTCTGCTTTTTGCTCCAGCGTTCTCGTCCGGCATCTTCCTCCACGGCGTCTTCTTCAACGCTTCGTTCTTGGGCTGCTCCGCATCCATGGGAGGCTCCCGCTGTGTGACGCTTCTCTTCTTCTGACACTTCTTATATAACAAGGGCGGGGCCACCCGGTGACCCCGCCCCCTCTGACGCAAGGGGACTTGACAGGGACTTCCCTATGGATTTTCCCATGACTTCAGAAGGGGGGCGGGAGCTGCAGTAGGAAGGACGAAGACCCGAAGAAGATGGAAAGAAGAAGACTTTAAATAAAGGAATTGTCAAAAACTGTCTCCTGTAATTTTTAAAATTTTTTACACTTTTTTGTGAAATGGTAGGGGTACTTTTGTACCCCATTACCATTTCACACAGGGGGGGCAGGATCTGGGGTCCCCTTGTTGCAGACCCCCACAACCACCAGCCAAAGGTTGTGGGGATGAGACCCTTGTCCTCATCAACATGGGGACAAGGTGCTTTGGGGGGCTACCTCAAAGCACCCTCCCAATGTTGAGGGCATGTGGCCTGGTACAGTTCAGGAGGGGGGGGCGCTCTCTCGTCCCCCCTTCTTTTCCTGCGGCCTGCCAGGTTGCGTGCTCGGATAAGGGTCTGGTATGGATTTTTGAGGGGACCCCACGCCATTTTTTTTTTAATTTTGGCGCGGGGTTTCCACTTAAAATCCATACCAGACCCTTCGGTATGGATTTTGAGGGGGACTCCCACGCCATTTTTTAAAAACATTTTGGAGCGGGTTCCCATTAATATCCATACCAGACATGAAGGGCCTGGTATGGAATGTAAGGGGACCCCCCACGCCATTTTTTTTTTAAATTTAGGTTCGGGGTTCCCCTGTGGGGAAATCCCATGCCGTTTTTATCAATGAACTTTTATGTGTATTGTCAGACCGACAATTCATTAATAGCCGCGAGTAGTTTTAAATGACTTTTTTTCCTTTGAAATGTAATTTTGCTGTCAGACTGTTCTAAACATGGGAAACATGCGCCCCTTTACAGGCATACTATAGACACCCCCCAGGTACGAAATTTAAAGGAATATTACACTTCTATCGTTTCACTTTAAGCATTATTAAAATCACTGCTCCCGAAAAAACGTCAGTTTTTAAAACTTCTTTTTGCATTGATACATGTCCCCTGGGGCAGGACCCAGGTCTCCAAACACTTTTTATGACAATACCATGCATATAAGCCTTTAAAATTAGCACTTTTGATTTCTCCCATAGACTTTTAAAGGGTGTTCCGTGGCTTTCGAATTTGCCGCGAACACCCCAAATTGTTCGCTGTTTGGCGAACTGGCAGACAGCCGAATGAGCCGATGTTCGAATCGAACATGAGTTCGACTCGAACTTGAAGCTCATCCCTACATACCAGCAATTATTAAATAGACATAAGCAAAGCAGATAGCAATGTTTCAGTTTTTGGGTGGAGATGTTGCAGTAACACATACCAGCAATTATTAAATAGACATAGGCAAAGCAGATAGCAGTGTTTAAGTTTTTGGGTGGAGATGTTTAGGTAGCACATACCTGTGGAATGATAGAAGAGATTTTCAGATGAGACATTCAGATGATGAGTGCAGAGTCAGAAGTGCTCCCACTTATGGAAATAGCCCCACTTTGAGAAAGAGCCCCAGTTGAAAATGTGCCCCTTGCAAATGCTTCCCCCCAAAAAAGCTTATATTTATACTGATAGGGATTGGGGATGGGTGCATTTCAATTATCAATCAGGAGGTAATAAAGGTTAGCTGATTAACAGGGCAATATTCTTACTTCAGAAACAGACTAGCAAGAGGGTACTAAAGTTAACGGGCCATAATTTTGGGTAAGACAAGGATGATAATAAAGCATTGTAATGTGGACAGGTCTATAGACGGTTAAGTAAAAATAACATACCAGCAATTATTAAATAGACATAAGCAAAGCAGATAGCAGTGTTTCAGTTTTTGGGTGGAGATGTTGCAGTAGCACATACCAGCAATTATTAAATAGACATAAGCAAAGCAGATAGCAGTGTTTCAGTTTTTGGGTGGAGATGTTTCAGTAGCACATACCTGTGGAATGATAGAAGAGATTTTCAGATGAGACATTCAGATGATGAGTGCAGGGTCAGAAGTGCTCACACTTACAAAAATAGCCCCACTTTGAGAATGAGCCCCAGTTGCTAATGTGCCCCCTGTCACTGGCCCATGTGCTCTGAAGGGGCGGTATACCCATGCCGCCTCTTCAGAGTTCTGTGCCACAGTCCGTGACTCCCACACGCATGCGCAGGAGTGACGGAAGGCAGGAAGACTGAGTGAAGATGGAAGCCGCTGTCTCCCTCCTCATTGGGCAGATTGATCGTAGCGGGAGCCATTGGCTCCTGCTGCTGTCAATCACACCTTAGTAGTGTGAAAGTCCCCTGAAGATTCTATAACCAAATGTTTATTTTGTGATCTTCTGTAATGAGAAGAGAACATGGGAATCTGTTTAATGGTAGGGAGAATCAGAACATAATAAATGAAAATAGGGCAGTGCAAGAAATATTAATGTATTAAAAAAACCTAAAAAAATATATAAAATAAGTCCAAATATATTTCCATAAAAAGTTCCTGAAAAAGATTCTGGTAGTGCCTAAAGATGGCACTTCAGGCAAGTCTATTTAAGTGCGGGAGATTAGCGTGGCTCCATACCCGCTGACGAAGTCCTACCCAGGACGTAATGCGTACAGTAGTAGGAGCCACGCATGACGTCACCCGCGCCCATCTTACTGGGGAAGATGTGTATACACAGAGCGCTCGTTTGTGCACTTGTGACAAGTGCAAGAATTGGCAGTGGATTTACATTTTTACATGATTATATGACAGAGAGCACTAGATTCTTTCTATTTGCTTTAATATTGATATCCACGATCCCACAGAGGAAGTGGCTGTCTCGGATCGACTCAGATATTAATATATGAATATTTCTTGCTCTGCACTAATTTCATTTATTAGCTTATTTGAAGGTGTTGTGTAATTGGCCTTGGGTGTTCATCTGCAATTATTAGTATTTACTCAGGATTGTTTGCGCTGATTATTTTTAGTTTATATATAGAATTAGAACATAAAAAGACCTTGGAGCTGATCACTCTATACTTCTTCAGCATGCTTGGTGGAGGGTTTTCTGCACGGGTCAAACGAATTCTTTTGACTTGTGGGTGATCAGAATGAAGTTTGTCTAGGATAAATTTCTCAATTATCCCAGCTACACCTTGTCCTCTCATCTGGGGGGCCACACGAAGACCTTGCACCACAGCTGTCTCACCGCCATCAGCCAACAAGAAGGACTCAAAGCCCACCTGAAGAAAAGACATCAACAAGATATGTTCAGCTGAAGAGAATTGGTTGGACAACAAGATGAATCGTGGTTTTATTTCTGACAGAAAATAATATGCGTGTCCAAAGTTTAGAACAATACCATACAATTCATAAATCACAATTCCCTGGAGTCCTGAATTACATGACGTCTGATGAGCAAATATCACTACAGGCAAATAATCAAGCATCAGAAGGTGATGTATTAGTGATAATCCTGACCTGATCATTCCTATTTGCAGCACCTTATAAAAAACTGTTGACTATTCACATTGTTTCCTGCTCCCCAGAGAAGGTTATAATTTATTTTACGTACAGCAATCATAAAAACTCTAGACATACACTATATAATTAAGAGTATGGTCCTCTCATCAAATTATTGAGTTGAGGTGTTTTCAATAAGCAGTACTGTTAATGCCACAGTATACAAAAACTTGTATCTTCAGGGATGCCTTGATCAAAATGTCTAAAAATTGTCCAAAAATTGTATACAAGTCAGTGAGTGGAACAAGTCTGCCACTTAGTTACACAAAGCCCACAGATTTTTATTGTGCACCATTACAACCTTCTAGCCGCCGGTGTCCTAACAACCAGTGGCATCATCAGGTAATAAAGAGGATGAGGGTTGCCTGCACAGAATCCTTGTTTGACCCTCCCCTGCCCCTCTCCATCAGAGCTGGGGTCACATTAGCTGAGTGATGGAGAAAGACTGGAGAAGAGAAACATTGGACTACTAGTCAGTACCAGTGTTCAAAATGGGTGTCACGTGTGTGGATGTTGCTGCATTATGAAAACTATTAGAATAGTTTTTACATTTTAGAATGGGGTGCCTTGAGACTGTCCATCATTTTAAAGGGTGCCTTGACTAAAAAAAGTTGAGAAACACTGCTTTAGATAATTGTGGGCTTCCAAGTTTGTAGCACCATTTGGTGAAGGCCCTTTCCTGTTCCAGCATGACTGTGCTCCTGTGTACAAAGCCAGCTTCATAAACATTTAGATTCTGGAGTTTGCACGCAGACCTGACCTCAACCCTACTAAACATCTTTGGGATGAGTTGGAAACCAAGATTGTAAGCTAGGTCTTCTCATCCAAAAACTGTATGTCAGCCCTTCCCGCCTCTGGGAGTCACCACCAGACCCCCGGAAAATTGTGGTAGGCGCTTTAGCACTAAAGCCCAATTTTCAATTTAAATTATTAGAAGTTCCGATTATAGTGCTATCCAGTGATCTATCCTCCCATGCTCATCTCCAGGATTTCTCCAGAGCCTCTCCCATCCTCTGATGGCAATCTCTAAAAACTCATCTCTTCAGGGAAGCCTATCACACCTCCAACTAATCTTTTACCACTTCCATCAGCTCATTCCCCACAGTTGCAACCTTTTGTACCACCTGTCGCACCCTACTAGATTGCAAGCTCTTCTCAGCAGGACCCTATTAACCCTCTTGTATTTTATTGTATTGTAACTGTATTGTCTCCCTTTTATATTGTAAAGCGCTGCGTAAGCTGTTGGCACTATATAAATCCTGTATAATAATAATAATCCTTTACATATATTTCATCCTTTCTTAGCAAAAATATGTTTTTAAAGTGAACCTGTGCATTGCCCATGAAAAGCAAAGACTATCAGAGCCTCTTCGTAGCACATACTCAGCTTTCTTTTGCTCACTAGAGTTGGGTGAACGTTTCGGGATGAGCAAAAGTTCGGCCTAAACATCTTCTGTTTGCCCCATTCAGCGAACACCCGGATTTGTGGGGCTTGGCGGGATGTTTGGCCGCCCAGCGCCCCACAATGCACTGCGCGCTGCACAGTGCATTCTAAGCAATGATTGGGCAAAGCTTTGCCCAATCAGGGCACAATCAATAGCTCGTTGTTAAGGAGCGGGCCAGGAAGCCGGAACAGCGATCTCTCTCTACTCCTTGTTAGTCCACTCCCCCCACAGTAAGAAAGCACCTCCCTAGGGAACACTTAACCCCTTGATCGCCCCCTAGTGTTAACCCCTTCCCTGCCAGTGTATTTACTGCTATAAAAATGCACTGATCACTGTATTGGTATCACTGGTCACCAAAAAGTGTCACTTAGGGTCAGATTTGTCTGCCGCAATGTCACAGTTCCGCTATAAATTGCAGATCGCCACCATTACCAGTAAAAACAATAAAAAAATCAAAGTCCCCAAATCGATCCCCTATTTTGTAGACGCAATAACATTTGCACCAACCAATTAATATACGCTTATTGGAATTTTTTTTACCAAAAATATGTAGCAGAATACACATTGGCCTAAACTGATAAATACATTTGTTTTTTTTTTTTTTGTTTTTTTTTTTGGTAAAAGTATTATAGCAAAAGAAAAAAATGTTGTTGTTTTTTACAAATTTCTTTTTTGTTTATAGCGCAAAAAATAAAAACCAGAGTTGATCAAATACCACCAAAAGAAAGAAAGAAAGCTCTATTTGTGGGAAAAAAAAGGACACCAATTTTGTTTGGGTACAGCGTCGCACGACCGCGCAATTGTCAGTTAAAGCGACGCAGTGCCGTATCACAAAAAATGGCCTGGTCATTAAGGGGGTAAGTCCTCCCAGGGCTGAAGTGGTTAAGGAGAGGGCCAGAAAGCCGGTCGCGGCGTCCTTAACAACGGATGAGTCATCAGCTGTCAACGGGCTTCCCCACTGACAGCTGAATGGAAAAAAAAACAAAACATTACAGACAATAGAAGGATGCTAAAAAAACAGCAGGGGAGGGGGAGTCCCGCCCCAATCCATACCAGGCCCTTTGGGTCTGGTGTGGATTTGATTTTGAGGAGAACCCCCATGACTTTTTTTTTAATGCCATGGGGTCCCCCCAAAATCTATGCCAGACCCTTATTCGAGCATGCAGGAAAGGGGGGGATGAGCGAGCTCCGCCCCCCCCGAACCGTACCAAGCCACATGCCTTCAATATGGGGGCGTGCTTTGGCCCAGGGGGCTCTGCCTCTACGCCTTTGCCTCTACCGAACTGGGGGGTGATCAGCCCAACTCTATTGCTCACACATTGTTGTCTTCACTTGCTGGGAGAAAAACAAATATCTAGCATGTCTAATTATGGATGTGCATGTAACTTATTCTATGTGACAGATAGTAATGGGTGATTGGCTCAGAGATCCAGCTCATAACCTTCACAGATAAGGGAATAACGTCATATACAACTGGAGTATATATTTCTTTATATCAAGTACTTTATACTGTATAGCGCCGTCAATTTACGCAGCACATTACATATATATAGTATTAGTATCAATTATACATGGCAGATTCCCACTGTCAATGGTAGTTAAAGAGGAGCTACAGACTCCCACCAAAAAATTTAAAGTCAGTAGCTAGAAATACTGTAGCTGCTAACTTTTAATATAAGGAAACTTATCTGTCCAGGGATCCAGCGATCTCGTCACCTGAGCTGATTCTTCAATCGGCTTCGGGTGCAGGTGCCAGCATTCCTAGTAAGGGAAACAGGAAGTGAAGCCTTGCGACTTCACAGCCAGCTTCCTACTGCGCATGTGCGAGCTGATGTGCGCCTGGTGAATGGTCCCAGAAGACTGTGGGGGAAAGGGTGGGGCGAACTTCCAACTCAGGTCGCAGCGCTGATCTGAGCCAGGAGTGGGAGCGGGTACCTGTCAAAACCAGGTACCCACTCCCCCCCCCAAAAAAAGTGCCAAATGAGGAGGGGGGAGGGTGCAAACAAGCATTTCGGGTGAAGCTCCACTTTAAGAACACAGGTCTGGTAGGAGTTTTAAGAAAGACTCCCACGCAAAATAAAAAAAGTGAGGCCCCTCCCAAAATCCACACTAGACCTTTATCTTAGCAGTCCCCACCTGAACCCACCTGAACCATACCAGGTCACATGCCCTTAATATCAGAGGTGCTTTGGCAAAGCACCTTGTCCCCATGTTGAGGAGAACTGTGGCCCTGGGGGTCTGTAGGTAGATTGTGGGTGGCAGGGCACATGCTGAAAGAGGTCATTGCCGTCACGGAATATCGTTTCCATGAAGAGGTGTACTTGGTCAACAACAATGTTTGGGTAGGTGGTACGTGTCAAAATAACATCCACATGAATGGCAGGACCCAAGATTTCCCAGCAGAATATTGCCCAAAATATCGCATTGCCTCCACCAGCTTGCCTTCCTCCCATACAGCATCCTGGTATTATTTCTTCCCCAGGTAAGTGATGCACACACACCCAGCCATCTACATGATGGAAAGATTGGTTGATTGATTGATTCATCAGACCAGGCCAGCTTCTTTCATTGCTCTGTGGTCCAGTTCTGATATGCATGTGCACATTGTAAGTGCTTTTGGCTGTGGACATGGACCAACTTGGGCACCCTGACCAGTCTGCGGCTACGTTGTCGTAAACGGGAGACCCCACCCCCTCTGATGTCACGTGACGTCACATGATGTCAGAAGGAGGTGGGGTCACCGGTTACATCACCAAGTGGCCCCGCCCTCAGCTATATAACAGATGTCATTGTGAAAAGGCTGCAGTTGGCGGGACGCCTCCCATGGAGGCGGAGTTTTTTAGTTTTTTGTTTTTCTCGGGTTGTCGGCGCTGTGTTTGAAGATGAATGGACATCGCGGGATACTTTTTTTTCTTTTAATAAAGGACTTGTCCAAAACTGTCTCCTGTCATTTTTATTTTTTTTACACCTTTTTTGGTGAATGTGTAGGGGTACAATGTACCTGATACCCATTCACATAGGGGGGGCGGGATCTGGGGGCACCCTTGTTAAAGGGGGCTTCCAGATTTCAATAAGCGCCCTGCCAGCAGACCCCCACAACCACCAGACAAGGGTTGTGGGGAAAGCACCCTCCCCATGTTGAGGGCATGTGGCCTGGTATGGTTCAGGAGGGGGGAGGGCCGCTCTTTCTTCCCCCCCTTTTCCTGTGGCCTGCCAGGCTCAGTGCTCAGATAAGGGTCTGGTATGGATTTAGGGGGGACCCCCACGCCATTTTTTTTATTCTGGCGCGGGGTTCCCCCTAGAATTCATATTAGACCTGAAGGGACTTTAGAGGAGACCGCAGGCTCATCCCTACCAGTAACATACTTCCTGTCTTTGGGTGTCTCCACTCTAAAAAAAAGATCAACAGAGACAACTTTGGACATCATTTCTATCAGTCTAGGCAAAGGGTAGCAGTTTTAGATGGATTTAACTAACAAATTAAAGCCGAACATCAGATTCATACACTAACCAACTAAAGTTGAACTCCAGATAACACTTTATAAGTAGTTCTGTTTCCTTTTGGAATAATGTTTTTACTTCAAATAATAAACTAATAATAAACTTCAAATACTAAACTAATTAACTATGTAACTATGTAACTATTAACATTTATAGGTAAAGTTGATCCAGGGAATATCCGATTGCTTCTCGGGGGATCAGGAAGGAATTTTTTCCCCTGCTGGAGCAAATTGGATCATGCTTTGCTGGGGTTTTGCCTACCTTTGCGTCAACTGTGGGTATAGTATTGTGTATATGGGATTGTATATAGATATATTTTTTCTTTTTCCCTTTTATAGGTTGAACTAGATGGACTTGTGTCTTTTTTTTTCAACCCGACTAACTATGTAATAAGCACCCCTATCAGTGTTAAATGGATTGTCATATCCCTCTAACTGCCACTTTGTCTGGACAGCTTGGCCTGTTAAAGGAAGTTGAAAAATAACAGATTTACTTGCCAGGTCGCCAGGTGAAAATAAAAGAAAGCCCAAAAAGAGAAAACGAATGCAGCCACCACATCTGTGACACATCCAAACTGGCATTTTCTTGCATATTGTGTGGGACAACAAACAACATTTCATTCTGTCGCCTTCAATACTCACTATTTTCCCTTCACTCTTGGCCATAAACATATGTCTTTGATCTTCCTTCAGCCATGCATGGTATTTGCATGGCAGATAGTCCATTCCTTTGTAAATACCACCCGAGATAGACATCAGCTCTTCGTAGTCCTCAGCGGTGGCCGGTACAAAATCGATGTTTGCTTTGGGTGATGCCGACATTTTCGAGAGGTGTGTGGTAGCTGAAAAGATCAAGAAAGAGAACGGGATATGAATGAACAAAGTTCAGCAGAAGTGTCACGCCCTACGCCGGTGGGAACAAGTTCAAAAGACTATTTCTGCACATGATCAGCCATGGAAAATATTGGGGTCATTTTCTTTTATAATCCTCTTGTACCAAAGTACAAAGGAAATAAATGTGCAATCAAGCAAAGCAAATTAAAGCGGACTTATCATTAACTTTACAAGTTTGTAGGTATACTCCTGGTAAGCAGCACCGGTATACTTTTCTTGAAAAAAAAAAATGTGTGCCTTTTTATCATTATAAAACAGGGGTAGGCAACCCATTGAGAGGTAGAGATCTACCTGAAAAACAAGATAACTTTGCAAGGCCCCATTAAAATGTAAGGAGGGTTTGAAGTGTTGAGAAGTCAGCAGTATGTGATGGAGGGTTCAGAGGACAGTAGTAAGTAACGCAGAGTGCAGGGGTCAGGGGTGTTTTGCATAGAGTACAGGAGTCAGGAGTAAGTACACATAGTGCAGAGGTCAGTAGTATCAAATGCAAATGGCAGGGGTCAGGCGTAAGTAGCACAGAGTTCAGAGGTCAGTAGTACGCTGCATAGAGTACAGGGATCAGGAGTAAGTACACATAGCGCAGAGGTCAGTAGTATCTAATGAACAAGGCAGGGGTCAAGAGTAAATAATTCAGAGTAGTAACACAGAGTTCAGAGTTCAAAGCTCTGTAATATGTAATGTAGACTGCAGAGGTCATAACTATTTAATGCAGAATGAGGGTTAGAAGTAATGCAGAGTTTAGGTGTCAGTAGTAATGTAATGCACAGTGCAAGGGTCAGTAGTAAAAGAACAAAAAGGGGCTCCTCTAAGTGCAATATATTTTAAAATGATGGTTTAATAATAGTATAATCAGCCAAGTGGATACTCACATGATAGTAGTGAGAAACAAGCTTGGGTGTATCTCAATGTGGGGTGTGCAGTCATTCTGTTGTTCGGGGGTGCATCCTGAGTGTGGTCCCAGTGCGTTGAGATGATCCTGGATGTGATGGGGGGATCCGGAGAATGTAGCCAGCCAAACTGGGTCATGCTGGGCAGGGGCAAGCCTGTCAGCTGACCTGCGATGGTCCCTGCCGGTCTGTGTATTGTATAGTGCGTTTTAGCCTGGAACGCACTCGGTGCAGTCTGGAACCAGAAGTGACATTGGGGCGTGTCAGATGACGCGTTTCAAAGCTTCCACTTTTTCCTCAGATCTGAGGAATGTTTTAGTCCCATAAGGCAGTGTTTGTACCCGTCTTTGCGCCATTCAAGGGTCAGTAGTATCCAATGCACAATGCAGGGTCAGGAGTAAGTTTTATAAAGTACATGGGTCTGGAGTAAGTCATGCAAAGTGTAAGAGTAAGGTGCAAGTAACAGAGTTCAGAGGTCAGTATTATGTTATGCAAAGTTCAGGGGTCAGTAGTAAGTAACACAAAGATCAGTAGTATCTAATGCACAGTGCAGGGGTCAGAAGTAATGCAGAGTTTAGAAGCCAGTAGTATGTAAAACAGAGTGCAGGAGTCAGGAGTAAGTATTGCAAAATTCAGGAGTCAGTAAAAGAGTTTAGAAGTCAGTAGTGTGCAACAGAGTGCAGGAGTCAGGAGTAGCAGTATGTAAGGCAGGGCACAGGCGTCAGTAGTATAGAATGCACAATGCATGGGTAAGGAGTAAGTATAATAAAGTACATGGGTCTGGAGTAAGTCATGCAAAGTTTAAGAGTAAGGTGCAAGTAACAGAGATCAGTATTATGTTACACAGAGTGCAGGGGTCAGTAGTAAGTAACACAAAGATCAGTAGTATCTAATGCACAGTAGAGAGGTAAGAAGTAATGCAGAGTTTAGAAGTCACTAGTATGTTATACATAGTGCAGGAGTCAGGAGTAAGTATTGCAAAATTCAGGAGTCAGTAAAAGAGTTTAGAAGTAAGTAGTGTGCAACAGAGTGCAGGAGTCAGCAGTAAGTAACAAAGTGCAGAGGTCAGAAGTAAATAACTCAGAGGTTAGCAGTATGTAAGGCAGGGCGCAAGGGTCAGTAGTATAGAATGCATAATGCATGGGTAAGGAGTAAGTATAATAAAGTACATGAGTCTGGAGTAAGTAATGCAAAGTGTAGGGGTCAGGAGTAAATAACAGAGTTCAGAGGTCAGTATTATGTTACGCAGAGTGCAGGGGTCAGTAGTAAGTAACACAAAGATCAGTAGTATCTAATGCACAGTAGAGAGGTCAGAAGTAATGCAGAGTTTAGAAGTCTGTAGTATGTAAATACAGAGTGCAGGAGTCAGGAGTAAGTATGGCAAAATTCAGGAGTCAGTAAAAGAGTTTAGAAGTCAGTAGTGTGTAACAAAGTGCAGGGGTAAGGAGAAAGTAACGTAGAGTGCTAAGATAAATAGTATGAAACACAGAGTGCAGCAGTCAAGAGTAAGTAATGCAGCGTGCAGAGGTCAGTAGTAAGTAAACGAGAGCTTGGAAATTAGTAGTATGTAACAGAGTTCAGAGGTCAGTATCAAGTAGGGCAGGGATCAGTAGTAACTAATGCAGAGTGCAGGGCTCAGTATTAGGTATTACAGAGTTTAGAGGTCAGTAGTATGTAACTCACAGTGCAGAAGTCATCAGTAACTAACACACACCCTCCACAAGCAAAATACCCCTATTCCAGTACAAACTCTACCCTCTTAGGTAAAATTGCCCACAGCACAAAACCACCCCCCTCCCCCCTGTATAATCACAGACCTCAGATGCAATGCAGCTGGCAGATTGAAGGAAGTCCTTCCAAGTCTCACCTTGGCTGTGTCGGTTGAGTCAAAGAGAAGCCTAGGACTTCCCTTGGCTCTGCAATGCTTATTGCTACTGTGGTCTGAGGTCTGAGGGGTGATCTGCGGGGTAGGTCGCAATTGACCGGTTGCCAACCCCTCTTATAAACCATCCATTATGCTTCAGGCAAGTGGCTGTCCCCAAGCGGAGAACAGCTATTCTGTAAAATGATGTCATCGGTCTGCTGCAGGCAGAGATGTTATGTAAGATTCTCCTTCCAGCTTTGCTTTGCTAAGTGTCCAGTCATCTGAAGGTAATGTTATCTTGTGTTCTGTGATGTCCTGCAAGAAAGGAATTTTACAAACATTCCAGAGTTAGAAATAGAGGTAGAAAGCTGATGAAATTAAACAGAGCTTGGCATCATAACTACTTGATGGGACCCTTGGAAGAGTGGAAGACCCCCCATTCACGCTTTGAAAATGAAAAGCGCTAGGTGCTAAAAAAGATTATATGCATGAGAAATTAAAATATAATAAAGTAACCATGAAGGAGGTCCTGCTGCTGGACACTAGAACCCCAATACAAGGGGACAAGAAATGGATTAAAGGAAAAAACAGTGCAGCACTGGACAAGTATTACCAGTGAAAAAATTATTCAAAAATTACGTGTAAACTAAACAACAATAATAAATGACAATAAATAATAATGACTAATAAATGAACAACCAATCCAAAGTCCATAGGTGATAAAAACAAATGCAATAAAGGCAAATAAAAGTTCTAAATATGGTGTAGGTGAAATCTGCAGGCTCTGCTAAGCCTGTTTTGACCCCCCTGAATAAGGGCGGTCGCAGGCTCTCTGGTAAGCCTTTACTACTTTATCACCAGGTGGTGTTCAGCACTGGCGGTGGATTATGGATCAAGATTTCCATATGGAATAATTTCTGGATTTCACCTACACCATATTTAGAACTTTTATTCGCCTTTATTGCATTTGTTTTTTATCACCTATGGACTTTGGATTGGTTGCTCATTTATTAGTCATTATTATTTATTGTCATTTATTATTGTTGTTTAGTTTACACGTAATTTTTGAATCAATTTTTTCACAATTCTTTTTCACTTGTAATACTTGTCCAGCGCTGCACTGTTTTTTCCTTTAATCCACGCTTTGAAAATGTGCGACTTCGCTTGAAATCACGCTCACCACAATCACTTGTAAATACAGAGGTCTGGTTTCTGTGTTTACAAGTGACAGCTCTGCACTCTGTATGAAATGCAATCCTGGTATTTAATGCCCCTTTAAGACCCTCCTACTGTTTTCATGAAATTTGACTGAACACACCCACTATTTGATGTGATTTGGAGGGTGTGTGTGGGGGGAGGGATTTTGTGGGGCCGTGGTTAAGTTCCAGCACCTATTGTTTGAGAAAAAAAGCCCTGCCCACTGGACTTTTTGCTTTGCCTTTTTCTGGATCAACGATTATCAGAAAAAAATGTCAATAAATTCATCTTTATAGTCTTTGATCTCTTTTTAGCCTCCCTCACTCATGTTGTTCTGTTATTCATAGACGCAAGTGAGGGGAGCAAGCTTAAAGTAGAACTTTAAAATATATAAAAAACCCAAAAAGGGTTAACGCTGCGCTAGAAACCCAATAATTGATTGGTAGCTATAAGGGATTAACCTTTACAGACTAAAAACACATTAATAAAAAACAAGGTTTTAACCCAAATTACCAAAGCAGCCAGCATAAAAGAGTCAGACACATACTCTAGATAATAGTAATAATATTATGCAGCGCTAAGGACAACCAATAAATGAAAATACCAAAATTATTAAAAATTATTAAAACATAATATCATAATTAACAACGTGAAAAATTACCATAATTATTTATGACCACTGTAGGATATGTGTATAATGAGATACTAAAATTGATAGTGTCAAATAAACCAAAAAGAGCACATAAAAAGTCCCATCACAAATAGTGCGATTAAAACAAAAATTCATATATAAAGTTCATAAGCGTAAAAAAGAAGAACTAATCCAAAATCCGTGATAAAGGAAATCCAATCTCCCAAAAAGTGAATACACCCAAGTGGATATGAGGCTCCTTACCGACTCAAAAGACCAACTAAGGTCTATCCAGGCATATGGGAGATTACAGGTTTCCCAATAACCTATACCAGCATCTGGGTCTGTGGCTGAGGCTGTATGGCTCCGGAAATAAAAGCAAGAAAGGCTCCCATAGTGTAATCGTTCCAATCAATAATATTTAATGAATAAAAAGATGCACTTACAAGTAGTTCCAATAAACGAGTGTCAGAGTAATCTCAATGATACAGCGTCTCCGCAGGCTTCCCGCTGTGCATACACTTCCCATCCAGTTCAGCAAAAAGGAACAGCTTAGTGACATCAGCATCATAGGCCACACCCTACGCGTTTCGTCACGATAGGACGTCGTCTGGGGGTTGGGCCCCCATCATGATGTGGGATGGGTTACAGGTCGCGTACTGGGTGCATCGCAACCCCGGAAGTGGGACAAGGAAAGACACCAGTACCACCACCCAGCAACAAAATAATGCGAATCAAGCAGTATGAATGTCATATATTATAAGGAAAATAAAAGAAAATGAAAAGTAGTGCACTGAATTAAATCAATATGCGCCTGGGAAGGGGTATTTGCACTGAATTTAATCAATATGCAACCGGGAAAGGGGAGTTTTGCACTGAATTAAATCAATATGCAACAAGGGTAGGGATTTACTGCACTGAATTTATTCAATATGCATGTAAATTATAATAAGTATATTCTTCACATACACACACACATCCACCTCTATACACACACACACACACATCCACCCCTATTCCCTCTTTCTCTCACTTTCATACCATTTTTCTCCTCTTTACAGCCCATCCTGTGCTTAGCGGCCTGGTTGCACCTCTCCTGCCTGGTGGTGTTCTCATTGGGGTGCTGCGGTTCCTCGGCGGCTGTGGTCCGCGGATCGGGGGGTATGTGCTCGGCCTCAGCCCCGGGTGAGACTTTGTTGACCCAGACCACTTATATATCCCGGCTCATTGGTCGCCATTGACCAATGAATTATATGTAAGCATTATTGAGACATATGTTTCTTTTATACTTACTTTCTATCTATCCATAACTGATTCTATACTAATAGATGTCTCTATTTTAATTTTTAGTTAATTTGCATCTGACTCCTGATGATTGGTAGAAAGCCAAGAAACGCGTAGAGTTACCAACTTATGGATGCACATATTGTTTTTTATATAAGAATAACAATATTTCTTTTTTCTGTAACTGCCTCGATTACATGAACTATGTCCATTGCTTTACTGCTTATATTGTGTCAAACCATGTTGTACAGTGTATTCTATGAAGCATGTTTTACGCTAACCATATTAAAATATTTTGTACCATTTTATACCTCGAATGTCTTTGGAGATTATGGTATCCCAGGCTATATGCACATTTATGGTCATTACAATATTTTACCCATTACAGATATAACATTTGTTTCAGGTCAACCCCTTTTGATCTGGAACAACCAGTTTTTGCATCCATTGGCATGTCTCAAGTAAAGTCCCGCTACCATCCCCTCTCTCTTTGTCATTTATCCATAACAACTTGATAAAAAGCAATGTTCTTTAGCAAGGAACATACAGTATTAACCGGGCCAATTCTGACACTTCTCTCATATATGTAAAGATCTGTGTTTTTTTGCTAGAAAATTACTTAGAAACCCCAAACATTATATATTTTTATTTAGCAGAGACCCTAGATCAGGGGTAGGCACCCCCGGCACTAGTGCCGCAAGGGGCACACAAAGCCTCTTTTGCCAGCACTCGACTCCCTCCCCATCAGCAGAGCAGTGCAGGGAAGTGTCAATGAGACTCTAATGCATTCCAATTTCAGAATTCCCCACGCCACACCTGCATTGAAGGGGGAAGGCACTACACCCCCGACATTGTAAAGATGGGAAACATTGTTTAGGTTCTCTAACTTTGCAGTTGCTGCGATCGTCAGCTTTTGTGATGGGGAAGAGATTGGGTGCAGTTCTGCTGGAGGGGGGGTCCCTGTTTCCAGGAGGAGGAGACTGTCATTGGCCACTGCTAAAGCCAATCACAGTCCTGCTAGCCCCGCCCACCATCTGGGGGAAGATGACTCGCTTGGTTGCCACTACCAATCTCAGAAAGAAAGGATTTCACCGTGATTGAGAAAACCACAATCAGGTGACAGTTTGTGGAATTACTGTTGAGCTTCTGGAAACTTTGTTGAAATTTTTCCTGAACCTTTGTGTCACTTACTACTGAACCCCGGCACTCTGTGTCCTTTAAGCCACAGCCATTATTCAGTACGATGAAAATCACACCCAACTTTTACTGTGACGCAGAGCGCCACACTTTTTCTCAGCTGCGGGGGCCCAACTTATGATCCTACACACAGGCTAACTGCTTTCAGAAAATGCCCCTGACCTGAGCTTATCATTGCGCATCCATTCAGTAATGCTTGTATGTGATATCCCATACATCACATACATCCCATACATCACATACATCCCATACATCACACATGGACTGGATGCGAGAGGTGGATCAGCAGGATGAGTGTGCCAGAACAGGTAGATGTGTCTCATCTCTGCTTCCTTTCACCACTTTGCATATCACGCATATCATAGATGAGATGAGGGTACAGCGGTGGGGAAAATGAGCAGGAGGGGTTCAGAGGTGGAACAGATGAGCAGAAGGGTACAGCGGTGGAAGAGATGAGAAGGGGGTACAGTGATGGGCCAGATAAGCAGGGGGGTACAGTGGGGGGCCAGATGAGAAGGTGGGTTCAGTGTTGGGCCAGATGAGCAGGGGTGTTTTGTGCTGGGGCAGATGAGAAGGGGGTTCAGTGTTGGGACAGAAAAGCAGGGGGGTAGAGCAGTGGGGCAGATGGAAAAGGAGGTGTATTGGTGGGACAAATGAGCAGGGTGTTACAGTGGTAGGGCAGGAGAGCACGGGGAACATAGGTGGGGCAGAAGAGCAGGGGGGAACAGAGGTGAGACAGATGTGCAGGAGGTTACTTTGGTGGGGCAGATGAGAAAGCGGGTTACAATGGTGGGGCAGATGAGCAGATGGGTTTACTGTTAGGACAGATGAGAAGGTGATTCAATAGTGAGACAGAAGAGCATGGGGATTCGGCAGTGGAGCAGATTTGCAGGGAGGTACAGTGGTGGGGCAGATGAGAAAAGGAGGTACATTGATGAGGCAGATGAGCAGGGGGGTTACAGTGGTGGGACAGAAGAGCAAGGGGTACAGTGGTGGGGCAGATGTGCAGGAGGTACAGTGGTGGGAGGGATGAGAAGGGGTTTCAAAGGTGTATCAGAAAAGCAGGGGGGTACAGTGATGGGCCAGATGAGCAAGGGGGGTTCAGTGTTGGGCCAGATGAGAAGGGGGTTACCATGGTGGGAAAGATGAGCAGGGGTCCAGTGTTGGGGCAGAGGAGAAAGAAGGTACATTGGTAGGACAGATGAGCAGGGGGTTACAGTGGTGGGCAGATGTGCAGAGGGGTGCAGAGGAGAAAGGAGGTACATCGGTGGAACACATGAGCAGGGGGTTACAGTGGTGGGACAGATGTGCAGGGAGTACAGTTGTGGGACAGAAGAGCAGGGTGGTTCAGTGGTGGGGCAGAAGAGCAGGGTAATACAGTGGTGGGACAGAACGGCAAGGTGGTATAGTGGTGGGACAGATGAGCAGGAGGGTACAGTGGTGGGGCAGATGTGCAGGGGGTAACAGTGGTGGGGCAGAAGAGCAGGGTGATACAGTGGTGGGACAGAAGGGCAGGGTGGTATAGTGGTGGGACAGATGAACAGGAGGGTACAGAGGTGGGGCAGATGCACAGGGGGTTACAGTGGTGGGGCAGATGTGCAGGGGGTAACAGTGGTGGGGCAGATGTGCAGGGGGTTACAGTGGTGGGACAGATGTGCAGGGGGTTACAGTGTTGGGGCAGATGAGAAAGGGGGTACATTGGTGGGGCAGATGAGCAGGGTGGTACAGTAGTGGGGCAGATGTACAGGGGGTTACCCAATAGGTATAGATACCCAATAGGTCATGCTTTAAAATTGCGCACACTTGTGGAATGGCAGCAAACTATGGTAATTAAACATCTCCATAGGCGACTCTTTAAAAACTTCTACAGGTTACCAGTTTAGAGCTACAGAGGAGGTCTTGTCCTAGAATTATTTCTCTCGCTCTGATGTTCATGGCGATACCTCACATGTATGTTTTGAACACTGTTTACATATGTGGGCTGACCTACAAATGCGTTCACCACTGTGTGCGAGTCCGGGGAGATGGGGGTGCTTTAAAAAAAAAAATTTTGTTTATTTATTTTATTACTTTTTTTTATTTTTACGCTTTCTCTTTAAAAATTTTTTTTGATCACTGTTATTCCTATTACAAGGAATGTAAACATCCCTTGTGATAGAAATAAGCATGACAGACCCTCTTTATAGAGAGATCTGGGTTTAATAAGACCCCACATCTCTCCTCTACAATGTAAAAAGCATTAGATTAAAAAAAAAAAAATTGATCTTGTGCTTAAAAAAAAAAACAAACGGCCATGTTTACATTGGGCCAGAACCAGAAGTGGGGTTGCCACCTCATCCCTTTAAACCTGAACGAGTTTAATTACCACCTTAATCAGCCACAGAACCTGTGTAATTAATAGGTGTTTGGTTTTAAAGGGATAAGGTGGCAACCCTAACCAGAAGTGACATCATGACATCACTTCTTTCCTGCACTGCACGCCACACCTGCACTGAAGGGGGAAGGCACTACGCCCCCAGACATTGTAAAAGATGGGAAACATTGTTTAGGTTCTCTAACTTTGCAGTTGCTGCGATCGTCAGCTTTTGTGATGGGGAAGAGTTTGGGTGCAGTTCTGCTGGAGGGGGGGTCCCTGTTTCCAGGAGGAGGAGACTGTCATTGGCCACTGCTAAAGCCAATCACAGTCCTGCTAGCCCCGCCCACCATCTGGGGGAAGATGACTCGCTTGGTTGCCACTACCAATCTCAGAAAGAAATGATTTCACCGTGATTGAGAAAACCACAATCAGGTGACAGTTTGTGGAATTACTGTTGAGCTTCTGGAAACTTTGTTGAAATTTTTCCTGAACCTTTGTGTCACTTACTACTGAACCCCGGCACTCTGTGTCCTTTAAGCCACAGCCATTATTCAGTACGATGAAAATCACACCCAACTTTTACTGTGACGCAGAGCGCCCCACTTTTTCTCAGCTGCAGGGGCCCAACTTATGATCCTACACACAGGCTAACTGCTTTCAGAAAATGCCCCTGACCTGAGCTTATCATTGCGCATCCATTCAGTAATGCTTGTATGTGATATCCCATACATCACATACATCCCATACATCACATACATCCCATACATCACACATGGACTGGATGCGAGAGGTGGATCAGCAGGATGAGTGTGCCAGAACAGGTAGATGTGTCTCATCTCTGCTTCCTTTCACCACTTTGCATATCACGCATATCATAGATGAGATGAGGGTACAGCGGTGGGGAAAATGAGCAGGAGGGGTTCAGAGGTGGAACAGATGAGCAGAAGGGTACAGCGGTGCAAGAGATGAGAAGGGGGTACAGTGATGGGCCAGATAAGCAGGGGGGTACAGTGGGGGGCCAGATGAGAAGGTGGGTTCAGTGTTGGGCCAGATGAGCAGGGGGGTTTTGTGCTGGGGCAGATGAGAAGGGGGTTCAGTGTTGGGACAGGAAAGCAGGGGGGTAGAGCAGTGGGGCAGATGGAAAAGGAGGTGTATTGGTGGGACAAATGAGCAGGGTGTTACAGTGGTAGGGCAGGAGAGCACGGGGAACATAGGTGGGGCAGAAGAGCAGGGGGGAACAGAGGTGAGACAGATGTGCAGGAGGTTACTTTGGTGGGGCAGATGAGAAAGCGGGTTACAATGGTGGGGCAGATGAGCAGATGGGTTTAGTGTTAGGACAGATGAAAAGGTGATTCAATAGTGAGACAGAAGAGCATGGGGATTCGGCGGTGGAGCAGATTTGCAGGGAGGTACAGTGGTGGGGCAGATGAGAAAAGGAGGTACATTGATGAGGCAGATGAGCAGGGGGGTTACAGTGGTGGGACAGAAGAGCAAGGGGTACAGTGGTGGGGCAGATGTGCAGGAGGTACAGTGGTGGGAGGGATGAGAAGGGGTTTCAAAGGTGTATCAGAAAAGCAGGGGGGTACAGTGATGGGCCAGATGAGCAAGGGGGGTTCAGTGTTGGGCCAGATGAGAAGGGGGTTACCATGGTGGGAAAGATGAGCAGGGGTCCAGTGTTGGGGCAGAGGAGAAAGAAGGTACATTGGTAGGACAGATGAGCAGGGGGTTACAGTGGTGGGGCAGATGTGCAGAGGGGTGCAGAGGAGAAAGGAGGTACATCGGTGGAACACATGAGCAGGGGGTTACAGTGGTGGGACAGATGTGCAGGGAGTACAGTTGTGGGACAGAAGAGCAGGGTGGTTCAGTGGTGGGGCAGAAGAGCAGGGTAACACAGTGGTGGGACAGAACGGCAAGGTGGTATAGTGGTGGGACAGATGAGCAGGAGGGTACAGTGGTGGGGCAGATGTGCAGGGGGTAACAGTGGTGGGGCAGAAGAGCAGGGTGATACAGTGGTGGGACAGAAGGGCAGGGTGTTATAGTGGTGGGACAGATGAACAGGAGGGTACAGAGGTGGGGCAGATGCACAGGGGGTTACAGTGGTGGGGCAGATGTGCAGGGGGTAACAGTGGTGGGGCATATGTGCAGGGGGTTACAGTGGTGGGACAGATGTGCAGGGGGTTACAGTGTTGGGGCAGATGAGAAAGGGGGTACATTGGTGGGGCAGATGAGCAGGGTGGTACAGTAGTGGGGCAGATGTACAGGGGGTTACAGTGGTGGGGCAGATGTGCAGGGGGGACAGTGATCTGAGGTGTAAAGGTGCATGAATTGGGGCTGATCTGAGGTGAGAGTGCAGGATTTTAATTTCTCACTACTAAAGTAGTTTACAGCATTTACTTTATAAAAAATCCTTTTCGTGATTGAGAGTGTGAAGTTGGCATTTTTTGTTATAAAATCGGCACCCTCAATTTCTTTGAAAACATTTTTCGACACACTGTGCTCAAAAGGTTGCCTACCCCTGACCTACAGAATAAAATGACGATTGTTGCAATTTTTTTTATGTCACATGGTATTTACGCAGTAGTTTTTAAAACACATTTTAAAGAAAAAATACATTTTATTGAATTAAAAAAAAAACAACAACATATAACTCAATTTTTTGTAAAATATGAACGATGATGTTAAGCCGAGTAAATAGATACCCAATAGGTCATGCTTTAAAATTGCGCACACTTGTGGAATGGAAGCAAACTATGGTAATTAAACATCTCCATAGGCGACTCTTTAAAAACTTCTACAGGTTACCAGTTTAGAGCTACAGAGGAGGTCTTGTCCTAGAATTATTTCTCTCGCTCTGATGTTCATGGCGATACCTCACATGTATGTTTTGAACACTGTTTACATATGTGGGCTGACCTACAAATGCGTTCACCACTGTGTGCGAGTCCGGGGAGACGGGGGTGCTTTAAAAAAAAAATTTTGTTTATTTATTTTATTACTTTTTTTTATTTTTACACTTTCTCTTTAAAAATTTTTTTTGATCACTGTTATTCCTATTACAAGGAATGTAAACATCCCTTGTGATAGAAATAAGCATGACAGACCCTCTTTATAGAGAGATCTGGGTTCAATAAGACCCCACATCTCTCCTCTACAATGTAAAAAGCATTAGATTAAAAAAAAAAAAATTGATCTTGTGCTTAAAAAAAAAAACAAACGGCCATGTTTACATTGGGCCAGAACCAGAAGTGGGGTTGCCACCTCATCCCTTTAAACCTGAACGAGTTTAATTACCACCTTAATCAGCCACAGAACCTGTGTAATTAATAGGTGTTTGGTTTTAAAGGGATAAGGTGGCAACCCTAACCAGAAGTGACATCATGACATCGCTCCTTTCCTCCTAGACCATAGAGATGAGTGGACGCCATCTTTTCTCCGCTGATCTCTGTTATTAGCGCCGCAACTGCCAGATGGGTTCCTGGAGTTACCGATTACACAGGTAGGCCAAGAAACCACCGGTGGGAGGGAGCTAGGGTCGCCACCTGTCCAGGATTCACCCAGACAGTCCGGGTTTTGAATTATGTGTATGGGTTTCAGTCCGCCTGAAACACGGACACATTTTTCTGACAGGGCTGTGTCTCCCCAAGTATCTGGGATTATGAGACACATACAAATCTGTTGCTGTCTGGGAGCTGTGGGCAGCTGTCTGAGGACAGGTTCGGCATCACTTGGGGGGAAGGCCAATGATGTCAGCAAATAAAATTTGGCCACACCCACTGTTCATTGGTCTATGAGTGTCACATTGCTACTCTCCTTCGGGCACCCAAAGGTGTCCCAGGTCTTTTGTATTCCTATAGTGTATACTACAAAAAAATTGCCCTGCGCCGCTAAAGTGTTCGGATTTGGCTTGGAGAAAAGGTGGCAACCCTAGAGAGGGCGTTCCCTTCCGCCGCTTCTAAAAGTGATCCAGTGGCGAATCTGCTGCTGAGACCACTTTTATCAGTTAGAAAATCATTGGCTGAAAAAAACAATACCAAGGTTTTGGCATATTGCTGCAGCCATAACCCTGGTATTCCACTGCTGACGGAGGACTTCTTTTGTCTATGGCCCAGTCAGCAAGTGGTTATTAATTATGCTACCAAAATGAGTGTGTGTTCTAAAGGGCCTCTGGCATTGTTCCTGTTTCTTCTTGCTGGAGGCTGCCATTTTTCTGAAGCCCAGAGCCCCTGAATAGCAGTAAATCCTTAGGCTGTGTAGTACGGCACAGTGCTGAAATATGGAGAGCAACTGAGCATGTGCAGAGCAGGGAGGAACAATGTATTACTGGATTTTAAACAGTATAGACACTTAATTTTAATGTTTTACATAGCTATACCTGCAAAAGGGGCCAGCCTGAAGTCATCTAGCAGGGTTTAAATTTTTGACTAAAGTTCCACTTTAAGCTACATAGAGATTCATCTAAAATTACATTTGCTGTAGAACGTGGCCTCCAACTGTAAGACATTATCAGCTGAGATAATTAAATGAATGGCTGAACTATTCATATCTTGTTTTTTACACTGCTAGGAGCCCTTTATTGCTGTCACCCACACCATTTATGGGGCTCCCGGTACCTCTGATGTCGTAGCGCTACATGACGTGGCAAAACCTAATTCAGAAGCCATGGTGCCAGAAATAAGAGGTCTCTATAGAGCCCTTCAGATGAAGCCACAAACAGCTCATCAGGAATAATGACAGCCTAGTGTTGCAAATAAAGCATCTGATTGCACACAGACTGATCTCGAGAGCGCACAGATATCTTCTGAAAAGAAGACGGCATGCAAACAGTTGATCTCCTGGGAACCAGGCTGATTCCCAGAATCCGAACCTATCTCTGCCTGAAAAGCTGAATTTGGAATAGGATTAAAGTTGTTTCCTTCCTCCCTGGGAGACACTAGACACACCTAAATGTATCTAAACATGTCTAAACATAGGAGAAATGCTGCCTAAAAAACGTGGTAAAAGCCTCATACTGCACGCTTCGAGCGTTTGGCTGTTAATGCATGACTAAAGGATTCATCAACCTTGGTCCTTAACATTAAATTAAAGACACAGACCACGTGACATGGGTTTTATATGGCCACAGCAGCCAAATTTTTATTAACCAAAGAATAAAATAACATCACGTAAAACATGTAAAACATATAAGTGCCAATTTTTAACAAAGTAATGCCCAACAACAAGAGGTCTTTGGGTGTCTTATAAGGCACAATTTATAAATGGAATTATCTAGGTCCTCAGCTGTGCCCCAACCGGCTCGAGGACACTCTGACATCACACAAACTTCCATATTCTCCTCCCCCAGGGGACCTAGCTCCTGGGAGAACCACCACTAACCAAGTGTAATCGCCATACCTTACATGGGCCCCACTAATCGTGTAACCATGTAATTCCTCACTGACCCCCAAAGACCCCCTGAACCGCCGACTGCTGTGACAAAATTGAGCAATATACACCAGTCAGTAAATTATACCCATATTCAATGTGTTTTTCCTTTTTTTTTTTTTGGAAATTTTTTTTTTTTTTTTGAAAAAGCAAAAAACAAAACAAAATCACTCAACACTAGAGACACCAATACGCCCCACTACCTGTCTAATGCACTAACTCCTAACACCAGGGAAGGAGGGTGGGAAGTTGTCTCTTCTCCTAACTCCTTGGAATGATGTTGAATCCTCCCCTACGCAAGACCCTCTCCTCTGGACCCTGCCCATTCTAACTTCTGCCTCCAATTAGGTAAGGTCTACACCCCTGCCCCCACCACTGACCTAGCTGACCGTTCCCTGACCCTGTTCCTCCCCTAGTCATGCAGCCCCTCCATCCATTTTCTCCTCCAGGTCTCACTTGACTAAAGGATTCGTCAACCTTGGTCCTTAACATTAAATTAAAGATACAGACCGCGTGACATGGGTTTTATATGGTCACAGCAGCCCAATTTTTATTAACCAAAGAATAAAATAACATCACGTAAAACATGTAAAACATACCCGTAAGTGCCAATTTTTAACAAAGTAATGCCCAACAACAAGAGGTCTTTGGGTGTCTTATAAGGCACAATTTATAACTGGAATGGACTATGTCCTCAGCTGTGCCCCAACCGGCTCAAGGACGCTCTGACATCACACAAACTTCCATATTCCCCTCCCCCAGGGGACCTAGCTCCTGGGAGAACCACCGCTAACCAAGTGTAAGCGCCATACCTTAGATGGGCCCCACTAATCCTGTAACCATGTAATTCTTCACAGACCCCCCAAAGACCCCTTGAACAGCCACATGAGCTTGATTGAAAACCTCATTCAAGCGAATCCCTCCACACCTGCAGAGCCCTCACCACCCCTTCCTGGAAGCCCTTAGACCAGATGTCTATGCTCACAGCATTCAGGTGAACACCATCGTCTCGAACAGACTGCTCTTCCAGCTCCCGGTGCCGAACCACTATGCCCCCGAGCCGCGCCACAAACCTCCCAACCTCCCTGTTCAACTTAATTCTTGCTTTGTTCAAGCGGCCAACGGAGCGAGCAAAATGCCACACCGTTCTAGCCACAATATCCAACCATACAATGATGCAGCCAGGAAAATCTGACATCCCTCACCAGATCCCTGGCAGCCCAATCCCCCAAACCATTGCCCCCTGCCTGCAGCACTAAAACATCTGGGGGCCTGTCAACTCTCGAATAGTATTTAAGAGCAGCTTCAATCCGTGGAATGCCAAGTTGCCTCTCTTCAGGCCAAACGTCAGTCCGGACAGCCCCCCAGAAAACATATGAATCCCCAAAGATCCAGACCAGACCAGGAGGAAGATCTGAAAGAGAAACAAAAGAACATGGAACCATACAAAACACTCAATACAACTTCAAAGCAGATGAGGGTGGACATAAATCTTGAAACGATCTGACTCCCACCTCCCTATACGTCTCACTACCTGGGAACCCAAAATACCATCTGGCCGCCTCCGTAGCTGCCCCCACACGAAAAGAGTGAGTATTAAACTGGGAAACCTCTCTGCCCGCCCTAGCCAAACAACGTCGAAAAAAGGACAAAAACTGAAAGCACGACAAGGACGAGCCATCCTCGTGCAACAAAAAGGAACCTAGCCCCAACCCCCTCACCCTGAGATACCGTTGCACAGAAGAAACCAGGCAAACCGAGTCCGGCAGCACCCGAAACAACGACACAGAAACCCCCTTTCCCAACTGATCAGTTTTTTACTTCCCAATATGAATTCGGACACAATCGCCGGCCACTGTCACTTCTGATAATTTTAGCCCACCCACTCCACACTTGTTCTTGCTTACCAACTCCCCAATGCGCAACGCCCCAAAAAAGGCTAACGCAAAAGCCACAGTGAACAGTCTCACCTCATAATCAGAGGTGCAAATCCCGGGCAACTTCTCCGCCAGATCCCGAAGCAACTCAAACGAGACTGGGCGCCTGGTATCTGGCTGTACCTGCCCGCGCTGGAACCCCTTCATAGCCTGTCGCACCCTAAAGTCTTTTGTCACATTACTCAGGCCTTGCCTCTGGAAGAGAAAAGCTAAAGCAGCCAAACTCTTGTTCATTTTTTAAACCGACGTGCCGCGTGTAAATTCGGTCCCAATGAAATACATCAGCAAAGCCAAAGGATCCTGTGTGGAAACACACCCCCTGACCGAACTTACCAGTGCGGACCACTCAGCCCAAACTGACGAGTATGCAGCTCATGTACCTACGCTCACAGAGCGACGTAACAGCTCTGCTGCTACTCCAATGCCAGTCTCCACAGCCGTTCGGGACAAGGAACCCCCAGTTGCTCCAACTCTGACGCCAACCTTCGGAACCTCTCCCACTGGAAACGAGACAAGGAATCAGCAATGGAATTCAGAACATCCGGGACATGAACAGTTTGTACAAGACAATTCAAGCTTAAACACCGCAAGACAAGGTGACGCAGTAAGCGCACCACCGGCGGCAAAGAAGCAGACAGACTGGACACCACCTCCACCACCCCCATATTGTCGCAATGAAAACAAACACGACGATCCCTAAATTTGGAGCCCAAGATTTCGACGGCCATCAAAATCGGAAACAGTTCCAGTAATACTAAGTTACGCAAGAACCCCGCCACTCGCCATTCCTCGGGGCACGCAGCAGCACACCAGGCCCCTTGACAAAAAGCCCCAAACCCAGAACTGCCCGCAGCATCAGTGTAAAGGTCGATGTCGGAAGCCGCCACGACCGAGGCCATCCATAAGGACCTGCCATTATAGAAGGCCAGAAACTCACCCCAAACCCTCAGATCGGCCTTCAGCTCACGCGAAAGCCTGATGAAGTGATGCGGCAGTAGAGCCTCTGAAGTGGCGGCGCAGAGGCGATGACTAAAGATGCGTCCCATAGGCATGATGCTGCAGGAAAAATTAAGCTTACCCAATAAAGACTGCAATTGCCTAAGCCTAACCTTCTTCACCGACTCAGCCTCAGCCACCCTCTGACGCAGATCTTCCAGTTTGTCAATCGGCAGGCGACATTCCATGAGACGCGTGTTAATGACAATACCCAAGAACTGTATGACCGTGGTAGGACCTTCTGTTTTTTTCAGGAGCCGGATGAATCCCGAACCGTGTCGCAATAGAGTCCAAAGTGTGCAACAGTACAGAACAGACTGAGGAATCTGGGGGTCTGATGCAAAGGAAATCATCAAGAAGTGCAGTACAGATCTCAACTGGGTCTCCTCCCATACCACCCATTCCACGAAGGTGCTAAAGACCTCAAAATATGCGCAGGAAATGGAACAGCCCATTGGGAGACAACGCTCAAGAAAAAACTGCCCATCCCAATAACAACCCAGCAAATGTTGACTCTCCAGGTGTACCGGCAGCAGGCGGAAGGCAGATTCAATATCCGTCTTTGCCAACAATGAACCCTGGCCATAATGTTGCACCCAACCGACTGCAGCTTCAAAGGAGGTATAAGACACCGAAGCCAGATTCGGAGAAATGGCATCATTCACCGAAGCCCCTTTTGGATACTACAAATGATGTATTAACCAAAATTTGTTGGGTTCCTCTTTGGGGACAACCCCCAAGGGGGACACATGCAAAGACGGAACGGAAGGATGATCAAATGGTCCGGCCATTCTCCTGAATTCCACCTCTTTCGCCAGCTTGTCAGAAACAACCTGGGGAAATTGACGTGTTGATTTCAGATTTTGAGGCCGTGGGGATGGGGCCAAAAAAACTTGCTGTCCCCCTCCGCAGATATCTATCTAGATATGGCACCATCGGCTTACCAGCATCCTCCCTTTTTGAAGCAGACTCACCGGGTTGGGACTTCCCTTTTTTAAAACATTTGGCGTAACTGTGGGAGCCCCCACAAACAGAGCACTCGTGACGGAAACAACAGGCTGCGCCAAAACGGCATGACCCCTCGCTGAACTGCCAACAGATTCCTCTCTTTTGGGTGGCCGACTGTCCAGCGGCACCTGAACCGCCGCCCCCCGAGAAAGGGCTGGCCCAGAGCCATCGCCTGAGCCATGAGCTTCATCCAAAGCCCAATGTCCTTATGATCCAGTGCAAGCCCGGATGCAAGGCCTTGCGCTGGCGGAACTGCTTGTCATAGCGCAGCCAAGCAGTACCCCCTGTAAACTCTATACGCTTCTCCAATGGTGTCCAGGTAACAAAAAAGAGGAGAGCAATTCTCCGGCGCTTTTTCGCCAATTACGCTGGCCAAGATGTCAGACGCCTGCAGCCAATTAGCAAAAGTGTGGGGAATAAGCCGCCAGTGGCGGCTTCTTGCTTTCGTCCGCCTTTCTCCAACGGCAAAAGGGAGAATATTTTAACATATTTCCCCTTCCAGATCTTTTCCTGTACGTCCTGCTTTAGATGGACCCCCAGCGGGCCCTCAAAGCACACGTAAATCTCGCACTTTGCCAACCTCACCCTATTCTCAGTGGGCTCCTTCACTTTATTAGTTTCTGACCCTCCAGTCACCTCCGTCTGCGACGCGGATGTCACGCTGGCAACGGAGGACCCGCCTGCCCCCGCCCCGGGGGCCGCCACAGAAATTGGCTCCACTGAGGTAGGCGGAGAAGGAACCACTGAGCCCACGCTAGAAGCAGCAGGGGCCCATGCCCGATGGGCCCTTGAGATGGGGAAGAAGACCCAGCTGGGTCAAAACGGGCCAATAAGTCCCGAAAACCTGCAAAAAATGCGGACAAAACCAGTGCGGCGCCCGAGGCTCCGACCGTAGATCCTGAAGCCCCTGGAATAACCCCCTGAGAAACCCCCAAACTAACCGCCCACTCCTGACTATTAAACATAGGTAAAACTGGCAACTTACCGGGCTGCAGCCGCACCGCCACACGACTAGCCGTTCGTCCAGATCCCAGCTGGCTCCGCAAAGTAGGGTGCCTCCTGGCAGACCGATCATCATCATCTGCGCTGGTGATCTCACCGGACTCGGCCGAAGATTCCTGCTGCGTTGGTGTCCCCTGCCTCCTGCGTTCTGGCGACTCCTGCTCGGGGCTCCTGGAAGCTTCCTCGACCGCTCCAGCCATGGCTCTCACGGATGACAAACCGCGGGCACCATAGAACCCCCAGCTGTAGCAGGGACGAGATGTCTCTTTAAGGGGGCGTGTCCCCCAGCCCGATTCACTGGCCGGCTCCTCCGCTGCTCGCGTCTGGTACATTTCTCTGCCGAGCTCCTCTCTGTGCAGTATCCACAGAGAGAGCCAACTGCTCCAGATCCGCGTGGCGGCGACTGGCGGGAGAGGACCGCGGAACCCCCCAGTGTGTTCTCCCACCTCCCGGGCAGCAATCCCTCTCGAAGCAGCTGAGGGGCTGAGACGCCCCCCACTGCGTGTCCCACAGTGTCTCCCATGCCGAGCCGCCCTCCCATTCAGCACCTCAGTGGGGGGGGGGCAGCCGCACGCTCTGGCTATCGATGAGAGGGGGAGGAGGGCGCCAGGGGGTAGGATTCCTCCCAGGCCCCCCCCGGGACTGACAGCAGGCAGCCCAGCAGCAAGCCCTGGAGGGTCCCTGCGACAGGGGCTCCTTAATGGACGTTGGGCCCAAAGGACAAGGGGATGGGAAGGAGATAGCATGGGTGGGGTTGCCATTATGACCCCTGACCATATGCCCATGAATAGTGGCTTCTTCAGCATTTAGCAACTTGGCAGTGTAAGGCCCCTTTCACACAGGTGGACCGATCGGGTCTGCCTGTCAGTTTTTTAGGTGGACCCTCCACTACCCTCTATGGAGTGGTGGATGTAAATGGATATGTGTCCATTCACACCCGCCGACATCTGAACCGATCCTATCCACTAAAAATAGACAGATGGGGTATCCTTTCCCCATCCATCTGGCGGATCAGATGACAGTTGGATTCAAATGGACAGGGTGTCCGTTTACATCCAACCACCCATAGGGGAAAGCGGGCTGTGTCTGTGTCTGCTTTGCATAGGAGGAGTGGGCACAGACCTGTCATCTGCCTGCTCAGCGGGGATTAGCAGAGAGATCCCATGCTGAGCAGGCGGTTCCGCTGGCGGAGTCTGCCCACCTGTGTAGAAGAGATAATGCAAGCAGGGCAGCTGATACAATAGACGGGGGATTAGGCAAGAAAGTGAGAAAATCCTAGGTCATAGCTGTTGAGACAGCTGTCTGTCCCCTCCCCCCGTGCTCCTCTGGTCTCGCAAGATGCTCTGGTCCCCCATGCTCCTCTTCCCTCCCCTGCTCCTCTGTTCCCCCCATGATCCTCTGGTGCCCCATGCTCCTCTGTTCCCCCCCATGCTCCTTTGTTCCCCCCCTGCTCCTCTGACCCCCCCCCCCCCAGCTCTCACCTCCTCTCCCCAGCTAACTGTGCAGCAAGCAGACGGGCTGCTGAATAAAGGCATTATCCTCAGCACTGAAAAGCTCATCATACGATCGAAAATACAGCCACACAAAGTTGTAACATAATCTTCCTCGGCACTCAATCTCCTGGTCTTTTCTTACCCCGCTCTTCCATACTGTTTGCTGCCACAGAGAATCTAGATGGAGAGTGGGGGAAGGAAAAACCAGGAGAACCAGTGCTTAGGAAGATTATGTTACAACTTTGTGTGCCTGTCTTTCAGATCGTATGATTAGCTTCTCAGAGACGAGGATTGTGCCTTTATTCAACCAACTCCTTACTGCACAGCTAGCCAGGGAGAGGAGGTGAGCGCTGCGGGGGGACCAGAAGAGCAGGGGGGGCAGGGCGGGGGCCAGAGGAGTGGGGTGGGAAGCAATCAGCTGAAGAAGAAGGGGCATGAACAGGAGTGGCAGCTGAGTTGGCATTTACAGGTACCAATCCCTGTATTCTCCTCCTGCAGCAGCTGAATGCTAGCATGAGGTAGAGGGGGAGAAGTAGCCATTCAGCTGCTGCAGGAGGATCGGTACCAGCTGAGGCACCCCTCTCAATGCTGCGCCCAGGGCACATGGACCCCCCCCCCAGTTTCGGCCCCGAAACTGACTATACAAACGTTGAACAATTTTCTTTACACTTACCAAAACTAGGTACGAGGAGTGATCAGCACCTCCCAAACAAAAAGAAATTGTCTACATTCTATCATGTATCCATACATTAACACAATCTTTCTCACAGAGGAACCCTTGAAATAACTTTCAGGCCTCGGGGGATCCCTACTAATTATTTTATTCTTACTGGTCATGGGTTGATAGTGTGAACAGTAAATTGCATGCAGAGAATAAATAAAAAAATATGGAATGTGGTATTTGTAACGTTATTGACACTTCTCTTCTAAATATGCTCTTCTATACAACACAATTATTTTCAGTTATAATAATGAAGCTGAAACTCAAATACATTGGCCACCTAATGCGAAGAGAGGACTCATTGGAAAAGACCCTGATGATAGGGAACATGGAAGGAAAAAGGAGAAGAGGACGACAGAAAACAAGATGGATAGATAGCATCATCGAAACAATGAACATGAAGTTAAGCAAGCCCTGGGACGCAGTGGAGGACAGAAAAGCCTGGGGCACGATGGTCCATGAGGTCACGAAGAGTCGGACACGGCTAAACAACTGAAAAACAACAATAATAATAGGGAATAAAGGAAACAAATGATAATAATGACCAGAAAATACGGAAAAAAAAGTTTCCTCACTTTTATATTTTCATTGGAAAGGGCGGGAAGAGTAGTAATTGGTCATGTTTGAGAGTGTCATGTGACTAGTCTGTCTGGCAAGCTGGCTGACCTTGCAGTTTAGTATAGGAATTGTCACGCTGTGGTGAAGATGGCTGTGAAACGTATACAAAAAGTGCAGGAAAAGTTTTGAAGAATCCTCGTACAGATAACAGTTGTGCACAAAAGTTTGCATCCCCCTGGAGAATTGGTAATATACAGTATGTACCATTTTTAAAGAAAACATGAGTGAGCAGGCAAAACGCATTTCAATATCTCTTATGGGATTCATATTCTGTAACAGAATGGCACAATCATAAAACAAAACATGGCAACAAGTACACCAATGAAATGGCCACTGTTCAAAACTAAAAATACCATATATTGACCCCTTTAGCATCAATGACAGTGTGCAGTCTTTTCAAATAGTTGTTTACGAGGCCCAGAATTCGTCTTGGCAAAATGCCTCCAGGTTAGGCAAGGTCTTTGGTCGTCTTGCATGAACCGCACGTTTCAGATCTCCCCAGAGTGGCTTGATGATCTTAAGGTCAGGAGACTGTGACGGCCACTCCAGAACCTTCACCTTTTTCTGCTGTAACCACTGGAGGGTTAACTTGGGCTTGTGCTTAGGGTCATTGTCGTGCTGGAAAGTCCAAGCGCGTCCCATGAGCAGTTTTCATGCAGAAGAATGCAAATTGTCTACCAAAGTATTTTCTGATAACATGCTGCATTCATCCTGCCATCAATTTTCACAAGATTCCCCGTGCATTTAGAGCTAACACACACCAACACAACACCAGTGAGCCACCACCATGCTTCACAGTTGGGATGGTATTCTTGTCGCTATATGCTTTTTTGACCCCTCTCCAAACATAGCGCTTATGGTTGTGACCATAAAGCTCTATTTTGTTCTAACCACTCCAGATTACAGTGTGCCAGAAGCTGTGAGGCATGTTAAGGTGTTGTCGGGTATAGTGTAAGTGGGCTTTTTTTTTTGGTGCAGTAAAGGCTTCTTTCTGGCAGCTGGACCAAGCAGCTCATTTATGTTCAAGTATCGGTGTATTATTGTGGTCCTCAAAACAACCACACCATCTTTTTTCAGAGCAGCCTGTATTTCTCTTGAGGTTACCTGAGAGTTTTTCCATGTATCCTGAACAATACTGTAGAGGGTGCTCCCCCCCCCCCCCCCGCACGCTAATCCTGTTGCTGCTGGGCTGAGGCAATGGCGCCAAGACACTGAGAGACTGTGAGAGAGCGAGCCTGTCAGCAGCTGCGGGGGTTTCCTCCCTGTCCTCTTCACACAAAGTGGTGCTCACAAGGACACAGCTGCCCACTCTGCTCCCTCCCCTGCATCCACATTGGCAGGAGGAGCGGACCAATCCAGGGAGGACAGCAGGAGGAAAAGGATCCAGGGACATGTAGTTCTGAAGACAGGAGGCCCTATGCTAATCCCCTGGGGCAGAATACAGCCCCCAGCGTGCCAGGAGGGGGAACAGCTCAAGGCTGGCTGGGAGCAGGGGGATATCAAATATATGTGCTTGTGTTACATTCGCTTCAGTTATTATTCTTTGACTGTTTCTGCTGTCAGGTTTACTTGATGCAGCAAATCTTCAGTAGGTGTCAAGTGTAAGTTACTGAGTTTATGATTGCTAAAAAAATTTCAGTAAATTAAATTTTGTGTTTACTGCTGCTTGTGTCCATTTACTGTTTTGTTCACAATAACATGATTGCTCGGAGTGCCAGAGGGGCTGAGACTGTTCTTGGGGTTGAGAGGCAGAGCACAGAACCAAATATACTCAAGCGGCTTCTTTGGGGGGGGGGCTACAGTACTTCTGGTAGTTGTGGCTGAAATCTTTCTTGATCTACCTGGCCTTGGTTTGGTATCTGGAGATCCATGAATTTTCCACATACTGACTACCATATTCAAGGCTTTGCATATCTTTTTATATCCTTTTCCATCTTTATAATGTTCCATTACCTTTCTACACAGGTCTTTTGACAGTTATTTTCTGCTCCCCATGGCTCAGTATCTAGCCTGCTCAGTGCATGCGCGTGAGAGCTAACAAACTCATTGACTATTTATACACAGACACTAATTGCAATTTAAGCGCTTGTCGACCAGCGCATGCCGATGTACGTTGGCAGAATGGCACTGGTGGGCAAAAAGGCATACAGATACGTCCCCTTTAAGAATCGGTGCTGCGGGCGCGCATGCACCGATGCCGGGGAGCCCACCGCGTTCTTCATGACCGTGACTGCGGGTCCCTGCCTAGTGTCATGACAGAAATCACCGCTCTCTGTCATCGAGAGCAGTGATCGCTGTCATGTGACTGGAAGCCCATCCCCCCCACAGTTAGAATCACTCCCTAGGACACATTTAACCCCTTGATCGCCCCCTAGTGGTTAACCCCTTCACTGCCAGTGTCATTTACACAGTAATTAATGCATTTTTATAGCACTGATTGCTGTATAAATGACAATGGTCCCAAAATAGTGTCAAAAATGTCCGAACTGTCTGCCATAATGTCGCAGTCCCGATAAAAACCACAGATCGCCGCCATTACTAATAAAAAAAAAATACTAATAAAAATGACATAAACTATCCCCTATTTTGTAGACGCTATAAATTTTGCGCAAACCAATCAATATACGCTTATTGCGATTTTGTTTACCAAAAACCAAGGCCAAACATTTCAGGGGATGGAAACTTTTGATCGGGGCCATTTGGGTGATTTCTGTTATCATTATGATTTTAAAAGGAGCAAAACAACTATGTGATAATAAATGGCTTCATATGATCTTTATCCTTAAATAAAAGTCAGCCATATTTTTAAAATTAATACCAAAATTTCATGATTTCATGGTATGAAAAACTTTTGAGTACAGCTGTATAATGTGAAAATTCTAGTGCTTCCTCACCTCAGTTATCATTGGAAAAGTACCCCTGAAACTGATGGTCGGTGGATAATGCTACCTTACATTGGTTGTCACGGAAGTGCCCATTTACCATTTTAGTCAGTGTAGTGACCCCTTAAATAGTTGGTTAGTGTTCCCTTAGGCTCACACTTATGTGTTTTGCAGATCATTTTCAGTTTTGCAAAAATGCTCTATAGTCCGTTGAACATGATTTCCTATGGGTCACATTCACATATGTGTGTTTTCAACCAGTGTGTTTCTTGGAAAGGGTCAGAGACTTTTTTGCTCGCAGCAGGTTGCACTTTAATAGTAGCGCTTAAAAAATGCAGTGCTTGCATTTTTAATGCATTTCTGCTGCATTTTTAGTTTCTCCCGCATGACGACAGACACATTCAACAGAAAACACCTCAAAAATGCATTAAAAACACTTCAAAAACATGTGTCAAAAAAGTGCAAAAAATACACAGAGAAAACTCATCAACCACAGCCTGCATAGGTGTGAATCTAGCCTTACACTGGTGGTCAAGTTCCCTTTAAGATTGGTGGTCAGTGGGTAAAGGAGCCCCTTTGATGGACAGTGACCCCATGACATTGGTGGTTAGTGAAGAACTGCCCTTTTACGCCTCGTACACACGATCGGATTGTTGGCCAACAGAGCGTCAGACTTTTGTCCAAAGGGCGTGTGCCAGGAACTTGTCTTGCATACTAACAGCACACAATTGTCAGGCCAACAAACACAAACGTAGTGACGTTCAGCTCTTGGGCGCCACCCTTTGGGCACCTTCTGCTAATGTCATGTTTGGTTAGCACTGATTCCAAGCATGCGTGTTTGGACTTTTGTGTGACGGACTTGTGTACAGACGATACGAAAATCTGACAACAGACCGTTGTCCGCTGAAAATTTACTAGCCTGCCATCCAACATTTGTTGGCGGAAAGTTGGACAACAATTGTCTGATGGAGCGTACTAACGGTCGGATTTTAGGCCAACAGTCTGTCATCACACAATTCCCTGCCGAAAATCCAATCGTGTGTACGAGGCTTTAGATTGTCTCATTACATTGGTGGTCAGTGGGAAGAATGCTTTTCACATATGGTGGTTAGTGGAAAGAATTCTGCCTTACATTGATGGTCATTGAAGAATTGCCCTTTTAGATCTTTAGTGGAGAAGGGTCCCATTACATTGGTGATCAGTGGGATGAATATTCTTTACGTAGGATGGCTAGTGGAAAGAATTTCCCTTATATTGGTGGTCAGTGAAAAATTGCCTTTTTAGATTGATGTTTAGTGAAGAAGGGTCCCCTTACATTGATGGTCAGTGGGAAGAATTATTTTCACATATGGTGGTTAGTGGAAAGAATTCCACCTTACATTGATCGTCAGTGAAGAATGGCCCTTTTAGATGTTTAGTTGAGAAAGGTCCCATTACATTGGTGGTCAGTGGGAAAAATGTTCTTCAGATATGGTGGTTAGTGGAAAGAATTCCCCTTACATTGGTGGTCAATGAAGAATGGCCCTTTTAGATTCATGTTTGGTGGAGAAAGGTCCAATTACATTGGTGGTCAGTGGGAAAAATGTTCTTCACATATGGTGGTTAGTGGAAAGAATTCCCCTTACATTGGTGGTAAATGAAGAATTGCCCTTTTAGATTGATGTTTAGTGGAAAAGGATTGCATTAAATTGGAATGATCCTTGCATATGGTGATCAATGGGAAGAATTCTCCTTACATTGGTGGCCAATAAAGAATCACCTTTTTAGATTAGTGGTCAGTGGGAAAATTACCCTCTTAATTCGGTCATCAGTGAAGTATTCCATTTTTAGATTTATGGTCAGTGGGAAAAGGACCCCCTTACTTTGAAATTCAGTAGAGAAGGGCTCCATTACATTGGTGGTCAGTGAAGAATTGTCCTTTTAGATTGGTGGTGAGTGGGAAAAGGATCCTCTTTGATTGTCATTGAAAAAGAGCTCCATTACACTGGTAATCAGTGGGAAGAATGCTCCTTACATTTTGGGGTCAGTGGAAAGAATTCCCCTTACATTGGTGGTCTGTGGTCAGTAGGATGAACGACCTGTCCCCCTTAGAGATAGCAGAAAAAGTAATTGGGTTTAGTGGTTATTTATCCGAGAGGAACTTCCAAGTGATCTCGCTGCAACATTTCTCAAAAGTGGGGACAGGTACCTGCTCCCCCTCCCTCCCGAAAGGTGCCAAATGTGGCACCAGAGGGGGGGGGGGGGACTGATAAGTGGAGCTTCCACTTTTAGGTGGAACTCCGCTTTAAAGAACTCCTTAGCAAACTCTGGAGAAGCCCTCAGCCCTCTGTGGAACCCTGACAAGACACTGGTCACCGCCCACACCCATAACTGGCCTTCATAGTAAGGAGCACATGGAGGGCATATACATACAAGAAAAAGACAATTCCATAGCTCAACTCACCAACCAGTCTGCTGACCAACCAAATTTACCTGTCTAACCGTATGTTAAAAGCAGGGGTTTAGTTAGCACACATTTGCAAACGCATGTGAAAGCTGCAAGGCCTCGTCAAGGCACCCTGTATTACTTGCAGTCCTAACACTAAATTTATAAGTGTCTCCACAGTGGAAGCACATGCATTGAATGGATAGGTGTGAGACAGGTGAGCCAGGAGGCCGCCCTAGCCCCCTTAAAGGGACAGGACACACACTGGACACCCAGCAGTAGCAGCAGAGGCGTCCAGTGTGTCCCCGACCCAAATATACAAACGGTAACAAGACACTGGTCACCGCCCACACCCATAACTGGCCTTCACAGTAAGGAGCACATGGAGGGCATATACATACAAGAAAAAGACAATTCCATAGCTCAACTCACCAACCAGTCTGCTGACCAACCAAATTTACCTGTCTAACCGTATGTTAAAAGCAGGGGTTTAGTTAGCACACATTTGCAAACGCATGTGAAAGCTGCAAGGCCTCGTCAAGGCACCCTGTATTACTTGCAGTCCTAACACTAAATTTATAAGTGTCTCCACTTGTATGTATATGCCCTCCATGTGCTCCTTACTGTGAAGGCCAGTTATGGGTGTGGGCGGTGACCAGTGTCTTGTTACCGTTTGTATATTTGGGTCGGGGACACACTGGACGCCTCTGCTGCTACTGCTGGGTGTCCAGTGTGTGTCCTGTCCCTTTAAGGGGGCTAGGGCGGCCTCCTGGCTCACCTGTCTCACACCTATCCATTCAATGCATGTGCTTCCACTGTGGAGACACTTATAAATTTAGTGTTAGGACTGCAAGTAATACAGGGTGCCTTGACGAGGCCTTGCAGCTTTCACATGCGTTTGCAAATGTGTGCTAACTAAACCCGTGCTTTTAACATACGGTTAGACAGGTAAATTTGGTTGGTCAGCAGACTGGTTGGTGAGTTGAGCTATGGAATTGTCTTTTTCCTCTGTGGAACCCTGGTTGAGAAAGGCCACATTATCTGGTATCATCTAAAAATCTGAGGCTATAAAACCCCATAGTCCCGCAACATAACAAATCATTCCAATGCAGGTAAAAGGCAGCAGCAGTAACTGCAAGGCACAGATACCATTCTAGACCAGATCCTATTCTAGATATCTTATGCAGGCTGTTCTGTCCTCGCTGCACGTTTTACTGTGTTTAACTTGACATGCAGCTAAGCTCTCCTATTCTGCAATAAACCAGACTGGATGTAATTTTGAAGCTTTATTCACAAAACAGGTTGGGTGAAACTATTAGGAGAAAAAAAGATAACGGTGCATTAGGGTTGCCACCTGTTCGGGATTCACCCGGACAGTTTGGGTTTGGAATCATGCGTCCGGGTTTCAGACTGTCTGAGACTCAGACACATTATTTAGACTGGACTAAGTCTCCCCCCTTCTCTCTCCTGCCTCTAAGTGAGTACGCTAAGGTAAATCAGGGTTCTCAGAGCACTCATTACATCAGAGCTCCCCCTTACATCAGAGTCCTCTTTGTACACCAGAGCATCCCTTATGTTAGAGTCCCCCGAGTTCTCCCTTACATCAGAGTCTGCAGAGTCCCCCCTTACAGTGAAAGGGAACTGTGAACTCTGCAAGTTCAGATGTAAAAGGGAAACTCTGTGGACTATGATGTAAAGGGGGAACTCTGTGGACTCTGATGTAAAGGGGGAACTCTGTGGACTCTGATATAAAGGGGGAACTCTGTGGACTCTGATGTAAAGGGGGAACTCTGTGGACTCTGATGTAAAGGGGGAACTCTGTGGACTCTGATATAAAGGGGGAACTCTGTGGACTCTGATATAAAGGGGGAACTCTGTGGACTATGATGTAAAGGGGAACTCTGTGGACTCTGCTGTAAAGGGGGAACTCTGTGGACGCTAATGTAAAGGGGGACTCTTGTGATTAACTTCATATGATTAGAAATGTTATTTAATAGCAACATCTATGCATAGTTTATCTATGCATACTATGAAAAAAAATTGCTCAGAGACGCTGAAGTGTTCGGGTTTGACTTGAAGAAAAGGTAGCAACTCTACTGTACATATAATCTGTATATGAAATATACAGAAAATACAATAGATAGGCTGTGCATAGCAGTAAATGATTCATACCAGCAATGCTGCCATCAGCAGATGTAAAGAGATGCAAGTTCCAATCCAACATGTGCTCTGATAGCTGGTTCCTTCTCTTTAGTCTCTAAGATTGAGTGAGAGCTCCCAGGATGCACCTGTTTTCTTTTCTTAGACTGAAGGATAATGGGAAGTTTTGTTAAAACTGAACAGTTTCTAGATTCTGAAAAACCACACTTCAGTTTGTGGTCAAATCTGATATTGCAGGCAGAACAACTTAATGGATATCTTGCTAGAAGCAGAACACAGGCTCTGTATTTCAGCCAAAAGCAATACACAAATACTTATCTGCATTTTGATGTTTTTACATGCTCAGGGATCATACACTATATTACCAAAAGTATTAGGACGCCTGCCTTTACCCGCGCATGAACTTTAATGGCATCCCAGTCTCAATATTGAGTTGGCCCACCCTTTGCAGCTATAATAGCTTTAACTCTTCTGGGAAGGCTGTCCACATTTTTAGGACTGTGTCTATGGAAAAGTTTGACCATTCTTCCAGAAGCACATTTGTGAGGTCAGGCACTGATGTAGGACAAGAAGGCCTGGCTCACAGTCTCTGCTCTAATTCATCCCAAGGGTGTTCTATCGGGTTGAGATCAGGACTCTGCAAGCCAGTCAAGTTCCTCCACCCCAACCTCGCTCATCCATGTCTTTATGGACCTTGCTTTGTGCACTGGTCCAAATCATTTGGTGGAGGGGGGATTATGGTGTGGGGTTGTTTTTCAGGGGTTGGGCTTGGCCCCTTAGTTCCAGTGAAGGGAACTCTTAAGGCGTCTTCATACTAAGACATTTTGAACAATTTCATGCTCCCAACTTTGTAGGAACAGTTTGGGGATGGCCCCTTCCTGTTCAAAGCATCTTTCAATTGCATTTTTGCAATCCATGATAGACCCAATCATGGCTTTATTATACTTTATATTCTCTTGATTCTCATGACCTACACACACACATATATATATATATATATATATATAATTTTTTATTTCAATCCACCATATCTTGTTCCTAGTACCCTGTTCCACATAGTAGGGTTTGTTTAGTGTGTGCATGGATTTTTGGGCTGTTTGCTCGTCTGTCCCCTGGGAGTTGTGATACAATTTTGGTGCCGCTTCCTCTCCTACCTCTTCCCTTCCTCCCCATTATGGTGGATGGCGGTTGTGGTTTGGGCGGGTGCTCCCTACTGCATCTGTGCCATGTTACCGCTGTGTGTGCAACACCTTTTGATGTCGCACCGCATGAGCAGGTTTTTCCTTTCCATCTAGGCTAACATTGGGGAGGTACCTGAGCCTGTATGGGTGGATTTTTTCGCTCTGGCACGGATGCCTCCCCTTTCTTGCCATGCCCACGTGACGCTGGGCGTGACACGCTATATCAGCTGGGAGCATTTAAATTCGCCTCACTTGGTCTCTATGTGTCTCTTTGGCAACACCTCATATGCAAAGCTTCACTTGTGATTTTGGTTCCCAATTTCCATGTAAACCAACAAGGTAAATCACCATAGGGTTCACCTCTACTTTCAGCACTTTGTTCATCTTTCTCTTTGTTTCTGTACTATCTCACCATATACTACTGATCTCAACCCATAGAAGTGTTGGCTCATTGTCACCTACATTTGCACATTCGCAGAATCCACAGTGCTCCCTGCTTGTCCACGTGTCTCTACCTCAGCTCCCATACCAGACCCTTCTAACAGCTCTGATCCTCTGTTCACATCTATGCAGTTGACGTGAGTATTTATAGGGATGTCCATCCTGTCCCTTACACCCATTACTTATTCCTATTATTCAGCTACAATATTATACCATATGGTTATGTTTCTTTATAGATCACCATTGCATTCGCCCCTGAAGAGTTGGTATACCCCAACGAAATGCGTCGGGCTTACATAGATGCATGATGTCCATACAGATGATTTTATGCCTCTTGTATTGTTTTACTCTAGATTTTCCAACACCATCCAGCTCTTCCAGTGGCCCATGTTGTGCAGGACTTGTCTTTACCCCATGATATGCCAAGTACCATGGTGTCAATATTTATATGTGGTTTTTAGCGTGCCCTGCATTTATGCGATTCAGTGTATGCCTTTTTTTGTGTCATTCAGTATGCTGTACATGATTTCACAAGGTATAATAAAATATTCTTTGCCAAGACTGCTCTTTGGTGTACATCTCTCATTCAAAGTCCCCAAAAAACTTCCTCCTTTTTGTCGGAATCCATATAAGCAATACTGTGTTTTTTATCCCACATGCTTACTCTATATAGTGATTGGCCTCATTCAAAGTCCCGCCGACCAATCTTTCTCTCTTTTTGTTCAAATTTGGGATGGAGGCCAATTACTTATGGTGCCTTGGACCACATCATTCTCTCTCCCTTCCTGTTCCAACATGACTGCACACCAGTGCACAGAGCAAGGTCCATAAAGACATGGATGAGTGGGTTTGGTGTGGAGGAACTTGACTGGCTTGCACAGAGTCCTGACCTCAACCCAATAGAACACCTTTGAGATGGATTAAAGCGAAGACTGCGAGTCAGGCCTTCTCGTCCAACATCAGTGCCTGACCTCACCAATGTGCTTCTGGAAGAATGGACAAACATTCCCTAGACACACTCCTAAACCTTGTGGACAGCCTTCCCAGAAGAGTTAAAGCTGTTATAGCTGCAAAGGGTGGGCCAACTCAATATTGAACCCTATAGACTAAGACTGGGATGCCATTAAAGATCATGTGCGTGTAAAGGCAGGCGTCCCAATACTTTTGACAATATAGTGTATATTTAAATAAATGTTTTTGTCTAGGTTTAAAGTGGACCTTGCATTAACCTCCCTGGCGGTTTTCCCGAGTGTGGCTCAGGGTTAAATTTCAGTACCATTAGCGGTAACCCCGAGCCACACTCGGGATAGCATTGCAGGATCCTGGTGCAGTGTACTTACCTTGTCCCCAGGATCCTGCGATGTCCCCCCGCTGTGTCCATGGGCTCAGTTTTCTGCTCGATGCCTCTGTGTGCCGGGCTCTGTTCCCTGCGAGTGCCGTGACGCACGGGGGCGGAGCCCGGCGGCAAATTCAATTAAATTGAAAAATCATAACACATACAGTACACTGCAATCTTACAGATTACAGTACTGTATGAAATTATTTCACATCCCTTTTGTCCCCAGTGCTTTGTTCAATGCCCTGCATGCAGTTTTATATTATATAGACTGTTCTTTCTGTCTGGAAACTGGAGATTGTCCATAGCAACCAAAAAGTGTCCCTTTACATCAAAAGTGGCTTTAGACCAGCTAGAAAACAGCGATAATAAATTAGAATCACTCGCAGAATTGAGCGATAGTGAATCGTGGGGAAATGTATTTTATTATTATTATTATATTATTATTTTTTATAATTATTTATATGTATTTATTATATTATAATTTATGATTTTGTGTTTCAAACTTCATCATACCCGGGATATCTACTAGACTCTTGGTGGACAGATCTAAGTGTGTTATTGCTAAGAATTACAGGCCTAACAATATAAAACGCCAAATTTCCATGCAAAATAATTGTACCGCTTTGAGACACAAAAATCTGACATAATCATACCGCCAGGGAGTTTAAAACGCAAGGTCCCCATATTACATAGTTCTCTGTTCCAACAACTATATTTTCTACCTTCATGTGGGAATTTAAGATGGAGAGAGGAGGCAATGGGGTTGATTTACTAAAGCTGGAGCGTGCATAATCTGATGCAGCTTTCAGGTTTTTTTTTTTTTTTTTTTTGTGAAAGCTTAATTGAATAAGCTGAAGTTAGAAGATGGTTGGTTTCTATGCAGAGCGGCACCAGATTTTGCACTCTCTGGTTTTAGTAAATCAACCCCAATATGCAACAAGCGAATCCTGCCTTTTAATGCAAGATCCGATCCAAGGCTTTGAGCAGTTAAATATTTAATGTGAAAGAATAATGAATTCCAGTGATACACTTACTGTATGTGTGTAAAATAATACACCTCAATAAAAGATATTCCAATACAAAATAACAAACGCTAGTAAAATATTTGCTGTGGCTTGGTGGTGACTTGCCACCAATGGGACAAGTTTTCAATAACACATACCAACCACTAGGTGGCTCTGCAGCACCACATGTTGTTTTTGGGATTTTGACTGCAACCCTTTTTTCATGCAGATAATGTTCGGAAAGATATCGATAATACACGTAGCTTGAGAATTAATTAGCAGATTTGTAAGGAAAGAAATGTGATACCTTTATTGCTGTACCAAAATTTTATCAAGAACTGTATTAGGGGGTCAAGGCTGTCACTATGATGCCAATCTAGCAGATCTGTACTTGCGTAAATCACATAGTAGTTACATTATTTATTTTATTATTTTTTTATTTATTTCAGGTACTTATATAGCGCTGTCAATTTACGCAGCACTTTACATATACATTGTACACTCACATCAGTCCCTACCCTCAAGGAGCTTACAATCTAAGGTCCCTAACTCACATTCATACACACTAGGGACAATTTAGACAGGATCCGATTAACCTACCAGCATGTCTTTGGAGTGTGGGAGGAAACCAACGCAGGCACAGGGAGAACATGCAAACTCCAGGCAGATGTCGTGGCTAGGATTCGAACCAGCGACCCTTCTTACTGCTAGGTGAAAGTGCTACCCACTACACCACTGTGCCGCCCATTATAGTTAGTAAGGTTGAATAAAGACACCAGTCCAACCTGAGTGAGTGTCTACAATTGTCCCTATCCCCCTACATTGTGTCTCATTAAGATGCTCATCTATTATATTATTATTTATTTAAGGTACCCATATAGCGCTGTCAATTTACGCAGAGCTCTACACATACATCACACACTCACATCGGTCCCTACCCTCAAGGAGCCCACAATCCAAGGTCCCCAACTCACATTCATATACTAGGGCCAATTTTGGACAGAAGCCGATTAACCTCCCAGCATGATTTTGGAGTGTGGGAGGAAACTGGAGTACCCAGAGGAAACCCACACAGGCACAGGGAGAACATGCAAACTCCAGGCAGGTAGTGTCGTGGTTGGGATTCAAACTTACTGCTAGACGAGCGTGCTACCCACTACACCACTGTGCCGTCCACTATACAATTAAGCTTTATTTTTTATTTTTTTAATCTACAATGGAAATAAATTCTTACATTTTTTAAGTTAAAAAGTTAGTGTAGGCAAACAGATACACAATTGCAATCCTTAAATCTGGGCGGTCTTACCTGCCAATCAATATGTGATTCTGTTCAGCCAGTTTTCAAAACCCAACCTGAATATAGGACTATGGAGCAGACCAAACAGATGGATGATGCTGTGACCAATTGTAGGCAGAAATCCATATCACCAGCACATCGTCTTCTCCTATATACTGTGTATATTCATAGCTCCCAACTGTCCCTGATTTCGAGGGACTGTCCCTGATTTGGAGCAATGTCCCTCTGTCCCCTCTTTCCTCCTCATTTGTCCCTCATTTCGGTCTGATCTATATAGTTATATATGAAATGTACTTTTTATCTTTCAAAAAGATAAAAAACCTTTCATCCAACTTCTAAATTGCTGCATTTTTCAACTTTAAAAGCCAATACAAAGGAAGATTAGTGGTAAAAATAAAAAGCCCTTGTGGATTTAATTAACCTTTTTTTTTTGTTTTTTTTTTGTTATGTCCCCTTTAAGGGGGCGTGGCAGGGGGCGTGTCCTATGCCTACATACGTTTGCTAGTAGGTGTCCCTCATTCTTATCTCAAAATGTTGGGAGGTCTGTATATTTCTTTATTGGTCACAATAATATATTATTATATTTATTATAGCTCCACTCCAGATCCTTCATCAGGCTACAGCAATATCTAAAAACCCAGTCTTCTTGAATAGTCCCAACAGCCAATCAGCTACAGACCCCCCCCCCCCCCCCCCATAGACAAGGTTACCACCCTTAAAAAAAAATAAACAACTTACCCAATTATACAAAATCAAAAAACATTGCCCAAAACTGGCCATACATGGTAAGATTTTTGATCGAACATGCGAAATTGGGAAAAACCATTTGATACAGCATTTGATGCTGCCATCACTGGATTAGATTTACGAAAGGCAAAAAGACTGAGCACTTTGTAGTTGCTTCAGAGCTTTGTAAATGAGGTGGAGCTCTGCTGACTTCCATCATCCAATCATGTGCAAGCAAAAATACTGTTTTTGTTTTTTTTAAACTTTCCTTGCATGTGATTGGGTACTCTTTGCAAAGTGGGGCTTTACCTCATTTACTAAGCTCTGGAGCAGTTGTACTTGCCTTTAGTAATGCAACCCCATTGAGTCAACTGATACTGTTTGGATCAGTCCATCCAGACCTGCTACTTGAATGGATTCCCAAATGTACAGTATTTAACATGTTTCTTTTATTGCTTATGAAATCAAGAAAATAATAATGCAAAGAAAACTTTATTTATAATGTAAATTTTTTTTTTTATACCACATTTTTAAAAGAATACTAATATTTTCATCAGCCAGCGAGGTTGTAGTAGATATTTATATATATACGGTATGTCACAAAAGTGAGTACACCCCTCACATTTTTGTAAATATTTTATTCTATCTTTTCATGTGACAACACTGAAGAAAGGACACTTTGCTACAATGTAAAGTAGTGAGTGTACAGCTTGTATAACAGTGTAAGTTTGCTGTCCCCTCAAAATAACTCAACACACAGCCATTAATGTCTAAACCGCTGGCAACAAAAGTGAGTACACCCCTAAGTGAAAATGTCCAAATTGGGCCCAAGCAGCCCTTTTCCCTCCCCGGTGTCATGTGACTTGTTAGTGTTACAAGGTCTCAGGTGTGAATGGGGAGCAGGTGTGTTAAATTTGGTGTTATCGCTCTCACTCTCTCATACTGGTCACTGGTAGTTCAACATACAAGTACATATTTGGGGGGCACACCATACAATGCATTTAAATTCAAGATGGTGCTGCTGTAAGACCTATAAACAGTACAAAATATTTTACAGCGCACACATACAAGAATGACATTTCCTGCAGGGCTAGTTAAAAACACCTGAACACCTGAACATATTCAAAAAATACGGGGGTTTGGTCACACTATATGGTCATATAGTGCTAAGCCCACTTACTGCGACAAAGTACCCCGAATTAGTGGGTCCTACACTAGTAATAGAATGGAAGATCCTCTGTCTCAACCATGGGAGCTGAACTCCTCTATGTGGGAGAACTGAAAGGGATACATCCTAATCACTGGTGGCCACTAAATAGGAGGTAATGAGGAGGGGGAGGGGTGCTCCAGCCCAAAAACCTGGTCAGGGCACCCCTCCCCCTCCTCATTACCTCCTATTTAGTGGCCACCAGTGATTAGGATGTATCCCTTTCAGTTCTCCCACATAGAGGAGTTCAGCTCCCATGGTTGAGACAGAGGATCTTCCATTCTATTACTAGTGTAGGACCCACTAATTCGGGGTACTTTGTCGCAGTAAGTGGGCTTAGCACTATATGACCATATAGTGTGACCAAACCCCCGTATTTTTTGAATATGTTCAGGTGTTCAGGTGTTTTTAACTAGCCCTGCAGGAAATGTCATTCTTGTATGTGTGCGCTGTAAAATATTTTGTACTGGTAGTTCAACATGGCACCTCATGGCAAAGAACTCCCTAAAGATCTGAAAAAAAGAATTGTTGCTCTACATAAAGATGACCTAGGCTATAAGAAGATTGCCAAGACCCTGAAACTGAACTACAGCACATGGCCAAGACCATACAGCGGTTTAACAGGACAGGTTCCACTCAGAACAGGCCTCACCATGGTCAACCAAAGAAGTTGAGTGCACGTGCTCAGTGTCATATCCAGAGGTTGTCTTTGGGAAATAGATGTATGAATGCTGCCAGAATTGCTGCAGACGTTGAATGGATGGGGGGGTCAGCCTGTCAGTGCTCAGACCATACGCCGCACACTGCATCAAACTGGTCTGCATGGCTGTCATCCCAGAAGAAGCCTCTTCTAAAGATGATGCACAAGAAAGCCCGCAAACAGTTTGCTGAAGACAAGCAGACTAAGGACATGGATTATTGGAACCATGTCCTGTGGTCTGTTGAGACTAAGATAAACCCAATCGGTTCAAATGGTGTCAGGCGTGTGTGTAGCGGCAACCAGGTGAGGAGTACAAAGACAAGTGTGTTTTGCCTACAGTCAAGCATGGTGGTGGGAGTGTCATGGTCTGGGGCTTCATGAGTGCTGCCAGCACTGGGGAGCTACAGTTCATTGAGGGAACCATGAATGCCAACATGTACTGGGACATACTGAAGCAGAGCATGATCCCCTCCCTTCGGAGACTGGGCCACAGGGCAGTATTCCAACATGATAACGACCCCAAACACACCTCCAACATGACCACTGCCTTGCTAAAGAATCTGAGGGTAAAGGTGATGGACTGGCCAAGCATGTCTCCAGACCTAAACCCTATTGAGCATCTGTGGGGCATCCCCAAATGGAAGGTGGAGGAGCACAAGGTCTCTAACATCCACCAGCTCCGTGATGTCGTCATGGAGGAGTGGAAGAGGACTCTAGTGGCAACCTGTGAAGCTCTGGTGAACTCCATGCCCAAGAGGGTTAAGGCAGTGCTGGAAAATAATGGTGGCCACACAAAATATTGACACTTTTGACTGAATTTGGACATTTTCACTTAGGGATGTACTCACTTTTGTTGCCAGCGGTTTAGACATTAATGGCTGTGTGTTGAGTTATTTTGAGGGGACATCAAATTTACACTGTTATACAAGCTGTACACTCACTACTTTACAATGTAGCAAAGTGTGAGGGGTGTACTCACTTTTGTGAGATACTGCATAGATAGATAGATAGATAGATAGATAGATAGATAGATAGATAGATAGATAGATAGATAGATAGATAGATAGATAGATAGATAGATAGATAGATATACAGTGGGTATAGAAAAAACATCACCTCCCTTTAAAATAATCAAATGTAGTTGCTTTGGAGCCTGAAATGAAGACAGACACAGTTTTTGTTTTATCCAGCTGTATTTATTAGTGCAACTTATAACATCCAAGTGAAAGACAGCACACTAACATGTCAGAATCACTGAGTTGCAAAAAGAATCACCCCCTTGTGTCAGTATTTTGTTGAACCACCTTTTGCTTTAATTCTAGCCTTTAGTCAGGAACCATCCCCAAGACAACGTCACTTTTTGACGAAACGCATCGGTAGGAGGTACATGCTGACATCACCACGCTGTTTTGTAACCCGGAGGATGGGCGTTTGTTGTTAGCCGGCCGGCTTTTCTTATCCATGTGAGTTTTAAACAAATCTATGTAAGTGCAATACTTTTTTTTACTCATTAAAGTGCAGACCATATTACACTATGGTCAGTTTTTCTTTCTGGGCCCTTTATTGAATGGGACATGATCGGACTCCACAGTGGTTGCTAGGGGTGTAAGATCCAGTGCAGCGATCCATACTGTGGTCAACTCTCCATACAAGCAATTAAGAGGCCTTGGCTGGGCTATAGCCACACGCCTGCTTTGCTTGCTTTCTGGTAAGCAAGTTTTTCTTAAGGTGGTGGTGCACTTGTTTGATGTGAATCACTGTGGTGTGACTGTGAGAGGGATCTTCTTATCCTCATACACGGATTCAAGTTACCTATGCTGAACAATCAAGAATTTATATATAGTAATTAGGACTATCCAGCACGGCTTTTCTAACTTTTTACTTTATTAGGTACACCTGTTCAATTGCTTTGTAACACAAATTGCTAATCAGCCAATAACATGGCAGCAACTCAACACATTTAGGCATCTAGAAGTGGTGAAGACGACTTGCTGAAGTTCAAACCGAGCATCAGAATGGTGAAGAAAGGGGATTTAAATGACTGTGAACGTGGCATGGTTGTTGGTGCCAGACAGGCTGGTCTGAGTATTTCAAAAACTGCTGATCTACTGGGATTTTCACACACAACCATCTCTAGGATTTAAAGAGAATGGTCCAAAAAAAGAGAAAATATCCAGTGAGCAGCAGTTGTATGGAGGAAAATGCCTTGTTGATGTTAGAGGTCAGAGGAGAATGGGCAGAATGATTTGAAAAGAAAGCCAACAGTAACTCGTTAAAACCAAGATATGCAGAATACCATCTCTGAACGCAGAACACAACGAACTTTGAAGCAGATGGGCTACAGCAGGAGAAGACCACACGGGGAGCCACTCCTGTCAGTTACGAACAGAAAACTGAGGCTACGATTCACACAGGCTCACCAAAATAGCAACTGCGTGATGCTATTATGTCGCTATGGACCAAAATCTCTGAGAAATGTTTCCAACACCTCATTGGATCTATGCCATGAAGAATGAAGGCAAAAGGGGATCCAACCTGATACTAGAAAGGTGTACCTAATAAAGTGGCAGGTGAGTGTATATATTGCAGTGTTTTTCAACTGTTTTTCCGTCAAAGCATCCTTTAGAACTGTGCACAGTCCTGGGGCACACCAGTCTGAGGGCTCATTCACACCAGGAGGTACGTCCGCGCACGCACTTCTTTGCGTGTGTACACGCATCACATTTTGTAATGAGCACAAACATGCACGCATTTGCTAGATGCATGGGGGTGTCATTAAGAAGTAATGGCACCCACATGCCACTGCAAAAGGCAGCAGATTTTTGTACGGTATGGGAAAACGTGCAATTTTGCACATATTCCCTCACTCCACCTGTAAAAAAGCATATTACCTCACTCCGCCTGTAAAAAAGCACCTCCCCCAAATTCCCCCTTCTAGCACAAATCCCTCACCAATTCCCCCCTCCTAGCACAACCCCCCCCCCCTCCAATTCCCCCTCCCAGCACAAACCCCCCTGCTCCCAAAACCGGACGCCTAGCACAAACCCCCAAATCCCCCCTCCTAGCACAAACCCCCAAATCCCCCCTCCAAGTTCAAACCCCCAAATCCCCCCTCCTAGCTCAAACCCCCAAATCCCCCCTCCTAGCACAATCCTCCCCCAAATTCCCCGTCCTAGCACAAACCTCCCCACCAAAACTCCTCTCCAAGCACAATCCCCTCAAATCCCCCCTCCTAGCACAAACCCCCAAATCCCCCCTCCAAGTTCAAACCCCCAAATCCCCCCTCCTAGCTCAAACCCCCAAATCCCCCCTCCTAGCACAATCCTCCCCCAAATTCCCCGTCCTAGCACAAACCTCCCCACCAAAACTCCTCTCCAAGCACAATCCCCTCAAATCCCCCCTCCTAGCAGAAACCCCCCAAATCCTCCCTCCTAACACAAACCCCCAAATTCCCCCTCCTAGCACAAACCAGAAATTCCCCCCTCCTAGCACAAACTTCCCCCAAATTCCCATCCAAGCACAAACCCCTCAAATCTCTCCTCTTAGCACAAATCCCCCCTCCTAACACAACCCCCCCAAATCCCCCCTCCTAACACAAACCCCCAAATCCCACCACCTAACACAAACCCCCCAAATCCCCCCTCCTAGCACAAACCTCCCCCTCCTAGCACAAAACCCCCAAATCCCCCCTCCTAACACAAACCCCCCAAATCCCCCTCCTAGCACAAACTTCCCCCAAATTCCCCCTCCTAGCACAAAACCCCCAAATCCCCCCTCCTAACACAAACCCCCCAAATCCCCCCACCTAGCACAAACCTCCCCCAAATTCCCTGTCCTAGCACAACCCCCCCCCCCTCCTAGCACAAAACCCCCAAATCCCCCCTCCTAACACAAACCCCCCAAATCCCCCCTCCTAGCACAAACCTCCCCCAAATTCCCTGTCCTAGCACAAACCCCCCCTCCTAGCACAAACCCCCCAAATCCCCCCACCTAACACAAACCCCCCAAAATCCCCCCTCCTAACATAAACCCCCCAAATCCCCCCACCTAGCACAAACCCCCCAAATCCCCCCACCTAGCACAAACTTCCCCCAAATTCCCCCTCCTAGCACAAAACCCCCAAACCCCCCCTCCTAGCACAAACCCCCCAAATCCCCCCACCTAACACAAACCCCCCAAAATCCCCCCTCCTAACACAAACCCCTTAAATCCCCCCTCCTAGCACAAACCTCCCCAATCCCCCTTCCTAGCTCAATGACACCCCCAAATCTCCTTCCTAGCACAAATGTGGGCTTTGCCCTCTGCTCACCCCCCCCCCTCTCCCTCTGCTCCCACCCACAATACAGGAGCAGTGTGGGGAGGAGATAGGGGCAGTAGTCAAATCCTGTACATTGGGAGGAGAGTGTTACTTTGTGTTAAGTCCTGTGCGCAGTGACTCTGCAAGGAGAGAGAGAGCACAGCCCGGGATGTGGCCAAAGGAACCCCCAGGACTCTTTGCCGCACCCCAAGGTTCAGCTGCACCCAGGTTGAAAAACCCTGATATATTGCATATTTAAAGGAATATTTATACATAAACATTAAATGTTCATCAGGTAATGAGGTTGTGGTGGGTATATAGTTATATATATTATTTTATATTTAGAAGAATATTCAAATATACATGATATGTTCAGCACCCAATGAGGCTGTGGAGGAGACACAACACATATGGTACTAAAGAGATGAAACTACTTATTAACCCTTACATATCCATAGGAAACCTTTGCTTATAAGAAGATGGATTTGTAGTTCACATATATTGCAATATGTCAGGCATGTCCAAAGTCTGGACTGCGGGCCAATTGTGGCCCTCGTTCTGGTTTAATGTGGCCCCCTGGTAATTTGGATATATATATCTTTTGTGGCCCCCAGGGGCCACAAAAGATATATATCAGCGCTGCCTCAGAGGGGACAGGGAGGGGGGCGGGATGAGCGCCTTCAGATTACATACAGGAGAATCTCCTGTTTACTCGGTGGTGTCTGTAATAGGAAGTCCAGTCTCCTGGGCTGCCATTGGACGACTGTTCTGTCTATCATAGGAGGTGGGATTTTGTATTAAAGAGGCCGTCGAGTTAACAGGAGATTCTCCTGTATGTAATCTGTTGGTGCTCGTCCCACCCCCCTCCCTGTCCCCTCTGAGGCTGAAGATGGGCATCGATAAGGCTGCACTGATGGCAATGGTGAGGCTGCATTCAGAGGCTGCAATCATGGCAATAGTAAGGCTGCATTTATGGCACATATAAGGCTGCATTCATGGCACATGTGAGGCTGCATTCATGGCACATATGAGGCTGCATTCGGGCACATGTGAGGCTGGATTCATGGTAATGGTGAGGCTGCATTCATGACAATAGTGAGGCTGCATTTATGGCAATGTTGAGGCTGCATTCATGGAAATGGTGAGGCTGCATTTATGGCAATGGTGAGGCTGCATTCATGGCAATGGTGAGGCTGCATTTGTGGCAATGGTAAGGCTGCATTGATTGCAATGGTAAGGCTGCATTCATGGCAATGGTAAGGCTGCATTGATTGCAATGGTAAGGCTGCATTCATGGCAATGGTAAGGCTGCATTGATTGCAATGGTAAGGCTGCATTAATGGCAATGGTGAGGCTGCATTCATGGCAATGGTGAGGCAGCATTCATGGCAATGGTGAGGCTGCAGATGGGCACTGATTAGCCTGCATTGATGGGCGCTGACCATTATTTTGCTTCACAGTTCTTTATTTAAAATTTAAGTTTTTTCCTGAAACATCCCTCTTGAAGTGAAGGTGCGTGTTATACGCCTGTGTGTGTTATACGCCGATAAATACGGTATATCCAAATAACACACCCGAGCTCAGCCTTAGACCTGAGTGGGGCTTGGGGATTTGTTAGGGCCACAAAAGATATATATATATATATATATATATATCTATATCTCCAAATAACACGCCCAAGCTTATCTCTTTACCATACACAGCCACAAAAGCAAGAGAATTCTTGTTGGGCAGTGTATTAGCGCTCGGACTAACACACTTAGACCAAATTTTAATGAGTTAAAGAATGTCAGGCAAAATGGTCGGCCCTCATGCATGTCCACTTCATCAAATCTGGCCCTCTTTGACAAAAGTTTGGACACGCCTGCAATACGTGTGCAAGCTGGCTAACTGCATCAAAGTGATCCCTCTCTGGCCAGTCCCTACTCTATTATGCAGATTGCCAACCTCTTATTTGCTAAAATAGCATAAAGTTAAGAGCATAGACATACAGTATAGTGGGCAAACAGACACAGCTGGAAACATATCTCACATATCAGCATTTAAAAAAACAAACAAAAAAAACACATATAGTATATAAAAACAATACACACAAATCAACCACATCACATTATCCTAATTACTGTGTATAAAAGGAAAATTTGCACACAAGATAATACAATACAATACAAAATACAATGAGCAGCACACACACAAAGTGACCAAGAATCACTCGAAAATATACAGGTGTAAAAGTGGTGTGCTAGAATAGGGTAATGTTGCATACCGTATTCAAAAATATGGTATTTTAAAGCATTAACCTAAACAAGGGATTTGGACCAAATTTTTTGCACCAAATTTTATATTAAGGAATTTTTGATGATTATATATTGCATTTATTTATTTGGCCATATTATGGTTTATATTAATGTGTCACATTTTTAAATATGTAACATTATCATATTCTAGCGCAACACTTTTACACTCATACATTATTCTAATTATTTAACTTACTGAATTTAAAAGCTGCACCATCTGTGGAAAAAAATATTTTTCATCTATTTGTAAGAGCCCCAATACTCCTATAAGGCTTCCATGAAGGTTGTATACTCAAAACTCTGATAGGTAATATCTGTTAAAATGTTGAGTGCCCTATGAAGGCATCTCAGCTCTCCAATGACCTTAATATATGGTAATTTTATACTACCAGTACCTATAATATTTTGAATAGTCTTTATTACCCTCTCCAATACACTAATGTCCTGGACCATGCTCATGTTATGCCACAGGGTGATGTGATATGTCACAATACACTCTATTGCACTCCTGTAGAATGCAAGCAGTATTTCTTGTCGAAGCCCAGCTTTCCTAAGTTTCCTCAGAAAGTACAATTGATGCTGTGCCTTTCCCACTAAACCTGATACACGTGCAGACCATGAAAATTCATCTGTAATTATTGTACCCCAAAACTTAAAATGACTCACCTACTCAACATCTTATCCATCTATAACCATTGGGATATGCCCCCTAACCACCAACCTCCTCTCCATCTGTAACCACTTGGATATGTGGCCCAACCCTCAACCTCCTCTCAATCTATAAGCACAGAGCTATGCCCTCCATCCTTCAACTTTCTCCCCTTCTATAAGCATTGGGATATGCCCCCCACCCCTCAACCTCCTCTCCATCTATAACCAATGGGAAAGGCCCCTCAAACTTCAACCTCTTCTTCTATAACCACTGAGCTATGATCCCCCCAACCCTCAACCTCCTCTGCATCTATAACCACTGAGCTATGACCCCCCCAACCCTCAACCTCCTCTGCATCTATAACCACTGGGCTATGCCCCCTACCCTCAAACCCCTCTCCATCTGTAACCACAGGGATTTGTCATCCATCCTTCAATTTCCTCTCCTTCTATAACCACTGGGATATACCCCTCAACCCTCAAACGGCTCTCCATTTCTAACCACTGGGATATGCCCCCAAACCTCAAGCTCCTTTCCATCTATAACCACTGGGATTTTCCCCCCAAACCTCAGCCTCCTCTCCATCTATAATCACTGGAATCTGCTCCCCCAATACTCAACCGCCTCTCCATCTATAACCACTGGGCTATGCCCTCCAAACCTCCATCTCCTTTCCATTTATAACCAGTGGAATATGCCCCCAACCCTCAACCTCCTCTCCAGCTATAACCACTGGGCTATGCCCCCCAAACCTCAACCTCCTATCCATTTATAAACCAATAGAATATGCCCCCAAACCTTATTCTCATCTCCATCTATAACCAGCAGCACAATTAGTGGTATACAAGGTAAATAATAGTGGGCTTAACACATATCTCGATGGAGTACCTATACTTAAAAATATCACGGAAGACTACTTACCAATTCTAACCTCATGCAGTCTATTGATTCAAATTCCAAAATCCAATTGCAGATTTAGGATCCCAAGCCCAAAAAAAACAAGCTTACGGACAAGTTCCATTGGAGAAATTGCCTAAAAAACAGAGCTGAAGTCCACAAACAGCAATTTGACATCATGAGTTTTTCCTCGGGGTGGGAGGGCAGTATGAAGGTCTACAGCAGGGGTGTCCAACCTTTTGACCTTCCTGGGCCACATTGGAAGAAGAGAAATTGTCTTGGGCTTCACATAAAATACATAAACAATAAGGAGAGCTGATGAGCAGAAAAAGTCGGGCAGATCACAAGTTAACGTTCATTGATATAGATAATGTACCTATCTGAGTAATAAAACTTCATTTTTGTGTAATATTTTTTATTATAAAAGTAAAACAGGGCAACATAAAACGCATTAATATCTGGTTCCATGGATGGAGTAGAAATTCTCAATGAATTCTCAAGGGGCTCATCAGATATTTTGGTTCTAATTTTGTATAGTTGGCAACTGTCCCATATTTTCCAGGACATTTAGACCTCTGTCCCGGTTTTACCGTATCCCGGGAAATGTCCCGGGAAATTAGTGGTTTCCAGATTTTTCGCTGCCACCGCTAGAGGTCTACGGCCGGCACTGGTGAATTGTCTTCGCCAGCCTCCATTTTGCAGAAGACGAGCTATCGTGAGGAAGAAAAAAGAGGCGGAATCCAGGCTCCGCCTCTTGGTTCTTCCCTTCGGCCTCCACGAGCTGGTCTTCTATAAATGGCACGGAGACCCAATCACCAGTGGCGTCACTATCGGGGTATGGCTGATGTAAGGAGAGACTCTGCTGGGGACACCTGATGTAAGGAGGGACTCCCCTGGACACCTGATGTAAGGAGGGACTCTGCTGGGGACACCTGATGTAAGGAGGGACTCCGCTGGACACCTGATGTAAGGAGGGACTCTGCTGAGGACACCTGATGTAAGGAGGGTGTCAGGGAAGACAGGCTTTCCATGTAAGCGCCCGGCGTGCATGCATGCGTACTAGCACTTTAAGACACACACCTGTCACTAATACTGAAGTCAGGCGGGCTATTTAAACAGGGCTCCTAAAGAGGTCCATTGCTGTTTGGTCTGCGGCTTCTGTGTTGTATCCTGTTTCCTGTGTGACCTCTGATTCTGATCCAGCTTGTTGTTACCTGTGATTGCCTGCTGCCTGTTCTGATCCCGGCTTCCCTTAGACTCTGATCCTGCCTGCTGATTCTGTCTGCTGATCCTCCGGTACTACTCGGCTTGTGACCTGATCTCTCTTCTGCCTACCGTCTATGCCTGATCCGCCTGATTATTACCGACCTGGCCTGTCTGTCGCTCATCCAGCCTGCTACAGCTCCCAGCCCTGCAAGGCTGCATCTGGTACTGGTCTGTGGTTCACCCCAGCCTGCCACCAGTCAAGCATCATGTCAGCTCATCTACTATCTGCCTGCTGATCACCGCTACTACACAGACTATTGAACTGTTTACAGGCACTCATACGCCACCGTGCTCCTGTGGCTGATGTATCACTACCAGTAGTCCGCGAGCTGGAGTTGTATGAGAGGCCTTCATATGCACGTCAGGCTCACATCCCAGGTACGTAACAGAGGGACTCTGCTGGGGACATCTGATATAAGGAGGGACTCAGCTGGGGACACCTGATGTAAGGAGGGACTCTGCTGGGGACACCTGATGTAAGGAGGGACTCCGCTGGGGACACCTGATGTAAGGAGAGGCTCTACTGTGGGCACCTGATGCAAGGAGGGACTCTGCCTTCATGGATATAATGACAGTCTGTAGGCTTAAATACAGAAAAATATATCATAGGAATAATACTCATTATGAAACTTCCACGAGCTGGTCTTCTGTAAATGGCGCGGAGACCAAATCACCATTGGTGCCACTATTGGGGTGCAGCTGATGTAAGGAGGGACTCTGCTGGGGACACTTGATGTAAGGAGACACTCCGCTGCACACCTGATGTAAGGAGGGACTCTGCTGGGGACAGCTGATGTAAGGAGGGACTCTGCTGGGGACACCTGATTTAAGGAGAGACTCTACTGGGGCACCTGATGTAAGGAGGGACTCTGCTGGGGGCACCTGATGTAAGGAGGGACTCTGCTGGGGGCACCCGATGTAAGGAGAGACTCCGCTGGGGCACCTGATGGGCACCACTTGCTGGGAATTCAGATTTTTAAAATACATTACTGTGTACATTGCTACTGTGGGGGGCGATGTGAGGAGCGATAGAGGACACTGCTATGTGTCCTCTGCCCCCTTCACATCACCTACCCCCAAAGAAGTGTCCTCTTCTCCCCCCATAGCCGTGTCCTCTGCCCCCCATAGCAGCATCCGCTAACTCCCTTCACATCACCCCTCCCCCCATGGTAGTGTCCTATGACCCCCCTTTCCCCCATAGCAATGACTTCTGGCCCCCTTTTCCCCCCTGGCAGTGTCCTCTGCCCTGCCCCTTCCTTCCCTTAGCAGTGTCCCATAGCAGTGTCCCCTGCCCCCCCTTCCCATAGCAGTGTCTTTTGCTTCCTTAACATCACCCTCTCTCGCATAAGCAGTATCCTACCTGTGTACACTAAGGAGAGAGTAGAAGGCATCACAGTTCTGGATGGAGGGCAGGAGCAGGAGCTGCCAGAGTGACTTTTCATATTAGTTATGATATCAGTTATTATATTAGTTGCCAGGACCGCCATGTGTTCTAGTAACTAATCACCTGCCGGTTAACTTGAAAAGTCATTTTGGCTAGCTCTTCCTTCCGCCCTCCTTCCTGAGCTGTGCCGCCTCCTGCTGTCCGCTTTTCCATGAGGATGACAGCAGAGGTTGGGGGGAAGGGAGAGAAGGACCGACACCTAAAAGGCGGGGGTCAGCGGCACAGGAACCTGTTCGTAGTCTACCTGTCACCTGCCCGCGATCGACGGGTTGCGCAGCCTCCGCTCTAGAATGTGCATGCCCTGTTTCCATATTCTGTTGCAGTCTCCTCTTCCCACACCCTTCCCATATCTATCTAGGCTGTGCAGCCCCCCCCCTTTACTATATGTCACTGTAGAATGTGCAGCCCCCTGCTAAATTCCATATCTACATTGTGCAGCCTCTCATTCCCATATACTTCAAGGTTGTGGAGCCCCTCCCTTCCCATATCCCTCCAGGATGTGCAGTCTCTCCTTCCCATATCCTTCTCAATAATGTAGCCACCCCTCCTATATCCCTCTAGGTTGTGCTGCCCGCCCCCAATCTTCCCATACTGTATATTTCCAGGATTTGCACCCCTTCTTGTACGCCTCTAGCATATGCATCCCCACACACACTTCCTGTATCACTGTAGGATGTGCAGCACTCCCCCCTCCCTTATCCCTCTAGAATGTTTAGCCACCCCCTCCCATTACAATATTCCTCTAGGATGTGCAACCCCTCTTTCCCTCATTCCTTCCATATTTGCCGCCTTCTACGTCATTTAGAATCTAGGATGTCAAGCCCTTCTAGGATGAACAGCCCCCCAACAATTGCCATATCTATTTTGTGCAGACCCACCTTCCCATATCCCTCTAAGTTGTGCATTCTCCCCTTCCCTTATTCCTCCAGGATTTGCAGCCCCCTTTCTGTACCCCTCTAGGTTGTGCATTCTCCCCTTCCCATATTCCTCTAGGTTTTGCAGCCCCCTTCCTGTATCCCTCTAGGTTGTGCATTCTCCTATTCCCCTAGGTTTTGCAGCCCCTTTCCTGTATCCCGGATGCGGAGCCCCCCTCTTCATATATTCCCCCAGGATGTGCATTCTCTCCTTCCCACATTCTTTTGGGTTTTGCAGCCCCCTTCCTGTATCCCTCTAGGTTGTGCATTCCTCCCTTCCCATATTCCTCTGGGTTTTGCAGCCCCCTTCCTGTATCCCTCTAGGTTGTGCATTCTTCCCTTCCCATATTCCCCTAGGTTTTGCAGCCCCCTTCCTGTATCCCGGATGCGTAGCCCCCCTCTTCCTATATCCCCCCAGGATGTGCATTCTCCCCTTCCCACATTCTTCTGGGTTTTGCAGCCCCCTTCCTGTATCCCTCTAGGCTGTGCAGCCCTCCTCTTCCTATATCCCCCCCAGGATATGCATTCTCCCCTTCCCATATTCCTCTAGGTTTTGCAGCCCCCTTCCTGTATCCTGGATGTGCAGCCCCCCCTCTTCCTATATCCCCCCAAGATGTTCATTCTCCCCTTCCCATCTTCCTCTAGGTTTTGCAGCCCCCTTCCTATATCCCTCTAGGCTGTGCAGCCACCCTTCCCATATCCCGATTGGGTTATCCCAACACCTTTCCATATACTGTATCATAGCTCCCAACTGTCCCTGATTTCGAGGGATTGTCCCTGATTTAGAACAATGTCCCTCTGTTCCTCTTTCCACCTTATTTGTCCCTCATTTTGGTCTGATCTATATAGTTGTATATAAAATGCACTTTTTATCTATCAAAAAGTGTTTCTCAGTGCTAAAGCTGTCATTCACTTTCTAAATTGCTGCATTTGTACATATCAAAAACCAATATAAAGGTATTAAAAAAAAAAAAAAAAAAAAAGCTCTTGTGGGTTTAACTAATTTTTTTTTTTTTGTATAATTCTCCTTTAAAGGGGCGTGGCAGGGGGTGTGCCCTATGCCCACTAAGTTTTGCTAATAGGTGTCCCTCGTTCCCATCTCAAAAAGTTAGGAGGTATGCTGTATGTCCAGGATGTGCACCCCCTTTCTCTATCCCTCACACACATCTTTTTGTATCCCTGTAGGATGTGCATAATTTCCCTTTCCCATATCCCTCTAGCATTTTTAGCCAGCCCCTCCCTTTACCATGTCCCTCTAGGATATGTAGCCCCCTTTCCTGTATTCATCTAGGGCTGTGTAGCCCCCTTGCCCATATATTTTTAGGATGCCCAGTGTCTCTTGGTAAATACAGTATTTTATCACTAAAACTTACTGAAGTTACTTGAGAGACATTTCTGGGGATACCTGAATATTTAGTTATGTGTAGGGTACTGAAGATAGCAGTGATCTGATCTGCATGAGCAGAGCGGGTAAGTATTCTGGGCACAACTGCCCACAAATTAAAGTAGAACTATAGGCAAAACAGGCAAAAAATGTGACCGTGTGTAAGCTCCATCGGTCTTTTGCTGGTGGAATTCCAGCCAGCAAAAGATTGAGAGTATGTTCTCTATTTTTCGGTTGGGAAAAGTTCCTATCCGAAAATGCGATCGTCTGTACAAATTCCGATGCGCAAAATTCCTACGCATGCTTGGAAACAATTCGACGCATGCTCGGAAGCATTGAACTTCATTTTCTCGGCTCGTCGTAGTGTTGTACGTCACCGCGTTCTTGACGGTAGAAAGTTCAGAGAACGTTTGTGTGACCGTGTGAATGCAAGGCAAGCTTGAGCAGAATTCCGTTGGAAAAACCATCCAGGTTGTTTCCAATGGAAAATCCGCTCGTGTGTATGGGGCATAACAGGGGCACAGAAAGCAAAAAAAACTGGCAGGTGTTCTAATCCCTCTCCACTCTATCCAAATTTAAAAAAAAAAGGTTTTGTCTTTAGTTACACTTTAAGTACCATTACTATAGTTCAGAAAAGGGGAATTAGAATTTTATCCAGTTTTTATTGTAATCTCATATTTTAGATTACTGTTAAATGAAATAGAAAGGTAAAATGTATTAACATTAAGCTATAAAAATGGATTTTATACCAATTATTTATGTTATACTATGTCTTAAGTTCTAAATGTGAATGCTGTAATGGTACAGATGGCCGTTTTGAAATTCAGGGACATTTACATAGAGGAAGAAATTACAGGAACAAATCTTCAAAGCCGGGAAACCAGTTACAGATGGCATCTGTGAATTTGCTGTGGGCTGATTTATGTGTTAAAAGGAACCTGCCTATATACGGTATATGGGAGATGCTATTGCTGGGGCAATTGTGATTAAAAAATCGACTCGAGTTTACCATCAGCCTGAGGTCAAGATGCCATTGTCAGATTTCAAGTGACGCTGCAGTTTTGTTATTATAGAGGATTTATATAGCGCCAACAGGTTATGTGGCGCTTTACAATGTAGAGGGGGGACAGTATAATTACAATACTGTTCAATACAGTAGGAATGGGAGGGCCCTGCTCATGAAGCCTACAAACTAATGGGGGGGGGGGGGGGAGTGGTACAAAAGGTAATAGCTGGGGGGGATGTACTGATGGAGGTGACTCGGGTGCAGTTCTTAGATGGAGGTAGGGTAGGCTTCCCTGAATAAGTGAGTTTTCAGGGATCGCTTAAAGGTGGACAGGGTAGGGACTGGCAGGGCATACTGGGGCAGGGAGTTCTGGAGGATGGGAGAGGCTCTTGAGAAGTCCTGGAGGTGAGCATGGGAGGAGGTAACAAGGGAGCTAGGGAGCAGGTCTTGGGAGGAATGGAGAGGACAATTTGGCCGATATCTGCAGATGAGATTGGTGATGTAGCTGGGGGCGATGTTGTGGATGGCCTTGTATGTTGTGGTTAGTATTTTGAAATTGATACGATGGTTTGGAGAAGCCAGTGAAGGGATTGGGAAAGAGGAGCAGCAGTCACAGATCGGTTAGTAAGGTGTATTAGTCTAGCAGCAGCATTCATAATAGACTGAAGGGGGGATAGCCTGTGTAAAGGTAAGGAGAGGAGAGAGTTGCAGTAGTCAAAGCGGGAAATAACCAAAGAGTGAATAAGTTGTTTTGTGAAGTCGTTAGTCAGGAAGGGGCGAATTCTGGAAATGTTGCAGAGGTTAAGGAGGCAAGATGTAGCCAATGATTTAATGTGGAACTGAGGGAGAGAATTAAACCTAACACCTTGGCGTGTGAGGAGGGACCATTGGTTGTGCCGTTGATCTCAATGGTAAAGTAATGGGGAGGAGGAAATATAACAAGCTCAGTTTTAGAAAGATTGCGTTTGAGGAAGTGATGTGACATCCATACTTATATTTCACTCAGTAAGTTTGTGATACGTGAGGAGATTGAGGGGGTGAGTTGCGGAGTCAAGAGATAGATCTGAGTGTCATCAGCATTGAGGTGGTATTGGATGCCATGGGAGGTTATCAACTGACCCAGGGAAGAGGTATAGAGAGAGAATAGGAGGAGCCCAAGGACGAAGCCTTGGGGTACCCCAACAGAAAGAGGACAAGGAGCGGAGGAGATGGTGTTGTATGGTAGGAGGAGAACCAGGAAAGAGCAGAGTCTCAGAGACCAAGGGAGTGGAGTTTGTTGAGGAGGAGTGGGTGGTCAACTGTGTCGAAGGCAGCAGAAAGATCAAACAGTAGAAGTATGGAGTACTGGCCGTTGGTTTTAGCAGTTATGAGGTCGTTGGTGAGTTTTAGTAGGGCAGTTTCAGTGGAATGTTGTGGGCGGAAGCCGGACTGTAGGGGATCGCGAAGGTGGTTGTTAGTGAGGTAGGTGCTCATACGGTTGTGGACAAGGCGTTCAGAAAGCTTGGAGGCTTAAGTTATTCAAACAGTTGGTGTCCAATGAGGGTTTTTTAAGTATGGGGGTAACCAGTGCATGTTTGAGTAGGGAGGGAAAGGTGCTGGAGGAGAGGGAGAGGTTGAAGATGTGGGTTAGAAAGTTTAGAATAGAGCAGGAAGGTGGTCGCAGTAATATTGAGGGGACAGGGTCCAGGGGACAGGTGGTGACGTGGGCCGTGGAAAGGAGTTCGGCAACTTCTGTCGTAACAGGGCTGAAGGAGGAATATATTGAGTGCGGTGTTGGACCTGGTGAATTGGTTTGGGCAGGAAGCTGTGCGCTGGATATCTCATCAGACAAAATAAATAAAGCTAAACAGGTGTGACATAAACATTGTATGCCTGCACCATTTTTAATGATGTTCTGTTAAAGCATCCCTGGATGGTAATCGTCAAGATTAGGAATATCTGTGTAGCCAGTTGCTGGAAAACAGAAACATGGAGATATTTCCCTCCTTACAATCACTTTACTTTTGCTTTCTACTGAGATACTGATTTTGTGCTGCATCATTAGCCTCTGGCCAGCAGGGGGAGAGCTAAAGCCAAGCAACCCAATAGACTTCAATGCAGGGCACTTAGAATCCTGTGAATTGTAGTCTGAAACAGCAGCCATGCATTACAAGAACTGTAATGCATCAATGAACATGGAAGACATGCTGAGGGCAAAATGTCAGTCTGCGTGGACCGGCCTGCGATACGGGGACCTCGTTCTAAGGTAAGTATTTCATATTGAGCTAGTATGTGGTGCATACTAGCTCATTATGCCTTTGCCTTACAGGGTTTTTTTTTTCTTTTCTGCGGATATACAACCGCTTTAAAGAAATCTGTCAGAAAAGACCTGTGCAGATAGTAGAGGAAGGAGGGAGCAGACAGGATCCGCACTAGGTGCTTTGGATTGCAGAAAGTACACATTGTAGAGGAATATGCTTTGTTCATTTTTTTTATTATTTCAAAGGTTTACAACCACTTTAAATTATGCTGTAAGCAATTAAAGTGGAACTTTAGTCAGAAAATTAAGCCCTGCTAGATGACTTCAGGCTGATCCCTTTTTGCAGGTGTATCAACTGTATGTAAACCGTTAAAAACTTTACAAAAAAAGTGCCTATACTGTTTAAAATCCAGTAATACACTGCCTCACCATGCTCTGCACATGCTCAGTTGCTCTCTATTTTTAGGCACAATGCTGAAAATGTAGAGGCCAATCTGCTGACAGCCTAAAGATTTACTGCTGTTTTGGGGCTCTGGGCTTCAGCAAAATGGCAGCCTCCAGCCAGAAGAAATAGGAACAATGCTGAAGGCAACTTACAACACACACTAATTTTGGTAGCATAATTATTAATGTGGAACGAATGTTCCTTGCTAAAGAACATTATTTTTTATCAAGTTATTATGGGTAAAGTTCTGCTTTAAAAGAGAAGTATGGGAAAATATTTTTTCCCATAATCATACTTACCTAGGTGGATGCAGCATCAGACCAAGGCTGCATCTGTTCCCCGCCGCCTCTGCATTGAGAACCGAGCGATCGAACACCACCAATGATCGCTCTCAATGACTGTTCTCACAGCTCTCCTACTTTGCTTCTCCATGCTGACTGGAGCGCTGAGCTGTGGAGGGGCGAGGAGCGGCCGTCTCATTGGCTCGCTGAGAGGGCCATCAGTCCAGGCACCTGGTGGATACAGACCTCATTGTTGTGATGACGTGGTGTCTGGACTGATTACTGTGACATCAGCTGAGAGCGGACTTCAGACTACTGTCTGCTGAAAACGGGTCACAGGAGTGCAAAACAAATTGCACAATGCTGTGACCCAAAGGAGAAACCCATCCAAATGAGCCCAGGCTGGACTTCTCCTTTAGGCTTGCTTCCCTCATTTCATTCATGAGTAACAGAACAACATGGTGAGGGAGGCTGAAAAAAAATCACCATCAAGACCATCAAAATTAATCTATTGAGATTTTTTATGATCATCGTTGATCGAGAAAAAGGCAAAAGGCATTCCTCCCAACTGTCCCTGATTTCGAGGGACTGTCCCTGATTTGGAGAAATGTCCCTCATTCTTCCTCATTTGTCCCTCATTTTGGTCTGATCTATATAGATATATATAAAATGCACTTTTTATCTATCAAAAAGTGTTTCCCAGCGCTAAACCTTTCATCTGATTTCTAAATTGCTCCATTTGCAAATTCCAAAAGCCAATATGAAGGAATAGTGGTGGTAAAAAGAGCACTTGTGGCTTTAACCAATCTTGTTTTTTTGTACAATTCTCCTTTAAGGGGGCGTGATAAGGGGTGTGTCCTATTCCTGCATACTTTTGCTCATAGGTGTCCCTCATTCCCATCTCAAAAAGTTGGGAGGTATGAAAAGGCACTGCTGCAAATTGTCAGTTGCTGAATTTGTTGATCTGTCTTTCTTTGCTCTTAGCTTGTTGGGCTAGTTGAGCTTGTTCTGTAATTTCAATCACTCTTTCAAGGGTTCCTTCAAGTAGTTTTGATGCCAAGCCAATACGTGCCTATACTGTTTAAAATCCAGTAATACACTGTCTCACCATGCTCTGCACATGCTCAGTTGCTCTCTATTTGTAGGCACAGTGCTGAATTTGTAGAGAGCCTAAGGATTTACTGCTGCTCTGGGCTTCAGCAAAATGACAGCCTTCAGCAAGAACAAACAGGAACAATGCTGGAGGCAATTTACAGCACACACTAATTTTGGTAGCATAATTATTAATGTGAAATGTATGTCCCTTGCTAAAGAACATTATTTGTATTAAGTTGTTATGGGTAAAGTAAGGATTGATCAGAGACACAGTTGGCCATCTTGAACATGTATTGCAATGCAGGGGGTGAATACACACATGCCAATTATCGTGTTTTTTATTTCTGAAAAATAGTTTTTCTAATTTTACTTCACCAACTTAGACTATTGTGTTCTGATCCATCACATATAATTCAGATTAAAAAAAACATTGAACTAAAGGCTTTAATGTAACAAAATAGATAAAAAGCCAAGGGGGTGAATACTTTTGCATATATATATATATATATATATATATATATATATATATATATATATATATATATATATATATATATATATATATATATATATAATATATATTATGAAATATTGCATTGCATATATTTTTTTGCATTTCCATTTCCAGTCAGTAGGTGGTGCTCTTGGCATCTCTTCACTTATTTTCTGGACTAGTCACTCCTGCTTTGGTAAAAAAAAAAAAAAAAAAAAAAGTCTGTTGTTTGCAGAGCTAATTATTAGCGACAAATATGATTTACACACAAAAAGTATTGAGATAGAACTGTGACCCCCACAATCCACTTCTGTGTAGAGAATGTTTTTGAAATCTGGGTAGAAAGACACAGCGATGATTCACTCCTGCGACGTGTCTCTGGCCTTCCTCCTTCTGGTGCTTTCATTTTGCTATCCAATCACTTGTCAGAAGCTCAGGCAAGATGATAGCACAGCACATTTAAAAAAAGATCAATACAGGAAAAATAATATTATTTATATTATTATTTATATATTATTTATTATATTATTATAAGACGTGACCCCCCCCCCCCATTTATTTGATTATTATATCATATCATATTACTATATTATATTATTACTCTGATTAACCGTGAGCTTCTAACAATGTGCATTAGAACCTACAAATGTCACTGCCTCAATGTCACTGCCTAAAAACGCACGGCTGCTGAGAGGAGTACTGAGGCAGAGTGCTGTGATGTTTTCGGGAAGCTGTGTACAGCACCCTGTCGTAGAGTGACCACGTGTCCCGGATTGTCTGGAACAGTCCCGCATTTTGTAGGTCGGTCCCGGCACCTTTCTTCCGGGACAATACAGTGTCCCGGAATACAGTGGGGATCTGAGCTGTCACTGGAGATGAGGCTAAGGGGCTGCCCGCTGTGAGTCAGTGGAACTATTATTTCCCTACACAATACATGTAACTGACACCAAGCAGCCGCACAGCCCCGACCCAGGACAAGCCCTCCGCTCACGCCCCCTCTCTGGCCGTAGCAGATCCGCCGTCCCGCTGTATGATACCTCACAGCTCGTGGCTCTCATCCTTGACCCGCCAGGCTCCGGTGCCGTCCACCCCGGTGAGTGTGTGTGTCGGTGCAGCACAGCTGAGCCCTCTGTTTCCACGGGACTTCCTGAAATGGACGGAGAGTCCGGGGGAGCAGCCCCTGATTCGCTACTGGAAATAGGCGTGGCTAGATGGCCAGTTGTAACTCCAGATGGAACAGAACTTGGACAAGAATAGAGAATTCTTTCAAATTTCAAAACCTCTATTTCAGGGAGAATAGTGACACTAGGACTCTTAGTCCTTCACTTTTGAGAAATGTGACCCACCTCAAAAGTGAAGGACTACAGGTGCCATCATGAACCCATGAAATCTATGGGGTCACATCCTTAGATCTCAGGGGTTCATGCTGGGACTTATAGTCTTTCAATTTTGGGGAGGAGCAAAAAAAGGTATCAAAAATCATCTTTTCTTTTTGGAGGGGGGGTTCTTGAATGGCAGTTCGGAAATGTGGTCACCCAACCCTGCCAGCCCCTCCCACCAGCCTGCATTGCAAAGAAAAGCACAGATACCCACTGATGACATCACAGGGTTTAAAATAAGATATGTAAAGAAAGTGAAAATGTTTTATTTAAAAATGTAATCTGCATGTTGATGAGGGAGAAAAAAAAGGAACCAGAGATGGCAAAATATTCAGCTTAGGGGTGTACCAGCACGGTTTGGGTCATAGTCCTGCAGCCATGTGGACTTAAATCTACACCCTTGCTGTATTGGACTGGTGTTAATCCATGAGGGAACTTTGCACTTTATTTCTTATATCTAATCCCAAGAACAAAAATGTAAGATATTACAGTTCACCAGTCCTTCAATGTGGTGGGGGCATTCGTTTTTTTTTCTTTTTAGGTAAAGTACATTTTCTGCAAGTACAGAACATACCTTTTGATCTTACCAAAAATTGTGTGTCCTTGTAACTTCCTGTAAACTCAACTTGAATATCAAACAATATCAACATTGCCTCAATCTGTGAATCAGCAATAGTCTGATTTGGCTATACCCTATACAGCAATTAATTACAACTTGGTGAGTTGTACCACTTTGAGCCCTTAAACCCAATGGAGTTGATTTACTAAAACTTATGACTGCAAAATTTGGTGCAGCTCTGCATAGAAACCAATCAGCTTCCAGGTTTTTCTTCTTTTGTCGAAGCTTAACCCCTTGGCACCGGCCGCATGCAAATATGCAGCCTCTCAGGCGGGCAGGCCTTGGCGCTGAGCGGCCGCATATTTGCATGCAATAGTGGCACAATTACTGGAAAGTAAGCAGCGATCGGGAGTTTTCCGATCATGTGACTGCCATGACAGCCAATCACGGTGGTCACATGACCTTAAGCCCCCCCATGCCTCCCGCCATTCTAAGGCGGCTCCAAGGTGTTAATTGAACAAGCTGAAGTTAGAAGCTGATTGGCCACCATGCACAGCTGCACCAGATTTTGCCCCCTCAAGTTCTAATGAATTAACCCCAATACATTTAAGCCCAAAAGGAGGAGATCTTTGGGCCTCCAAAACTTTTTGGCCATTCTATTTTATCATTTGTGGACTAATACTAATATTAAATGTTTTTTGACTCTCAGACTGTTCGTGCTCTCATTAGACTTTATACACCTGAATCCTCAAATCTGGGCCCCTTGTTTGGGGGACACCCCAATTTTGTTGATATCAACCTTACCAATGCAATGTGCCTGATCCCAATTTGATTATTTGAATTCGGCGCCTAATCTCTACTTGTTCTGGAGCCAAAGTATCACTATTAATGATAAAAGGTGGAACTTTTTTTAAAAAAACTTGCTCTACATGGCAACACATTTGGAATTTATTCATGCAGACTTGTATACTTATTGAAAGGTTTACTTTAACCATGAATACAACAATGAATTATATGACTTCTGGGCTACTAAGTCCTCAGACATAACTGATGCTAAAGGACCCGGTATTCTATAAGCAAATGCGTTATTAAATGCTGTGCTCACAGTGGATAAGGACACCTCTAATGGACAACAGCCAAAATGGTGGTTCTTCTGCCAACATTTCACCATGAACAGTAACTAAATAAGCACACAAAGATAATCACACAGCATTTTTTTTTTTCTTTTTGAACCTTATTCAATCTTTTTTAAATCAACATTAAATGGGTATTATTGATATTACTCAGGTTCTAATTTTACCCAATGCAGAGAAGCAAAGGCAAAACTTTTGGTTGAACAAAAAGGACAACATATAAATATCTAATGTGGGGGGAGGGAACAGGAGACCAAGTGACTATAATAATAACCTGGGGATCACCCCCCCCAAAAAAAAAAACTTTACAGCAAAAAAAAAAAAAAAAAGGACGACCGCAAGGTAAGTATCTAACCATATAAAAACCATAATTTGTTTTGTTACAAAGTGATTAAAAATATCACAAGATCAAATAAAAGTTAACATTAAAAATATTTCACAAAACCCTTTGTCCTGATATGTCTACGCGTTTCACAACTTATCTGCTTCATCAGGACCATATTCAGGAACATAGGTATATTGGGTGCATTTCTTTATCTATAATCAGAAAAGAATTCCATTTATAAGAAAACAATACCAAAAGTACATAGTAATAGATATACCACAATTTTCTCATGCATCATCACTGAAAAAAATATATGTTTTTTCTGTCCAAAGAGGAAGTAGAAACAAAGAAAAAAAATTATATTAATATACTGTATAAAACACAACATATAATTGCATATCACTCATCTGATATGCAGGTTATATGTTGCATTTTATATAATTAATATCTTTTTTCTCTTGTTTTTACTTCTCCTTTGGACAGAAAAAAACAGTTATTTTTCCAATGGTGATGTATGAGATATAGAAAAATTTGGTGTATTTATTAGTATGTGCTTTTGGTATTGTTATGTTATAAATGGAATTTCTTTCTGATTGTAGATTAAGAAAAGCATACAATATACGTATGTTTCATGATATAGTCCTGAAGGAGCGGACAAACCACGAAACGCATTTTTTTAAATATCTTTAATGTTAACTTATATGATCTCATGATATTTTTATTCACTCTGTAGCAATAAAAATTGGGGATTTTATATGGTTGGATACTTTCCTGGTGGTCATCCATGAAGCCCCTTCTTTTTTCTTTTCATATCTTTTTTGAACTAAAAGGACTTTATGTAAGGTGTGGTTATTACTTAAAAGAGGGGTCAAGGCTTGCTAAAATTCGTTAAAGTGCATAGGCAAGGGATGGAAATATAAGGTGTGTAGCAAATTGTTAGGAGGGGGGAGACACTGAATTCATATGGCAAGTGTTTAACTAGGAATGCTTTATTTAACAAAAATAAAGAATTTAACCCTAGACCCCCACCACAATATAAATCAATAAGGATAGAAGCATCTGAGATGTCAGCTCCAACTAGTTATCTAAAGACACAGGTTGCAAAGCTGGGATCCTCATATTTCTTTATGACTTAGAAAGTCGTCAACCCAAAACAAGTGTGCAGTCAGAGTACCTGAGCTGCATTCGGGCTCATTAAGTAATTAATCAGTATCAGCATGTTGGCCCTGGAATTTGCACCTTTAAAAAGTCATCAGTGGCACCAACCCATATTTTTCTCCTCAAAGGTTGCTTTAAATGTGGACCTAAACTCCAAGCGTATGTCTTCTATGCATGATCTGGGAGGTGTTCAAGAAGTTGAGTTGTGTATCAGAATGTTGATAAACTCACCTTCCTAGCATTTTACTGTCACTCTACATAGTGAAATATTAGGAATTTATGTATGCAGATTCGTAAACTTGAATTGAAAAGTCTACTTTAACCATAAATGCAACAATGCATACCCTGAATTTTGGGCTACCAAGTCCTCAGCCATAACCAATGAAAAAGGACTCTGTGGTCCATAAACTTAAGCATTATTAAGTGTTATGCTTACAATGAATAATGACACCTGTGACGGCCATAGTGGTGGCTTTTCTACTGACAACATTCGATTGTACAACAACTGGACAAGCACACAAAGAAAAACTCACAGGAAATGTTTTTTTGGACTCTTGTTCAATCTTTTTCTTGAATTAACATTTTATGGATAATATTGTCATTACTAAGTTTCTGATGTTACCCAACACAGAAAAGCAAGGGCAATAATTTCGGTTGAACTAAAATGACTTTAAGATTCCGTGAGATGTGGTCATTATTTAGAACAAAGGTTAAGTTGAGGACAGATAGTAAAAACTTTAAGTGCATGGGCAAGGGATGGAAATATAAGTTGTGTAACAAGTTTGTAGGAGGGAGGAGACGCAGAATTCATAGGGCAAATTCTTAACTAGGAATGCTTCTTTTAACCAAAAAGGAATCCAGAGCCACCTAATGTAAACCAATGAAGATAAAAACATCTGAGCTGTCAGTGCCAACTAGTTTTCTGAAGGTGCAGGTGCCAGAGCTGGCATCCTCATCTTTTCTTCATGACTTAGGGAGTTGTCAACCCAAAACAAGTGCGCAGTCAGAGTAACTGAGCTGCATTTTGACACATTAGGTAGTTAACCTGGATCAGCATGTTGGTCCTGGAATTCACATCTTAAAAAAGTCAATGGCACCAAACCATATTTTTCTCCTCAAAGGTTGCTTTAAAAGGGGACCTAGACTCCAAGCTATTGTCTTCATTGTGTCAAAATGATGATAAAATTTGCCTTCTTGGGTACGCAGGCGCTACCCTATCTGGATGTTAAACTGACCTCTGCTATTACAACGTTGTACAGGGATAACTATACTCCCCTTTATAACTTTATTGAACGAGATCTAAAAAATTTGCAAGCCAATGATCTTTCCTAGATGGGTAGAATAGCAGCAGTTAAGATGATGGTTCTACCTCACATACTATACTACTTTCGGTCTCTCCCGATCCCAGTTCCCTCTGTTTTTTTCCGAAAGTTGCAATCTTTGATCAATACATTTATTTGGAAAAATGGGGGTAGCCAGGTGGCTCGCTCCACTCTATATATATCCAAATGGCGAGGTGGGCTGGGAGTCCCCCACTTTCTGTGCTGTTATAGAGCGGCCCAACTGGTCCAGCTGTATCAAATTTATGCTGAGATGTACAAGCCTGACTGGGTTCGGCTGGAGGCACAGGCTAGCCTGACTCTCCCCCTGGATCTCATATGCCCTGTACACACGGTCGGACATTGATCGGACATTCCGACAACAAAATCCATGGATTGTTTCCGACGGATGCTGGCTCAAACTTGTCTTGCATACACACGGTCACACAAAGTTGTCGGAAAATCCGATCGTTCTGAACGTGGTGATGTAAAACACGTACGTCGGGACTATAAATGGGGCAGTAGCCAATAGCTTTCGTTTCTTAATTTATTCTGAGCATGCGTGGCACTTTGTGCGTCGGATTTGTGTACACACGATCGGAATTTCCAACAACAGATTTTGTTGCCGTAAAATTTTATAGCAAGCTCTCAAACTTTGTGTGTCGGAAATTCCTATGGAAAATGTGTGATGGAGCCTATACAAGGTCAGAATTTCTGACAACAAGGTCCTATCACACATTTTCCATCGGAAAATCCTATCGTGTGTACAGGGCATTAATGTGACTCCCGGCAAGGGAGCGTCGGGCGGTTTTAAGCCCCTCTTTATCACACTCCTTACGTTTTTTGAACATGGCATGCAAATTATACCCTTTAAAATCCCCCCACACTCCAGTGCCCCCCCCCCTCTTTAATAATCCTCACTTCCCCCAGGGCAGCAGATTTAGCAATTTACCCGGTGGGTCGACAAAGGCCTCTACAGGATAGCGCACCTCGTAGACCATAAGGGGGTAGGACAACTCGCAATTTTAAGGAAACACACTAAAGATGCCCCCATCAGAGACTTACCACCTATGCCAAATAACACATTTCCTGCAGTCCTTAAACAAGGATCAGGTTGACATAACCAGAAGTACCCTATTTGAGAACAGGTGTATACGTGGCACTGATTCACGGGGAGGGATAACAGACATATACACCCTGTTCAATGGCCAAGGTAATAGGCCTTCCTACTAAAGGGCGTGGGAATCAGACCTGGGTGAAACACTTGAGGAGGAGCTGTGGATAAAGTGGTTGACCATGGTGCATAAGGGCATATTCAATACTTTCCTTGTGGAAGCAAACTACAAAGTGTTTTCGCGTTGGTACCTCGTCGCAACCAGGTTGACGAAAATATACCCAGGCACTTCGGCCCTTTGTTTTTGGGGATGCGGACAGGAGGGCAATATGTTTCATATCTGGTGGTCCTGTCCAAAGGTCAACGTTTCTGGATTAGAGTGTTCAGTCTTGTCTTTTCAGTGACTGGACAGAATATACCCAGAGGGGACAAAACAGCACTGTTCGCTGGCCTGTCGGAGGAGATCCCCAGACATCTTCTAACGCTCATATTTTTTTTATCTTACTAGCAGCCAAAATAACCATAGCACGAGCATGGAAATTGCCCGTGATCAATGTCACGATGGTGAAACATAAAATGTCCCGGATCATGGTGAGGGAAAAACTGACCAGTATCCATAAAGAAAAAAACAAGCTAAGTTTGAAAAAGTATGGAACCCCTGGATTGCGTACCTCCAGACACCCTAGCTGTTGGACCACCCTGGGGATTGGGGCCCGGGACAAGGGGACTAACCCTGCCTTTCTCTTTCACTTTCTTTCATTTCCTCTTTCTCTCATTCCTCTACCTACTTTCCTTTTTATGGTTTCTGTTATTAACTAATGGGTCTGTTAGGTTGCTGATGAGGGACCACAAAGCCTCTCTAACCCTCTTAATTCCTCACGAGTGAGGTGGCCTGCTATGAGACTTCAGGGTTTTTTTCTGACAATGGGGTACACCTACCTCACCATGTATATGGATGTGAGTGTCCTACAGCTTATTGGAATATTACTTCACAATTATTTCCAGTTATACCCTTTTAGTTTACTTTAGTAACCAGTTACTTCTGGGCTCACAGCCTTAAATTTGTGGTTGCTCTTTTAGACAGAGCTTGAATGTTAGGCCAAGTTTCTTCTAACTTTGCTGTTCCTCGGTCACTACATTATGGCTCATAATGGTATAGGGGGATGCTCTTTGACTTTTTGACATTTATTTGACAATGTATATGCTTTTGTATACCATGTAAACTTTACAATAATAATTATTGGAAAAGAAAAATTTGCCTTCTTGGCATTGTACTGTCATTCTACATGGTGTCATATTGGGAATTTTTCATGGAGACCTAAAAGGTATTGAAATACCTACTTTATCCATGAATACAGCAACGTATAACATGAATTCTGGCCTGCCAAGTTCTCAGCCATACCCAATAAAAAAAAGACCTGGTAGTCATTGGGAATAAGCATTATTAACTGTTATGCTCACAATGGATAAGGACACTTCTTAAGGGTAACTGGCAGTCATAGCGGTGGCTATTCTACCAACAACATTCAGCTAAACAGCAACTGGACAAGCACACAAAAAAAAAAACACACACAGGAAATGTTTTTAGGAATCTTATTCAATCTTTTTTAAAATCAATAATTTCTAGATATTATTGACATAACTCAGTTTCTAATGTTATCCAATGCAGAAAAGGAGGGACAACAATTTTAGCTGAACTAAAAAGACTTGATTTGGTAATGTGTGGACACACGTCAGAATGTCAGAATAATTTGAGGACAAATAGCAACGACTTGTTTAAGTGCATAGGCAAGGGATGGAAATATAAGGTGTATAGCAAGTTTGGGGGAGGAGGGAGACACAATTCATATGCCAAGTACTTATTTAGGCATGCTTAATTTAACAAAACAAACAAGTAAACTCAAGCCACCTAATGTAAATGGATGAAGATAGAAGCGCCTGAGATGTCAGTACCAACTAGTTTTCTAAAGGTGCAGATTCCAGAGCTGGCATCCTCATCTTTTCTTCATGACTAAAACTGGCCATACATTATACAATTTTCTTAATTAATTTCCTTTAGATATACCTTTTAACTATGTAGTGCAAGGGCCTGCCTTATAGCATACAAATTCAAAGTGTTTAGGTTTAACCTCATATTATATGGTTTTGGTTAATCTAAAGGAAAATTGTACAAGAAAATTGTATAATGTGTTGCCAGCCTTAATAATTTGACTACCCAAAAGAAGTGTGCAATCAGAACACCTGAGCTGCATTCAGACACATTAGGTAGTTAAGAAAGGGTCAGCTTGTTGACCCTAAAATTTGAACCTTAACAAAAGTCATCAAGCCCATATTTTTATGCTGAAAGGTTACCTTTAAAATAGACCTAAACTCCAAGTTTCAGTCTGCTGTGCATCGTTAGGGAGGTATGAGGCTGAATAAAAGAATGCTGATTAACTTGCCTTCCTGGCATGATACTGTCATCAGATTACATGGTGCATCTTAGGAATTTATTCATAAAGGCTTGCGAACCCAGTGAAATGTCTACTTTATCCAATGGGTACAACAATGCATAATGCATTTTGGGCTACCAATTACTCATCCACAACCACTGCAAAAGGATCCGATAGCCCATAAGCATTATTAAGCCCTATGCTCACAATGGATAAGAACACTTTTATGTAACTGATGGCCATAGCGGTGGCTCTTCTACCAACAACATTCAAAATTAGGGAGGAATTAAGGAGGTTAAGTAGGGAAATGAAGTTTTGATAAACTAGTCCACCTGCCATTATACTGTCGCTCCACATGTTGACCTTTTAGGAATTTATTCATGAAGACTTGTAAACCTATTGCAATATCTACTTTAATTATTGGTACATCAATGCAAAAACATGAATTTTGGACTGCCAAGTCCTCAGCCATAACCAATACAAAAGGACCTGGAAATCCAAAAGCAGTGCCAAAACAAGTCCATTCAGCACCCAGGGCGAATATGCCAAGCAGTCGCTTGCTTGTCAAAATCGGTGCTGCTGTCACTACTCCTGTCAGCCTTGTAACAGAAGGAAGGTGCCCCCATCCCTACAATAAACCTAGGGCAGCCGCCCCTCCGGCCCACTCCTTGTCCTGGCCCTGTCCGTAAGCATACGCATGATTAACTGCTTTGCTCACAATGGATAAAGTCACCACTTTTGAATTACTGACAGGCCATAGAGGGGACTCTTCTACCAACGACATTCGACTAAGAGCAACTGGAGACGCACACAAAGAAAACCACACCAGAATTTTTTTTTGGAATCTTATTCAATCTTTTTTAAATCAACATTTTCTGCATAATATTAACATTACTAATGTTATCCAACGCAGAAAAGCAAGGACAACAATTTCGGTTCAACTAAAAGGACTTCAAGATTCCATAAGGTATGGACAATATTTAGAGAAGAGGTTAATTCAAGGACAGCAAAGACTTTGTTTAAGTGCATAGGCAAGGTATGGAAACACAAGGTGTGTAGCAAGTTTGTAAGAAGGGGAGACACTGAATTTGTATGGCAAGTGCTTAACTAGGAATGCTTAATTTAACAAAATAAAAAAGTAATCCCAAGCCCCCTAATGTAAACCAATGAGGATAAAAGCACCTGAGATGTCAATGCTGACTGGTTTCCTAAAGGTATTGGTTCAAAAGTTGACATCTCTTCGTTTCTTTGTGACTCGTCTTTATGACTTGTCAACCCAAAAAGAAATGTGCAATCAGAATATCTAAGCTACGTTAAGTTGTTATGCCAGGATCCGCATGTTAGCCTTAGAATTTGCACCTAAAACAGTCATCAATGGCATTGACCCATATATTATCCTCAAAGGTTGCCTTTAAAGGGGACCTAAACTCCAAGCTTATGCTGGGCATCATTAGGGAAGTGTTAAAGAGGTTGAGTAGAGTAATGGAATGTTGATGGACTGGCATGACCAGGAGATCCCGCTAAACACTAGTTCTGGGTCATGTGATGTTAATGAAGAGCTGATGTCAACAGAGACTTTACCCAAATGGCTGTCAGGTAACATGGCCTAGTGATGGGTTTAAGTCATATGACCCAGAAGTGGAGTGTTACAGGATCCAAATGTGGACCAAACGGGTAAGTTGATCAACTTTCTAAAATACTTCCACCCCTAAAATGAATCCCTGATTATTTATAAACCTGGAGATCAGGTCCACAACTGTTCTAAGATATGTTACATTTTCATTTCATTCAACTGTAACAAATTATTCCTCACCCCCTTTATCATCCCATGCAAGAAAAAAGAGGAATGCTGAGAAACTACTTATGTAACCAGTTCCAACAAAATGGAGTTGTTCAACGAAAAAGAAAGCATATATACAAAAGAGCATTGCTGGATACAAGCCTGCACCTAGAGAAAGCAAAATTCACATCGACCACATCCCCATCAATTTTTAATCATTTTATTTTTTTATTTTTTAAATGTGATGGGAATTTTCAGACACAGCTTGGAATATTTTTTTTTAATAATTTTTTTATGTCCAAGGATGATCCAAATTCATGCTGGCCACATCCCCATCAAATTTTTATTCTTATGTTTTCTTAAATGAAAGGGGATTTTTTCAGACAAATCTGGGAGTGTTTTTTTTTTTTTTTTAATGTGCCACATACGTTTACTTTTTTTATTCCAAAGATGATCCAAATTAAGGCTGGCCACTCCCCCATCAATTTATAATCATTTTCTTTTTCTTTTTTTTTTCTTTTTAAATGTGATAGGAATTTTCAGACATATTTGGGAGTATTTTTTTCAATGTCACATATGTTTGCTTTTATTTCCAAGGAAGATACAAATTCATGCTGGACACCTCCACATCAAATTTTTACTTTTCCTTTTTTTTAAATGTGATGGGAATTTTTCAGACATTTTTCAGACACATTTTTTTTTTCTAACGTGCTACATATGTTTACTTTTTTTTCTTCCAAAGATGACCCAAATTAATACTGGCCACTACCCCATCATTTTATAATCATTTTCGTTTCTTTTTTTTAATGTGATGAAAATTTTTAGGTGGAATTTGGGGATTTTTTTTTAAGAGCCAAGCACATTTACTGTGTTTTTTTCCCAAAATGATCCAGACATTGTGATTACAATTAAAGTTACATTCGCTTCTTACAAAACTTCACACAAGTGATTTTCCTTCTTCGTGATACAAAAATAATTTCATTACACTACACACGCTACAACCCCGTCGCTTCTCTTTTTTAAAACAGCCTGAAAAAAAAAAAAAAAGATTTAACGTGATGGCAAAATGCCCACACGACATTTAATTTTATGTAGATGCAATTGGAAATTTGAATCAATTAGCACTGTGGGTGCCACAAGGTTTTTTTTTTTTGTGCTTTCTATTGGCAGCTGTGGGCTCTAATAATGTGCTTAGAATTAAGTGCTTGTGTGCACTGCTAAGTGCTTACAGTTGTGTGCGCTAGTCTTGAGCCAGGGATTGTGTGTTTGAAGGGAATCTATTAAAGATTTTGTCTATATACCTGTGAAAGAGACCAGTGTCATATAAATAATCTTACTAGTATGTACCATTGTTTTGTTTTTTCTTTAAACTCTATGCATAATTTGTAAATACAGTATATACAGGTATATATATGCATAAAGTCAGGTTCTGCTTACTGCTACAGTGTAGGAACAGTTCATTGCTGATCCTCATGTACCCTTGCAAGTATAGCAGACTATTTGCAATAATAGACTCTATGTAGGCTCTAATGACCTGAAAGCACTACAAAGCTCATGGCAGCCAAAGACCATGTGATCTAGGCTTTTGAGGCCTTAGATCCCATAAGGTAGATCAGAAGCAGCTTTATGTTTATGGCAAATGAGAGGTAATTTTTAACTTAAAATAAGGATGTGATTTGGCGATGCTGACATATGTACATGTGCTCTTTTGTGTGAATTTTAATGATAGGTCCGCTTTAAATTTTGGGGCAAATTTCCAACAGTTGTGCGCCTATAAGCTGTGTAAGTGTGTTTTTAGTTGCATGTCTGTAGGCTTTGGTCATCTGCTTATGTTTGGGTGAGTATGGATGATAGTTTTGTGTTTAAGGTAGCTGTAGGCTTTGTCCATAGGTTCCCATAATAAGCCAATGGCATGTACCTACAGTATTATACCTAGGTTGCTTGTCTGAAGTTTCTAGAAAGGTAGTCCAAGTTCTGGGAGACTGATGTTAGAAGAGATTAAGCTAAATGAAAGATATAGGTGGAAAGATACATTTTTACATGAGAGACAGAGTGAAAAAAAAACCTTCAAAAAGGGCTAACTAAGCAAGAACATTCATCATTCCAATTCGTATTTTTACTTGGTTTTCAAAAAAATCTATCTCCAATCTTGTTTTGTTTTCTGTTTTTGGATATAGCGGGAAGGGTTAGAACCTTTCTCATGTATTTAATTTTTTTAATATTGGTATCAAGTCATACCAAGTAAACCTAAAACAACCAGTGCGTTTCAGGACCTCCCCCTTTCTTCAGGGCTATAAAACAGATACAGAAATGTTTTAATGCCTTGAAGAAGAGGGAGATCTTTGAGCACCTGAAATGCATTGGCTGCTTTATGTTTTATTTTATGAACTATAAAAATACTTTGACATTAAAGAACTTGGACACCTAGACCTTTGGTTTGGTGTTCTCATTAGACTTTTTACATGTTGTTCTTCAACACTTGGTCCCCTCTTTATTAAAGAGTACCTGTTTTTGTTAAGAGCAGACACACTGGAGCCACTGTTCCCCCAGTATGAATGTGATTAACCTACTGATAAGTTGAATCCAGCTCCTCATTTTCGCATGTTTAGGTTTTTGACTTCTGTCTTGGGTCTTGTTGGGGAGATGTCCCATCTCTTTCTGTCTTGGTGAATTGGGGAAAATCTCAAGCTGTGGCACAGGCAGCTACAACAACATGAAGAATGTTCTAATCTTCCTCTACTATACTAAGAAAAAGAGTGCTTTGCTCCCCGTGTCCCTCTAGGAGATCTTTCTTACTTCTTGACCTGCTAATATATTGTAACAGGGGCTGGAAGTGAAGGACAAAGTCAAATTAGACAGAGAACAGTGAAAAAGATGCTTACCCTTTATCATTCTATCAAAAAAAAAATGTTTTAAGATGGCTTGAGATACCAGCCTCAATGTACCCCCAACAGGTCATAATTTTAACATTTCTCTACACAGTGGTCGGGCAATGATCATGTTCTTCTGGTGATACTTGAACTTGGGTCTGTCAAGGTATCTTGCTGTCTATGTCCCCACTAATGCTTCCTCAATTGAAGCTGAACTAAGAAAAACTCTTTGATGAGAAGTAGGATTTAACATTCAATGGCTTCCAAATATACCTGAATATTGGAAGTTTGGTCAAGATGGAATCAGACACATCAAGTTAGCAAATAAATTGCACTGGTTGGTTGTCTTTTGAGTTATGGGACAAATCCGTGCTAATGAATTAAGCAAACACCAAGGTAGTGTGTGGAGGAAAGGCATGCAGCCTGTAAATTATACTTTAAATATATGTACTGCAACTCTAAATTGTAAGTACTTACAATTTTCTCTTAGTCGTTTGGTCCCACAAATATTTGTTGATTCTGCCAGTGACTGCAGCTTCCTGTGATGGGGTGACAACAATTCTGCACTACTCTTGAACTCAGAGCAGAGTTGCCACACTCATGGAGGCTGTGCCTACTTTTCATTACAGTGGGATGAAAAAAGTGTTGCAGAGGGCTTGGTTATCAGCATTGTCACAGCTGATTCACAAGTGTGTCAATCCTTAACCAGTCCCACCCACTGTTTTCTAGATTGACAGCACTCCATGTTTTGATGCAACCCCCACTGCATGCTGCAGTGTCTGGGAGGGGGAGCATGTGTGACACAAATGAAGGAGGATTTGGCTCAGTCAGGGAAGGTAAAGGAAGATGTTTGTTTGCTTTATGAGGCTTGTAAATCAATACCTGGATTTGGGACTTTTGGGACTGTCATACCAGAGCATTGAAATGTACTTTAACTATTGGTTGAATTAGATGAACTTGTGTCTTTTTTCAACCAGACTAACTACTAACTATGTATGTAATTCTTCCAACTCACCTCTTAAAAGTCTTAGTTTGAAGCAGAGAGGAGAATAAAGGGACAACATGTAGTCTAGAGGTCCCGAAGGTCATTCAGACTACCATTAGATTGAAGGGTTGAAATCAGGGGTGAGTACTGGCTAGATATGGCACCAAAACAGGAGATGGCCAACCAAGCTATATGCCTTTTGACTAAGTTGTGTTACCATTTAGGAAATTATAAGCTAGTTACTTTTCATATAATATCTCTTTTAAGAACTTGTTCTATCACTATCATCTGTTCATGTGCCTATATAATATCCATAGCTATCCTTTATATTATTTTCTATGTTTTTTGGTTGCATTTGTGAAAAAAAACCTCAAAACTGTACAGACACCATTAATCCACCCAGACTGGATTCTGATATTTTGTGGTTGCTACAGTAGTATGGTTATACACCAATATTGCCATCTATGACCCCTCCCCCAGACCCCCACCCAACTAGGGTTAATGCTTTAAATGTTTTATAAATGACAATGGCACTAATCAATCCGAGTAACTGAGTTGTTTCTTTCGAAATTCCTGTTTCCTGCATGAGGATTGATCCTGTAAGAGAGAAAAAAAAAAAAAGGAGTATAACTTAATAATTATCGGACAGACTGTTCTATCTCTATGGGCAAAGTTCTACAGTAGTGACCTCACGAGATGACTACATGATAGTCCAGTGTTTCTATGTAATGTAGTGCTGGTATTATTTTAAAGCAGGATTACAAGCAGGATTTTAGTGACTATCCTATGGTCAATAAATATTAAAACCTATTCATATTTTGAAATGTTCTAGGCACATTTTCAAAGGAGAGGAAGCCAAGTTGCGGTCTAGCATTATTGGGAATGCAAACCAGTGACATCAGAGGCACTTTATAATCATGAAAATGCAACCTGTCCCTTCTCTAGAGACTAGTGTCATTAATGGAACTTCATATTCATTAGAACACAGCCCTTCCGTTCTCTAGAGATCAGTGACATCACCAAAACTTTATGTTTATAAGAACACAGCCCATCCAATCGCTAGAGACCAGTGACATCACCGAAACGTCATATTCATAAGAACACAGCCCGTCCAATCTCTAGAGACCAGTGACATCATGACACTTTATGTTCATGAGAGAACAGCCCTTCAAATCACTAAAGACCAGTGACATCACTGACACTTCATAATTATGAGAACACAGCCCATCCAATCACTAGAGACCAGTGACATCACCGAAACGTCATATTCATGAGAACACAGCACGTCCAATTACTAGAGACCAGTGACATCACCGAAACATCATATTCATGAGAACACAGCCCGTCCAATTACTAGAGACCAGTGACATCACCGACACTTCATATTCATGAGAACACAGCCTTTCCAATCACTAGAGACCAGTGATATCATCGACACTTCATATTCATGAGAACACAGCCCTTCCAATCACTAGAGACCAGTGGCATCACGACACTTCATATTCATGAAAACCCAGCACATCCAATCACGAGAGACCTGTGACATCACTGACACTTCATATTCATTAGAACACAACCCGTCCAATCACGAGAGACCAGTGACATCACTGACATGCCATATTAATGAGAACACAGACTGACCAACAACTAGAGACCAGCAATATCACTGACATTTCATATACATGAGAACACAGCCCGTCCAATCACTAGAGACCATTGATATCAATGACACTTCAGATTCCTGAGAACACAGACCGTCCAATCGCTAGAGACCAGTGACATCACCGACATTTCATAGTCATGAGAACATAGCCCATCCGTTTACTAGAGACCAGGGAAATCACCAACACTTCATTTTCATGAGAACATAGCCTATGCATTTAGTAATGATCAAAAAGACCACATATTCAGTAGAAGCTGGAGAATTGCTTCATGAGCAATGGTTAAGTCCACAACCTCGCTTCCTCTTCTCTCTAGGTAACCACCACATGTTAAAGTCAGTATGTGTAGTGCAAATTATTGCATACTTCTAAATATTTCTCCTCTACAGGTAATTATTGTACATAGCTACCTGATGATATATCTCAGGTACCTATCTACATGTACTCTACAAAAGGTGTATGTGTATGTATATATACATACATTACAGTGCATTTTTCTTACCCTCCCTTGCTCTTTTTAAAAGTGCAATAAATATATAAATATTTTATCACACACCCAGTTATCTCAGTACAGAGTACAAAACCCCCAACCCACCCTTATTTTGCTTCAAACTCCCCTACTTATACTGCGTATAAATAAATATATTATATATACACACACAGACACTCATATATACCCTCACATGTATAGTGCAATGTTAGCAACATAGTACAAAAGGGAAGGCCTCCTTCTTGTTGTATATATACAGCTGAAGGCAATGGTATCTTGAAAGGAATTGCTAATTTTGTATGTTATCATTATTTAATCCTCTCAGGAACTAAGGAAAATAGATTTAACGCACCTCCCAGTATGTAAAAATAAGTGCCACAAATTACCTTATTTTGGTGCAAAAATTGTTAACTGTTAGAAAAAAAATATTAGGTAAAAAAAAAGCTGGGGGTTCATAGGGGATGACATGAACTATTACTTTGAATTACTGTTATCTGTACAGGGAAGCATACAGGTTATTGAGCATAATCTATGGTTTTGTTCTTTAGGAGAATGACATATGTACAGTAGCGGCAAAAAGTGTATAAGGGGGTGTAGTATCATGGATCAACATGTACAGTATGTTTGATGTGTAGGCTCAGCTAAAGAAGGCTGTTAGCATTACTGAAATGGGGTCATTCCTGCCCCCTTGCTGTAAGTAGGGTATGAATCCCCTCTATATATCTGCTTCTAGGAGATATTGCTCCGTGTACCCTTTGTCCAGCTTCAAACCTAATACATTAGTGCAAAAATCAGCCATGGGCCTCCACATGCTAGGTGGCAGGAACAGCTGGCATTTTACATCCGCTGGTAACAATGGCACATGTGCCGCTAGGTGAGACAGCAACTGCTCTTGTGCCCCCCTCAAACCAGAGCCAAAGACATCAATGTTGAGGTAGAAGCAGAGAGGCCCTGCCGGTACAGGGAATGGTGCAGTGCACAGAGAAGCCACCCTTGGCCGAATGCTGTCATCTGCCATCCAGCGAATAGATTTGCGGCGGAGCAGGTCATGATTGCCAGGCGAGGCTTGGAAGGGCTGCCAGTCCTGGATGAGTGTTTGATTGGGCAGAAGATCCTTCAGTAGGCCCCCACGCTCCAGGAAGACTCCTTGGACCTCTTCAGGAGACAAGAGGATGGGTGGAGAAGGACGTGATGGCCCAGGGGGTAGTGGAATGGAAGATAATCGGGAGGAGAGTTCAGGTGCATTAAAATGAACAAGTAGTATACCCTGGTAAGGAAGGTAATGAAAAGAAAGCATAAGAGGGGAATATTTTGATGGAAAGTGGGACACGAGGAAAGGATAGGGAGACAGAGAGAAAAAACATATTTCAAAATAAAGCTGGAATAATGGAATGTCCTGTTCCACCACAGTTTTCTTCTGTTGTTCCATGCAACTTTACCTGTTTAGAAATGACTTTGTATTTGTTAAGTTCCTTTGGAGTCAGCTTGTCATCCCTGGTCAACCTCATTACTTTGACACTTGGGTATCGATGTTTCACCAGCTGGCAACCGAACCTCTGAAGCACTCCAGCTATTCCTCTGCCTCTCTCCCAGGGTGCCACGCGGAGCCCTTCTAGAAGAGCTGTTTCCCCTCCATCCACCACAAACATAGAGATGAGGCCAATCTAAAGCAGGGGGAAGAACAAAAACATCAGGGTTCCATATGTGAACACTCTACTCACATTTACCTTAACTCCAGTATCCACTTTTACTATCAAATTGGACACTGCAGGTCAAGGGCCAAAATAAACAACAGCCTGTTTTTTTCATTTTTAGCTATGCCTACCCCTAATCAAAGACCCTTACCTGATGTTATCAACCTGCAGCCAACATTTTGGATCATGTAATAATCTCCATCCTGATTAGGGTAACAATTCCTATGGGTTGTAGTGATTGCACCCCAATAACATGACATTTGCACCTCTGCCTTTACATTTCCCAATGTAGGCTGATAGACAGCATAGCAACCCCTTATATCATGCCTAATGAGTATTTTTCAGAGCAAATCTCCACCTAGTATTACAGTATGCAACTATGCATCTACATTTTCTTACTATCTACTGTCTCTTAAAGTGGAGCTCCAATCTCCCAAGCAATTCTTTAACAAAAGCATCCCGTGAATCTTAGTACTCGTACTATATCATTTGCATATTGTCATAACTGTCTTCACACTTTTTAATTATAAATTTGTTATTTCTTATATCATCCTGGTAGGCAGGCAGGCAGCGGCCATCACAAATGTGGGCATCTGAATCCCGCTCCTGTGTATTTCTGGGATTCTGTGCAGCTGACTACCCACCATGCACCTCCCAATCTCACGCTGCACAGTGATGACACTGAGTGGCGTCGGCTGAATTATTGGCCCATTGTTATGGCAACCTGTCAATCAAAAGAGAAATCAGATGGCAAGTGCGGTCAGGAGGGCTTCCTGAAGACTCCTGGGATAGATCCCAGGAGTCCAAGGGAATTGCCTAATGATAACATCGCCTAGACGACCAATACCGAAAGTGCCACCTAAATACATTTAAAAAAAATAGAATATTAATTTACGACTGTACTGCGGGTGGGCATTATGATCTGAGGAACAATGGGTGGAACTCCGCTTTAAGCGATCTCTCTTCCTAGGCTACATCTCTTGAATTTGAAAGAGGAAAGTGAAATCAGTGAAAACATTTTAGATCTTGGTAATTTTACCAATTAGTTCTATAAGTCATACCTTAATAATACATTTTCGGGGGACTGCCTATCCTGTGTCCTGGTTTTCTGCTTTAAGACCCCAGAGTATATTATTAGTACTGCATATAAAATAGTCAAGATACCTACAGCTACTTTTTTTTTCAGAGAAAATGAAGATTTTGACAATAAGGTTAATAATCATTGATCTAGATGCTTGAGAGTAACCTGCAGCCAATCTTAAAAAGGCTAAACATTGGTGGTTCAACATTTTCCCCCTAAACATATAAAGCTGCAACATCAATTTAGGCTGTGTGTAATTGTTTCATTTGTTCCCTATTGCTGGGGAATTGAATTCCTTCATTCTCAAAAAATACTTAGCACTAAACACTAAACAGAAAACCTGTAGGAGGAGCAAGTTCATATGTCTGTTGGTGATGACACATCCTTACAACATCTCCTTTTTTCTTGGCCAGTACCACCATCCGGTCCTTCTCGTTCACCCAGCTGTGATAGCGACTGGGTAGATAATCCAATCCTCCATATATCCCATGAGACATGGACACAATTTCTTCAAATTCCTTCTCTGTGGCCAGCACAAATTCTAGGTCCCCATCTTGGGGGGCACCAGGAATCGCTTCAAGCTTCATGTGGGAGCCACTGGAGCAGGGGAAATTATCGAAGAAAGTGAGGAAGCCACCAAAACGTCAGCAGAAATTATGGACCAACCAAGTGGCAGGAAGGCTCAAGATCTTGTCAAAAAATATAAATCCAGGGAGTGAGTCGTTACAGGGAATCTAAAAAACAAAAGGCCCAGTCATAAAGAGTAGAGACAGAAAAATCATAAGCAGACCTACGACCTATAAAGTGGATCTATACTATAATTTCAAATGATTTCAGCCAACACAAGCTTTTGGTCACGTGACCAACAAAATAACTTTGAGCTGTATTGTATCATGAAAAGGTAAGTATTTTGGATCTTTGATTAGTATTATTGGACAGCCATTAGAGAATTCATTGACTTGCTTCTTTTGAGACTCTTGGACTCCAGTAGTAAGATCTCCATGATGAAGTTCCAACATCTGCCAACACCCCCTCCATGGTCTCACCCCAAAATAAAAAATCTTTCAGCACAAGCAAGACCCTCTTAAATGACCATGGCAGGTGGGCAGTCAGGAAGGACAATATAGTAATCTAACTTTGATATCCAAATAGACAAAAGAAACCAATTGTTAGTTTAGTGCCTCACAATATATCCAAAATGGAAGTATTGCAGTTTTCAAGTTAAGTAGATTTACCCTCTCTATTTGTCCTGGTGACCATTGTCACATTGTGTCACGTTGTTATCGGAACAAGAGGTGAGGGGAAATCTTCTAATGGTAACATATATGAATTTGAGTTCCTCACTGTTGTGTCTCTGGGACAGGAATTGAAGGGAAATCTCACCATAAAATAAACTGACAGGAGTCTACACCCTTCCCTACTCTATCCAAAACTAACAAACAACTTTTAGCTATATATATATATACATTAAAGGCACTACTGAATAGTTGTTTGTGGTCCAAAATTTCTGCCGCAGTCCATAATTTAGACAGCTATAAGAGGGGAGAAGTAGAAAATTCTAATGACAGCCTGACCAATATCGCTTCATCCCCTGTTGTATCAGAAACATTTGGTGTTTTTCCATTTCATTATCCAGTCTCTGGTCATTAGTTTACACTCTTCACACTCACACATCTAAATGTCAATTATTCAATAGACCTCATAATTTTCTTCTACTGCCTCTCACATGCTAATAGGAACATGGGCACGTGAGTGAACAAATCAATTCTGCAACATAAAATGACACACAGGCACAAAAATGTATCATATGAGCCCTGCAGGGTGGAAAGTCACCAGGAATTGTCCTTCCGATAGGGTACTGGAAATGATATTGACTTAAGGTAGATATAAACTCAATTACTAATATATCTCATGTAAGGTTTAATATGTTAATGTAACTTCAAAAGTTGTTTCCAGTCATTTTAAAACTGCAGTGTTAAATAAAATAATCCCTGGTGATCCTGCCATGAAGTTTCCTGTTTGGGGACCTTCTGTTATAGAATGATAACTGTCTCTCAGTTGGGCTCCTGTATAGTCACCCTGTCACATGCCTGAACAGCTTTCTCTACCTAAGACAAATCAAAGCAGATATTTAACAGTACCAAATAATATAAAAAATATTCTGCAAGTGTCACATTTCCTCCCACAGATGGGTAACATGCAATTGTTCAATTATTGTACTGTGTAAAAATTCCCATTGCCTACCATGACTTTCCTGGAGGCACTAGTTTCACAATATCTTACCATCAGCACAAGTGATGGGGCCCTTTCCCCTGACCTTTTGGACTCTATTTTAAAGGCTCAGTCTATTTCTCTGCCCAATTTACCCCCTGGAAAGCAGTTTGTTCCCCTCCATCTTAGGCTTAAAGTGCTTTCAGAAGCACATGACGCTAAGACGGCTGGGGACCCAGGGATTACTAAAACTTTTTCTTTGGTTTCTTGTGGGCTTTGGTAGCCCTCTCTCCAAAAGTACTTCTGTTACTATGTAAAAGCTTGCAAAAACCTGTGTTCACTTTAAGTCTTCAAAAGTCAGGCCCTCTGGCTTACTCCTAACTTTGCCTGTCCCTAAACGTCCCTGGACGCACATCCAGGCTAAATTGTCCCCAAGTTCTGCTGTCTATACACCTGCCAATGCTGTCCAGTCTGTCTCTACACCTGCTGATGCGGTCCAGTCTGCCTCCCCACCAGTTATTCTGGTCCAGCCCATGCCAATTGAGCCTCCTGCTTTTTCATATTCAGGACTTTCTGTAACCTGGCCTCACCCTACTGCAACTACATCTGCTCAAACCTAAGAAGTTCCAATTATCCTTTGGATAGACTGTCTCATGCAGCCAGGTGGTGCCCTTAACCTTTTCTCTAAGTCACATCCAGCCTGTGTTCCAGCTATCGTGCTTGACTCCAGTGACATATCACCTGCTATCCAGCCTGACGTTACTAGTTCTATGTCTACCATCTAGTTTGGCTGCATAGACTTTCTGCTAACCAACCTGGCCTTGCTGATCCCCTGACCAATGCCTAGCCTGATAGTCTGGTGCCGGATGCCCAGCCTCATGGTCCTGTGTTGGATGCCCAGCCTGATGGTCCTGTGCCGGAGACCCAGCCTGATGGTCCTGTGCCAGATGCCCTGCCTGATGGTCTTGTGCTGGATGCCCAGCCTGATGGTCCTGTGCCGGATGCCCAGCCTGCTGGTCCTGTGCCAAATTCTCATGATGGTCCGGTGTCCGATGCCCAGTCTGAGGTCTGATGCCTGATGCCCAGCCTGCCTCTAAGGGTCCGAGGGGCTCTCCTCAGGGGGGAATAATCTAAGGAAGGTTTAACACTCCAGTTCCAAGACAGCTGCTGATCTTTTTCCAGCATCCTGGTTTTGGATGTCATGTTTGCTCCCTGTCTGTCCCCCTGCAAGTGATTGATGCAAACCACTTTGCCTGTCTGCCAACTGCAAGTATCTGCTTGCTGTGCTCAGTTTGCACCAGCCCCAGCGTGGTAGCCAGGCACTTTTGCATTGTATATAAGACCCTGGGGGGGGGGACAACCAAGTACCAGTAGACCTGCTTGCCTTATGGGAAAGGGGCTGCTATAGATGAAGAACACAAAAGCCAGCTATACTGTAGTGCCTGACCACTTGTGCTAGGCCTAAGTGTGACAATATGATGGAAAGACACACCCGCAGAAAATAGTTAGTTGGAAATAGATCTTCTAAAATTCGATGCTTGTTGACTATGTGGATAACAGTTTCTTCTCAAAGAATGACTATACCAAGGGCTACCTCTCCATAATAAACTGTACAACAACACATTGGTCCTTGCCCAAAGGAATAGTGGGGGTCCTCAATATAAACACAGGTTGGCCAATGGCCATATATATTCATGGATAAAACCACTGTACCATTCAATGGCCAAAAAAACCCCTATAAGCAGCGCAGTGTTCCTCCATTTTAAAGCGCGGTTCCAAATGCTGCTGACTTTTAATAAGGACATTTACCTGTCCAGGGATCCCTTGATGTTGCCCCCCCCCCCCCGAAATTGATTCCATCGGATCGGGTGCAGGCGCCACCATTGCAACTAAGGGAATCCGGCATTGGAGCCTTCAGGCTTCAGTGCCGGTTTCCTACTGCGCATGCATGAGTCGCGCGACGCTTTCTGAATGGCCCTGTCGTCTTCTGGGATACACACAGGTCCCAGAAGGCAGCGGGGGGGGGGCTCGAGGCAGAAGAGGAAATTATGTACCTCACTACCTCGCCACGAACCTTTGTACGTACCTCACCGCTAGGACCTTTGTACTTAAAAAAAAGGTAAGAAAAAAATGAAAAGAAAAAATATATCCAAAAACTAGGCGGGGGGGGAGTGGTCTTTAATTTAAGACCTAGTTGTATATTGGGTGGAACTCCGCTTTAAGTTGACTTCTTTAAAGTCAACGGATGCAATAATTTGAAGGTAAGATGAAAAGTTTACTGCATTATAAACAACTATGGCAGTTAAGGAGGAGTTCCGCCGATTTTTATTTCTTTTTTTTTAAAAGTCAGCAGCTACAAATACTGCAGCTGCTGACTTTTAAAATAAGGACACTTACCTGTCCAGGGCGCCCGCGATATCGGCCCCTAAAGCCGATCTCCCTCTCGCCTCTTGGGTGCTGCTGTCTCCATCTTCGGTAAGGGAATTAGGAAGTGAAGCCTTGCGGCTTCACCTCCTGGTTCCCCACTGCGCATGCGCAACTCGCGCTGCGCGATATCACTGGTCCCTGCTGTCTTCTGGGACCTGTGTATCTCCCAGAAGACAGCGGGGGGGGGGGCGGAGAAGGTGCCGAAAGTGGCGTAGATACCTGTGGGTGGCTCGGGTATCTATGCCCAGAAGTGGGAGCAAAATACCTGTATTAGGTATATGCTCGCCCCCCCCCCCCCCGAAAGGTGCCAAATGTGACAACGGGGGGGGGGGGGATTCCGAAAATCGGAAGTTCCATTTTTGGGTGAAACAGTGCACAGTACACAGTAAACAGTACAGTGAAGAGGATTAAGGGACAAGGGGATTTGATTCCAAAAAAGGACCATCCTTTTAAAAGTAGAAGTTAACTAAAAAAAATATATAAATCTTCTTCCTGCAAGATAAAGTCATAATGTGCTAGTATTCAACATATACTAGCACATTAAGAAAGACTTACTTTCAAACTAAGCCTTCTAGATTCACACTATCACCACTGACAGGGCTTCCATTTTCACTTAGTCTTCCTTCCAGGTTCGCGGGCCCTGGTCCTTTAAATGGCCGAGCCATGGTGACATAATTCACGAGCGAGGGAGTCAATGTTTACGACACAGGGCTCTGAAGGAACCGCATGCATACACCATTCCTTCAGAACACATGCACCGGTAACGTCACTGGCTGCAGAGACACTGAATATCTCCTAAACGGTGCACGTTTAGGAGATATTCCTTGTACCTACAGGTAAGCTTCATCATAAGCTTACCTGTAGGCAGTGGCGTCGCTAGGGGGTGGCTTTTGGGGCTATAGCCCCGAATCTGGAGCCCATAGCCCCGAGCCTCTGCAGGGGTCCCCAAGGGGAGGGGAGGCTCTCTGGGGACCCTGATGTAAGTGGGGGCCTCTCTGGGGACCCTGATGCAAGGGGGAGGCTCTCTGGGGACCTTGATTTAAGAGGGGCTCTCTAAGGACCCTGATTTCAGGAGGGCTCTCTGGGGACCCTGATGCAAGGGGGAGGCTCTCTGGGGACTGTGATGTAAGGAGGAGGCTCTCTGGGGACTCTGATATAAGGAGGTGGCTCTCTGGGGACCCTGATGTAGGGGGGGCTCTCTGGGGACCCTGATGTGAGGGGGGCTCTCTGGGGCCATTGATGTAAGGGCGGGCTCTCTGGGGACCCTGATATAAGTTGGGGCTCTCTGGGGATATATACACACACATCTATTACTGTATATACATGTGTATGCCCACCCAAGCGTAAGACTTTCTTTACTACGCTGCTATGGGCTCTAGCCCCAGATCTTTTGTAGACCTAGCAACGCCCCTGCCTGTAGGTAGAAGTGTCCAATGGGGCATACCAATACCACTTTATGTGAGGACAGTTAAAAATATTTCCACCAGTCATCAGATTGCTAGTCATCATGAAGCAGCTCTGACATGAGGAGGCAAAGCTCCTTCATGCTCCTCTACCAAGCTGGATGCCTCCACACAGACACAGCGCAGAACAAGGCATGGTAAGTCAGTAATGGAGAAAGATCAGCCGCAGGGGGGTCTAAAGAAGCCTCTCTCAACCAGGGCTCCATGGAAACCTAGGTTTTCTCCAGAGGTTGCTAGGGGTTCCTTGAGCAATTTCTGTCTTTCAGATAAATGACCACGGTCTCCAATGATCTTTTTAGCTATTTGTAAGGGAAATTCTTCCCACCAAGCACCAGTATAAAGGGACCATTCTGCAAATGACCACCAAGATAAGGGGCCCTTTCTACTGGCCACTAACAAAAGGAAGCAATTCACTGACCATAAATGTGAGGGAGCACTACAATTTTTAGTGTCTGCATTTCTTTTTTGGCCATTGTTGTTATCATCAGTATTGTCATTTTTATGGCATGCATAATTTTTATTCTTACTGAAAATAATTTATTAACAAGCATTCCTTGAGACCTGAAAGTTATTTTAAGGGTCCCTCCCTGTTAAAAAGGTTGATAAAGGCTGACCTAAAGGCAATAATGGTGATTTGTCTTTTGCCCTCTGCTTTACTCCTTTGGTCATGGTTTCCGCAATAATTCCTCTTTAACGGATAGGGAATCTAAGCCTTCTTGCACCGAGAGCTAAAAGTGTTTAATGGACTTCTCTACACTCACTGGCCACTTTATTAGGTACACCTTGCTAGTACCGGGTTGGAACCCCTTTTGCAATCAGAATTGCCTTAATTCTTCCTGGCATAGATTTAACAAGGAGTTGGAAACATTCCTCCGAGATTTTGGTCCATAGTGACATGATAGCATCACACAGTTGCTGCAGATTTGTCGGCTGAACATCCATGATGCGAATCCCCCGTTCCACCACATGCCAAAGGTGCTCATTGGATTGAGATCTGGTGACTGTGGAGGCCATTGGAGTACAGGGACCTCATTGTCATGTTCAAGAAACCAGTAGTAAGGGGATTTGAGCTTTGTGACATGGTGCATTATCCTGCTGGAAGGAGCCATCAGAAGATGGGTGCACTGTAGTCATAAAGGGATGCACATGGTCAGCAACCATACTCAGGTAAGATGTGGCTTATGCTCAATTGGTACTAAGGGGCCCAAAATGTGGCATGAAAATATCCCCCACACCATTACACCACCACCAGCCTGAAGCATTGATACAAGGCAGGATGGATCCATGCTTTCATGTTGTTTACACCAAATTCTGACCCTACCATCTGAATGTTGCAGCTGAAATCGAAAGTCATCAGACTAAGAAATTTTTTTCCAATCTTCTATTGTCCAATTTTGGTGAGCCTGTGCAAATTGTAGCCTCCGTTTCCTGTTCTTAGCTGACAGGAGTGGTTCCCGGTGTGATCTTCTGCTGCTGTAGTCCATCGGTTTCAAGGTTCGATGTGTTGTGCATTCAGAGATGGTATTCGGCCTACATTGGTTGTAGCGAGTGGTTATTTGAGTTACTGTTGCCGTTCTATCATCTCAAACCAGTCTGCCCATTCTCCACGGACATCAACAAGGCATTTTCCTCCACACAACTGCCAATCACTGGATATTTTCTCTTTTTTGGACCTCTCTGTAAACCCGAGAGGTGGTTGTCTGTGAAAATCCCAGTAGATCAGCAATTTCTGAAATACTCAGACCAGCCTCTCTGGCACCAACAACCATGCCACGTTTAAAGTCACTTAAATCCTCTTTCCTCCCCATTCTGATACTCGCTTTGAACTTCAGCAAGTCATCTTCATCAACCACATCGAGATGCCTAAGACCCCTTTCACACTGAGGCGCTTTGCAGGCGCTATAGCATTAAAAATAGTGCCTGCAAAGTGCCCTGAAACAGCGGCTCCATTCACTCTAGTGTGAAAGCCCGAGGGTGCGCTGGCAGGGCGTCAGAAAAAGTCCTACCAGCAGCTTCTTTGGAGCGCATTAGGAGCGGTGAACTCACCGCTCCTAAAGTGCCCCTGCCCATTGAGATCAATGGGCAGCGCCGCCGAACCGACGGCAAAGTGCTGCTGTAGCGGCCCTTTGCGGAGTGGTTTTAACCCTTTTTCAGCCACTAGCGGTGGTTAAAAGCGCCCCGCTAGCGGCCAAATAGCGCCGCAAAAACGACAGTAAAGCACAGCTAAAAATAGCGGCGTTTTACTGCCGACGCCCGGGCGACTCAGTGTGAAAGGGCTCTAAATGCATTGAGTTGCTGCCATGTGATTGGCTGATTTGCAATTTGTGTTATTGAGCAATTGAACAGGTGTACCGAATAAAGTGGCCGGTGAGTCTATATTGGCGGTTTGTGTGTATGTAAACCTTTTTTTTGAAGATTTGAATATATATGTCATCGGAGCTGTAATGTGATTGATTGAACTTTACTGGTTTATATCAGCAATAATCTACCTGGGGACCCCTTTAAACTTTTCATAGGCTGATGTTGAAAGGGAGATCACCATGTTTGCCAGCTGCACAAAATGCAAAAAAAAAAAATCAGGACAAGATGTTCCTTTTCTAAGAGACACTTGGATAAATTTAGAGTCAGAGGGAAGTAGTGTCTCATGAGCATCTCATAGCCAAATTGTATCCATTTTATTAAAGTGGAGCTAGACTCAAACTTTTAGCCCTTTCCCTGCCGGAGTCATTTTTTCATTTTTTTGCACACGTGTTAAAATGCACATTTTATGCCTGAAGATTATATAAAACCCCCAAAAAACATCATATATTTTCTGAAAGCATAGACCCTGGAAAATAAAATAATGGCAGTTTATGTGACATAATTAATGTCATACTGTCCATCGAATCTACTTTCAGTAAAATATGCACTTAAATTAGTTTTAGTGCATGTAAACACAAAATAATACCAAACTTTTGGGGTAAAATATAAAAAAATGAGGTTGCCCTGAGTAAACAGATAACAAATACGTAAAGCCTCAAAATTGTACGCACCTGTGAAAAACTACAATGCCAAAAATTGTTCATAGGCATAGCGTAAAAAAAAGCCTTCACAGCTCACCAATTTAGAGGTAACAGCAAATGATGACCTTGAAATGATTGCTTTCATTTTGGCGTATGCGGCGATACATAATGTGTGTCGCAAATATCTTTTTCATACGTGTGCACATCCATTGCATGCTTCTCTTCATATTTGCATGGGGCTTTTAACATTACTTGGGGGGTGTTCTTGATTTCAATTTATTTTATTAAATTGAAATTTTTTTAAGCATTTTTTTTTTTTTTACTATATTGCTATCATAGCATAGTACAGGTGACAAGTTCTATCTTAAAGGAGAAATCAGTGGTCTATCAGACCTCTAGTGTCACCTCTGTACTCAGCTGAAGCTGATCAAGCACAGATTGTACCATAATGGCCAGGGTTGACAGCTCTGAACCCGGAAATGCTTGGAGTTGAGCACTTCCAAGTTCATACTTCATAGGGAAGATCAGCAAGTAGCTTTTCCCTTCCTTCCCGCCATTCTCTATCCTGACAACCACCATGATGGTCCTGGGCGACCAGAAGGGACAGGTAAGCCTGAGACACATGTCGGGGGAAACGGGGGGGATCAGGCATGGAGGGGAGGCAAGGGATGTTCTCTACAATGTAGAAGTGCTCACATCAACTACATAGGACAGTAGCCTGCAGAGAAAAGGTAAACAAATGCCCTGCTGCAATAGGGGCCGAGAATTTGTTTACATGCCGCAGCTGCTGCTGATATAATAATTACGTTGGTGGCAGTGAAAAGGTTGAAGGATCCCTTAAAAACAGGCCTTTGTTAAAGCCCAAGTCAAAAACTATATTGTTTCCACCCCCTAACCCATCCTACTAGGTTTTGTGAAGCCAGAAATACTCACCTAAACCCCCCTCTAGGTCCCTTACTGCTGTTTCTGGATCTGAGGGGCTGTAAATCCAGGGATGCAATGCAGCCAGAGATCGCCAGATCCCTTTATTCCCCTCTGCTGACATCAGTGCTTTTTCTGGATCCTGAGTGAACCTTGGCTGATTTACATCTAATAAGAAGTGTCCACGTCATGCAGGCACTGACTTGGACACGTGAGGAAGGACCCAAGCAAAAAGAGAAGTAGACTTGGGATTGCGGGGTCGGGTGACCATCGCTTAAGATAATAGGGCAATATTAGTGGCATTTTCAGACCAGTGTTTCGGGCCGCAGGTAGTGGCAGACCAAGTCCCCAAGTGGCCCCTGTGCAAGACCAATTTTTGTCCCCCCATTGAATTATTAGTCATGTAAAAACACTTATTTACTGTGTATCTATTAACATCTAGATAGAAGTGCGATGTGAGCAGGTCTACAAGACAGCGGGAGGGGGTCTCTGAACCCATCTGTCCCACCTCTGGTATAAATGGACCCTTAAGTCCCAAAGGGTAAGCTTTATCTGTAGGTCTGCTTTATCATAAGTACCCCTTGGCACGATTGCACCTATTCTAAGGGCACCCCAATGTAAATCTGTTCAATAGATTCCCTTATGCCTTTTCAGAACTAAAATTATTATGTAGAATAATTTCATATATCATTTATTATTTGTTAAACTCAAAACTGTTTTAATGGGTTTAATTTAAAAAGCAAACATACCCCCTGAGCCCATCAGAGATACCACCTGGCGAACACGTGCCACTGATTGAGGAGCCGGCATCTAACGGCAAACATAATTTCCATCTCCTTCTGAACTATATTTGCCTCTGTGATCTGTAATTCCCATCCAGCCATTGTTGATTTTTGTGTGAAACACCAAAAGTGGGTCACAGCTTGAGGCTACTCTGAGCAAATGGGGAGAGGAAAGAAGACATAGGAAAGGAGAAGAAGAGAAGGAGAGACCAAGGGGAAGAGGACAGAGAAAGAAAATGTGCAATAGCAGAAGAGAGACAGAGAGGGACGAAGAGGAAGAGGAGAGGAAAAAATAGACAGAGAGAAGGGAGAGATGAAGATGAGGGATGGAGAGAAAAGAGGAAGAGGAGGGATGTAGAGGAGAGAGGAAGAGAAGGGATGGAGAGAAGGAAGAATGTAGAGGAGAGACAGAGGAAGATGAGGGATGGAGAGAGGAGAGGAAAATGAGGGATGGAGAGAAAAGAGGAAGATGGGATGGGTAGGATTGAAGAAGATGAGGGATGGAGAGGATTGAAGAAGATGAGGGATGGAGAAGAGAGACAGAGGATGAAGAGGGATGTAGAGGAGAGAGTAAGATGAGGGATGGAGAGGATTGAAGAAGATGGGGGATGGAGAGGAGAGACAGAGGAAGAGGAATGTAGAGGAGAGAGTAAGATGAGGGATGTAGAGGAGAGAGTAAGATGAGGAATGTAGAGGAGAGAGGAATATGAGGGATGTAGAGGAGAGAGTAAGATGAGGGATGGAGAGAGTAAGATGAGGGATAGAGAGGAGAGCAGAAGATAAGGGATGGAGAGGAGAGACAGAGGAAGATGAGGAATGGAGAGGAGAAACAGAGGAAGATGAGGGACAGAGACTAGAGATAAGTGATGGAGAAGAGAAAGATGAGAGATGGAGAGGAGAGAGAGAAAGCTGTGAGGTGGAGTGAAGAGAGAGAGAAATGTGAAAGAAGGAGAGGAGAAGGAAGGGAAAATAATGGGTGGAGAGGTGGGATAGAGAGAGAGAGAAGAAGATGAAGGATGAAGAGGACAGAGAAAGATGAAGGATGGAGAGAAGGAGAGGAAGAAGAGCAATAGAGAATACAGAGAGGGAGGAGGAGGTAGGATGGAGAAGACAGAGAGAGAGGAAGATAAGAGATGGAGAGGGGAAAGGAAAGAAGATGAGAGAGAGCAGAAGATGGAGGATGGAGAAAAGGCATGAAGAGAAGGGTGGAAATGAGAGAGTGAAAAATATAAGGGATGGAGAGAGGAGAGGGAGAAACAGAGGGGAGAAGAAGAGAGAGAGGGAAAGATATGAAATGGAGAGAGGGTAAAATGAGGGATGAAGAGTATAGAAAGTGAAAGGTGGAGAGGGGAGAGCAAGAAAGAGAAAAGGATGAAGGAAGAATAGGAGAGGGAGAGAGAATGATGAGGGATGGAGAGAGGAGAAAAGAAGATAGAGAGGGGAGAGAGGAAGACGAGGAATGGTAAGAGGAGAGATGAAGATGGGGGGTGGAGAGGGGAGAGAGGAAGATGGAAGACGGAGAGTGAGAGGAAGATGGGGGATGTAGGGGAGAGAGGAAAATCAGGGATGGAGAGGAGAGACAGAGGAAAATCAGGGATGGAGACTAGAGATGAGTGATGGAGAAGAAAAAGTGAGGGAGGTGAGAGATGGAGAGGAGAGAGAGTAAGCTGTGTGGTGGGGTAAAGAGTGAGAGAGAGAGAAAGATGAGAGGAGAGGAGAGGAGAAGGAAGGGAAAATAATTGATAGAGAGGAAGCTCAGTGATAGGTAAGACAGAGAAAGGAGGAGAAGGGATGGAAAAGAGAGAGAGGGGAAGATAAAAGATGGAGAGGGGAAGGGAAAGAAGATCAGATGAAAAGGAAAGAGAGTAGAATTGGAGGGATGGAGAGAAGGCATGAAGATAAGGGTGGAGAGAGGAGAGAGAGGGAAAGATGTGAAATGGAGAAAGAGTAAGATGAGGGATGGAGAGGTTAGAAAAGGAATATGAGGGGTGATGAGGGTGGAGAGGGGGGAGGGAGAGAGAAGAAGATGAAGGAAAAAGAGGAGAGAGAAGTGAAAGAGGAAGATGAGGGATGGGAAGGAGAGAGAGGAATATGAGGGATGGAGAGGATAGAAAGAGAAATTTAAGGGGTAGAGAGGATGGAGAGGGAAAAGCAAGAGAGAGAAAATGATGAAGGATAAAGAGGAGAGGGAGAGTGAAAGATGAGGGTTGGCAAGAGGAGAGAGGAAGATGAGGGATGGAGAGAGGAAGATGAGGGATAGAGAGAGGAGAAAGAAATATGAGGGATGGAGAGAGGAGAGAGGAAGATGAGGGATGGAGAGGGAAGATCAGAGATGGAGGGGGAAGGGAAGAGGAAGATGGGGGATGGAGGAGAGAGAGGAAACTGAGGAATGGAGAGGAGAGACAAGATGAGAGATGGAGACTAGAGATGAATGATGAAGAAGAGAAAGTGAGTAAGATGAGAGATGGAGAGGAGAAAGAGAAAGCTGTGAAATGGGATAAAGAGGACAGAGAAAGATGAGGAATGGAGAGAAAGAGAGAGGTAGAGGAAGAGCAGCGATAGGGAAGACAGAGAGAGGAGGAGGGGTGGAAAAGAGAGAGAGAGAGGGAGAGAGAGGGAGAGGAAAATAAGAGATGAAGATGGGAAAGGAAAGAAGATGAGATGGAAAGGAAAGAGAGCAGAATGTGAAGGCTGGAAAGAAGGCATGAAGATAAGGTTGGAGATGAGAGAGTGAGGTAGATGAGGGATGGATAGAGGAGAGAGAGGGAAAGATGTAAAATGGAGAGAGAGAAAATGAGGGATGGAGAGGATATAAAAAGGAATATGAGGGGTAAAGAGGATGGAGAGAGGCGAGAGAGTGAAGAAGATGAAGGAAGAAGAGGAGAGAAAAAGATGAGGGATGGAGAGGAGAAATAGGAAGACGAGAGATGGAGAAGAGAGAGAGGAAGATGAAGGATGGAGAAGAGATAAAGGATGATGATGGATGAGAAGAGATAGAGGACAATGGGGAATGGAGAAGAGTGATAAGGAAGATAAGAGATGGAGAAGAGAGAGAGGAAGATGAAGGATGGAGAAGAGATAGAGGTTGATGAGGGATGGAGAAGAGAGAGGAAGATGAGGGATGGAGAGATAGACGATGATGAGGGATGGAGAGGAGAGAGAAGAAGATGAGAGATGGGGAAGAATGAGAGGAAGATGAAGGATATAGAGGAGATAGAGGATGATGAGGGATTGAGAAGCGATAGAGAATGATGAGGAATGGAGAAGAGAGGAAAATAAAGAATGGAGAAGACATAGGGGACAATGAAAGGTGGAGAGGAGAGAGAGGAAGATGAGAAATGGAGAAGAATGAGAGGAAGATGAAGGATATAGAAGAGATAGAGGATGATGAGGGATGGAGAAGGGAGAGGAAGTTGAAGACTGGAAAAGAGATAAAGGATGATGAGGAATGGAGAGGAGAGAGAGGAAGCTGAAGGATGGAGAAGAGATAGAGGATGGTGAGGGATGGAGAAGAGAGGAAGATGAGGGATGGGAAGGAGAGAGAGGAATATGAGGGATGGAGAGGAGAGAGAGAAAGATGATGCATAGAGAGAGAGAGAGGACAATGAGGAATGGAGGAGAGAGAGGAAGATGAAGGATGGAGAAAAGATAGAGGACGATGAGTGATGGAGAGTGAGAGGAAGAGGAAGATGGGGGATGGAGAGCAGAGAGGAAAAATAGGGATGAAGAGGAGAAAGAGGGGAAAATAAGGGATGAAGCGGAGAGACAGAGGAAGATGAGGCATGGAGAAGAGAAAGAGGAAGATGAGGGATGGGAAGGAGCGAGAGGAAGATGAGGGATGGGAAGGAGAGAGAGGAAGATGAGGGATGGAGAGGAGAGGAGAGAGAGGAAGATGAGGGGTGGAGTAGAGAGAAAGGAAGATGAGGGACGGAGAAGAGAGAGAGGAAGATGAATAGTGGAGAAGAGAGAGAGGAAGATGAAGGATGGAGAAGAGATAGAGGAAGATGAAGGATGGGAAGGAGAGAGAGGAAGATGAGGGATGGAGAGGAGGGAGAGGAAGATGAAGGATGGAGAAGAGATAAAGGAAGATGAGGAATGGAGAGAAGAGAGAGAGAGTAAGATCAAGAATGGAGAAGAGATAGAGGAACATGAGGGATGGGAAGGAGAGAGAGGAAGATGAGGGATGGAGAAGAGAGAGAGGAAGATGAAGGATGGAGAAGAGATAAAGGAAGATGAGGGATGGAGAAAAGAGACAGTAAGATCAAGGATGGAGAAGAGATAGAGGAAGATGAGGGATGGGAAGGAGAGAGAGGAAGATGATGGATGGAGAAGAGAGAGATGAAGATGAGGGATGGAGAGAAGAGAGAGTAAGATCAAGGATGAAGAAGAGATAGAGGAAGATGAGGGATGGAGAGAAAATGACTCAACAAACACAAGTTCGGAGAAGAGATAAAGGAAGATGAGGGATGGAGAGAAGAGACAGTAAGATCAAGGATGGAGAAGAGATAGAGGAAGATGAGGGATGGGAAGGAGAGAGAGGAAGATGAGGGATGGAGAAGAGAGAGATGAAGATGAGGGATGGAGAGAATAGAGAGTAAGATCAAGGATGGAGAAGAGATAGTGGAAGATGAGGGATGGAGAGAAAGAGAGAGAGAGAGGAGGATAAGAAATGGACAGGAGAGAGGGGAGGCTAGGGGGTGGAGGAAAGAGAGGAATATGTAGGAAGAGGTGAAAGAAAATGGAAGGTGAGAAATAGACAGGAGAGGAATAGAAAGGGGTTAGACAAAGAAGAGGGGCGGGGGGTAGGAGGGATGGAGAACGGAGAACAGAGAGTTAGACCCCTTTCACACTGGGACGCTCTACAGGCGCTACAGCGCTAAAAATAGCGCCTGCAAAGCGCCCTGAAAGAGCCGCTGCTTTGTCTCCAATGTGAAAGCCCCGAGGGCTTTCACACTGGAGCGATGTGCTGGCAGGATGCTAAAAAAAGTCCTGCTAGCAGCATCTTTGGAGCAGTGAAGGAGTGTTGTGTATACCGCTAATCCATTGAAATCAAGCAGCGCTTTGCGGGTGGTTTTAACCCTTTCTCGGCTGGTTTTAACCCTTTCTCATCCGCTAGTGGGGGGTAAAAGCACTTCGCTAGTTGCCGAATAGCGCAGCGAAATTGACGGTAAAGCGCCGCTAAAACTAGTGGCGCTTTACCGCCAACGCACCCACCGCCCCAGTGTGAAAGGGGCCTAAGATGAGAGATTGAGAGGGCAGATCGGAAGAAGAGAGATGAAGATAGGAGAGAGAGGGGGAGGGGATGAAAGGAGAGAGAAAAGAAAGAGGGAAATAAGGGATGGATAGAGGTAAAGGAAAAGGAAGATGAGGGATGGAGCAAGGAGACGGAGAGAGAAGTAAAGGGTTAAAAGAGATATAGAGAGAAAGAGGAGGAGGAGGGACAGAGAGGAGAAAAAGAGGAATAGATAGATAAAAGATGGGAAGGTGGGTGGGGGAGAAGACAGTGAGAGTATCAGAGGACAGAGGGGGTGATAGCTGCCATCCCTATCGCATCCAGTAATTAATGAATGGTGACTCAAGCCTATGGTGTGTTGGAGCAATCACGGGATCACACTGAATAATGAGGTGCGAGAGGAGCCGGAAGGATTGGAATTAAACGGAGGGGGGAGAGGGGTACGGCATACAAAACTTTCTGTTTACTCATTCCTACCATTGATTGATAGATCCGTTTTTTTTTTTTTTTAATGACTCAACAAACACAAGTTCCACAAAAGCTATTTTGTAATTAAAACTTATTGAAAACAGTCTTTGCATCCGAGCCACCCTGCTGAAGATTCACCCACCTATTTCAACTGGTGATCAATGTCACTGGGACAGACAGGGGAAAGCCCAAATTCTAGAGTGTTCTTGCAAGGAAGAGATGAAGGTAAATCTTTCAATGGGCACAAATGTCCTAGGAACCACTGTCTCAGGCCCTCGTGTCCAACCTGCGGCCTGCGGCTGCATGTGGATCTTTGGTACTTTTTGTGTGGCCTTTGGGGACCCTGAAGACATTAATCTGTGTTTACCTATCGCCATGTGTTCACAATGATTTTTAGCAGTCTCATGTAATACTCTATGTCTCCATTCTATGACTGTCATGAAAACATGTCCCCAGTCTCTAACAACTCTTTCAGTATGTTCACAGCCTCAGAAAGTCTCCTACAGCATGTCCGCAGTCTCTGACCATCTCCTGTTGTATATCCACAGTCTCTGACCATTTTAAGTATCATGTTCTCAGTCTCTGACCATTTTAAGTATCATGTTCTGAGTCTCTGACCATCACTTGTATTATCTTCACACTTTCGGACCATCACTTGTATTTGTATTAGGTCCACACTCTATGACCATCCCCTGTAGTATGCTCACTCTCTGACCATCCCCTGTAGTATGTTCGCACTCTCTGACCATCTCTTGCATTATGTCTACACTCTCTGACCATCCCCTGTAGTATGTTCACACTCTCTGACCATCCCCTGTAGTATGTTCACACTCTCTGACCATCCCCTGTAGTATGTTCACACTCTCTGACCATCCCCTGTAGTATGTTCGCACTCTCTGACCATCTCTTGCATTATGTCTACACTCTCTGACCATCCCCTGTAGTATGTTCACACCCTCTGACCATCCTCTGTACTATGTTCGCACTCTCTGACCATCCCCTGTAGTATGTTCACACTCTCTGACCATCCCCTGTAGTATGTTCGCACTCTCTGACCATCTCTTGCATTATGTTCACACTCTCTGACCATCCCCTGTAGTATGTTCACACTCTCTAACCATCCTCTGTAGTATGTTCACACTCTCTGACCATCCCCTGTAGTATGTTCACACTCTCTGACCATCCCCTGTAGTATGTTCACACTCTCTGACCATCCCCTGTAGTATGTTCGCACTCTCTGACCATCTCTTGCATTATGTTCACACTCTCTGACCATCCCCTGTAGTATGTTCACACTCTCTAACCATCCTCTGTAGTATGTTCACACTCTCTGACCATCCCCTGTAGTATGTTCACACTCTCTAACCATCCTCTGTAGTATGTTCACACTCTCTGACCATCCCCTGTAGTATGTTCACACTCTCTGACCATCTCTTGCATTATGTCTACACTCTCTGACCATCCCCTGTATTATGTCAGCAGTCTCTGACCATCTCCTGTATCATGTCCACAGTCTCTGACCATCTCCTGTATCATGTCCACAGTCTCTGACCATCTCCTGTATTATGTCCACAGTCTCTGACCATCTCCTGTATTATGTCCACAGTCTCTGACCATCTCCTGTATTATGTCCACAGTCTCTGACCATCTCCTGTATTATGTACACAGTCTCTGACCATCTCCTATATTATGTCCACAGTCTCTGACCATCTCCTGTATTATGTACACAGTCTCTGACCATCTCCTGTATTATGTCCACAGTCTCTGACCATCTCCTGTATTATGTCCACAGTCTCTGACCATCTCCTGTATTATGTCCACAGTCTCTGACCATCTCCTGTATTATGTCTGCAGTCTTTAACCATCTCTTATATTATGTCCACACTCTCTAATCATCTCCTGAATTATGTTCACCGTCTCTGATCATCGATTCTCCCTGCATCTCCTCCCAAGTCCCTGCGGTCATGTTTCCTCCCGGCCAGTCGGGTCTTAGGACTCAGAACCCGCTTCCTGATTGGCCGGGAGGAGAAGCAGAAAGACATTAGCGAATATTAATTTGCTAATGTCACACAGGTGGGTGTGCTCGGGGCGCAGTGCTCTATGTCCCAAGCCCACCTTTTTTGAAGCCAATATGAGCCTCAGGCTATAATCATGTGTTTAAAAAAAAATGCGTGGAGATTAGCGGCCGGGCGCATGAATTAGGGAGGCGGCGCCCCTGCCTTATGAGTGTCCGCCACTGATCTGAACATATCTTGTATTATGTGCACAGCCTATGATCATTTCTTTTATCATGTCTGCAGTCTCTGACTATCAGTGTTAATTTTGACATCACATTTCGATTTAGCTTTACACTTTTGACTAAAATGGCATTTTAGTTTTAGTCATCTGAATTGTTTTAGTCATATGTTAGTCGACTAAAATAGTGTTGATTTTGCATATGAAAATATTTTCATAGACATAATTACCACTGCTGACTATCTACTGTATTATGCCCATAGCCTCTTATCATCTCTTGCCCATAATCTTTGGCTATATCCTGTTGTATGTCTGCTCTCTCTGCAACGTACAGAGCTGTCAGGACATTTAGTATTAGCACCTTTTTATCCTAACTACTTTTTTTTAAAAGGATGATTTACTTTGCTTCACCCCCAGTCTGCAAAAGCATTATCCTGCAGCAATGACATTGGGAATAGTTTAATCTCCTCTAATAATCCACTCAGAGTTCACTCTAATTTGACCATATATAGGTAGATTAAATGTACCATTTGAGGACATACAGTACATTTTTTTCAAATTTAGAGAGTCCTGGAGCCAAAGACAGGAGAGAAATGGGCGCAGGGACGGCATGACAGTTTAAAAACCCCTCTAACTTTTCGGCCATCCTTACTTCCAGCAGATATGCACCCTCCTCCTTTAGGTGCAGTCCGTCCCTTCTATTGAACTGATGACCGACTGAGAAGACAGCCCAGTTCTCCAGGAACCCAAACCCCTCCTTACTACACCAGCTCCTCAGCCACTTGTTTACTTCCCTAATCTCCTCCTGCCTATCTGGTGTGGCTCGAGGTACTGGTAGTATTCCTGAAAATACTACCTTGGAGGTCCTTTTCCTCATTTTAGCTCCTAAGTCCCTAAAATCGTTCTTTAGGACACTCCATCTGCCTCTGACTTTGTCATTGGTGCCAACGTGCACCATGACAGCCGGGTCTTCCCCAGCCCCTCCCAGTAATTTGTCCACCAGATCCGTGATGTGCCGAACCGGAGCGCCCAGTAGACAGCATACAGTTTGGCACTTCAGGTCTTTGTCACAGATTGCCCTCTCTGTCCTTCTAAGAAATGAGTCCCCTACCTCCAGAATCTGTCTTTCCTTCCCCCCCCACTCTCGTTTGAGGAGTTCTTCCCCTGGCAGCTAGGAGAGTCCCTCGGATCCAGCAGTGCTGGTCCCTGACCGGTTTCACCAATGTCACTCAATGGAACGTACTTATTGGGATGCTCATGCTCAGGATCGGCCTCCCTGGCATCCTGGCATTTCCCCGTCTATCCTTTCTGACTGTCACCCATCTACTCGTTTCTGGTGCCTGCACCTCTTTGTCTCCCCCCTCCTCTGTGCTGGCCCCAGCCAGCACCTGCTGGGTATGTTTACGGCTCTCCTTTGGTATGCAGGGTCTTCTCAGTGCTGACAGTTGCTTCCCTACAGTCAGAACCTGGGGTTCCAGGGAAACAATGTGCTTACATTTTGCACAGCAGTATTTGCCCTCGATCAGATGATCAAGGAACGCATACATGCCGCAAGATGTACACCGAGTCACATCTCCACACCCACCGGGCATCGTACCTAATAATTTAATAAGGATTGGGGATTACACCCTGTCCAAATTACCTAACAACTCGCTTCCTGACAGTTATGCCCTGTACACATGATAGGATTTTCCGACAACAAAATCCATGTTTTTTTTTCCGATGTTTCCTCAAACTTGTTTTGCGCACACACGGTCACACAAAGTTGGTTGGAAATTCCAAATGTCAAGAACACGGTGACGTATAACACGTACGACGAGCCAAGAAAAATGAAGTTCAATAGCTAGTGCTGCTCTTCTGCTTGATTCCGAGCATGCGTGGCACTTTGTGCATTGGAATTGTGTACACACAATCAGAATTTACGACAACGGATTTTGTTGTCGGAAAATTTGAGAACCAGCTCTCAAATTATGTGTGACGGAGATTCCGATGGAAAATGTCCGATGAAGCCTACACACGGTCGGAATTTCCGACAACAAGCTCCTATCAAACATTTTCCGTCGGAAAATCCTATCGTGTGTACGGGGCATAATGCTCAACAAGACAATACACAGGTACTTGCCGCCCACGTGCACTCGCAGACCACGTGCACTCGCAGACCACATGCACTCACAGACCACATGCACTGGCAGCCTAAGTGGCATTTAATGACAGTGCCCATGTAATCGACCGATCCTTCCAGTTCCCCCCCTGGGTGTAAAGACCCTATTAAAGGAATGCTGGGGCTGGGTTAGAGCAGTGGTCTCTAAGCTGCAGCCTGGGGGCCCAGATGTGACCCTTTGATTGCCTTAATCTGGCCCTTGGGGCACTATTCCACCAACTTACACCAATGATGGGGTGCCGTTCCCCCTACTGACACCATCAACGGGGTACTAATCTCCTTGTTGATATAAAATATGGGGCACTATTTATCCCATAGGATCGATGATGGGGCACTGATGCCGGGGCATTTTCTTTTCCCACTGGTCACAGTGCGGCCCCCCTAAAGCTTGAAGGACAGTAAACTGGGCCTTTGCTTTGAAATTTTGGAGACCCCTGGGTTAGAGGATCAATCTGCTCAAAAGTGATGGAGCTTGAGCAGTTGCCATATTTATTGACTCTGGTTCTGTCCACCTGGAAGTTTTGGGTGTTTCCCTGCTCATCTTTATATGTTTCATCATATAAAATAAATATAAATTCTTTGTTATGCTTTGAACCTTGCTCCAAAACTCTATACACATGAACCCTGGTAAGGCACTCCTCAATCTAAAACCAGATGATCTTGCAAAGCATCAGTTCACCCTCATGAGATTTGTCCTAAAGGCCACAAAACAGATCACTGTGAAAGCATGGCTGTCCAATACACTCAAGTTTTTCAAGGTTAAATCCATGGTCTATTGGACTCATGGACAATATGACTAAAGGTAAGGTAATTTGGGATCCATGAATTCTTCACTTTTTACCAGGTCTGTGATCAATAAAACCATCTGTAGCACCCCCTGTGTACAGTAGGTAAATTTAGTTGGGTTCCCGCTGTAGCCAGAGGAGCCAGGGTTCATTTGATGAGAGTTAGTTTGGCATGAGAGTCTCTGTCACCTCCCCCTGGCTTCTAGAAGCTCCTGGAGAGTTCTAGAACTTAGAGGGCAGAGGGGCAGATGTGAGGACTGTATATTTAGGGGGTCTCCTCCAATCTCTGGGTGAAGACAGCCCAGAAGGTGAAGAGATAGGCCATATGTATTCTGGAGCTTGGCCATATGGGAGCAGAATCCAGGGTCCAGTGGCCTGAGAGGGGACCCCTGTGTTGCGGGGCTCTACATCCAGGCAAAAGGAGGCAGAGAGGAAGAGGTATGGAGCAGCAGAGGAAGCCTCACATCCTTTCAGCCTCAGCTAGGCTTAGCTGAGACAACCTGGGAGCCATTGGGAACTGTCCAGCAGGAGGCTTGTTCAGCAGTCACATAAGGTACAGGATCTTTACAAGGTGCTGAGTGAGTAGCTTCAATTGTACAACCCAGAGCTAAGTGGGTGGGGGGGGGGATTTGTGCTAGAAGGGATTATTGGGTGGGGGGGGCATTTGTGCGAAGAGGGGAAATTTGTGGTGGGGATATGTGCTAGAATGGGGGGTGGGGGAGGGAAATTTATGCTAGAAGGGGGGAACTTGGAGTGGGAGGGAGAGGATTTGTGCTTGAAAAGGAAATTTGAAGGATGGAGAATTTTTTTTGAGGGGGGAGGAATTTGTGCTGGGGGCATATGGGGAGAGAGAGGATTTTAGCTGGGAGAGGGAGTGGGGGGGCAAGATTTGTGCCGGGAGGGGGGATTTCAGCAAATTTCAGCAGGGGGGCAGATTTGTTTGGGAGGAGGGGGAAATTATGCTTAGAGTGTGAGCATGCAGACTAGTGCTTTTTCTTTTTGTGTCTTTTTGCTGACACATAATACTCATACATCTTGGGGGTGGGGGGGGACGCAATTTGGCATGTTCACCCTGGGCTCTAGATAACCTTGTCCTGGCACTGCAGCCAGGTGCAATACCCAGCTAGCTATCTACAAGGGGCAGCTTAGAGTCAACAAAGCCTGTATAGCTACCCTGCACCTCTTGCTTGGAAATCGTAATGAGGAGCCAGGTGCCTTAGCATTATTCTCTAAAGATAGAGTACCTGCAGACAGACATTGGAGTTGTGCTTTACCAGTTGGTTTGATCACTTGTCTTACACGAAAACAGCCTTTTTCAGCAGCCTAGTCCTCAAATTCCAGTTAACTACAGTTCTGAGCAACCCATACCCATCCAATTTAATTCCCCTAATAATCTGAAAACAAAACAAAGCCCTTGGACTGGTTTCTGTGCATACTGAAAACTCCAGTTGCCTTGTTGTGCATGTAAAAGGGAACCCAAAAAAAAAGGGGGAAGCGCTACACATCTATGGCTAAGGAGGTCTTTAACCCCTGAAAGCTCCAGGGCACCCCATCCCCAGCCCAAGCTAGCCATACATCCCTTCCTTTTTGCCATTTTAATGCTTTCTTTCCCGCTACCACACCCATTGAAAGCGAAGTATCCACCATGATGACTTGCCAATACAACCCATTTTCATAATGTACAATGTTGTACTATAAATATAGTGTTCACATTATGACCAGCTTCCAGATATGCCCATCACATTCTGTAACTGTTTAACCTTTTTTGCACACATTTAAAAAAATCATGTGTAATGTCACACAATGCACATAAATTTACGCATTTCTGCTATGAGCCCAGCCTTACTATTGCTGCAGCTTATGGATCACATTTTACAATAAGGTAACACAATACCCATTGGCTAATGAAGGGAAGATAGGGAAAAGATTACTGATGGAGGAAAGGAATATATTGGCGCGTGGAGCATTCTTGCCACTGATCACCAATGTAAGGAACATTCTTCCCACTGGTCACCAATGTAAGGAACATTCTTCCCTCTGATCACCAATGTAAGGAACATTCTTCTCACTGATCACCAATGTAAGGAGTATTCTTCCCACTGATCACCAATGTAAGGGACATTCTTCCCAGTGATCACCTATGTAAGGGACATTCATCCCACTGACCACCAATGTAAGCAGCATTCTTCCCACTGACCACCAATGTAAGCAGCATTCTTCCCACTGATCACCAATGTAAGGAGCATTCTTCCCATTGATCACCAATGGAAGGAGCATTCTTCCCATTTATCTTCAATGTAAGGAGCATTCTTCCTATTGATCACCAATGTAAGGAGCATTCTTCCCTCTGACAACCAATGTAAGGAGCATTCTTCCCTCTGATCACCAATGTAAGGAGCATTCTTCCCAAAGATCACCAATGTAAGGAGCATTCTTCCTACTGGCCAGCAATGTATGTAGCATTCTTCCCATTGATCGCCAAAGTAAGGAGCATTCTTCCCAATGATCACCATTGTAAGGAGCATTCTTCCCACTGATCACCAATGTAAGGAGCATTCTTCTCACTGATCACTATTGTAAGGAGCATTCTTCTCACTGATCACTATTGTAAGGAGTATTCTTCCCATTTATCTTCAATGTAAGGAGCATTCTTCCTATTGATCACCAATGTTAGGTGCATTCTTCTCTCTGATCACCAATGTAAGGAGCATTCTTCCCAAAGATCACCAATGTAAGGAGCATTCTTCCCACTGATCACCAATGTAAGGAGCATTCTTCTCACTGATCACCAATGTAAGGAGCATTCTTCCCTCTGATCGCCAAAGTAAGGAGCATTCTTCCCTCTGATCACCATTGTAAGGAGCATTTTTCCCACTGATCACCAGTGTAAGGAGCATTCTTCTCACTGATCACCAATGTAAGGAGCATTCTTCCCAAAGATCACCAATGTAAGGAGCATTCTTCCCACTGATCACCAATGTAAGGAACATTCTTCCCACTGATCACCAATGTAAGGAACATTCTTCCCAAAGATCACCAATGTAAGGAGCATTCTTCCCACTGATCACCAATGTAAGGAGCATTCTTCCCAAAGATCACCAATGTAAGGAGCATTCTTCCCACTGATCACCAATGTAAGGAACATTCTTCCCACTGATCACCAATGTAAGGAACATTCTTCTCACTGATCACCAATGTAAGGAGCATTCTTCCCTCTGATCACCAATGTAAGGAGCATTCTTCCTACTGGCCAGCAATGTATGTAGCATTCTTCCCATTGATCGCCAAAGTAAGGAGCATTCTTCCCACTGATCACCATTGTAAGGAGCCTTCTTCCCACTGATCACCAATGTAAGAAGCATTCTTCTCACTGATCACTATTGTAAGGAGCATTCTTCTCACTGATCACTATTGTAAGGAGTATTCTTCCCATTTATCTTCAATGTAAGGAGCATTCTTCCTATTGATCACCAATGTAAGGTGCATTCTTCTCTCTGATCACCAATGTAAGGAGCATTCTTCCCAAAGATCACCAATGTAAGGAGCATTCTTCCCACTGATCACCAATGTAAGGAACATTCTTCCCAAAGATCACCAATGTAAGGAGCATTCTTCCCACTGATCACCAATGTAAGGGACATTCTTCCCACTGATCACCAATGTAAGGAGCATTATTCCCACTGATCACCAATGTAAGGAGCATTCTTCCCTCCGATCACCAATGTAAGGAGAATTCTTCCTACTGGCCACCAATGTAAGTAGCATTCTTCCCATTGATCGCCAAAGTAAGGAGCATTCTTCCCACTGTTCACCAATGTAAGGGCCATTCTTCCCACTGATCACCAATGTAAGGAACATTCTTCCCACTGATCACTATTGTAAGGAGCATTCTTCTCACTGATCACTATTGTAAGGAGTATTCTTCCCATTTATCTTCAATGTAAGGAGCATTCTTCCTATTGATCACCAATGTAAGGAGCATTCTTCCCACTGATCACCAATGTAAGGAGCATTCTTCTCACTGACCACCAATGTAAGGTTCATTCTTCCCACTGATCATCAATGTAAGGAGCATTCTTCTCATTGATCACCAAAGTAAGGAGTATTCTTCCCACTGATCTCCAATATAAGGCACATTCTTCCCACTGATCTCCAATATAAGGCACATTCTTCCCACTGATCACCAACGTGAGCATCCTTTTTTGCCATTGACCCCCTATACATTACATCACTGTCCCCATTCAAGTTCCCCCTTATGTTAGAATCCTCATCAGTTTCCCCATCAGAGACCCCTGCTCCCCAGCTGAGCCACATTGGTCACCATTTAGCCATCATCCAGAGGTCCCATCCTTCTACGGGAAACCCAAGTCTCAGTAATATTGGTTGTGTTTATTCTAGCTGACCTCCGACCTTCCCTTCAGCCTTGCATAGTTGTACCGGCTCCTCTCCTGTACTGTACTGGCTTACTCTGATTTCACTGCATACTGTGAGCTTCTTACAGTATGTATAGAAGCTGCAGCAAGTCAGATAGAAAATCTACTGTGCTTTGCAACATAAATATGAACTTATACCATAATATCAAATAAAACAAAACAATAAAGAACATGTATTGATAACAATCCAAACAGTCCACACTCATGCAATAATGTGTGAAATGGTACTCCAGACACCATAAAAGAGTAATGCTGCGAATCCCACCCCAGATGGGTCTCCGCCACCAAACAAACACAGCAGGAGCCTTGCCAGAGGAATATGACTCTCATATTATGATGAAGTCATACAACAACCTTTATTCTGTATATCTGTAGCCAATACTCCACCAAACTTTCAACTCCCATCCACTGAATTGGCAATAAGGGGGGGGGGGGAATATCACTTTGAGCCTCTATCTCCAATAGTGACTCAATGTACGTCAAAGTGCTCCACAGTGCAAAACCAGATAAACTTTCTATTAAAGTAAATTCTATCCACTCACAAGTATAAGAAATGGAACAGTGCTGACAGTATTACAATTTCCGAATGTGAATGACATCCCGCCACATAGCTGTTACTGACGCATTTCATCATAAACAACTTCTTCTGGGGCACTGTCAGATAGAGCCTGCCTCATCTCCAATAGTCGCTCAATGTACACATGCATGTCAAAAAGAAAAAGGAAACTAAGCGCTCCACAAAGTGCAAAACCAGATAAACTTTATATTGAAGTAAATTCTATGCACTTACAAGTATAAGAAAGGGAACAGCACTCACAGAAATACAATCCCAAGTGACTACAATGCACTTCTGAGTATACTTCTGGGAACGTGATGATGTCACGGCATGGCTCTTTGCCACGCGTTTCATCATAAACTATGTTTTCTGATAGAGCCTGCCTCATTTCCTGGCTGAAGGATGCCCAGCATCATCTTTCACTTTCATTGCCAGCCTAAATGTCCCTGGCCCATCCCTTTCATTCATTGGATTTCAGTTCTTTCAATCAGGGACGCTCAGCATCACATGTGGGCATTACCTAGGGTGGTCAGCATTCAAATACCGTTTAGGAACGCCCCCTACTCTAGACTGTCCTCCACCCATCAAGGCATTTTGATCTTTTGCAAAACTCCTCCCAAGAGCCAGTCCACTGCTTTTATTTGGGCTGGGAACTTTTGAGAGGAATATTGACGCAGTGTACAGCCTCTTGTTGGTCCCTCCCATCAGCCATGATCTGCCTGAGTTGCATAGAGAGGCACAGAGATCTGGAGATGACATAATTGGGTCTAAATTAAGGTATCTACATGTGCATCCAATTATCTATGTTGTATCCCTCTGATACCTATCAATCGATTTAGCATTTTATCTCTATATCTACACCTGACTCTAATCCGAAGGAAAATAAATAAATAGAAACCATATACAGTTGTTCTCATAAGTTTACATACCCTGGCAGAATTTATGATTTCTTGGCCATTTTTCAGAGAATATGAATGATAACACAAAAACTTTTCTTTTACTCATGGTTAGTGTTTGGCTGAAGCCATTTATTATCAGTCAACTGTGTTTCCCTTTTTAAATCATAATCACAACAGAAACTACCCAAATGATCCTGTTCAAAAGTTTAAAATACCCTGGTGATTTTGGCCTGATAACATGCACACAAGTTGACACAAAAGGTTTTGAATGGCTATTAAAGCTAACCACCCTCACCGGTGATCTGTTTGCTTGTAATTAGTGTGTGTGTGTGTGTAAAAGGTAAATGAGTTTCTGCACTCCTGACAGACCCTTGCATCTTTCACCCAGTGCTGCGCTGACGTTTCTGGATTCTGAGTCATGGGGAAAGCAAAAGAATTGTCAAAGGATCTGTGGGAAAAGGTAGTTGAACTGTATAAAACAGGAAAGGGATATAAAAAGATATCCAAGGAATTGAGAATGTCAATCAGCAGTGTTCAAACTCTAATCAAGTGGAAAATGAGAGGTTCTGTTGAAACCAGGTAAACCAACTAAAATTTCAGCTACAACTGTCAAGTAAATTGTTCGGGATGCAAAGAAAAACCCACAAATAACTTCAGGTGAAATACAGGACTCTCTGAAAACATGTGGTGTGGCTGTTTCAAGATACACAATAGGGAAGCACTTGAAGAAAGATGGACTGCATGGTCGAGTCACCAGAAGAAAGCCAATACTATGCAAATGCCACAAAGTATCCCACTTACAATACACCAACCAGCACAGAGACAAGCCTCGAACCTTCTGGTACAAAGTCATTTGGAATGATGAGACCAAAATTAAGCTTTTTGGCCACAACCATAAACGCTATATTTGGAGAGGAGTCAACAAGGCTTATGATGAAAAGTACACCATTCCTACTGTAAAACACGGAGGTGGATAGCTGATGTTTCGGGGGTGTGTGAGCTACAAAGGCACAGGACATTTGGTAAAAATTGATGGCAAGTTGAATGTAGTATGTTATCAATGAACACTGGAGGAACATTTGCATTCATCAGCCAGGAAGCTGCCTATGGGACGTACTTGGACATTCCAACATGACAATGATCCAAAACAAGGCCAAGTCAACCTGTTCTTGGCTACAGCAGAATAAAGTGAAGGTTCTGGAGTAGCCATCTCAGTCTCCTGACCTCAATATCATTGAGCTACTCTGGAGAGATCTCAAACGTGCAGTTCATTCAAGACAGCCCAAGAATTTACAGCAACTGGAGCCTTTTTGCCAAGAGGAATGGGCAGCTTTACCATCTGAAAAGATAAAGAGCCTCACCCACAAATACCACAAAAGACTTCAAGCTATCATTGATGTTAAAGGGGGCAATACACGATATTAAGAACCGGGGTATGTAAACTTTTGATCAGGGTCATTTGGGTAGTTTCTGTTGTGATTATGATTTAAAAAGAGTAAACACAGTTAATTGATAATAAATGGCTTCAGCCAAACACTAACCATGAGTGAAAGAAAAGTTTTTGTGTTATCATTCATATTCTCTGAAAAATGGCCAAGAAATCCTAAATTCTGCCAGGGTAAGTAAACTTATGAGCACAACTGTATTTGCTTTTTGCCATGGTGCTTATGCAAGAAAGGGCTGACCCTTTAAAAGAGTTTGCCATTGGCTGCTGGAGGGAGCTCACCTTGCACCACATCACCGTGCTCTGCACCATCTACCTAAACCAACCTGAGAACTATTTTCTAATATGATGTTTTAATGACTACAAGAAGAAGACTCATGCTGTGCTAATGGACAGATAACAACGTCACAATACACAGATCTATGACTCTAATAAACAACAGGCTCAGATCTGTGACCTCTAATAAACATCAAAGATCTGTAACCTCTAATATACATCAGACCGAGATCTGTGACCTCAAATAGACATCAGACCGAGATCTGTGACCTCTAATAGATATCAGATGAAGATCCATGACCACCAATAAACATCAAATCCAGATCTGCGACCTCTAATAGACATCAGACATAGTTCTTGTGACCTCTAATAGACATCAGATGAAGATCTTTGATCTTTAATAGATATCAGATGAAGATCTGTGACTTCTATTAGAAATCAGACCCAGATCTGTGACCTCTAATAGATATCAGATGAAGATCTGTAACCTCTAATAGACATCAGACCCACATCTCTGACCTCTAGTAGATATCAGACAAATCTCTTTGGCCTTTATTAGATATCAGATGAAGATCTGTGACTTCTAATAGACATCAGCAGAAGATCTTGACCTCTAATAGACATTAGACGCAGATCTGTGTCCTCTAATAGATATCAGCCCAGATTTTTGACTTCTGATAGACATTGAATGAAGGTGTTTGACCTTTAATAGTTATCAGTTGAAGATCTATGACCACCAATAAACATCAAATCCAGATCTTTGACCTTTATTAGACATCAGACATAGGTCCTGTGACCTCTAATAGACATCAGATGAAGATCTTTGATCTTTAACAGATATCAGATGAAGATCTGTGACTTCTAATAGATATCAGACCCAGATCTGTGACCTCTAGTATCAGAAGAAGACCTGAGACCTCCAATAGACATCAGATAAAGATCTGTGACTTCTAATAGATATCAGACAAAGATCTGTGACCTTTAATAGATATCAGATGAAGGTATTTGACCTCTAATAGATATCAGATGAAGATCTTTGACCTCTAATAGATATTAGATGAAGATCTTCGACCTCTAATAGATATCAGATGAAGATCTGTGAAGTCAAAAATCTGGGCTGCTATCGATTAGTGGACACAGATCTACACCTAATGTCTATTAGAGGTCAAGATCTACTTCTGATGTCTATTGGAAGTCACAGATCCCTGACCTCTAGTAGATATCAGATGAATATCTTTGGCCTTTATTAGATATCAGATGAAGATCTGTGACTTCCAATAGACATCAGAAGAAGATCTTGACCTCTAATAGACATTAGGTGTAGATCTGTGTCCACTAATCGATAGCAGCCCAGATTTTTGACTTCTAATGGACATTGAATGAAGACGTTTGACCTCTAATAGATATCAGATGAAGATTTTTGACCTTTATTAGACTGCAGACCTGTGACCTCTAATAGACATCAAACGCAGATCTGTGACCTGTAATAGACATCAGAATATATGTGACTTTTAATAGACATTAGAAGAAGATTTGCGCCATCAAATAGACATTAGACACAGATCTTGTGACCTCTAAATAGACATCAGATGAAGATCTGTAACCTTTAATAGACATCAGACACAGATCTGTGACCGAAATCTCTAATAGACATCAGACACAGATCTTGTGGCCTCTAATAGACATTAGAAGAATATCTGTAACCTTCAATAGACATCAGACCCAGATCTGTGACCTCTAACAGACATCATACGAAGACCCGAGACCTCTAATAGACATCAGGTGTAGATCTGTGACTTCTTATAGACATTGGATCCAGATCTGTGACCTCTAATAGATATCAGACGAAGACCTAAGACCTTATAGAGATCAGATGCAGATCTTGTGACCTCTAATAGATATCAGTTGAAGATCTGTGACTTCTAATAGACATTAGAAGTCACATTATCTGTGACTTCTAATAGACATTAGAAGATTTGTAACTTTTAATAGACATCAGACCCAGATCTGTGACCTTTAATAGACATCAGATGCAGATCTTGTAACCTACAAAAGATATCGGACAAAGATCTGTCATCCATAGAGAGGACAAGGAGCCAGATTGATAAGAGCGATCATGTCATGAAGGGATTAACTAACAAACACACATTGCTAATATACAGATATGGAACACAAACATGTCTAATACAGAGATATCATGGTTTTATGTATCTTTGAATATATAGACATCGGGAGGAAGATATCTGCAATATAGAGACTATAGTACACAGATGTCATATTATAGACCTCTATAATATACAGACATCAGGATACAGACCTTTCTAATATACAATGCAAACACACAGACATCAGGATACAGACTTCTCTAATATACAGATATCAGGATCAGGATACAGGCCTCTCTAACAGACATCAGAATGCAGACCTCTTTAATATACAGAGCTCTCTAATAAAACTCATATGCTGGCTTTCAATGCCATTCAGCTTCTATCCAGCAGAGGGAGCCAGTGTACTTGATGCAGGCTGCACTGAACCTTGGGAAATGTAGTCTGGGGATAGGATCTTGCATAAGAGTAATTGAAGTGATGGACTACAACTCCCAGTTATAGACTCTTAACAAGAAGGAAAAGGACCAGCTTTCCCTGGGCTGCAGAGAAGAGAACTTAATTTTCCTGAAGGGGACTGGAGAGGGCACATCTCAGATCCTTTGTGTGTATTTGCTGGCAGTAGTCTGTGCATTCACTGGTGACAGACTAAGGACTGGAGTTCTGAGGACTGGGTAACTGAGGACCAGATTGCCCCGATAGCAGAGCCAGAAGGGTTGCAGACAAGTGACCAGACCAAGGTTCACTGTGTTACCAGAACTGGTGAGCAGTTGTGGCTACTGTGATTAATTTTACCGCTGCTAGCAGATCAGGAGAACATAAGACCGCCTTTCTACACAGTAGTCCAAATTCACTGCATGCAGAGTTTTAAAAGGACTGTACAGATATGCACCACGTAAAAGACTGGGCCCCACCAGTTTGCCAGCTGTAGGTTGCAAGTCAGGAGCCAACACAGGTAATAGTAGCCCGAGGTACCTCTCTAAAGATACGTATAAATAGAAACAGTATAAAGAGTGCACTCTGATAAGTTTATTGACCAGAGAGGCCACTGAGGGACTGTTCATCGTTACTAATATTGTTCATTGCTCAGACTGTCCATTGTTAGGTTATCTTGCTTAGCGGTGTAGTGTTTTAAGCTATAACCCAGTAAATACCTCATTCAGCTTACTGTGAATGAAAAGTGCTCACATAGGTGATTGCAGCATCCCGTTATCTAACCAGGTGAGTTAGAAGGGACAAGGCTGGTCACAGAGTCATGGCAAAGAACGGAGAACCCGTTATACCAAGCGCCTCCTCCGGGGGGGAAGCACTACACACAGATATCAGGGTACACACCTCTCTAATATACAGAGCTCTCTAATACACAGACATCAGGGTACAGTCCTTCCTAATAAACAGATATGAGGATACAGCCCTCTCTAATACACAGATTCCAGGATACAGCCCTCTAATACACAAATTTCAGGATACAGCCCTCTCTTATACACAGGTATCAGAAATGCATATAAGCCTTTAAAATTAGCACTTTTGATTTCTCCCATAGACTTCTAAAGGGTGTTCTGCGTCTTTCGAATTTGCCGCGAACACCCCAAATTTTTCACTATTTGGCGAACAGGCGAATACCCAACTTACGTTCGACTTGAACATTGGGCTCATCTCTAATCAGAATACAGACCTCTCTAATACACATATATCAGGATACAGACCTCTCTAATACACATATATCAGGATACAGACCTCTCTAATACACAGATATCAGGATACAGACCTCTCTAATTTACAGAGCTCTCTAATACACAGATATCAGGGCACTGACAAATACACAGATATCAGGATATAGCCCTCTCTAATTAACAGGTATCAGCATACAACCCTCTCTAATACACATATATCAGGATACAGACCTCTCTAATACACATATATCAGGATACAGACCTCTCTAATACACAGATATCAGGGTACAGACCTCTCTAATTTACAGAGCTCTCTAATACACAGATATCAGGGTACAGACCTCTCTAATTTACAGAGCTCTCTAATACACAGATATCAGGGTACTGACAAATACACAGATATCAGGATATAGCCCTCTCTAATTCACAGGTATCAGCATACAACCCTCTCTAATACACAGATATCAGGATACAGACCTCTCAAATATACAAAGCTTTCTAACACACAGACATCAGGGTACAGAGCTCTCTAATACACAGATATGAGGATACAGCCCGTTTTAATATACATATATTAGGATACAGATCTCTCTAATATACAGAGCTCTCAAATACATAGATACCAGGATAGAGACCTCTCTAATATACAGAGCTCTCTAATACACAGACATCAGGATAGAGACCTCTCTAATACACAGATATCAGGATAGAGACCTCTCTAATACACAGATATCAGGATAGAGACCTCTCTAATACACAGATATTAGGACCCAGATCTCTCTAACAGACAGATTTTAGGACCCAGGTTTCTCTAATACACAGATTTTAGGATCCAGACCTCTCTAATACACAGATATCAGGATCCAGATCTCTCTAATACACAGATATCAGGATCCAGATCTCTCTAATACACAGATATCAGGATCCAGATCTCTCTAATACACAGATATCAGGATCCAGATCTCTCTAATACACAGATATCAGGATCCAGATCTCTCTAATACACAGATATCAGGATCCAGATCTCTCTAATACACAGATATCAGGATCCAGATCTCTCTAATACACAGATATCAGGATCCAGATCTCTCTAATACACAGATATCAATATAGAGACCTCTCTAATACATAGATATCAGGATACAGACCTCTCTAATATAGGGATAATTTACAGATCTCTCTAATACACATATACAGGTATCAAGATTGAAGGTTTTTCAACATTGTCAGCTCTCAGGGCCAAGCAGGTCCTGTTTTTCCATCTCCCGCCATCACACCTCTGATAATCATTTCAAAAGTCTCATCTGATCACTCCTCCCGTGACTCTATAATGGGATTATTAGCGCTCCCCGAAGACCGATGTGACAAGGACGCCTCCAATACACAGACATCACGACACAGACATGTCTTATATACAGACATCATGACACAGACATGTCTTATATACAGACATCACGACACAGACATGTCTTATATACAGACATCACGACACAGACATGTCTTATATACAGACATCACGACACAGACATGTCTTATATACAGACATCACGACACAGAATTCAGGTCAAAGGCATAGTGTTCAGGCATTATCTAATATACAGGCATTTCTAATACAGAGATATGAGGACACTGCCATCTCCTAATACACAGATATCAAGACACTGAAATCTCCTAATACACAGATATTAGGACATTGCCTCCTCCTAATACACAGATATTAGGACATTGCCTCCTCCTAATACACAGATATCAGGACATTGCCTCCTCCTAACACACAGATATCAGGACACTGAAATCTCCTAATACACAGATATCAGGACACTGAAATCTCCTAATACACAGATATCAGGACACTGAAATCTCCTAATACACAGATATCAGGACACTGAAATCTCCTAATACACAGATATCAGGACATTGCCTCCTCCTAATACACAGATATCAGGACACTGAAATCTCCTAATACACAGATATCAGGACATTGCCTCCTCCTAATACACAAGTATGATCAGGTGCCATTCATTCGATCATGCTGAGTGTACCGTCACGCCGGCGGTCGCTGTCCTTGGTATTCTCTGTGTGTCTCTCTTCTTCTGTCTACCTATATCTGTGCCCTCCCTCCCTCCCTCTCTGAAATCCCTCTCTCTGCTCCCCTCCCCCTTTATGGAAGAACCATCACCCCCCCTCCCTTCTCTCCGCATTCATCCCCCCCTTCCTTCCTCCATGGCTCCCACCTCCAGCTATTCACCAGCTTTCCTGAGAGGGGTGGGCACACACATGGGCACAGGGATAGGGAGAGATGCTGGGCTGACAGTGATGCTGAAGAATGGGAAGGCGCAGGATGGTGAGGGGGGGGACAGGGGGGGGGGGGCGCTGCGTTCCCTGGGTGACAACACGTGCCAGACCCTTGCCAATCCGCACAATAAAAGGGAGGCTTGTACCAGGCTTCTAGAGATGGGGCAGCATTACCCGGGTGGGCACAGGCTCCTCGCCTTCTATAGTCCATGCACAAGGGGCTCATCCCAGGCGCCAACTGGGGGGGGGCATGGACAAAGGAGTAAAATCTAAATTCAGAATTTAAAACTCTCAGCAGCTCCCGGATGTATGTGTGGGGCCTTGTACAAAAAAGAGAAAAAGGGGGGGTTGGCTGGTATTCCGGATGCCCTCCAAGTGCCCCCTAATCGAATGCATTGAGCCTAATCACTCAACACAAAGGGACGCTTAAAAATGAAGTTTATTCTGCTCAGATTTTGTCCTCCCTGGTTCCTCTTTTACCTCGCCATCATTGAAATTTTTAAATAAAACCTTTCTGTTTTCTTTACATCCCTTATCGTAGTAGCAGTGACATCATCACTGGGTCTCTCTGCTTCTCTATGCAGTGCAGGCAGATCATGGCTGGTAAGGGGGAGGGGGGGTGTATATAGCTTCCTGAGAACATAGATAAAATCGATAAATACTTTATTGTCATTGCAATGCAAATTATTATTATTATTATTATTCAGGATTTATATAGCGCCAACAGTTTACGCAGCGCTTTACAATATAAAATTACAATGAAATTCTATGAAAAGCTCCACACATACACTGGGGAAAATAATTCTTTATGCAGATTTTGTAAGTTTGCCCACTTACAATGAAACGAAGGGTCTATAACTGTTATTATAGGTGTATTTTAAATGATGGAGACAGAATATCAACCAAAATCCAGAAAAAACACATGATGCAGTTCAGTGAATAAAATAAGTATTTGATCCCCAAGCAAAACATGACTTAGTACTTGGTGGAGAAACCCTTGTTGGCAGTCACAGAGGTCAGACGTTTCTTGTAGTTGGTGACCAGGTTTGCACACATCTCAGGAGGGATTTTGGTCCACTCTTCTGTACAGATCTTCTCTAAATCCTTAAGGTTTCTTGGCTGTCACTTGGCAACTCAAAGTTTCAGCTCCCTCCATAAATTTTCTATAGGATTAAGGTCTGGAGACTGGCTAGACCACTCCATGACCTTAATGTGCTTCTTCCTGAGCCACTCCTTTGTTGTCTTGGTGGTATGTTTTGGGTTATTGTCATGCTTAAAGACCCATCCAAGACTCATCTTCAGCGTTCTGGCTCAGAGAAGAAGGTTCTCATCCAAGATTTTACTATACATGGCCCCATCCATTGGTCCCTCATTGCGGCAAAGTTGGTCTGTATCTTTAGCAGAGAAACAGCCCAAAAGCAGCTCCATTCTTAACTGTATGGATGGTGTTTTAGGGCCATATTCAGCATTTTTCTTCCTCCAAACACGGCAAGTCCTCCTCCTCAAGAAGGCACACGTAGAGCTATGCCAATGAACATCTAAATGGTTCAGAGAAGGATTGGGAGAAAGTGCTGTGGTCAGATGAGACCAAAATTGAGCTCTTTGGCATTAACTCAACTCACCATGTTTGGAGGAAGAAAAATGCTGACTATGACCCTAAGAATACTATCCCTACAGTCAAGCATGGAGGTGGAAACATCATGCTTTGGGGCTGTTTGTCTGCTAAAGGTACATGACGACTTTGCCGCATTGAGGGGGCCAATGGACAGGGCCATGTATTCTAAAATCTTGGATGAGAACCTTCTTCCCTCAGCCAGAACACTGAAGATGGGTCATAGATGGGTCTTTCTGTATGACAATGACCCAAAACATACCATCAAGGCAACAAAGGAGTGGCTCAAGAAGAAGCACATTAAGGTCATGTAGTGGCCTGGACAGTCTCCAGATCTTAATCCTATAGAAAATTTATGGAGGGAGCAGAAACTTCGAGTTTCCAAGCGACAACCTCGAATCCTTAAGGATTTAGAGAAGATCTGTAAAGAAGAGTGGGCCAAAATCCCTCCTGAGATGTGTGCAAACCTGGCCACCAACTACAAGAAATGTCGTACCTCTGTGCTTGCCAACATGGGTTTCTCCACCAAGTACTAAGTCATGTTTTGCTTGGGGATCAAATACTTATTTTACTCACTGAACTGCAACTTAATTTATAGCACTTGTATCATGTGTTTTTTCTGTATTTTTGGTTGATATTCTCTCTCTATCATTTAAAATACACCTATGATAAAAATTAGAGACTCGTAAAATCTTCGTAAGTGGTCAAACTTACAAAATCTACAGTGGATTAAATAAATATTTTCCCCACTGTACGTAAACATATAACAACCTCAACATACATACCTATGAACATAAAACACATAAAAGCCTAAAAGAAACCCCTACCACAGAACATCACAGCACCCTTGCCTCAGTACTCATTTTAAGAGCCCTCAGTCCTGATGCAAGCAGTGGCCTGGCACTTGGGAAGAATTATTCAAAAATCTAAATGCTGTGATTGGTGGGTGTCAGCCTGGAGGAGTGGGCGTTCCTACATTACATTGCATGTAATGTGATGCTGCGCCTCCATAACTGAAATAAATTAAATCCAATGAATGAAAGGGGCAGGTCGGGGACAGTCAGGATAGGGAGAAAAGGGCTAGATGATGATGGATGTAACTCGTCTAGGAAATAAGACTGGCTCTATCCGACTTGCTGCAGCTTCTAATGCACATTGTGAGAAGCTCACAGTGTGTAGTGAAATCAGAATACAGGAGAGGAGCCTGTACAACCATGCAAGACTGCAGGGAAGGTTATAATCTAAATGTACCTGATGCTGTGTGACCCTTCACCCAAACCTGACTCAGAGCCATGTGAGCATTAATATGTATCTCAAAGTCGTCGCTTCTTCTAGGCTGATGGCATCTCACAGGGCTTGTATATTTGAGATGTAATCAACCATTTCAGGCTGGGGAAAGGCTGTAGTGTTATTAGAGTAGAACCCTAACTGGGAGAGGTTTGTGATAGCACAGTGTATCAAAAACAATCTCCATTTATTTTATAAAAGATTGTTTTTTCACCTTTTTCTTAATTCTATTGCATCTTAGTGCTGCTGATCTCCTCCAATCTCTTTCAGCCACTTCTTGTCTACGATCTCCTCCAGTCTCTTCAAGCCACTTTCTGTCCACATGCTCTCACTCCAGCTCATCTGCACATTGTTGCTCTGGATCAGCATCCTGTTAGTGACAACAGTGGACCATGGAAGTGCAATGTGTGCTGTGGAACTCTTGAATGAAAACCTTTATACTGTATATAGAACCACAGTAGGAGAAAAAATACAAAAAGCTTATAAAACAGCCACAAATTCCAAGGAAGAGGAAAGGATACAATCGTTGTTTTACAAACAAATGTCTACTATATCACAAAGGATTCCCAGAGCACCAGGGGTTATATGGGTTATCTAAAGATACAGTACAGCAGATACAACTTGCTTTAAAGCTCCCTTTGTCTAAATAAAACCTCCAAATAAGACTATTCATAGGGAAGAAGTCATTGTACTGATGAAACGTTCGTAGACAACAGGATTGTTTCAGTACAGCTGACAGTGATACAATGTGTGTATCACAAAGGATTCCCAGAGCACCAGGGACTGTATGGGTTATCTAAAAATACAGTACAGCAGATACATCCTGCTTTGAAGCTCCCTTTGTCTAAATGAAACCTCCAAATAAGGCTATTAATAGAGATGTCATCGCACTGATGACTAAAGATAAGTTCATAGACAACAAGATTGTTTCAGTACTGCTGATAATGATACAATGTATGTATCACCAAGCATTCCCAGAGCACCAGGAGTTCTATGGGTTATCTAAAAATACAGTACAGCAGATGCAACTTGCTTTGAAGCTCCCTTTGTCTAAATGAAACCTCCAAATAAGCATATTAAAAGACAAGAAGTAATTGTATTGATGATTGATAAGTTTGTAAACAACAAGCTTGTTCCAGCACAGCTGACAGTGATACAATGTGAATCACAAAGGATTCCCAGAGCACCAGGGATTCTATGGGTTATCTAAAGATACAGTAAAGCAGATACAACCTGCTTTGAAGCTCCCTTTGTCTAAATGAAACCTCCAAATAAGACTAATAATTTGGAAGAAATCATCGCATTGATGACTAATGATAAGTTCTTAGACAACGGGATTGTTTCAGAACTGCTTACAATGATACAATGTATGTATCACAAATGCTTCCCAGAGCACCAGGGGTGCTATGGGTTGTTAAAAAATGTAGTACAGCAAATACAACTTGCTATGACACTCCCTTTGTCTAAATGAAACCTTCAAATAAGCCTATTAATAGGCAAGAAGCCATTGCATTGATGACAGATGGTAAGTTCTTAGACAATGGGATTGTTTCAACAATGATACAATGTATGTGTCACAAAGGATTCCCAGAGCACCAGGGGTTCTATGGGTTATCTAAAAAATATAGTACACCAAATACAACTTTCTTTGAAACTCCCTTTGTCTAAATGAAACCTCCAAATAAAAGTATTAATAGGCATGAAGTCTTTGTGCTGATGACTGGTGATAGTTTTGTAGACAACAGGCTTGTTTCAGCACAGCTGAGAGTGATACATGGGGTAGCAAGTGACTATGAGACTAAGGCTCCCCCTTATGGCTGAAAATGAGAATTTCATATTACTCTGACAAAAAAGAAAGAAAAAAACATATGTTTTCAATTCAGCATTCAGACTTTTTATAAGTATAAATTCATAAAGTAAATGTATACAAACACACAATATTATCACTTCAGGGGACCTTTCACCAGCTTTACATCTGTATTATATATATATCTCACAAAAGTTAGTACACCCCTCACATTTTTTGTAAATATTTTATTATATCTTTTCATATGACAACACTGAAGAAATTACACTTTGCTACAATGTAAAGTAGTGAGTGTACAGCTTGTATATGTGAGGGGTGTGAGGGGTGTACTCACTTTTGTTAGATACTATATATATATATATATATATATATATATATATATATATATATATATATATATATATTAGGGCTGTTACTGATTAAAATTTTCGTGTTCGATTAATCGTTTTTTTTTTATCGATTAATCGACTAATTTCGATTAATTATAATGCACATACAGATCCAACTACTTTTAGCTGATCTCCTTGCATTGCAACTCTGCATTAGTCAGTGGTAAATGTGGTACACACTATATACAATCACCCGACACTAGTTAGTTTCCACAATCCATGATTTAACTTCACAGTTCACACAAATACGTTTTGAATTCAAACTGTAGCACTGACGTAATTTCTTTTATTAAACTTTAAGAAAAACGTAGAAAGTTAGTTTAACTCTACTCTCTACTCTACAAAAAATAATAAATAATAAATAATAAATAAATAATAAATAAATAATTTAAAAAAAATAATCTTTTAAGCGTCCCTGTTTTGGGAGCTTTCCCTTTACTAAAAGAAGTGCGGGGGGGGGGGGGGGGGGAATCTTCCCAATGTCCACTCAGCCACCAATAAAAAACGGACAGAGGCTGATGGTATTTCGAGTCCATAAGCTAGCCAGCCACCACACCTTCAGAACAGTATCCACCACCCCAGCAAGGAATTTGTACTGAACAATGCAATGATTATCAACTGAAACACAAAACAGTTTTTAGCTGATGCACAACTTTCTTTAAAATATGTGCAATTTTCCACCTCAAGGTAAATTAACCATAATACTTTTTTTGCTTGCCATAGCAGTAATAATTTTGAGCAGTGTTAACCTCTGTTTTATTACCTCGCTTTCTTAAAATTAAAAATACTGATTTATGCAATACTATGTAAGCCTTTTTTGATTTAAAAAAATGAAAATATGTATATGACTCCTCCCCCCCTTCCCTTCGTTAGCAGTCGGAGGCACTTGGGGAAGGGGGGAGGAGTCCGGTGAAGTCGATGTCCGTGACATCACCGGATCTCCGACGGAACTCCCTGAAGACCCGGAAGCTGGCGGAGAGGTGAGTACCGATCAAAAGAATTTTGATCGATCAAAAAAAATTAACGATTAATCGAGGAATTAATCGTTAATTTCCACAGCCCTAATATATATATATATATATATATATATATATATATATATATATATATATATATATATATATAATATATATATATATATATATATATATATATATATATATTATTTTACAAATAAATTTTGAATATTTAATATATTACAAAGGATTCTGAGAGCACTATGGGTTATCTAAAAATACAGTACAGCAGAAACAACTTGCTTTGAAGCTCCCTTTCCTAACTGAAACCTCCAAAGAAGAATTCAATGCGCTGATGACTGATGCTATATAGGTTCTGTAAACCTGAGATTTGGTATGTACAAGTTAAAACAATTTTTGTTTGCTAGAAAATTACTTAGAACCCCCAAACATTATGTATATTTTTTTTCGAACACCCTAGAGAATAAAATGGTGGTCGTTGCAATACTATCTGTCACACCGTATTTGCGCACTAATTTTGCGTCTTACAAGCACACTTACACTTACTTACAAACGCACTTACAAAATACACGCACTTACAAGCGCACTTACAAAATACACTTTTTTGAATTAAAAAATAAGACAACAGTAAAGCCCACTTTTTTTTCATATTGTGAAAGATAATGTTACTCCAAGTAAATTGATACCCAACATGTCACGCTTCAAAATTGCGACCGCTCGTGGAATGGCGACAAACTTTTACCCTTAAAAACCTCCATAGGCAACATTTAAGAAATTCTACAGGTTGTATGTTTTGAGTTACAGAGGAGGTCTAGGGCTAGAATTATTGCTCTCACTCTAACAATCGCGGCAATACCTCACATGTGTGGTTTGAACACCGTTTTCATATGCGGGCGCTACTCACGTATGCATTCGCTTCTACACGCAAGCTCAGCGGGGCGGGCGCGTTTAAAATTTTTATTTTATTTTTCTTATTCATTTTACCTTTTATTTTTTATTTTTACACTGTTCTTTTAAAAAAAATGGTGTCACTTTTATTCCTATTACAATGAATGTAAACATCCCTTGTAATAGGAAAAAAGCATGACAGGACCTCTTAAATATGAGATCTGGGGTCAAAAAGACCTCAGATCTCATATTTACACTAAAGAGCAGTAAAAAAAAATAAATTAAATGTCATTTGAAAAATAAATAAATAAATGATGTCCCTTTAAGAGCTATGGGCGGAAGTGACGTTTCGACGTCGCTTCCGCCTTGCAATGATTCGAAGACGGGTGGGGGCCATCTTCCCCTCACTTGTCTCCATGCCTAATAGGGAGAAGAACCCGATCGCCTCCGCTGCCAGCGACAGCTCCGGTAAGCAGCGGAGGGCACCGGAGCGTGGCGGGAGGGTATCGCCCTCCCGCCACCAATAAAAGTGATCTTGCAGTGAATCCGCCGCAGAGACCACTTTTATCTGAAAGCGGACCGCCCGCTGAAGAAGAGGATACCAGGGTTATGGCAGCTAGCCATAACCCCGAAATTCAGCCCGAATGCAGATCTGTGGGCTTGTATTGCACTATTTCCTGCACCGGTCAGTTATTGGGCAATTTTTTACCATACACTTTGTCTCCACAGGAAGGAATACGGAGAGTTAAAGAAAAAAAGAAAGAAAAAAAAAAGGACAGTTTTACAAAGTAAGCAAATGACCTGTCTGGCTTGTTTCTATGCCTCTGTGACGCTTATTTGCAACTTTGCAATGAGATGTTGGCCCTGCGTGCCGGGCAGGGGGCTAAATTTGCATGAAGAAGGCAGATGTTCCTGACGTGGATCCAGACACTGGATCAGGAGATGTGACAACTTCAACCCTTTCCTCTCTCCAGGAGTCCATAACAGACACGTGTATAGGAAACATTTACCTACCAAATGCTTTGTAAGGTAATGCACACAGCCTGGAATCCATAGAGGGTGTCATAGACACTCTTTAGAATACAGTAGCGTATTGCCTCCACATTACAAATGTCAGTGCCTGCAACAGATTCATGAAGCTGTAGGAAACATAATTTATCACATCGTGGGGGTGGCAGTGAGGCCAGAGTGTCCATAACGTGGACATTGCCATCTCAGTGCACATACAGTTGTGTAGTTGACAACATCCTAGCAACCAATGGTAGCTGATAATAACCTAGCAAGTAGCAACCAGTAATACCATATAGCTGACAACATTCCAGCAACCAGTGACACTGTGTAGGTGACAACATCCTAGCAACCAATGACACTGCGTATCCAAAAGTGTACTAGCAACCAATGACGCTGTATAGCTGACAACATCCTAGCAGCCAGTGATGCCGTGTAGCCGAAAATGTTCTAGTAACCAGTGACGCTGTGTAAGTGACAGCGTGCTAGCAACCAGTAATGCTGTGTAAGTGACAGCATCCTAGCAACCAGTAATGCTGTGTAAGTGACAGCGTCCTAGTGACCAGTAATGCTGTGCAAGTGAAAGCATCCTCGCAACCAGTGACACTGTGTAAGTGACAGCATCCTAGCAACCAGTGATGCTGTGTAGCCAACAACGTCCTAGCAACTGGTTATGCTGTGTAGCTGACAACATCCTGGCAACCAGTGACACTGTGTATCCAACAGTGTTCTAGCAACCAGTGATGCTGTATAGCCGACAGCATCCTAGAAACCAGTGATGCAGTGTAGCTGACAACATTCTAGCAACCAATGACACTGTAAAGCTGACAACATTTTAGCAACCAGTGACACTGTGTATCCAACAGTGTTCAAGTAACCAATGATGCTGTATATCTGACAGCTTCCTAGCAACCAGAACCACTGTGTAGCTGACAACATTATAGCAATCGATGATGTTGTATAGCCGAATATGTTCTAGCAACCAGCATCTTAGCAACTAGTAATGCTGTGTAATTGACAGCGTGTTAGCAACCAGTGATGCTGTGTAGCCAAAAACGTCCTAGAAACTAGGGACACTGTGTAGCTGACAACACCTTAGTAACCAGTGACACTGTGTATTCAACAGTGTCCAAACAACTGGTGACGCTTTATAGCGGACAGCGTCCTAGCAACCATAAAGGCTGTGAATCCAACAATGTCTAGCAACCAGTAAAGCTGTTTGGCTGACAACTTTCTAGCAACCAGTGACGCTGTGTAGTTGACAACAACCTAGCAACCAGTGACACTGTATAGCTGACAATGTCCTAGCAACCAGTGATGCTGCATGGTTGACAATGCCCTAACAAGCAGCCGATGAAAGGGGGCACAACTCAACCGACTTACTGTTCAGGCCAAAGTGCCATCAGCTGTAGATACAGTAAGGTTCCCCAAGACCTGAAAGTTATTTCAAATGTTTCTCCATGTTAAAAAGTTTGAGAAAGGCTTGTCTACTACAAAAATGTATTGATTATGGTGGCTAGGCTGACCCTATAAGGAGACCATATTATTCAATGTAAAAGAACACTCATTGCACAACTTTTTTTAGGTTTAGTTACACTTTATTATTCTGAAGAATCCATGTCTTTGTTCTCTTACTTCTTGTTCTTTGAGGTATTAGTGTTCTGTAAAGGGGGAACAGGTAAAAAATGTCCACTCTTTAACTCGTTCCTATCTTGACCCAGGGGTGGTGGCCTTGTCTCAACAGCATACTGTGGGCACAAGGCACTATCCTACTCCCCCTTGCATTTGGTGGTGCCTGTAGATGAGAGGAGAAATGAGAGACCCCTTAGGCTCCATTCACACTTGTGCGATTTGTCATGCAACTTTGAGCATCAAAGTCACATGACAAATTGTTCCCCATGTTTTCCGATGATAACCACTCATACATGTGCGACCTAAAGTTGCAGTGACTTCAAAGTAGTTCATGCACTACTTTGGTCCGACTTTCATGCAACTTGAGGGTCATAGACAATGTTAACCCTCAAAAGTTGCATGAAAGTGGTACCTGAATGTTATAGTGGATAAAAAGATTTTGGGATTTTTAAGGTGCAAATAAAAAAGATTGTCAATTGTGTAAAAAATACATTTATTTGAAAAATAGAAATTCATCCAATAAAAACACAAAATAGGAAATAATGATGGCAAGTACAATTCAGTACAATAACAGTGATACAGCAATACAAGATGGACTTCCCTACATGTTTCGCCCCTATATCGGGCTTCTTCAGGGGATGCTGGTCACATGCACGGTACAGTGCCTTCTGACAGGAAATAGAAAAAACAATTAAATACATTAGAGTGAGTCAAAGGTCTATACAGGTGATTCACATTTTACAAATCTTACAAAAGCATCTCTGCATATGCGTCTCCCAAGAATAGGGCACTGCTTCTTACCCGTATCTCCTATGGGTAGGGGATTTGTTGCTACTGCCAGGATGACTAGTGGTTTCTGCTACGTCAAAATACCCATGTGCTACAGGTGACCATAGACGGTAAAAAAAGACCAACTAATGTTAGCTAATGTTATACAATACAGCAGTTTGTACAAGTTGTGCAAGAGTTGTCCATTATCACTGGTCAAGTCCAAAGTCGTATCCACGTTGCACCCATCCAAAGTTGCAACTTTGGAGTCGTACAAGTGTGAATGGAGCCTAACTGATAGGAAGGCTGTCAAAAAGCCCAGCATCCTAAAACAGGGGGATGTGATTAGTCCCAAAAATGCATAAAGTCCTTCCACCGCTCCCAGCTTCCCCCCTAAGGGGGAGCTAAATGAATAAGGACCCACCGCCACTGCGGTCAGCCGAACAAGAAAATCAGTAATAACTCTACTCATGGCAACTCAGGAAAGCTCTCTGCTCTCCTAATATACCCTGACCTAGGGTGCCCCTCTCCTAGCAGGAGCAAGGCTGGCATCTACTCCTCTACTAAGTTACATCCCAGCATACAGGACAAGAGAAGTAGTACTGTGCAGAGTCCAATCATACAAAATAAGAACAGATACTGAGAATTACACCCGGCATACAGGATAAGAGAAGTGGTACTGTGCAGAGTCCATACATACAAAATAAGAACAGATACTGAGAATTACACCCGGCATACAGGATAAGAGAAGTAGTACTGTGCAGAGTCCATACATACAAAATAAGAACAGATACTGAGAATTAGACCCGAGATACAGGACAAGAGAAGTAGTACTGTGCAGAGGGTGTGGCTGCTTGTGGAGCAGCTGAAGTCTGTGTGGTGCTGAGCTCCTCTGATGTCTGGTACAAGCCCAGGGTTGGGCTCCCCTGGGCGGGGATCTCTCTCAGGAGAGTCCCAGGCTTTCTGGCCTACACAAGGACTGTCAGGTGAAGCTGTGGTTGGTGGTGAAGCAGGAGGACAGAGTTCTGGGAATGGGAAGACACTTGCAGAGACTGTAAGTAGACGTGGAAATGTTTGTATGAAAAGTACCCATAATACTGATAAGAGGAAGTCTGGAGATGTTATTCAGCAAAAGAGTTCTCAGTCCAGCCAGCCATTGCAGGCCCAGCAAGCCCAGCACAGTGCAGCTCAGTCTGTTCAGAGACATGTTATTATCGCTCAGCACAGTCCAAACACTGGAAGTGCAACTCAAAGAACCCCTCAAAGTGGGGCTCATTCAGTCCAGCAACTTACTAATACCACCCAGTACAGTCCAAGTTCTGGAAGCGTGATCCAATCCAGCCAGCCATTGCAAGCCCAGCACAGTGCAGCTCAGTCTGCTCAGAGACCTGTTATTGCTCAGCACAATCCAAACTCTGGAAGTGCAACTCAATCCAGCCAGTCATTACAGTCAATGCAAACCCCGCAGAGTGGGGCTCATTCAGTCCAGCAACTTACTAATACCACCCAGTACAGTCCAAGTTCTGGAAGCGTGATCCAATCCAGTCAGCCATTACAACCACAGCAAGCTCAGCAGAGTGCAGCTCATAGAGCTCAGAGTGGAGCAGAGACATCGGTTTCTCCCAGTACTCCTCGCAAATACACCAGAACCTCCTTAGAACAGAAAACCATTAAAGAAAACTTACAACAGTGTGTAATGGTGGGCAGCAGCCAGAGACGTTCATCGCGTTCTAAGTTGCAGCAGAATAAAGAGGAGGGTGGTAATAATTTTCCACAATCTGCCCCAGTGAAACCATCTACACCCAGCAGAGACCCTCAGACCAGCACTGGTAATGGGAAGGTGGATCAGGATTTCAAGCGTCCTGCAGCCGCGAAGCAGAAAGTGTTAAAGTCTGAACCTGCGCTGCACCTGGCTGACAAAATTCCTTTCCTGGTAAAAAGAATGGAGTCCCTGAGGAAAGCCAAGACTAAGATCCAGAAGCAGATTGACTGTGTTTATAGACTTAAAGCTGCCAACCCCAAGAAGGAAATTTTATATGACAGCTAACTGAACTCCCTGGGCATTGAACTGGCCGGCGTGTCAAAAGACATTGATGCTGTTCTGGAAGAACTGGGACCAGTGGCGGAGGTGTACCACAATCGTGATCGATTTGAGGCGGGATTGAGTGGAAGGATTGAGTCTTCTACAGAGTCAGACTCTGGGGATCCGGTCCAACGCACGCAGCCACCACATGTGTCTCCTGAAGGGAAGACTGTGCAGCCTCTGGAGGACAGTGAGGTTGGAGTAGATCCTCCTGCTGGACTTCCAGCTCTGGAGGGTGGTGGGAACATCAGTATAACCGAGCAGACATTTACAGTACAGGAGACTCAGAGGAGTGACATGGTGGACTCCCAGCACATGGATTGTGAGAACAGTGCTGCTGCCACTAGTACTCCTGGTGGGAGCCATGCTGGGGGGACTGGTGTTCATGGTGGGAGCCATGCTGGGGGGAGCCATGCTGGGGGGACTGGTGTTCATGGTGGGAGCCATGCTGGGGTGACTGGTGTTCATGGGGGGAGTAACACTGAGGTAACTAGTAATGATGATATGAGGTGCAGTGATGATGTCACTAATATTGATGTGGTGAATAATCCTGATGTTATCAATGCTGGTATATCTGAATGGGGTCATCAGCAGTCTGAGGGCTCTGAGAATGTAGCGATGGAGGAGTCAGTTCAGAATAACTCTCAGGATTTCCCCCCTTTGGTAGATCCACCACCTGCTCCACAAGGGAATGCTGGTCCATCTGGTCATGTCCCTCCTCGGAATGCCTGGAGCCGTGGGGCCCCTTCTTTTTCCACCAGTAACAGTTATACTGGTCAGGCCTTTAAGAGAAGGAATGTGGTCAGATTGAAGCATAGGGGTTCCAGAGAGGAGCTCCCTGATAGGAGGTTTGTAGTAAGGGAGTTGCTGTGTCATCAGATGGGGTTTGCTCCTGCAGACATACTGGCAGTCATCAATCTCCCTGACAGACAAGGTTATGATGTCAGCTTTAAGCTCATGTCTGACTTAGACAGGTTCTGGGCCAGTTTCAGTGGTTTGCGGGACAAAGAGGGTTGGAGGAATTTCATCTTTATTCCCATCTCCAAACCTGACACAGCAAATGTTACCATCATGTTCTGGAATGAGTCTGTGCCCCCCCAGGATGTTGTCATCTGGCTCAGAAGACATTGTGAAATGGTTTCTGAGTTGACAAAAACTAAAGACAGTGATGGGATCTGGACGGGTGGTTGGAGGGTTCTTGTTAAGTTGAGGCAAACTAACAATGTTACCCATCACCTGCCAAACTCTTTTTTCATTGGGCGGGAGAGAGGAGTTTGCTTCTATGCAGGTCAGCCCAGGTTATGTTATAAATGTGGTAAATCTGGCCATGTGGCGAATGTTTGTACGATCCTGAAGTGTAATCTTTGTGGGGAGGTTGGCCACATCAGTTCTACCTGTGAGAAGGTTAAGTGCAATCTGTGTGGTGGGCTTGGCCATTTCCATAGGGATTGCCCGGAGGCCTTCCATAATAAGGATGGGGAATCTGCAGACAATGAATTGTTGGCTGCAGCAGAACAACTAGAGGAGGAAGCTTTAATGAATGGGGCTGTATTGACTAGGGAGGAGGTGGTCCCGGAGGTCCAGGAGACTACTCTCGGGCGGGCGGACAGTGTTCAGCAGGCTGAGGAGCAGCCGGCCCCACACTCTTCTTCTGTTCCAGTTCCTGTCTCTGTGAAGATCACTGGTCAGAAGAGGAGGAATAAAAAAGATAAGTCTACCCGTAAACCCGAAAGTGACTGGATATTAGTGCAGAAGTCAGCTAAAAAAGTGAAAGGGGCACCAGAAGTGGGTACGGCACTTTCCACCAATAGGTATGAAGCCTTATCAGATTCGGATGTGGGTTCCTATTCTCTGGAGGCCCAGGAACTGGAGCAGGAATTAAAAAGGGTGGGAAAAGAGTATGCGACTGGCTCAGAGGATGACCCGCCCACTAAAAGGCGTCCGCCCCCTGATCCTGGATCCGCAGAATCTGATATGGAAACTGGTAGTCAGCAGAGTGACTCCGATTCTGACTTATAATGGGGGCCTTATTTTTTCTCCTCTTTGCTGTGATGGCAGGTTTTTCTCTAAACATTGTCTCCAGCAATGTGAACAGCATTAAAAACAGGAGGACAAGGCATGCCGTTTTTGAACACCTCAGGTACCTGGATGCTGATGTCTATTTTTTACAAGAGACACATCTAACATCTGTTGGACTTATGCGGGAGGCAGAGAGGGAGTGGCACACAGGACCCTCATTTTGGTCTTTGGCTGTGGAGTCTTATGCAGGTGTTGCCATCCTTTTCAATACTAAGGATGTGACGGTGCATAGACTCACTGAGGTGTCAATGGGAAGATGTCTTATATTGGAGGTAACAATTCACGGCAGGAGACTCCGATTAATTAACATATATGGGCCTCAAACAATAGCAGGAAGAATTGGGTTATTTAATGATGTGAAATCATATCTTTTTACATCAGTCCCTGTGGTTATGGTAGGAGACTTTAATGTCACTAGGACATCAAGTGACCGTTCTTCTGGTAGGGTGGTGGGTAGTGACTCCAAAGTTCTTAATCGTATTATTTTGCAAACCGGTTTAAGTGATATTTTTGCACAAAATGGCAGGAAACCAGGCTTCACCTTCTTTCGCGGTAATATCAAAAGCAGACTAGATATGGCACTGGTAAGTCCTACAGAATTGGTGACCAATATGAGTGAGAAGCTGGTACCTTACTCAGATCATGTGGCCCTTTACTTTTGTCTGGGAACCTGTAAGCATCCTGATATGGGCAGGGGGCTATGGAGGCTAAACTCTAATCTTTTAGAAGATGTATCTGTCCAGCAACAAGTACAGAACCTCTTGCAACACCATGATGAGAGACTAGACTTCTATGACTGTACTGCGGATTGGTGGGAGGATGTTAAAAAGGACATCTCTTCTCTCTTGAGGAAGTTGTCTGCTAAAATGGGGAAAAGTAGATATAGCTATTATCTCAGGCTGAGGAAAGAGCTGGAGTCGCTTTATTCTGGCGGGTTGGAGGCAGGGAGGAAGATTGATCAAGTAAAATCTGAGCTAAGTCAATATCAATATAGCAGATACAACTCCCTGGTATTTGAACGGGATTATGGATCCCCAGGGACACCTGATCCCTTTGAAAATTGTAGGGACAAGGTGACTAGGAAGTTAATGATGGGCCTGAAGGATTCCCAGGGGATTTTGCAGGAGTTTCAGGAGGGTATTCTGGGAGTGGTAAGATCATACTATGCTGACTTATTTCGGGAGAAGGGTTTGGATAAGAAGAAGATGGCACAGTTCTTGGAGGCGGTTCCAGGTCCTGTTGTTGATAATTTGGATTTTTCTCCTTTGACAGCAGACATAACGGTGGAGGAAGTTAGGGAAGCTATTGATAAATTACGTCAAAAGAAGGCACCAGGACCTGATGGCATTACAGCTGAATTTTATAAGAAATTTAAAGAGCTCCTGGCTCCGATTCTTGTGGATGTGTTTAAAAGTTGTTTGGAGAAACGCCTGATGCCTCCATCCATGAGAGTATCATCCTTAGTTCTGCTGTTCAAGGGTAGAGAACCTAATGACATCAAGAATTGGAGGCCTATAGCCCTTTTAAATGTAGACCGGAAGATTCTGGCAAAAATATTATTTTCTAGGTTGAAGTGTTTTTCTCCAGCACTATTGACAGACTGTCAGTATGGCACGGTAAAAGGGCGGAATATTTATGGTGCTCTCATTTCCCTGAGGGAAGCTTTTGAGAGGTGTAAGGTTCTTAGGCATGGGAAGTATATGGTGAGTTTAGACCAAGCTAAAGCTTTTGACAGGGTTGACCATGGGTATCTGTGGGCGACTTTGTTAAAGTATGGTATCCCAAGGTTATTTGTTGATTGGCTGAGAACTTTATACTGGAAAGCTGAGAGTTTTCCACTTATCAATGGGTGGCAGGGAGGTACTTTTGGGGTTGAGGCTGGGGTGAGGCAGGGTTGCCCCTTGAGTCCCCTCTTATATGTTTTTGCCATTGATCCTTTTTTGAGATCACTGCAGGAGTGTGATTTTCGGGGGGTACCTGTGCCCCATGCCTCGGCCCTATCCGTATTCGCTTATGCGGATGATGTCACTGTAGTGGTGTCCACCTCCCATGAGGCCCAGTTGCTAGCAGCTTCCATTGGAACTTACTCTGAGGCCTCTGGGTCTCTTGTCAACTTTGAGAAGAGTGAAGCTCTCTGGACACTGCAGGGTGATCCAGATTTTGATCTGCCCCAGTTTGCAAAAGCTTCAAGTTGTCTTAAGATCTTAGGGGTTAAGTTTGGAAGGGAAGATAATGCCAGGCTAAATTGGGAGGAGAAATTGGATGCTGGTAATGCAAGGGTTCAGCGATGGAAGAATTGCAAGTTGACCTACAGAGAAAGGGTCAAAATGTTGAAGACGTACTTAATTCCTATCTTTCTATATGTCTCTATGGTTTTTCCGTTGCCAGAATCTTTCTCTGTAAGGCTCTTCAGTCTGTTTTTTCAGCTCTTCTGGGGTAATAGACTGAATCCAATAAAAAGAGGGGTTACTTACCTGCTGAACAAAGAGGGTGGGTTGAATATGATAAATCCTAAGGTGTTTTTTGATTCTCTGTTTCTTAAAGTTAATTTTGGGTGTTTGGACTCCGATGTTGGCCCTCCGTGGGTAAACAGTGTTAGGGCCTGGATATTGCCTCGTGCAGAGTCCTGGATGCGGGGCGGTTCTCTCAAGAGGAAGAGATGTACTCAGGGTTATCTCCCACCATATCTGGACTCAGCTCTGAAGTCTCTGAGGAGGTGGGGGATTGAGAAATCCTACCTTGAAAAAAGTCCAAGGAAATTGTTATACCGGAGGATCTGTAGGACCTTTTTCTGTTCTCCACTTGTACTCAGAGACTGCACTACAGCTGTTATGGAGGAAAGCTTAAAGTTGTTGAATAGCCCCAGATTACCCTCAAAGTTTCATGACATTGCCTGGCTGTCTCTCCATGGGAAGATGTATGTGAGGGGGAACATGAAAGGTCTGGCTGCATCTGAAAGGATCTGCCCTTTGGGCTGTAATCAGGAGGAGTCCATGGAGCATTTCTTGGTGGATTGTTGGGGAAGCCGTGAAGTCTGGAAGGAAGTAGCTGCTGGAGTTGGGATCCAAAGGTTGGAAAACCTAAATTGCTCAGACAGGCTTTATGGTGTTCCCCCAACAATACACGGTGTAGATAGAGGGACAATGTACATCATCATTACCGTAGTCAAGTACTATCAATGGCATGCAAGGACTAAAGTTGCCATGCATAATGAACAGTTTATCTCCAGTAAAATTGCAGGTTTAGTGTTATCCGAGTTACGATGGATTAAGGGTTTGGAAATTAGGAAATGTTGGAGAAGTATAGACTTATGGAAAGGAGTCTTATTGTGACATTTGTTTCCTATTAATGCCCTTTTTTAACTGCTAAGTTTTTGACCTAAACAACATGTCAGTAATTGTTGTATTTATGTTATTTTAAGTCAGTTAGTCTGTTATTATGTATCTTGTTTGTTTTTACAAATAAAAATCTCCATACATACAAAATAAGAACAGATACTGAGAATTAGACCCGAGATACAGGACAAGAGAAGTAGTACTGTGCAGAGTCCATGCATACAGAATAAGAACAGATACTGGGAATTACACCCATAATACAGGACAAGAGAAGTAGTACTGTGCAGAGTCCATACATACAGAATAAGAACAGATACTGAGAATTACATCCAGCATACAGGATAAGAGAAGTAGTACTGTGCAGAGTCCATACATACAGAATAAGAACAGATACTGAGAATTACACTAGGCATACAGGATAAGAGAAGTGGTACTGTGCAGAATTCATACATACAGAATAAGAACAAATACTGAGAATTACACCCGACATACAGGATAAGAGAAGTGGTACTGTGGAATAGTAAAGGCTCTCTGGAACATAATAGGAGTTAGATGGTAGGATGTGAACTGTTATTATCCAGCAGATAAAAGTGTGATGAGGACAGGGAGGGCATATGGTGGGAGTGCCAGGAAGAGGGACATATGAGGATGAGGATGAGAGACCTTGGTGATGGTGGGTATCCATGCAGACTGCCTGGCATTGATCATCTGTATATACATATATACATTGTAGTGTACAGAGGGAAGGAGAGACGAGAAGAGCTGAGGGCGAGTGGGTGGCAGGGGTGAGTGACTCACATACAGTAAATTGGGGAAGACGTGCGGGGGTGCAAACTACAGGGCGCTGAACACAGGAATGTGATAAGTAGATTGAGAGAGGAATAAATAGCTACACAGAGAAAGGGAACAAAGAGAAGCCAAGACTGGGAGGAGGTAACTAAATACATTGACTTGCATTACATAGCTGGCATTAGTAGCAGCCATGCATGGAGGAACAACAGATCATTTAATTACCAAGTTCTTGGAAATAATCATATACTGCATAGCCTCAAACACACCAGAATCTGTCAATGGCTAGCCGTATTTACAATAAATCATGTAAAGCTGACCATACACAATACAATCTGATTGAACAATCTTCTTGAAGCTGTCCATACACTATACAAGCAGATTCTACAATCTCTGTACAATGTCATAATTTAACAATCTGTCATATGAAGACACACCTGAACATTTTATTCAGTTAGTATCAAATCAGGACCCTGCATTACATAAGCTGGTCATATAGGGATTTAAATTCAGCCAGTTGTTCCACTGGGACCAGCCTAATTTCGATCCATCTATGGCCGTATCTGTTCATGAAAAGTCAATAGAACGAATTCTTACGAACAGGACTGCTGGTCAATTTCAGTTTGATCATTGTATTCTGACAGCTAAGGAGTCCCGCTGTCAGAATACAAAGGCACAGCAGGAAGGATTCCTAGAATGTATGAATGGGGAAATTCTTTTTTTTTTGATCAGCAGGCTGGCTATGGCCAGCTATAGTTGATTGTAGTTCTCAAGGAGATTATACAATCAGATTGTATGGTGTATGGCAGCATCAACTGTGTAGCACTGTCTTATTTAATGCTAATTGAAGGGATTATTTAGGTTTGTCCTCATGTTACATAGTTTTGGTAAGTCTAAATGAGATTGTGCAGAGATTGTACAATCAGATTGTATAGTGTATGGCCAGCTTGAAGTGAGGTTAAAGTACACCTACCAGCTTCATAATACCTATAGCCCGGCTCAGAGATGGCTGTGCATACACTATAGGGCCATACGTTTGTGGGTACCCAACTATTACTTCAATATGAACTTTTGGATGTTCTTTTTCAAAACCATGGCTATTAGAATGACATTGCCCCTTCCTTTGTGGCTATCACAGACTCCACTCCTGGGAAGGCTTTTTATAGGATTTTAGAGTGTCTCTGTAGGAATTTGTGCCCATTCTACCAGGCTGTAAGTGCTCAAACCTTTGGCCATGTAATGATTCTTCACACTCCTACACTTGGCCCACTAGCCTAGGAGCTCCTAGGAGACGCTACATTTTGCTTGCTGGTCTAGGAGCTTATAGGAGATCGTACACTTGGCTTGCTGGTCTAGGAGCTTCTTGGAAATTCTACGCATGAGGATAGCCTTCACTTAGTCCCCTAGTCCAGGAGCTCCTAGGACAGTGATGGCGGACCTTGGCACCCCAGATGTTTTGGAAAGATGTAGCGCCCTGGGGTTTAGTCAGGGAGCTCCTCACCAAATTCCTTGTCAGGAGTAGCTACTGTAGTTAATTACGAGGGATCCGTTGACTTCTCCCTGAATTTGGTCTGGTTGTACTTTCCTCTTCTACCACCTGGTGGCTGGGCACTTGGAAGTATTAGATTGAGAAGGACAACTTTAGGTCAGGTTATGGGTATATCTGGTATCTCAGCCAATGGGCAGAGATTTTGTTTAATCCCTTGGCCTGCTGGGACAGCCTATATATATTCGGTGAGGTCAGGTGATCCGGGTTCTTGTGTGCCACCCAGACGACATATGTCGTCTGCCCCAGGCTGCTAGGCCAGAGATTGGGCCTATCCCGGGGGGGGGCATTAGGCTGCTAGGTTGTGTGAGGGCCTATCCAGAAGTAAGAGGGCAGTGCAGGGTTGGGACTGCAGCTTGCAGTTCAACCAAAAGTGACGGTTCTGCCGGACGGAGAATCTGTCAGTGGTCGGAGGTAGAAGGGAAGCTTTCACCACGAAGGGACGAATCGACTTTACCAGGGATGACAGTGAGTAACTGAAGGAAGTATCGGAGCAGTATTCTCACCAAACGGGTATGGTGGAGAATCAGGAAACTTCAGGCATTGATCAAGTCAGGGACCCAACCAGCAGAGGTGACACTTGCAGAGCAGCCCTGTGTGTCAAGCTAGGGACTGAGCCGGTCAGCAGGGGTGAAGCTTGAAGGTAGCCGAAGTGCCAAGCTCGGGACCCAGCAGGGAAGCGTGGGTGACGCTTGAGGGAGATACCACCGCAAAGCCTTGAGGAGCTCACGGGAGTCAGTGAATCAGAGGGTCCAGTGAGAGACCTGGAGCTCAAGGGGCCGAATAACTATAAGAAGAAGTTGTAGTACAGCAGAGAGAACTGTTACTTTGAGTTAGGAACTGTTTAAGTACTGTGACCATAGGAGACAGCAATCCTGCACGTGCAGAAGTGGCACCTTGCTGGGGCCTTTCCCTGTACGGCTGTTCTCCTATTAAAGTGTCAGAGTCTGCCATTTGAAATTGCAACTACTTAAGGGTGTCCTGGCCTTAACCCTCTTTCCCCAACAAAATATAAAAAGGACTGTCAAAAAAATAAAACCTCTTTTACATCCAAGAAGTGTCTGGCACCCAATGACTTTTACCACCTTTGCACCCACTATGCCTCACAACCCACTACATATTAAAGGATGCCAGCTATCTTTGGCCTTGAAGGTTCTCATTAGGCTGGAAGAGGTCAGAGATTTTGCTACAACTACATTTCCCATGATGCTCATGCACTATGCAGTGTAGTTGTGCATCATGGGAAATGTAGTTCCAAAACATCTGGGGTGCCAAGGTTCGCCATCACTATCCTAGAATATACAGTATTACACTTGGCACACTGGTCTGGAAGCTCCTAGGAGATACTACACTTTGCTCACTAGTCTAGGAGCTCTTAGGATATCCTAAACTTGGCCCACTGGTCTAAGAGATCCTACATTTGGCTTGCTGGTCTAGGAGCTCTTTGAGAAATTCTACACATGGCCACTAGTGTAGGAGCTCTAATGCCGCGTACACACGATCGGAATTTCGTACGGGAAATGTTCGATGTGAGCCTGTTGTCGGAAAGTCCGACCGTGTGTATGCTCCATCGAACATTTGCTGTCGGACACATATGTTTGAGAGCAGGTTCTCAAATTTTCCGAAAACAAAACTTTGGTGTCGGAAAGTCCGATCGTGTGTACACAAGTCCGATGCAAAAAAGTCCACGCATGCTCAGAATCGAGTACGAGACGGAAGCGTTCGGTCTTGGAAAACTAGCGTTCGTAATGGAGATTTCACATTCGTCACGCTGCAAATTTTAAAATTTTTCAATTTGATGCAGAATGCAGAGCTTTCTCTTCTTTATAATGTTAGAATAATGAAGTTGTTTTGCTGCGGATATTCACAGAGTTCTGACAAACAGATTTTTTATTTTTTCTCATGATCTCCTGAATAATATTTGTTTTTGTTTGTTTTTTTTTTCTCAAGATCTCCAGAATAATCTTTATTTTAATTTTTTTTTGTAATCTCCTTTTTTTTCTGAAGATCTCCAGATTTTTTTTTTCTTTATAGTGATCTCCATAATAGTTTTTATTGTTTTGTGTGTTACCACACAAAAGTTACAACAACACCATTGTTATCTTGTATTTTTTAACCTCAAAGAGACTGGTTGGTGTAGTGTTGTCCTTTTTGAAGTAAAACACAGCCAAGTATTTGTCAAAGCAAAAATTTTAAATTTATTAGGGGTCCTAACAAAATAAAGAGGAAGGCAACGCTGGAGAAACAGTTGGAATTGGTGAAGCCTTTGTACCCCAGGGCAGACATCAATTATTTGACAGGCAAAAATTGGTGACCTGAGGAGTCCATTTAATAGGGAGCACAATCCGGTCAAGGACTCCGAGAGATCGGGAGCAGCAGCAGATGGCATATATGTCCCAAGGCTGTGGTCTTACAACAGCCTGAGTCTTTTGCCAGACCACACCAACCCAGGCCATCACTCTCAACACTTCCTTCCACGCTTCCTTCCAGGCTGCTGTGGTGGGTTGGGTGGCTGTGTTGTTGGTGGTGTTGCTGGAGGTGGTGGAGGAGTATGGTCCAACTCACACACGTGGCTTTTATTGGTGAGTTGGCCCCTCACCCCTTTGTTTAGGGCTTCAAGTATTACCTTATTACCTCCTCACAAATGAGACGTTGGCCCTACTCCATTCCTTCCATTTTACTGGCCGTCATACAGCCAAAGGACTCGTGGACACTAGGGGTGGTTGTGAGGACCGCAGTAGGCTGCTGAATCAAAGTAGTCGCTGACTCCTCCATGTTCATCACCTTCCTGGTCCTTTTTGTTGGAAGGCGGAGGGGAGGAACCTGGGATTCGGTCAGGCTGCTTTCCACAGCCACCTCCTGGCTGCCACTTTCCACTGCCTCCTCCTGGCTGAGACTTTCCTGTGTATGAAAATGGTACATAGTTTTAGTTTTTTGGTCATCAATCACACACAATTTTGAGCTCATGACTGTTGCAAATTGAATCTTAACAAATAGAAAAGACTATCATTCTGACCCCAGCATTTTTAATTCCTGTCCCAAACATTTTTGGCTACTATTGTATATTGATTTGTAAACCACTTTGTTAAATCAGAAATTAGTGATCAATAATAGCATCTATTTAACATCATTCAATTTTTAGCAAGAAATATGTTGAACAATGCTATACCTGGCTCAAGCTGGGCTCCTCCACATCTTCTTCCTGGGTGGAAGGCCCAGGTTGGACTTCTGACGCCTCATCTCACGTGGAAGGAAGTGTGGAAGGAAGTGTGGAAGGAAGGGTTGAGAGTGATGGCCTGGGTTCACTCTGGTCTGACAAAAACCACAGTCTGTCATAGTACCACAGCCTGGGGACATAAACGTCATCTGCTGCTGCTCCTGATCTCATGGAATCCTGGACCTTCTTGCGCTCCCTATTATATGTGCTCCTCAGGCCACCAATTTTGGCCTTCAAATAGGTGATGTCTGCCGTGGGAGTCACCGGCTTCACTAATTCCAACAGTTGCTCCAGCGCTGCCTTCCTCTTTAGCTTGTTGGAGTATTCTCGGTGTTTGACTTGCCGGAGACATGGCAGTTCTCTGTACTGATCTATAAAGTTTGGCAGGAAGTCCGGGTCAGTAAATTTTTCCATTTTCTCTACAAGACACAACACAAGACAAACCCTAATGTCAGGCTAAACTCTCCTAATCTTGTCCCAATATAGGCCTCAATCTATAAGCAGTATAGGCCACTAACCACTGATGCCCCAAGTTACAATTGTACCTTTGTTTGCACGATCGGCGCTTACGCTACTTCTTCCTCTGCTCACAGATCGTATGTACTACGCACGCGTGTTATGCTTTATATACACTGCCCATGCGTGAAACTCCGCCCCTGACCTTCTTTCTAGTGTATTCCCCACCCCTTCTCTTTCAGCGCAGTGGGAGAACACATGGCGGAGAGAAAGCAGGTGCATGCAGAGAGCAGCAACGAGGAGGATGAGGAAAGCCCAGGGCAAGAAACGTCCCGATCCAGGACGAGATATAAGGCCTCAACTATGTCCTTTGTAGAGATGGTGGACATCTTAAAGAGGGCCGACTATGAGGGGAAGCATGGACAGTACCGAAACCCAAATGTGAGAAAGGCCAAGATCATGACTAAAGTTGTGAGAAGTCTGCACAGGAATTTTGGGGTATGACGATCCAAGGAGAAATTGAGGAAACGCTGGTAAGACCTGAAATCGAGGGAGCATGATCAGTACAGAAGGATCAGGAAAGTGCTTCTAAAAAGTAGGTATTTGTCGGGTGTTCCTATTATTATTATTACTTTAGTGCTGCTCCATGTGCTTTTCTTTACTTTTGTACAGTTTAAAATGGCAAGCTTCAGGTTCATGGACACAGTAATCGTTTGTAGTAAACATCGTTTGTTCGCCCACTAATATGATGTTTTTGGCAGATGAAGTTTAGTACATTGTTGTCTAGATGGGTTTGTAACCAGAATGAAATGCAAACTTGATTCAGTGTAAGGAGAGGACACTCAGCAGCTGTTTACACATCTGGACGCAGGAGCACTAGTGTGGGACACCAGAACAACCTTTTTAGGGTGTTCCACACAGGTGCTCCAGTGGATGCTAGAGGTCTCTCCATGTTTGAAACTTTAACAAAAAAAAGGTAAGTATTCCAGCTTTGGAAAGGGGAAAAAACATGTTTTCAGCTTGAAACTCTGCCAAAACAGACAATTGTACGACACTTCCAAGCAATGTTTCATATGACTATTTCTGTGTGCTAAGTATACCTTTTTTTGGATTCACATAGGGGAAAAATCGGGACACCAAGAACCCCACACCTCCTGAAGAAGGGGAAATCCCCACACACCATGAAGAAGATGTGGAGGGAGAGGTTCATGAAGTGGGCGAACACAATAGGTCAGTGTCTGAGACCACAGCTTCAGGTAATAGATGTATGCCTGCATATTTAAAATACATGGTGTGTTTTTTTATTTTTAGGTGATGTGGATGTTGTAGAAGAAGAAACTAATTTCAACAGTGCAAGTGCACAGATCCTCATCGGTGAGATCATGGTGTGCAATTGGGATTTAGAGATGGTCAAGCAAAATATCACTGATGTCCAAAAAAAAATGACCAACATCATTGATGTTTTAGGCAGAATCTAAATTTCTAAAACCACCAAAAATTGAAAAGTTGCTTGTTGTATTTTTTATTTTTGCTTTAAAGTAACAAATAATATATCCAGCATAGGTACAAAGCAAAAGTCAGGCAGAAAATTCAGACAAGATTACAAAAGCAAGGTCAACAAATCGAGTTTTCTGACTTAGCACGTACTCAAGGCACATGCGGGAAAGACCCCAGTATAGCAATACTGACAATGAACAGGGCCCTGGGGGTGCTCCGAGAGGTAGTTGTTTGACCTAAAGCTGGCGTTACATACATATCAAACATATCAACATATCAAGTCATGCCACACAGTAATATAGTATACATTTTTATAGTTAATTGGGGAGCTAGGGGATCCGAAAAACTGGTGAGCCCAAACATGAGGCATGCGGAAATGAAATGAATTTTAGGATCTTCACTGTATCTGTTCAGATAACCCATGAGTGGGAAAGAGTTATAAGAAAACTGGTATCCCCAAAAGTAAGAAAGGAATAGGAGCCGGGAAAGGAGGGGGGAAAGGCAAGGGGAAGGGAGGAAGGTGAGCAGTGAAAGCTAGTAACAGGAGATGGAGAGGGAGCAGTGTAAGGTAGAGTAAGGTGAGATAATGTAATGTAATGTTATGCGATGCCCTCTGCCTAGGGGGTGGAACCGGCCCATTGGGTCAGTTAGTTTGTGCCATTTCTTGGAGATAGGCGTCTGTGTATATAAAATTTTGCCAGGGTCTCCAGGTCTCTCGGAAGGTCTCCTCTCTATGGGTAGCGGTGAGATCCTCCATATTTCTCAGCTCGTTCACTTTAGCAAACCATAGGCGACTTCTCCGATCTCCAACAGAGGGGAATACAAGCCTTGGCGGCATCCAGTAACTGAATGATGAGGGAGGTTTTGTATTTCTTAATGGGTGGTTCAGATAAGTGAAGCAGACAGGCTGCAGGGTTCCCTTCTAGTGAGACACCAGTTAAGTGTCGGATTGTGCGAGCCACCTCAAGCCAGAATGAGGTGAGCTTAGGACATGCCCAAAAGACATGTAGCATCGTCCCTTCCGCAGTGCCACAGCGTCAACAGAGGCTAGGCACCTGAGGGAAGAAGCGATACAGAATGGCGGGTACTCTATACCAGCGAGTCATTATTTTATAGCAGGTTTCTTGGACTCTTCTGGCTATAGAGGATTTCTGGGCAAAGTGGAGAATCTTCTTCCTCTGTGTGTCAGTGAATTGGGTTCCGAGTTCCGCCTCCCACCTAGTGAGAAACGGGGGGGATATACCCTTCCGCTGGTTGGGTCAAGGAGGAGTAGATAAGCGAGAGACAGTGCCGCACTGGTTCTCCACGATGACAGATGAGCTCTAATTCAGTGAGTTGACGGGAGATGCCCAGGTTCCACAAGCAGCTGCGCAAATAATTGCACAGCTGTAAGCCGCTCCAGGAATCCAGGGGAGGGTCCATCGCTGATGCCCCAGCTTCTGAGGAAACTGGCCATTAGGCCCCAAGAAGTTGCATAGGCGGAGTCGAGTGCCCATTGCCAGTCGTTTAAGATGGCGGTTCTGCAAGCCAGGTGCGAATTCCGGATTGCCCAGAACCGGAACCATGGGGGAGGGCAGTGGGGACACTGTGGAGTGCTGAAAGGCATCTCTGGCCACTGATAAAGTGCTGCCTAGTGTAGGGTGCTCCACGAGATCCCTCGGCAGAGGTGTGGTGATCCAAGGCCAGCTCTGGACCGTATCTCTGGAGTCCTCCACTTCCATGGCTACCCAGTGTTTTGCCTCTGCATGGCAGTGCCAGTCCACTAACCTGGTGAGGTGAACCGCCCTGTAATAGGCTTTCATGTCTGGAAGGCCGACCCTGCCCCTACTTTTCGCTAGGTAAAGGAGTTGAAGTCTAATATATGGTTTGCGATGGGACCACACGAATGCAAGAAACATAGAGTCAATTAGTTTGAAAAAAGCTGGGGGTAGACGGATGGGAAGTGCCTGCATCAAGTACAGAACCCTCGGCAACAGGGTCATCTTGAGGGCATTGCATCTACCAAACCACGTCAGCGTGAGAGAATGCCAGTGCAGGAGGTCCGTCTTGAGGCGAAGGAGTATGGGGCAAAGTTTGCCAAGTATAAATCGGCGGGATCCGGGGTACTGACTCCCAGGTATCGGATGAGGTTGGTTGCCCATCTCAGCGGAAAGGCCGAACGCAAACATAGGACAATGTTTCCGTCTACAGTTATATTAAGAATGGAGGATTTGGTTAGATTAATTTGAAAAAGAGAGAGTACCATATTCTTGGAGGGATTGGAGCAGGTTAGGGAGGGAGGTAAATGGTTCCGTTAGAAAAAAGATAAGGTCGTCCGCAAATGCGGCCACCTTGTGGGACCCTGAGGGTTTAGTGTAGCCTACGATGCCCGCATTCGCCCTTATTCTACACAGGAGGGGCTCTAATGATAGAATGAAGATCAGAGGGGACAGGGGGCAGCCCTGCCGGGTGCCATTACGGTTGTTAAAAAAGTCCTTGTCTTGTTGACTTTAACCGCTGCAGTGGGGTGTGTATAGAGGGACAGTATCCACTTCAACATGGACGATCGGAGGCCTATGTGTTCTAGAGTAGCCCGTATAAAAGACCAATCCACACAGTCGAAGGCCTTCTCCGCATCGGTAGACAGCAGGAGAAGAGCCCGTTTAGAAGTCCTGGCCGCGTGGATCAGATTCAACACTCGGATGGTATTATCCCGCAGCTCCCGTAGCGGTACAAAACCCGCCTGATCTCTATGGGTAAGACTTGGTATATGAGGGAGTAGTCTGTTGCTCAGGATTTTGGCAAAGAGTTTTAGGTCCGTATTCAGAAGTGCAATCGGACGGTAACTTCCACACTGCAGCCGGTCTTTCCCTTCTTTTGGGATAAGGGAAATATAGGCCCTTAAGGTATCTACTGGGAAGGAGTTTCCCTCTGTGGTGTTATTGAGAGCAGAGACTAGGGGTTGCGACAGTGTGTCGAAGAAGGTTTTATAGTATGCCGGAGTCATGCCATCTGGGCCAGGGGCCTTTTTTGGTTTCAAAGTGGCTAGAGCCACTCCCAGCTCTGTTACTGTGATGGGTTTCTCCACCTCCTCCCGTACAGTACTTGGGAGCGATGACATGCCCGAAGCAGCTACATACGACTGAGGGGTATGTCTACCTTCTGCCGGGGGACCAGCAGATGGGTTCTGCCTAGATTGTAGAGACCTTCATAAAAAGAACGGAACTCCTTTGCTATATCTGATGAGGTATTCAGCTTTTGTCCAGTGGAAGTCAGAATGTGGGGGATATAAGTTTTCGTACGTGGGCCTTGCAGAGCCCTAGCCAGGAGTGACCCGGGTTTATTTGAGAATTCGTACCTAGTACGGTACGCCCAAGCCAATTTGTACGCTTCTGTTTCATAAAATGAAGCAGAAAGTTCCTCACGGGCCTTGAGGAGGTCCTGAAAGGTTGCACGTGCAAGACTTGCCTTGTGAGAGCACTCCAGGCTACGGATCAAGGCGAAGGGGGTTCTTCCGTGCGTCGGGTTCTATCTCGTTTAAGGCGGGCTCCTATTTTAATTAGTGTGCCCCTGACGACCATCTTGTGGGCCTCCCAGACCACTAGAGGGTTGGTTACGGACCCCCCATTGAGGGAAAAATACTCCCGTAGAGTGTTTAAAATCTCGGAGCGCGTTTCCTCCGACTGGAGCAAGGCTTTGTTCAGTCTCCAGGATGGGGGGATTGAGTCACAGATCCCAGCTGAAGTGTCAGGTGGACTGGCGCATGGTCCGAGAAAGATACAACATTGATGGATGTAGATACCACTCTGGTTAGGTCTTTATGCGACAACAGCAGATAGTCTAAGCGTGAATAAGCATGGTGCACCTGGGAAAAAAAGTATAGTCCCGGTCCTGCGTATGGAGCAGCCGCCAGGGGTCCACTAAGTGTAGGGTATGGAGATCCGCCTTCAGGCTTTTTAAACGTGAAAAGGACAGATGGGAAGCACCGCGTGAGACGTCGAGGGTCGGGTCAATGGCAAAATTAAGATCCCTGCCGAAAATAAGTATCCCCTCTGAGAACTTCAGGAGCTCAGGAAGGAGTTTCCGCAGAAACTGTGAGTGGTCTACGTTGGGGAAGTAAACATTATAAAGTGACCCGCACATCAGACACCCTCCTCTTTAAGAGGATAAAACGGCCCTGGTATTGATTTGGCCAGTAGGATGCTAACCCCCTTCGATTGAGAGATCGGAGAGATGCTATGGTATGCCAGTGGAAAAGTCCCGTTGGTCAATTTAGGAACGTTATCAGCACGAAAGTGCATTTCCTGTAGGAATGCTACTTGAGTTTTGCCCCTGCACAGGTCAGCTAAGAGCTGCGAGCGCTTTTCCGGTGTATTGAGGCCGCGCACATTGAGGGAGGTGATCTTGCGAAGACCCATTACGTTGTCTGGCGTGGAGATGAGCGCCAATGGATGCGCAGGAGGGTCCCAACCAAGGGATTCCCCCCAGGCAGAGGTCAGCAGCAAAGGGAAATAAGAACAAGAAAGAGAGGAAGGGGAAAAGTAGCAGAGGGAGGAAGGACAAGCGAAAGCAAGAAGTTACGGGGGGGAGGAGAAGAAAAGAGGAAAAGAAGGGGGAGGGAAAGGGAGGGGTGAGAGGAGAGGGAGGGGAGGGAGCGGGAAGGGTGGGAGGGAAAGAAGGGTGGGACCCCTGTTGAGCACTCGGAGTGTCCACGTAGGGGTCCGCCCTAATGGGGGGTGGAAGGAGCGTTAAGGTCTGCTCAAAATCGAGCAGCAATAAGGCAGTAGGTAGAATAAACAATACGAATGGGGATGCATGAGGTGAGTCCACAGAGAACCACAATGTGTATAGTGTATGAGCCAACATAACATAACATCAACTTAACTATCAGTAATCAGTAATTGGAGCTATACAGCAGAACACTGTCCGCCGCAACCATACGGCAGTGGTGTCCCGGGGAGGCGCAGGTAAATCAGGGGAGGCCCCAGACCCGCGGTAAACATTAGGAGTCAGGACTCACCCAGACACCCTGCAGCATGACCCAGTGCACCAGGACCGAGGGTTCATACGTAGACCTGTGGGGAAGTTATATTTAAAACGGAGGGTAGCTAAACATGGTGGGATGGGCAGAAGCGATGTATGCAAATTAAATAAAATAAAATACAATACCACCTACAACTTCTGTAAACCAGTGAGAGCCGACAGACAGGCCACAGCCCCCCCCCTCCATAAAACAGCTGCTTGGGCATGTTGAGGAAAAGTGGGAAGGATTAGCAGTCCTGCAGTTGGCTCGTAAAACATATAACATAAACATTAAACAGAGAACAAGGCTCCCAGGGCGCCCATCTGGAGTGGTAGATTCAACATGATCGGGGGACGATATTGATTGAGCGAAAGAGGCCGAGAGTGTAGGAGCCTGCTGGCTGTCTGCAGGCTCTCATCCAGTGCACCCATCGCCCCGCCGGTCACCCAAAAGCAAACCTGCAGGGGGGGAGTGGCACACAGGGCAGGGCAGCCCATTATCAGTTAAGGCCCAATATCTAATACATGAGGTTTACATACATACATATAATGAACAATATACATTCCCCCAGATATGGTTGAGAGGATCCCCCATGAGCCAGTAGTCTGTGGGGTATACTGCGTATGATGAGCAGCAGGGGCAGATAGGAGCGCCCATCAAGGCAGTTCCAATAAATCAGAGTAAATAAGATCCAGATGCTTAGGAAACCTGGGAAACTAATGGGATAGCTCGACAGGAGGTCAGTAGCAGAGCAGTCATTATATCTTACCAATCCCAGGGTAGGGAGGAGAATCAGGACTCGGAGGACCTCGGATGGGGTCTGACAGTCTCCCAGCTAGTAGCGCGTGAACGGGGTCAGCAGACTCGTTGCGGCCTAGGCAAGGGTGGGTCGAGAGCCTCTTGAGATAACAGGTAGTCAAACCAATTGTGAACACTTACAGCAGGCCTGTCGATTAAACTGAACAGGAGTTGGTCTGGCGAGCGGAGGTAAAACTCGGCACACCGCCTTCGTACAATTAGATGAAAAGGGTGACCCCAGCGGTAGGTGGCTTTAGCTTCACGGATCACTTCAAGGAGGGGTCTCAGTAGCCCCCACATGGCTCTTGTTTGCCTGGAAATGTCAGGGTAGATCCGGATCAGCGCGCCATCAAAGTCAATTGGGCCTCTTTCCCAGGCCAGGCGCAGCATCTCCTCCTTTATGGTGAAGAAATGCCCCCTACACAGGACGTCTCGTGGAGGGTCCACGGCAATAGGATCTTGTGACGCTGTGGAGGGTGCTCTGGGCCCCAGTATACGTTGAACCCTGTCCAGCTCCAGCTACGAAGCCGGCGGTTTTCCGAGAATCTGGTTCAGTATGGCCACAACACTGGCGCGCAGATCCGGACCCATGGTAGCTTCAGGGATGCCGCGTAGGCACAGATTGTTTTGTCTGCTCCTGTTCTCTTCGTCATCTAGCTTCAATTGCACCTCCACAAGATGGCGGCGGAAGGCACGCTGCTCCGTTTCAAGGGAGGTGATACGGCCATCGGTGGTGGAGGTGGAGGACTCCAGAACAGTGACCCTCTCCTCCACTGTATCCACTTGTTGGCGCAGATCGTGTAGTGCCCTGGAGAGGGCATTCACTATAGACAACGCCATTTCCTGTAGGTCCTGCCTGGTGGGCAGACCTGCCATAATATTCCGGATGGAGCCCTCTGTATTGCTGCCTGTCTCCCCTGTACGACCGGAGCTGGGCTGCAGGTCTGAGTTCTGTATCACAGGGGGACAATATAGGAGATGGTGATCTGTCATCCCGAGCGAGCTGATCACCGCTCGCAATAGCTCCCGCCTGAGTGTTTTTTTATTAGATGAGCAGCGGCGCTCGCCAGTGGACTCGTGGCGGCGCCATCTTGGCTGAGGCAGCAGGGGAGGAAGCGGTGTGCTGCCGGAGGAAATAGTGGGTTATCTCAGGACCCCTCTGTACCCCCAAGTCCAGCCGATGCTTACGATCCCCTGGCATAAAGTCCAGCTCTCTCTGGCAGTGCGACGGGCCGTTCTCAGGGCTTCCCTATGCAGAGCTCCAGGGTGAACGTCCTCACGCCATTGCTAGGCCACGCCCCAATGTATGTGTTTTTGTGGATGCCACACCTTCCTTGCAACTAAAGTAGATGAGAGGAAGGTGTTGCACCCCCGAAACACATCCATTGATCCCCCATGATGGGAGCTAGCACATGTTAACATTAAGCATGGGATCAGGAGGGAAATCTACATTTTTACTCCCAATTTGTGTGCATCATTTGGCTTTTACAGGGGTGACATCACCCCATCTGATGAAGGCAAGATCAATACAGTTTTGACATACTAACATACCAAAAAAAGGCTATATCTACTGTCAAACATAAATGTTATACACCAAAGATGTTGGTTTGTTAAAAAACCCTTCTATAACGCACATGTGAATGTACTTGGAGTAAAATGTTTTATGCTCAAATGTGTGGCTTCTTCTTTCAATGCTCAATACCAGTTTTTGGAGTAAGTTGGTGTAGTTACAGTGTGGTATTTACTAAAGGGAAATCCACTTTGCCCTCCAAGTGCACTTGGAGGGCAAAGTGGATTTGATTTAGTAAATAACCCCCACAGTGCTCTAAAATTTGCCCCAATCAGGCCATTTTAGGGACTCAAAGCAATTAATTCATGGAGCTGAAAAGGATGAATATTTTTAGCATTAATGCATTACATACATTAACAACAAAAACATTGTGTGTGTGTAGCAGACCCACAGCACAACATAATAGTTAGCTGAAGAAGAGATTGTCATCTCATGTATCAAATAAGTTACGTTTGCACTATTGAAGAAAATGGCCCAAAAAAAAGGCGAGTTCAGTTTCTTATTTTTTTTTTTATTTTAAACATGTTTAGACATTCTCTGGCATATCAATGCCCCCCCTACCTGCAAAGTAATCTAGATACTTTTGGAGTATTTTGCGGGAGCTTTGGGGGGGCAAGCCAGGACGGCCAGGTTCAAGAGCTGTCAGAGTTGTTGGTTCCAGTAAGCCGTCCTCAGTCCCAACTGAGGCCACATAGTTTGCTGCATTTATGTGCAAAAAGTTATGTAAAATGCAGCAGCATAGAATTATGTGATTGAGTTTATATTCCGTCATATTAAAAGCTGTGAGGAATGGGCGGAACCGTCTGACCATTATTCCTAAGGCATTCTCCACCACTCTTTTGGCTCTGGCCAGCCTGTAATTAAAAACCTTCTGGTCCGGGGTGAGGGTCCTTCATCGGGAGTAGCCTCAGAAGATGGTCCCCCAGTGCAAATGCTTCATCCGCTATGAAGAGCGGGAGTCCCGCCACGTTATCTTCCAGAGGTGGCAAGCCCAAGCTGCCATTCTGGAGCCGTCTGTAAAACTCCATCTGGGAGATGACTCCACCATCCGACATCCGGCCATTTTTCCACACGTCCAAATACAAAAACTCGTACGTCGCTGACACCACCGCCAACAACACTATACTACTATACTCCTTATAAGTATAATAGTATGACCCCGAGTTGGGGGGTGGGACGGGATACGGACGTGTTTCCCATCTATTGCCCCACCGCAGTTGGGGAAGTCCCACTGCTGGGCAAACTGGGAGGCCACAGTCTGCCATTCCTGTGGGTTTGAAGGAAACTGTGGAGTCAAACAAGAAAAAAAAATTAGTACTTTTGCACATAACATTGCAAGCAGATTAGACACAAACATTCTTGGCCAACATAAGTATAACATGTATTGAAATGAGTATTTAAAGACAAAAGTATAAGGTCCACTTATCAGATTTCTCACCCCCAATGATGGCCCATTGTAAATATTTTAGGAGGGGGGAGATGTTTTGGACAGGTAACCGTCTCCACTTCATTGAGAGATGAATGCATAAATAATGTGGATTACTTTGGCCAGCCCCTCCTTACTTACACTATTGGCAGCCGACTGGACGGGTAAAAAGTGTCATAATACAAAAATATGAATACATACTGTCCAAATTGAAGCACATTTTTACATTTTGCAATTACCTATCAAGATAATAGGAGAACAAAACTTTAAACCGTGCCATTTGAAAGTATTCAGGCAGGCACTTGCACTACATGCTTTGGTGAATTCATTCAGAAATATGACCACAAAAGAGGTAGGTATAGTGTGTATGGGTTTGGTAAAGTCAGCAGATAGAGTATTGTTATCGGCTGACTTAGCGGTTGGGGGGGAGGGAGGGTTCCAAATGAGTTTTGGCTCCCCAAAAAAAGCCTCTTGCACTCTGCCTGAATTTAAGGACAACAATAACATTTGGACACATTTTAGGGATTGTTTAAGGTAAGCACTAAAAGGTAGCTGACAAAATACAATGTTAAGTGATTAGGCTAGGTGTGTATGGGCCCAGGACAGCATGCTGGGGAGGTTAGTGAAGGCAAATATGCATGAAGGACAAAAAAAGAGCATTAAAAGCTTCCAGCATCCATGAGGACAAAGAGGACATTCACAGAATATTACAATCATGGTAATTATGGAATGATGAAATAAATACAATACATTAGCAAACATTAAATAAATAGAATGTGATGTTAAAGGATAAAACTTACCTTAATATAGTCTTTCAGCAGGACCTGAATTATGGCAGAACAGGTCTCTGGAATAATGATTCCCAGAGCCTGGGGGGAGATCCCAGTCGTAAACTTGATATCCTGGAGACTTCTCCCCGTCGCCAAGTACCGAAAGGTGGCGACGAGCCTCTGCTCGGGAGTGATGGCTTGCCGCATGCAGGTGTCCTGCTTCGTAATATAAGGGGACAGCAAAGCCAACAAATGGTGAAAAACGGGATCCGTCATCTGGAGACAATTCTCCTGAGACTTCTGCAACAAAGGCATGTGCAAGAATTGGTCACGCTGGAGCAATTGATTCTTCGTCCATGAACTCCTTCCCACCCCGTTCATGGACTGGACTTGGGTCAAAGCAAGAACTCCAACACCAAGCCCAAGCACAGCATGAACTCTACAACAAGTACGTACCCGCAACATGGCTAGAAAACGATCGGCTGGTCAAATAGGACTAACAGAACGCACTGAAAGACAGGAACGAACTAACAACACGCACTGAAAAACAGATACGAACCCACAAGCACAAACTGAAAAGCAGAAACGAACTGAAAAGCACGAGGCTGAAAAGCGTGAATCGTCTCTTTTACCAAACTTCTACTAACAGAAGATAAACACGAGATTAGCAGAAGGAGCCCAAAGGGTGGAGCACTGGCTATTGAACTTCCTTTGTATAGTCCCGTTGTACGTGTTGTACGTCACCGCGTTCTTGACATTCGGATGTTCTGACAACATTTGTATGACCGTGTGTATGCAAGACAAGTTTGAGCCAACATCCTTTGGGAAAAAAAAACACGGTTTTGTTGTCAGAAAATCCGATCGTGTGTACGGAGCATTAGGATAGCCTACACTTGGTCCTCTAGTCCAGGAGCTCCTAAGATATCCTACACTTGGCCCACTGGTCTGGGCGCTCCTAGGAGATACTACACGTGACTCAGTAGTCTAGAGAGATCATACACTTGTCCCGCTTGTCTAGGTGTGCCTAGCAGATCCTACATTTTTCCTTTTAGTCTAGGAACATCCAGGTCAGCAGTCGTCAACCACTCAGACCTCACAGACCACTAAACTCACGATTTTGATTCCTGCAGATCACTAACATTAATTTTTTTTTAAAAAAAGGTACAAACATCTACAGAATAATGGTAACAAAAGATCCATTTTACTAATCACATGAAGTATTATATAATCATCATTAATCTAAAGATGTTTGTAACTTTAATTAAAAAAAATTCATGTTAGTGGTCTGTGGGATTCAAAATTGTGAGTTTAGTGGTCCGTAAGGTCTGAATAGTTGGTGACCACTGTACAAGAGCATTGTCTATATTCCTATCGCACACGTTCCTTGAAAACAAGGCTCATCAATGGTGGGTGTTGTAGCGATTGCCAGCTGGATCCTGGAAACATCACCCCACATACTCAATCCTACCCTCCTACATATTCACTTTCCAGTAAAGATGTGCTCCACTGCACCAAAAATGATGTCAGTGGATGTGACATCAACAGCGTGGCTCCACCCTAAAACATTTTATCCGTATGATGTCTTCACAGGATCGGTCGATCTTCAATGGTTGATGTGGAGCATAGTTGCAGATAAAGGAAAGAAATAAATGCGCACTGACTTTTTTGGAAAAGCACTTTAATGTTTACAGTAGCTGCACTTTCATATGCACTGCAATTGGAAGAACATCTTGTCCAGTTGTTTTGATTTTGGTTATTGATTTATGCATAATTTTGTTTGCACAGCATACTGATTGCACAATATTGGTTTTACTACCATCACTATAGTGGTGTATCAGTTTAGTGAATAAAGATGTAGCACCCTGATGTTTAGGCAGGATTGCTAGTAAATTTACCTGCCAGGTATAGTCGCCTTGGCCAGTTGATAGGGGATCAATTGATTCCACCCTAATTCTGGAATTGCTGCACTTCTCTATTCTGTCACTAGATGGCCAGGTATCTGGTGGCATTAGATAAGACAAGGGCATTGCAAGGACAGATTAGGAATAGATGGGATATCTCAGCCAATGGTCAGGGATCTTCTTTGGTCCCCTGGCCTGCTGGGAGAGACTATTTATTTGGGTGATATCAGGTGATCGGGGGTTCTATGCCACCTGGACGGATGTTTGGGTGGACTTGTGTTGTGCTGCCCCGGGCTGCTAGGCCAGAGCCTGAGGCCTATCCTGGGGACATCTGGCTGCTAGGCTGTCTGACGGTTCTGCCGGCCGGAGAACCTGTCATCGTCAGTAGAGAAGAAGCTGTCGCCACCAAGGGACCATCCACCTTATTACCGGGGACCACTGTCAGTAGCTGAAGCAAGTACCAGAACAGTATTCTCACCAACCAGGGACGGTGAAGAATTGGGAAACTTCAGCAGGTGTCAAGCCAGGGACCCAGCAAGCAGAGGTGACACTTGCAAAGCAGCCTTGTGTGCCAAGCTAGGGACCGAGCAGGCCAGTGGGGTGACGCTTGAGGAGTATCTTGGATGCTAATCTAGGGACCCAGCAGGGAAGCGGGGGTGACGCTTAAGGAAGATACCGAGAGAGAAGGTTGGAAGAGCTCAGGAGACCCAGTGGCAGTGGATCAGCAAATCTAGTGGAAGAGACTGGGAGCTCAGTTGAGTGAAGATCTACAATAGGAGATTGTAGAGGAAGTGCCAGAGTTCATTGTAACCTTTGTTAGAAACTGTTCAAGATTGTTGCCATAGGAGAGTGTCTACACATGCAGATATGGTGTCCGGCTGGGTGCCTTTCCCTGCATAGCTGTCTACCTATAGAAGTCTCGGAATCTGCCAATTAACATTGCAAATACTAAAGGATGTCCTGGCCCTAAGCCCTCCCTCCCACAGTACTGTTTAAGAGACAATAAATCTCTTTGCATTCAAGAAGTGTCTGGCACCCATGAATCTACCTTACATTACACCCACCATGCCTCGTAACCTACACTACATAGAAGGGTGTCAGCTATCCCTAACTCTGGAGGTTCTCATTAGACCAAAATGGACCCAGGACTTGGCTACACATAATTTTAGTATAGCGATGCAAGTTTATATGAAACTAGTCTTGCTAGTCTGGGAGTTCACAGGAGATCCTGCACATGGCCTGCTAGTCTGGGAGCTCTTAGGAGATCCTACATTTGGCCTGCTTGTCTCAATGCTTCTAGGCCAGTGGTCTCCAAACTGTAGTCTCAAAGCTTCTAGGCCAGTGGTCTCCAAACTGTAGCCCACAGACCAAATGTGGCCCTTTACTTGCCTTTATCTGGCTGTTAGGGCACCAATCCTTCAACTGACACCAATGATGGGGCACTATTCCTTCAACTGACACCGATGATGGGGCATTATTGCTTCAACTGGCACCAATGATGAGCCTCTTTTCCTCCTACTGAAACAAGACATACCTGTTCTAAAATCCCAATAGCTTGTATATGTATATAATCTATCAGGTGCTAAAGGCGTGTGACCACATATTAACACTACAAATTCTGGATGGACCCTCTACACACTGCTATATGTACACCATTTCCAGCAAACTATGCAATGAAAAACAGGGATTTTTAGTTCACACATATTGTAATACATGTTTAAGCTAGCCAACTGCGTCAAAGTAATGCCTCTATGGTCAGTCCTACGCTACTCTGCCACTGCAAATGCTATGGTGGACACAATGCCAACATGGGGCAAACAGACACAAGGTGGGGAAGATCTACTAGGTTGAGGTCTGGTCACTGACCTGCATTGCAACAGAAACAAGACATACCTGTGCTCAAATCAAATCCTATAATTCTGGATGAACCCTCTGCACGCTGCTTTTCCTCCTACTGGCACCAATGATGAGGCAAAATTCCTTCCGCTGACACCAATTATGGGGCACCATTCCTCCCAATGACCCCAATTTTGGGGCACTATTTCTTCAATAACAATGACAGGGCATTATTCCCATTCCTACTGACCAGAGGTTCTATTGCCGCGTACACACGAGCAGACTTTACGGCAGACTTTGTCTGGCGGACCTTTCGATGGACTTTACTACGGACTTTCCGAATTAACGGACTTGCCTACACACAATCAACCAAAGTCCGACGGATTCGTACGTGATGACGTACGACCGGACTAAAACAAGGAAGTTCATAGCCGGGAGCCAATAGCTGCCCTAGCGTCAGTTTTTGTCCCTCGGACTAGCATACAGACGAGCGGACTTTTCGACTGGACTCAAGTCCGTCGGACAGATTTGAAACATGTTTCATTTCTAGGTCCGTCAAACTTTTGAGAAATAAAAGTCCGCTGGAGCCCACACACGATCGAATTGTCCGACGGACTCCGGTACGCCGGACCAAGTATGCCATAAAGTCCGGTCGTGTGTACGCGGCATAAGTCTTTTTATTTACTCCCACTGACCATCGGGTCAGAGGCATTGTTTACTCCCACTGACGTAGGGGCATTTTCTTCCCCACAGTCTGGCTCCCTTATGTCTGAAGGACAATAAACTGGAATTTGTTTAGAAAGTTTGGAGACCTCTATTCTAGGCGATCTTACACCTGGCCCGTTAGTCTAGGAGATCCCTCACATGGCTTGCTACTTTAGAAGCTCCTAGGAGATCTAACACTTGGCCTGCTAGTCTAGGAGATCCTACACATTGTCCACTAGTTTCTAAGCTCCTAGGTGATGCTATGCCTGGCCTGCTAGTTTAGGTGACCCTACACATGGCCCGCTAGTTTAGAAACTCCTAGGAGATCCTACACTTGGCCTATTAGTCTAGGAGATCCTACACATGGCCAGCTAGTTTAGAGGCTCCTAGGAGATCCTACACATGGCCAGCTAGTTTAGAGGCTCCTAGGAGATCCTACACTTGGCCTGCTAGTCTAGGAGACCCTACACATGGCCCGCTAGTTTAGAAACTCCTAGGAGATCCTACACTTGGCCTATTAGTCTAGGAGATCCTACACATGGCCAGCTAGTTTAGAGGCTCCTAGGAGATCCTACACTTGGCCTGCTAGTCTAGGAGACCCTACACATGGCCTGCTAGTTTAAAATCTCCTAGAAAATCCTACACTTGGTCTGCTAATCTAGGAGCTTCTAGAAAATCCCACATAAGGCCCACTAGCCAGGGAGCCCCTAAGAGATCCTTTTGGACTGGTATAATTATTTTTTTTTCTTTTCCAAACAAAAAGACTAAACAATTAGTTATTATTTGCAAACCTCCGCTATAATTTGATTTAACAGATCCAGGACTAAACTTAGCAGATCTTTGAAAAACATCTCTATAAAGTTAACATTTAAAGTAAATTGCTTTCATTTTGTCTTGCTTCTGTGTATTAGGAATGAAAACCTCTGTGTTCACCCTCTTTATAATAAATGCTCCATCCAGTCCTTGGAGTCACATGAATGGCTGTGGAAGTGTTGCATGATATGGAATGCTACTAGATGCAAAATAACATGTCTAACAATGACCACACACCAGCAGCTGGCTTTACATTCTAAGATACATTCTTTTATCTCTCATTCACAAAACAATTATAGCCACTTGAGCGGACTGGAATTTGTCACATCCTTTTCCACATTGTTAGGCTTCCAAACACTGTGTCAGCCCTCATGTCAGCTGATGCATGGAAAAGAGAATAAGAGGCACTGGAACCCTGAAGATTCTTTATATGTTTTACATTACTGTTGTCATTTAATAAACGTAGGGAATGTGAATATTGGGCTAGCAGCCTCTGCACAATGTATAGCTACCATGGTCATCTTACGCTGTGGTAGGGATGAGAAAATTTGGAACTGTAGTGCCACATTGTAAAGTTCAAGTCTAAATACAAATACTGTATATTTCTATAATAGGTTCATACTACCCAACTCTCCCGGATTACCTGGGACCTGCCCAATTTTCAAACAAAAACCTGGCGTCCCGCAGATCCAGGCTGAAGTTCCAGAACCTAGTGCCAGAATTCCATCGCTTGGCTCCACTAATGCATCCCACAGGACCTCTTCCTGTCACAAGAATATGCATCAGAGCTGAGGGAAGCTTCCCTTAGACTCCTCCTCTTTCTCTGACATATGTCATACACAACAAGAGGAGCAACCCGGGAGGAGGAACTTCCCCCTGCAGTGAGTAAAGCCGGATCTGAGGTCTGAAAATTGCACTAGGGGGACACAAGGACCTGGGGGGTCAGGGTGCAGGTCATAAATATTTGTGTTGATGGTGCATCTATGCTGGGAGAGTGATTGGGGAAAGGGGATAATTTCTGCGGGGCTGATTTGGGAGGGGAAAGCACTTGTGCTATAAGGGGGAGGATTAATGTTGGAAGGGGAAGAGGATTTGTGGTGGAGGGGGGGGGAGAGGATTTGTGTTGGGGGAAGATTTGTGCTAGAAGTATGGTTGCCACCTCATCCCTTTAAACCCGAACACATATTAATTACACAGGTTCTGTGGCTGATTAAGGTGGTAATTAAACTCACTTGGTGCCTTATCTGCATTTAATTAGCCTCAGAACCTGTGTAATTCATATGTGTTCGGGTTTAAAGGGATGAGGTGGCAACTCTAGCTAGAAGGTGGAAGAGCATTTGTGCTAAGAGGTGGAATTTGTGCTAGAAGGGGGGGGGGGGATTTGCAGGGGCAATAGTGCTAGAAGGGGGAGAGGATTTGTGTTGGGGGAAGATTTGTGCTAGAAGGTGGAAGAGCATTTCTGCTAAGGGGTGGAATTTGTGCTAGAAGGGGGGGGGGGGGGGGGATTTGCAGGGGCAATAGTGCTAGAAGGGGGAGAGGATTTGTGTTGGGGGGGAATTTGTGCAAGAAGGGGGCATTTGCAGGCAAATTTGTGTTAGATGGGGGAAAGTATTTCTGGTCGGAGTAGGGATTGGGGAGATTTGTGAAGGGATTTGTGCTAAATGGGGAAAATAATTTGTGCTGGGAGGAATGATTAGGGGCTAGGGAAGGGGGGGGGGCACAGAAGATTTGTGCTGGAAGGGGATTTGTGCTGGGAGGTGGGACTAGGGAGAAACAAGGATTTGTGCTAGAAGGGGGTGAGGGTTTCTGCTAGCATGGAATTGGGGAAGGGGGGATTTGTAATTAAAGAGGGTTTATTCTAGAAGGTGTCAGTTCATCTCAGGAAGTTGGGAGGTATGGGTACTGTATGTCTTTAACAGCCACCAGTGACTCAGTGTTCGTTCTTAGCTGGCACTGTGCCCCTTCTTGTCTCCTCGTTAGAATATGACACGTCTGTCGGCTGATTCACTTTCCGCTTTTCAATAATGGATTTGGAAAGTCAGTCTTATTAAAGAGTAATGTCGCTCTGTTCACCTGGATGTACCCAGTGAATGCTGCATACATTGACCTTAGTGGAGGAACCCGCCTAGGACTTATGTTTCCAGTGTACAGATTACCACTACAATGACGGAGGAAGCAGTTTTGGGTGGCGAGTTCCTGAGATCTGCACATTTATTGGCAATGCATATGTAGCGATACCCCAGTACTTTTGCCCAGGATTCCCACAACTTCAGCCCCCACAGCCAGGTGCACACACTTTTCCACCCCCTACTCCATTAACCAGTCTAGGGGATTTTTGTTGTTTTTGTTTTATTGGAGAACTTGGATGGGGAAGGGATTTCGGTGGGATACTCCAGAACAGTGGTCATCAACCCTGTCCTCAGGGCCTACTAACAGGCCAGGTTTTATGTATTACCTTGGGGAGATGCAGACTAGAATACTGCAATCACTGAGCAGCGAATGATATCACCTGTGATGTATTTCAGTTATCTTGCAATCCTGGCCTGTTAGTGGGCCCCGAGGACAGGAGTTGATGACCACTGCTCCAGAAGAACTTTTCACCTGAGGATTATAACTTCCTTTCCTAGTGAAGCTTTGGTGAAGTCTTTCTCTGACAGCAGATGAGAGCTTCTCCACAGCAGCAGAACTATTTAACCACTTCAGCCCTGGAAGATTTGGCTGCTGAATGACCGGGCCATTTTTTTTGCGATTCGGCACTGCGTCGCTTTAACTGACAATTGCGCGGTCGTGCGACGTTGTACCTAAGAAAATTGATGTCCTTTTTTTTCCCACAAATAGAGCTTTCATTTGGTGGTATTTGATGATCTCTGCAGTTTTTATTTTTTGCGCTATAAACATAAAAAAGAGCGTCAATTTTGAAAAAAAAAACGCATTATTTTTTACTTTTTGCTATAAAAAAAATATCCCCCCAAAAAATATAAAAAAACATTTTTTTTCTCAATTTAGGCCGATATGTATTCTTCTACATATTTTTGGTAAAAAAAATTTCAATAAGCGTATATTGATTGGTTTGCGCAAAAGTTATAGCGTCTACAAAATAGGGGATAGATTTATAGCATTTTTATTATTTTATTTTTTTAAATAGTGATGGCGGCGATCTGCGATTTTTATGGCGACATTATGGCGGACACGTCAGACAATTTTGACACATTTTTTGGGACCATTGGCATGCTATAAAAATGCATTGATTACTGTAAAAAATGTCACTGGCAGTGAAGGGGTTAACACTAGGGGACGATCAAGGGGTTAAGTGTGTTCCCTAGTGTGTGTTCTAACTGAAGGGGGGATGGGACTAGCTAGGGCAAGAAATAGACCGTTGTTCATATTTGTATGAACACACGGTCAGTCTCTTCTCCCCTCAGAGAACCGGGATCTCTGTGTTTACACGAATGATCGCAGGAGCCCGGCGGTTGCAATGACACTCGCATCGGCTCTGGGGGCAAGTAGCGCACGCACGCGCGCCCCTAGTGGCCAAAAAAGGAAGGGAAGTAACATAACGGCGATTCGCGCAGCCGACCCATGTTGCCGTAGTACAACTGCGGCGGCTGGTCGGCAAGCGGTTAACCGCTTCCCGACCGTATACAGTACATATATGGTGTTAAGGCGGCTCTCCTGTATGTAATTTTGCACTTCCCGGTCTGGGGCGCACACGCGCGCCATCAGCGACCCACTGTGATTAGACACAGCGGGAGCCAATCAACCGGTTCGGTGGACCTGATGTCCGCACAGACCCGACGATCGTTCCCAAGAGAAGAAGAATGGCGGTCTGTCTATGTATACAAAGGCAGATCACCCTTCTATCAGTAGGTAAGGTAGTGATCCTATGTTTCTGCGAAGAAGAAACACGGATCTCTGCCTTCCCATAGTACAAGCACCTCCCCCGCAGTTAGCAAGCATTCCCTAGGAACACATTTAACCCTTTGATCGCCCCTGAGGTTAACCCCTTCCTTGCCAGTGCCATTAGTACAGTGACAGTGCATATTTTTAGCACTGATCACTGTATTAGTCTCACTTAGTGTCTGATTTGTCTGATGTGTCTGATTTGTCCGATGTGTCTGATTTGTCCACCGTAATGCTGCAGTCCTGCTATAGGTCGCTGATCGCCGCCATTACTAATAAAAAATAAATATTCCATAAATATATCCCATAGTTTGTAGACGCTATAACTTGCGCAAAGCAATCAATATACGCTTATTGGGATTTTTGTTACCAAAAATATGTAGCAGAATACATATACATAGGTGCCTGATCACAAGCAGAATCAAGGTCAAAGGCAAACAGAGGTTGTGGACAACAAGATACAAAATCGATAGGCAAAATCTTGGTTAAGAGTCCTGGCAGCAGACATACAGTGAGGGAAAAAAGTATTTGATCCCCTGCTGATTTTGTACGTTTGCCCACTGACAAAGAAATGATCAGTCTATAATTTTAGTGGTTGGTTCATTTTAACAGTGAGAGACAGAATAAGAACAAAAATATCCAGAAAAACGCACTTCCAAAAAGTTATAAATTTATTTGCATTATTTGAAATAAGTATTTGACCCCTTCGCAGAACATGACTTAGTATTTGGTGGCAAAACCCTTGTTGGCAATCACAGAGATCAGACGTTTATTGTAATTGGCTGCCAGGTTTGCACATCTCAGGAGGAATTTTGTCGCACTCCTCTTTGCAGATCCTCTCCAAGTCATTAAGGTTTTGAGACTGACGTTTGGTAACTCGAACCTTCAGCTCCCTCCACATATTTTCTATAGGATTAAGGTCTGGAGACTGGCTAGGCCACTCCAGGACCTTAATGTGCTTCTTGAGCCACTCCTTTGTTGCCTTGGTTGTGTGTTTTGGGTCATTGTCATGCTGGAATACCCATCCACGACCCATTTTCAATGCCCTGGCTGAAGGAAGGAGGTTCTTACCTGAGATTTGACGGTACATGACCCCATCCATCATCCCTTTGATGCAGTGAAGTTGTCATGTCCCCTTGGCAGAAGAATACCCCCAAAGCATACTGTTTCCACCTCCATGTTTGATGGTGGGGATGGTGTTCTTGGGGTCATAAGCAGCATTCCTCCTCCAAACAAGGCTTGTTGAGTTGATGCCAAAGACCTCGATTTTGTTCTCATCTGACCACAACACTTTCACCCAGTTCTCCTCTGAATCATTCAGATGCTCATTAGCAAACTTCCGACGGGCCTGTACATGTGCTTTCTTGAGCAGGGGGACCTTGCAGGCGCTGCAGGATTTCAGTCCTTCACAGTGTAGTGTGTTACCAATTGTTTTCTTGGTGACTATGGTTCCAGCTGCCTTGAGATCATTGACAAGATTCTCCCGTGTAGTTCTGGGCTGATTCCTCACCATTCTCATGATCATTGAAACTCCATGAGGTGAGATCTTGCATGGAGCCCCAGACTGAGGGAGATTGACAGTTATTTTGTGTTTCTTCCAATTGCGAATAATCGCACCAACTGTTGTCACCCTCTCACCAAGCTGCTTGCCGATGGTCTTGTAGCCCTGTGTATCATAGCCTTGTGCAGGTCTATAATCTTGTCCCTGACATCCTTGATCAGCTCTTTGGTCTTGGCCATGGTGGAGAGATTGGAATCTGATTGATTACTTCTGTGGATAAGTGTCTTTTATACAAGTAACAAGCTGAGATTAGGAGCACCCCCTTTAGGGGAGTGCTCCTAATCTCAGCTCATTACCTGTATAGAAGACACCTGGGAGCCAGAAATCTTGCTGAGTGATGGGGGATCGAATACTTATTCCCCTCATTAAAATGCAAATCAACTTTTAACTTTTTTGAAATGCGTTTTTCTGGATATTTTTGTTGTTATTCTGTCACCCACTGTTAAAATAAACCTATCATTAAAATTATAGACTGATCATTTCTTTGTCAGTGGGCAAATGTACAAAATCAGCAGGGGATCAAATACTTTTTTCCCTCACTGTATACAGGCAGGGGTAGTCCAGATGCAGGAGACAAAACGATTGACCGCTACCTGGAGGGTTAGTCCAGAGGCAGGTCAGAGGAAAGCTGGATCAATAACGGTCAAGCAGATTCAAGATCAAGGATAACAGAAGTGCAAGCTGAAAGACCATTCAGCAATGATCCCATGCAGAGCCCAGGTTTAAATGGGCCACTAGATGCCAGTATCTGTGGTGGACGTGCCTGTAAGTCCAACTGCATGCTGTTGTGTGCATGTTTAGTTGAGCTCCCATTCCCGATAACATGTACATGTTTATGCACATGAACATAAGCAAGGACAATTCCAGATATTTGACCTTCACTGCAGCAGCACAACTTGAACCAGAACTCGGCCAATAAGAGAGCAGCAGCGCCCTGATAAGTCATCTTTTTGTTCACTCGGCTCCATCCTCCTATCAGCATATCACATTTCACATATGCACGTTCAGCAGACATTGGTTGTCTCCTAGCCCTGATCTTACTACTGCCAGTCTGCTGTGCAGGGGGATTATAAATATGGATAGGCAGCACAGTGGCTAAGTGGTTAGCACTTCCATCCATGGCACTACCTGCGTAGAGTTTGCATGTTCTCCCTGTGACTGTGTGGGTTTCCTCTGGGTACTCCAGTTTCCTCCCCTACTCCAAAGACATGCTTGTAGGTTAATGGGCCCTAGTATCTGTATGTGAGTTCGGGACCTTGGATTGTAAGCTCCTTGAGGGCAGGGACTGATGTAAATGTACGTTATATATGTAAAGCAGTGCATAAACTAGTGGTGCTATACAGGTACCTTTAATAAATAAATCAGCCTTATAGCCCCTGATGCAACCGGTCTGGACTGCCGAAACCGGTCAGGCTTTATCCTTTGGAACCCAACCCACCCTCCTCCTAGTGAAATGACTGGAAATGTTCAGTACGCTTATGGAGACATTGACTTATGGAGACATTGACTTATGGAGACATTGCCTTGTGGAGACATTGCCTTGTGGAGACATTTTCCTGCATTAAATGTATCTATACCATACAGTATGTGGCTCTTATACTACAAGTTTGCAACACTACAGTTGTATTAGTTCTATACTGATATGAGGGAGGTTGACATGAAACCGCTACTCAAATTATATGTCTTATGCGAGAGATAGGGCTACCACCAATGTGTTTTAGCGGTTTGGATTTTCATCCTCTTCATGGACTTTCATGACACCTAGTTTTGTGGCACACTTGGCATTACCAGTTGGGTGCTGTTACTTGAGTCATTGACGCATTGGAGGAATCCAAATACAATTATATTGAGCCAATTGCAAGTGGATGAAGCTCTGCATGTTATCCAACTTGGTATCCTTTCTTCAGTTCATAGTCACATAGAGGTTCGTTTCTTACCAAGTAAGGAGAACCTTTACACTACATGGCAGTTTGGTGTGTTTCATACATACAAGGTCAAGTCTGGATTCTATTCTTGTCCATTCATACAATATGGTCATACTTATCACTTGAAACAGAAAACATAAAGATTGATACTGTGGAGATACATACTGTATGAATGGTCATCATTTACAAGGTCATTAGGAGATGGAGACATAAACAGGGGGTTGGGATTTGGGTGTTTTTTTTTTTTTAATTATTATACAGTAAAACCTTGGTTTGAGAGTGTTTTGCAAGACATGCAACATTTTAAAATACACTTTGAATCAATATACAAGCGATATCTTGATATACAAGTAGCGTCATGTCACAACTGAGTATAAAAGAGAAGGGAGGCGCCTCTAAGTGTAGCAATATGGTTACATTTAATGAAGGTACAACATTTAGCAACATATTGATAGACTTAGAGGCGCCTCTCTTCTCTTTTATACTCTGGAGCTCCTGCTGGATTTTGCTTCTAATCCCCTTGTGGAGGCTTCCCATTGGGGATGGACAATTTATAGTTACACAACCTATTGCATTGCTATAATCTTTTTACATGGACTATAAACTGAAGGACTTCTGAATAAATTGTTGTGGAACGAATCATTTGAGTTTCCATTATTTCTTATGGGGAAATTTGCTTTGACATACAAGTGCTTTGGATTACAAGCATGTTTCTGGAACGCATTATGCTCGCAATCCAAGCTTTTACTGTAGTGTGGTATTTGCCAAATTTTTGAGGATTGTTTGTGTGTATATATATATTTTTCAATAAAATTCTTGTTTAGTACTGCACAAGTGGAATAGCTGGATTGTCTGAGCAAAATGGATTTTTAATATACATATTGTATAATTATTAGTTACTGTACACCTGTTCAATAGCTTGGTAACACAAATTGCTAATCAGCCAATCCCATGGCAGCAGCTCAATGCATTTAGCCATCTAGACGTGGTGAAGACTTTGAACATGGCATGCTTGTTGGTGCCAGACGGGCTGATCAAAAACTGCTGAGCTATTGGGATTTTCATGCACAACCATCTCTCGGGTTTACAGAGAATGGTCCAAAAAAAGAGAAAATATCCAGTGAGCGGCAGTTGTGTGGAGGAATATGCCTTGTTGATGTCAGAGGTCGGAGGAGAATGGGCAGACTGGTTTGATATTTAGTAAGAGGCATGGCAAGTTTTTTTAAGTTGTTTTTTGTTGTCCCTTTTTTAGGGAAAATTAAGAAATTAAGAAATATTATTTTTTTTCACAATTATTTTTGTTATTGTTTACATATTATCACCAGTGCAGTACAGTGTTATCATATAACTGGTGTGGCAGTGATCAGGGACACTGACTGGTGACAGTACGTAAAAAAAATTTAATTTTTTTCTTTCATTTTTTTTCTACATAATGTGGCCAGAACAATACAGTGTTACAATAGTAACTCTGTACTACTCTAGGGAGGTGATTGGGATTTTTTTTTTTTTTTACACACTATGATTGTGTATAACAGTGAATATCACTGTTATATACAACCATTTTTACTAATTGAATAGATTCATTCAGTGTGTATTGTTGTGATTATCTGTGATTGGCCAAGGCTAATCACATGGTACAGATGGGCTGTGACTGGTCCTGTCTATACCATGTGATCACTGTGACCAATCAGTACACAATAACTGGCAATAATCAAAGCCAGTCATTCTATACAATCGTCATGTGATCTGCTGTGATTGGTCACAGTGATTACATGGTACCGGCAGCGGGCCGCTACACTGATCTGTCATCTGCTGTGTCCGGTGAGGCGCGATCCTGGGATGACGTCAAATGACATCCTCCCAGAATAACAGGCCTGGGCAGGAAGGGGTTAAGTATGAAAAATGACAACAAATACATGCAAATGTGTATAAAATTACAGGTAAAATGTTGTTACAAAACTCAATGATAAATGATTCATCCTAATGACTCATCCATTAAAGTGGATGAACACCACAAACTGAAAATGTTATTTAAATTATTTGTAATATTCAAAGCAAACTCACCCATCCAACCATGTCTCCATGTTTTATTTTGCTGAGAAATGACTTTGAAAAACACCCCTCTAGTATCTCTAGCAGTGGCCACCCTGAGTAAGGGCCGATGTCTGAGGTTCAATCAGACAAAATGAGCCTCAGCATCTGCTGTGTCTCTTAAGATAGCAGTGCTTTGGGAATCCTTTGTCATCAAATAAAGTCTCTTTGGAAAACACATATTATATATGATAGATAGATAGATAGATAGATAGATAGATAGATAGATAGATAGATAGATAGATAGATAGATAGATAGATAGATAGATAGATAGATAGATAGATAGATAGATACCTTTTTTTTTTTTTTACTTTTTTTTTTAAAGTAACTAAAATTAAATTGATACAGAACCATTATAGTCATGTGTGATATTTCAAATGACCAAAAAGGAATTAAAAAACTAAAATTTTTACTCTAAACATGATAAATAAAAGTATTTACAAATATAGAATGCATTCTCTTTAACTTGAGTGTTATGCACTGAATAATGTACAAACAATTTATAATTTATTGTATGTTTTTATTGTGTTTTTAGTTGTTTATTACCTCTCATATAAATGAAGATTAAAAATAGACTTATGCCGCGTACACACGAGCGGACTTTCTATCCTACTTGGTCCGGCACACTTTCCGACGGACTTTGTCCGCCAGGTGCGCCGGACTTTAAAACGAACGGACTTGCCCACACACGCCGGGATTTTCCGGCGGGCTAAGTCCGCCCGTCTTTCCGACGGACTTTCGCCGGAGTTCCGGCGGACTTTCAGAATGAACGGACTTGCCCACACACGGACAAGTCCGTTCATTTTGAACGTGACTCAGGTGCGACGGGACTAGAGAAGGATGTCAATCTTGCCGCTTTTATCGGCGAGATTGACACCTTGCTAGCCCCGTCGCGGGGCATACCAGGCCCTTAGGTCTGGTATGGATTATAAAGGGGAACCCCGCTACGCCGAAAAAACGGCGTGGGGTCCCCCTAAAATCCATACCAGACCCCGATCCGAGCACGCAGCCTGGCCGGTCAGGAAAGGGGGTGGGGACGAGCGAGCGCCCCCCCCCCTCCTGAACCGTACCAGGCCGCATGCCCTCAACATGGGGGGTGGGTGCTTTGGGGGAGGGGGGCGCCCTGCGCCCCCCCCCCCAAAGCACCTTGTCCCCATGTTGATGAGGACAAGGGCCTCTTCCCGACAACCCTGGCCGTTGGTTGTCGGGGTCTGCGGGCGGGGGCTTATCGGAATCTGGGAGCCCCCTTTAATAAGGGGGCCCCCAGATCCCGGCCCCCCACCCTATGTAAATGAGTATGGGGTACATGGTACCCCTACCCATTTACCTAGGAAAAAAGTGTAAGTAATAAAACACACTACACAGGTTTTTAAAATATTTTATTAAACAGCTCCGGGGGGGGGATCTTCCTCCGGCTTCGGGGGTCTTCTTCCGGCTTCGGGGGTCCCTCCGCTTCATCTTCTCCCGGCGTCCGGTTGGTTCTTCTCCGCTCTCCGGCCTCTTCTCCCGGTGTCGCAGGTCTTCGGCCGGCCCCTCCGCTCTCTTCATGTAGCTCTATTGCGAGCGGAGGTCCGGACTTCTGGGCTTCTTGGCTTCTTGGCTTCTCTTCTCTTCTCTTCCCCCAGATGTTGACACGACGCTCTCTCCGGCTGGACTGGTCTCTGAGGGCTGCGTTGTGACTTATATAGGCGGAGACCCCGCCCCCATATGATGTCACAGTCCTTGGGCATGCTGGGACTGTGACGTTTTAGGGGGCGTGGTCGACCACGCCCCCTAAAACGTCACAGTCCCAGCATGCCCAAGGACTGTGACATCATATGGGGGCGGGGTCTCCGCCTATATAAGTCACAACGCAGCCCTCAGAGACCAGTCCAGCCGGAGAGAGCGTCGTGTCAACATCTGGGGGAAGAGAAGAGAAGAGAAGCCAAGAAGCCAAGAAGCCCAGAAGTCCGGACCTCCGCTCGCAATAGAGCTACATGAAGAGAGCGGAGGGGCCGGCCGAAGACCTGCGACACCGGGAGAAGAGGCCGGAGAGCGGAGAAGAACCAACCGGACGCCGGGAGAAGATGAAGCGGAGGGACCCCCGAAGCCGGAAGAAGACCCCCGAAGCCGGAGGAAGATCCCCCCCCCCGGAGCTGTTTAATAAAATATTTTAAAAACCTGTGTAGTGTGTTTTATTACTTACACTTTTTTCCTAGGTAAATGGGTAGGGGTACCATGTACCCCATACTCATTTACATAGGGTGGGGGGCCGGGATCTGGGGGCCCCCTTATTAAAGGGGGCTCCCAGATTCCGATAAGCCCCCGCCCGCAGACCCCGACAACCAACGGCCAGGGTTGTCGGGAAGAGGCCCTTGTCCTCATCAACATGGGGACAAGGTGCTTTGGGGGGGGGGCGCAGGGCGCCCCCCTCCCCCAAAGCACCCACCCCCCATGTTGAGGGCATGCGGCCTGGTACGGTTCAGGAGGGGGGGGGGGGGCGCTCGCTCGTCCCCACCCCCTTTCCTGACCGGCCAGGCTGCGTGCTCGGATCGGGGTCTGGTATGGATTTTAGGGGGACCCCACGCCGTTTTTTCGGCGTAGCGGGGTTCCCCTTTATAATCCATACCAGACCTAAGGGCCTGGTATGCCCCGCGCTCGCCGCAATAGGAAGATTTGTTTTTCCTATTGCAGCGAGCGCGAGATGCAATACCATCCCCTCGTGTCGTATTTGGTCCGTCGGACCAGCCTACACACGAGCGGGCTTTCCGTCGGACCAGCACACACACGAGCGGACTTTCCGCCCGAAACTGAGTCCGACGGAAAGATTTCAAACATGTTTAAAATCTAGGTCCGGCGGGCTTTTGGGAAGAAGTCCGCCGGAAAAGTCCGCCGCCGCCCACACACGGGCGGATTGTCCGGCACACTCTGGTCCGCCGGACCAAGTATGCCGGAAAGTCCGACCGTGTGTACGCGGCATTAGTTCTCAGAGAGTGATTGCTTTTCTACGGTCAAAGGTATCTTATCAGCGTGATAAAGTCAGAGTTCAATCACAAGTTTTTGAAAGTTGATTAATACCCGAGCAATGGGCTCAGTACTTGTAGTCTAATTATGCCTAGATGGTCTGTACTGCAGAATGTTTATTTCTGGAGAAAACATTTTTATTTATAGTTTTTCAACTACAGTTTGACTAGAGAGGACCATTTTATAGCAGTGTTTAAAATAAAGGAGAAAATTAATATTAAAGTGGTTAACAGGGATCATATTTTAGAATGACCAGGTCAAAGACTTGACCTAAGTCCTATTAAAAAGCTACGGCTTGGTATAAACACTAGGAGATTGGAGATGTTTGTTTTTGGTGTACAGTGACGCCCCACCCTAAAGTCCCACTAACATGAGCCTTCCCCACCCCTGCCCCCAACCCAGCCCCCACCCCAGCCTATAAGTAAATTTGCAGGAACTTTAACCCCCTGTGGTATTATTTTTATATATACCGCCACCAGGTCCACCCTCCAGCCACTGTGGGTCCCTGCTCCTAAAGCCTCATGGGTTATAAAATGGGAATATCCTTGGAGGTTGCAGGAGAAGAGACATGCCATTGTCACCTAGTTGAGAATGGATCCGGATGGGGGGGGGGGGGGTTAAAAAGGTTAATTTTTTTATTTGATGGAGATCGGAAAGGGGCAAATGGACAAAAGTTATTTTTTTATGATTCCACTTTATTTTCATTTAACCTATCTACTTCTTCAGGTCTATGCATATCTCCCAACTTTCTAAGATGGGAATGAGGGACACCTGTTAGCAAAAACATGTAGGCATGGGACACCCCCCCCCCCCCCCGCCATGCACCCTTAAAGGAAAATTACATAAAAAAAAGATTGGTTAAACCCACAAGTGATTTTTTTTAGCACTATTATTAATTTATATTGGCTTTTGATATTTACATGGGAAGCTCTACTTCGTAAGCCTATCTTGAAGTTAACGAATCAAGAACGTATTTTGGCAACACACATTTTTATGGCTACTAAACAAACCATTACTAAGGAGTGGAAAACACCTCTCCTTTCTTTTGAGAAGGTGAAACGACAGGTGCATGGCACCTTGACAAACAAGAAGCTTACGGCAATACTCGCGGGCACTAGGGACAGGTTTCTAAAGACTTGGCAACCCTGGTTGGACCAGCCTCCAGCGATGAGCCCGCCTTCCAGCTTTCTGGTCCTTTAAGAAATTCTGTGCAGCCTACCAGTGATAGCCTTGGATTCACTGGGGCGGAGCTCACCTTTTTCTTACTTTCTTCTTTGTGACTTTTCTTTCTTTGGTTTCCTTCTCTTATGCTGCGTACACACGAGCGGACTTTACGGCAGACTTTGCCCGGCAGACGGGATTTCGTCGGACAATTCGATCATGTGTGGGCTCCAGCGGACTTTGTTTTCTCAAAAGTTGGACGGACTTAGATTTGAAACATGTTTTAAATCTTTCCGTCGAACTCGAGTCCGGTCGAAAAGTCAGCTCGTCTGTATGCTAGTTCGACGGACAAAAAGCCACGCTAGGGCAGCTATTGGCTACTGGCTATGAACTTCCTTGTTTTAGTCCGGTCGTACGTCATCACGTACGAATTCGACGGACTTTGGTGGATTGTGTGTAGGCAAGTCCGTTCATTCAGAAAGTCCGTCATAAAGTCCGTCGAAAAGTCCGCCGGACAAAGTCTGCCGTAAAGTCCGCTCGTGTGTACGCGGCATTACTCTCCTCTTTTTCTTTTTTTTTTCTATTTTCTTTTTCCTTTTTTCTCTTTCTCTCTTCTTATTTTATCGACCGCCAGATGCCAGTATGCTAAACCTGTTAACTGCTCTCTGGCCACACTTTTGGGGTAATTTTTTTTTTTCTTTTGATGGTAAAGCTTATCGGTCTTTGGGTGGGGGTACAGCCCTCTTGTACATCAAGAGGCTTACAAGGTAGTTTTTTTTTTTGTTTTTTTTTAGTACTTTTTTTTTTTTTGAATCTTTATAAACGAACATAGGTCAATCTCAGGTACTGCATGTTTGTTTTTACATGATTTCTGAAAAACTGTTTGCTCGGCGTATTCTCTAGGCTTTAACCATTGAGAGATGCATGGTTCGCTATCACCCTAATAGACCGTAATAGTACCGAGGAACCCTTACTTGGTTACTTTTCATCTTTTTTTGTGGTTACTTATACCATGTACAAGGCCTATTAGTTTGTGGTATATATGTTGTCATTCTCAAACCACTCTCAGTCACTGGCCTTGGTGACTGTTCACTGTTTTGTGAGTTTGCCTTTATTCAATAAAAATATTGTGAAAGAAAGGTTTAGTCCTGTAAAATCATTTTTGATAGATAATTTGTGCATTTTATATACAGCTATATAGATAAGACCAAAATGAGGGACAAATGAGGAAGAAAGATGGACAGAGGGACTTTGTAACAAATCAGGGACAGTCCCTCGAAATCAGGACAGTTGGGAGCTATGGTTATTAAAGAAAGACATCCAAGAATATACATGAACTGAAGCAATTTTGTATACCGTGATGGGTACGAACACATCCTTACCCTTGGCACAGGTGAGATTTGCAACTACGGAAAGTGCTTGGAAGAGGTTATTATAAATAGAAAGGTTTCAGCCTCACATGCTGTTTCCATCAATGACCTTGGTTACCCCATCTATTAAGTAGAGACATTATTAGATGTAAAACATTTTCAGGGTTTCTAGTTTAATTTTATCTTTTTTGAAGATCAGATCACATTGAAATCCCAGCTCGGGGCACAGCTGTTTTATCATTTTTTAAAATCTTATATTACTTTTAATCTTATATTGCTCCTCCTATTTTGTTATTACTTCAGGAGCTCTCAAAACTGCTGAGAGCTCCTGCTATGTACAATGGGGTGCCACACTTCCGGCGGCCCGCTGCATTGGAACAATGTCTAAAATAAGAGTAGTAATGCAAGAAATAAAGTTTAAAATGTTTATTAAAGGTATCTGTGCCTGTAATTGGGCTCTTACCCCAGCAACCCTTTAACTCAGCTATTAAGACTGGAAGGGCTGCCTAATCATGTGACCACTGTGATTGGCTGTCACAGCAGTGACTTGATCGGGAGCTGGTCCCACCGTTTCCTGATCGTTAGTCTTTGACAGCTCGGTGTGCTCACTTACAACACAGAAACCTGCGCTGGCCGGAGATGCATATAGAGTATGTACAGCATGTGGCTGTTAAAGCCCACTCTCTTTGCTGCTGTGCATATGCTTTACGTGGGTGGCAAGAGGCTAATGGAGAAATATGGCCAAAGCTATTTTGGTCATACCTCTATAGATCACATGAGTGCAGTTCGTGCTGCACTTCTGTGATCCATTGTCGGCTGATGTCACAGAGCCGGGCCAGGTTCTGAAAAGATCCCAACCATATGGCCGGTATCCGCCCAGAACACCGGACCGGCACATAGCTCAGCATCTCAGCAGTCTGCTGAGAGCCTTAGCCGACCCTTTGCACCCCCTCCACAGCCCAGATCTCCAATAAAAACTGGAGGGGAAGAGCAGAGAGCCGGAGAGTGACCGTCATGGCTCTCGGCTCAGAGCTGAGGGGGAGAACTGAGCGATCAGAGGTGTTTGATCGCTCAGTTCTCACTGCAGAGCTAGCAGGGGACAGATGCTGTATCCACCTAGGTGAGTATAAATGTTATTTTGTTTTCAAAGTCCAAACTTTTCTTTTAAGGAGCGCTTTATATAGGAATCCAGAAGATGGCTTGAAGTATATCTAAAGGCTTTTTTTTTTTTTCATACTTCATGTAGTAGTCAGGATTTATAACCTTAGAATGTTATTGCTCCCCGCATTCAAACTGTAAGTCAGCATGCACATTTACATGCTGTACAGGATGCCAAGGTTGGGTCCTGGACGGGTGCTATGTAGCACCAGCATTCGGGTTGTGGTCCCTTTAAGGGAGTCGGTGATAGTGTTTAGGGGGTCACCCAGAATGGGTGAGGAATTCTTGGCTGTAGAATTAATCCAGAGAGGACTGGCTCGCAGTCCTTTCTGTCTTAATAGAGACTTATTTGGGGCCCGGAATTTCGGAGGCTCTAAAGTGATATTCGGGTGGGAAAGAGCCTCCACCCCTGACCACAGGGATTCAGCACACAGGGGGTTAAAGGCCTCCAGGAAACAGCTCATAAAAGACAGGAAGTAGTAAAGAGGTGGTGGTGAGGAGTAAGGATGAGCTCCGGCGTGTTGGCGCACCCCACGTGCAGAGCCTGCCAGGAAGTCGGCACTGCACTGCGCTAATCACATACAGTTAGACATTGTCCCGATGTGCGTCTGCAGAGATCGGGAAATGTCTCACTGCCTGTGATTAGCGCAGTGCAGTGCCGACTTCCTGGTGGGCTCTGCACGTGGTGGGCTGTGCGAACACGTCGGAGCTCATCCTTAGTGAGGAGGTGTAGGTGATTGCACCTGTTGGGAAGAGCTGTGTACCTGTTTGGAAGCTGTTAAAGATTCAATAAGGACTCTTAAAACTCTGGGGTGAAGACCCGGCCACAAACTGTATGTTCTTTGTGCTGAAGATAAGCTGACTTTATTTTATGCTGAAGATAAGCAGACTTTATTTTATATTTTTGTGCTGTGTGCTGAATGAAGCTTTATTTTTGACTTGCTTACAAATAAAAGCCTTTTTGTTTAAAGTTTAAACGGTTTATGCCTTTGGTCCCGTGGAGCTATTATCCCCCAAACTCTACAACTGGTGTCTTGGATGCTGGCAAAGTGCATTCGCAGCCACAAAAAACGTTTAAAACTGAAAACTGACATTTAAAGAGACAGTGTAATCATGGCATGTCTTGAGTGAAAATAACAAAAAAAGTGTAGCGCTAGAGAAGGTCCCAAAAATACAGTCTATGGCTTGGCAATTCAATGATCATAAATTGGCAAAGACCATCATTATAAGTAAAAAGTCCTCTGGAGCAAATCTACATATGAGGAATAATCATCCGTCACACACGGTCCATACACCACCCAATAGAAGTGAAGAGGCTTACCAGAATTGGTGGACCCAACAAGGCATACGCCAGGTGGAGTCAATCAAGCTTAGGTGGTGCTGGGTTGAAGTGGGCCCAGATGGGCAGAGTTGGTGGAATGGCTACCACATAGCTGTGTTCTTCAAGCGTGATCGGGTCAGAAGATGTGAAAATCCAGCGCCCATGGAACGTATCTCTCGGATCCGAGTATGAACCAGCAATATCAGTAACCGAATGAAGAAAAGGAATGGCCAAATAGTGTAAATCCGTTTTAATGGAAAGTATAATAAAAAAGTATACACTCACATAAAATGATAAGTAAAAACAGCGCTGTGAAGAAAGTGTCGACAGTGGGGTCCTACCCGACGCGTTTCGTCTGCATAGACGTCTATGCAGACGAAACGCGTCGGTTAGGACCCCACTGTCGCCACTTTCTTCACAGCGCTGTTTTTACTTATCATTTTATGTGAGTGTATACTTTTTTATTATACTTTCCATTTAAAAGGATTTACACTATTTGGCCATTCCTTTTCCTCATTCGGTTACTGATATTGCTGGTTCATACGCGGATCCGAGAGATACGTTCCATGGGCGCTGGATTTTCACATCTTCTGACCCGATCACGCTTGAAGAACACAGCTATGTGGTAGCCATTCCACCAACTCTGCCCGTCTGGGCCCACTTCAACCCAGCACCACCTAAGCTTGATTGACTCCACCTGGCGTATGCCTTGTTGGGTCCACCAATTCTGGTAAGCCTCTTCACTTCTATTGGGTGGTGTATGGACCGTGTGTGACGGATGATTATTCCTCATATGTAGATTTGCTCCAGAGGACTTTTTACTTATAATGATGGTCTTTGCCAATTTATGATCATTGAATTGCCAAGCCATAGACTGTATTTTTGGGACCTTCTCTAGCGCTACACTTTTTTTGTTATTTTGACTACATTTACACTTGCTGGTTGTGTTAGCTGCTGTGTCCTTCTCCCTTTGTGTGGGAGCGCAGAATTATTGTGTTTTTATTCTATGTCTTGAGTGAAGTCAGCACAGACGCTGCAAGCAGCAGGCAAAGACATGGAGGAGGTCATCAAGGCTTTGGCACAAGCCACCGTGACGCAGCAGCAAGCTTCAGCAGAGGCAAACCGTCGCCATGAGGAAGCGATGGCTCAGCAGCAGCGGGCCCTGGCACAGGATGTAGCTGCACAGCAGGAAAGCACACGGTTGCTAGCCGCCCAGTTTACTGCCCAGCAGGAGTCCACTCAAGCACAGGTGGCTGCTTTGCAGGAGGCAGTACAGCAGCTGGCTGAGGGACGAGAACAAGCGGTCATCACCGCTGGCAACCAAGTGTCCGTGAGGGCCAGCCATTTCTTACAAAAACTGACACCCAGCGATGACGTAGAAACATTTCTCACTACCTTTGAGAGGATATCGGAGAGGGAGGGGTGGCCCCGTGACCAATGGGCTGGCATTATCTCCCCTTTCCTCACTGGTGATTCGCAAAAAGCCTATGGATTGCGGGACGGATAAGCTCCTTCTATGTGAAAAGGGTGTGTGCCACTCATCTTGATCTGGCTGCAGGACGGTTTGAGTGTGAAGTGTGCATGAACCACCTTCCTGCCAGAGCTCTACTGGACTCCGGTAGCATGGTAACACTTGTACATGCCAGGGTGATTGGGAGCCTTGGCCCAGTAAGTAAGACTGTACTCGTAGTGTGTATCCATGGGGACATCAGGGAGTATCCCCTGGTCCTGGTGACTGTTTCTTATGGCCAAACCTCAGTGACACAAGAGGTTGGGGTGGTAAGAAGTTTAATACATGACATCATAGTGGTGCGGGACTGCCCACTATTTCTCGAACTGTGGAACCAGGTACAGATGGGGCTGCCAGGAGAACTTGGGACACTGGGCCTGGAAGGGACAGAGTCTGAGGGGTCTGGGCCTGAAACCCCCACAACACACTCCTCTAATATGGAGATACCTGTCACTGATAATGAAATTGCAGAGAATGTTAATTTGGATGATAATGTTCCTGTTTCAGGTCTCAAAACCAAGTTGACCTCGGAGGGGGGGGGGGGGTTCCCATTACAAAAAACTTCCTCTAAGGCCATTTCCCGGGAATTATTTCAAATGTTTTCACGAACTGGGTTCCCCAAAGAGATACTGATGGACAGGGCACCCCTTTTATGTCAAAGGTGATGGCGGACTTGTGCAAACTATTTCAGATTAAGCAGTTGCGGACGTCTGTCTATCACCCACAGACCGATGGCCTAGTTGAGAGGTTTAATAAAACTCTAAAGTCCATGTTAAAAAGAGTGGTCCAGAAAGATGGGAAGGACTGGGATATGTTACTCGCTGCCCTCTTATTTGCCATTCGAGAGGTTCCACAAGCGTCCATGGGCTTCTCACCGTTTGAGCTAGTGTATGGACGAAGGCCCTGGGGGTTGCTCGATCTAGGAAACGTGGGAAAGTGAGTCCTCACCGCACAAAACCGTGGTAGAGCATATCTCTCAAATGCGAGAGAGGGTGGCTAAGGTGATGCTGCTGGTGAGGGAGCACATGCAGAAGGCTCAGGATGCCCAAAGAAGGGTGTATAACCGGTCAGCTTAAATTAGACAGTTTCAAGAAGGAGACCGGGTGGCTGTCCTAATACCCACGGTGGAGAGCAAGTTCTTGGCTAAGTGGCAAGGTCCGTTTGAGGCATTAGAAAAAGTGGGTGAGGTGAACTATAAGGTACACCAGTCAGGAAAAAGAAAACAATACCAGATCTATCATGTAAATTTGTCGAAACCCTGGATAGACAGAGAACAGGTATCCGCTGTGGTAGCATTACAGTCAGGGGACCATGCAGGGATCGACCTGGTGCAGGTTGCTGCTACCCTAACTATGCCCCAAGCCCAGTAAGCAAAAGAGTTTCTGCAAAGAAATAGGGACATGTTTTCAGGGTTGCCTGGTCTCACCAACGTAATCGAGCATGACATTGTAACCGAGCCCAATGTAAAAATCCGGTTAAAGCCTTACCGTATCCCAGAAGCTTATAGAGTGGCAGTGTCTGAAGAGGTTAATAGAATGCTCGAGCTTAAAGTCATTGAAGAGTCACAGAGCGAGTGGTCGAGTCCAATCGTGTTGGTACCCAAACCCAACGGCACTCTCCACTTCTGCAATGACTTTAGAAAACTTAATGAAGTCTCCAAGTTTGATGCATATCCCATGCCACGGGTAGATGAGCTAATTGAGAGGTTGGGTCCTGCCAGGTATATCACCACGCTGGACCTCACAAAAGGGTACTGACCAAGGAAGCCAAGGAGAAAACAGCCTTCTCTACCCCGGAAGGCCACTTCAAATACAAAAGAATGCCATTTGGTCTACATTCTGCCCCCGCCACGTTCCAAAGGGCCATGGACAAAATTTGCATCCACATCAATGGTATGCTTCCGTCTACCTAGATGACATAGTCATTTTCAGGACTGATTGGGAGTCCCATCTTCCCTGGGTTCAGGTCGTAGACTCCTTGAGAAGAGCAGGGTTCACCATAAATCCGGAGAAATGTGCAAATGGGGTGGAGGAAGCCAAGTACCTAGGGTACATTGTGGGTAGAGGGCTAGTGAAGCCCCAAATGAGTAAGGTAGAAGCCATACAGGACTGGCCTCGTGCCCTAACCAAGAAGCAGGTCAAAGCATTTTTTGGCATAGTTAGCTACTACTGGAGGTTTGGCCCCAACTTTGCCACCATTGCTGCACCGTTGACTGACTTGACCAAAGGCAGAAAGTCAGTGATGATAAAGTGGAATGCCAAGGCCGAAAAAGCTTTTCAAAAGCTTAAGACAGCATTGTGCCAGGATCTGGTGCTCATAGCTCTGGATTTTGCTAAGGATTTTGTAGTACAGACAGATGCTTCAAGTGAAGGGTTAGGAGCAGTCCTGTCTCAAGAGATCAATGGGGAAGAGCACCCCATAGTTTTTCTGAGTAGGAAGCTGACGGCAGCGGAGAGAAACTACGCTGTGGTGGAGCGGGAGTGTCTTGCCATCAAGTGGGCTTTGGACTCTCTACAATATTTTCTCCTAGATAGGAGGTTTCGCTTGGTGTTAGACCATGCCCCATTGACCTGGATAAGACAGAACAAGCACACCAATGCCAGGGTACCAAGGTGGTTCCTTTCTCTCCAGGAGTTCAATTTCGTGGTAGAGCACAGACCCTGGAAACAACATTAGAATGCTGATGCACTCTCACCGAGTCCATTGTATGATGTTGAGTGGTGCCTCCAACACCTCTGCGTTGAGGCAGAGGGGGAGGATATGTACAGGACGCCAAGGTTGGGTCCTGGATGGGTGCTATATAGCACCAGTATTTGGGTTGTGGTCCCTTTAAGGGAGTCGTGATAGTGTTCAGGGGGTCACCCAGAATGGGTGAGGAATTCTCGGCAGTAGAATTAATCCAGAGAGGACTGGCTCGCAGTCCTCTCTGTCTTAATAGAGTTATTTGGGGCCCGGAATTTCGGAGGCTTTAAAGTGATATTCGGGTGGGAAAGAGCCTCCACCCCAAACCACAGGGATTCAGCACACAGGGGGTTAAAGGCCTCCAGCAAACAGCTCATAAAAGACAGGAAGTAGTGAAGAGGTGGTGGTGAGGAGGAGTAGGTGATTGCACCTGTTTGGAAGCTGCTAAAGATTCAACAAGGGCTCTTAAAACTCTGGGGTGAAGACCCGGCCACAAACTGTATGTACCTTTTTCTTTAATTAGAAAGCAGCCCGAAGAGAAGCCACTGCCGTCTGCTGCCCGGAGCACTGCCCGCGAGATGGGGTAAGTGCGGGGCCCCGACTGGGGGGGTGCCGCTTGTGACCCCCGGACTGATTGCCACAATTTAGTGACTTTTACAAGCAATTTTTCTTCACATTTTGTGAGTAGTTTTTAACTTTGTTTTTAGTATCAATAAATATACTTGGGATAATGCACTAAGCTGGAATGCCCTCTTTTCTCTATCTTTCTAGTGACTATTAGGACATCCCTTATCCTGGAGGGCAGCAAAACCTGAGACACCATCCCTTGAGTAATAGACCACCTGGACGTCACACTAATGTGCAAGAGTTTTTTTCTGCTGTTTTCAATGTTGTTGATGTGCTAGTATCATAGCTCCCAACTGTCCCTGATTTCGAGAGACTGTCCCTGATTTGGAGCAATATCCCTCTGTCCCTCATTCCTCCTCATTTGTCCCTCATTTTGGTCTAATCTTTAGAGTTGATAATAAAACGCACCTTTTATCTAACAAAACGTATTTTCCAGCCCTAAACCTTTCATCTGATTTCTAAATTGCTGCATCTGTAAATTCCAAAAGCCAATATATAGGAATAGTAGTGGTAAAAAAAAAGCTCTTGTGGGTTTAACCAATCTTGTTTTTTTTTTTTTACAATTCTCCTTAAGGGGGCGTGACAAGGGGTGTGTCCTATGCCTGAATGTCCCTCATTCCCATCTAAAAAAGTTGGGAGGTATGTAGTATGCACTGCATACTACCACATTATGTGAAACTCACCTTAAAATGAAGCCCTCCGGTGGTGTGTTGTCAAAACTGACAGGGCTTCCATCTTCACCCGGTCTTCTTTCTGGGTTCACTGGCTTTAGTCCTGTGAATGGGTGAGCCATGATGACGTCACTGTTTACAGCACAGGGCTGTGAAAGAGCGGCACGGTATGATGTATCAGAGCGCATGCACCAGTGACATCACCAGCGGCTTCACAAGTAAATATCTTCTAAATGGTGCGCATTTTGGAGATATTTACAGTACTTACAGGTAAACCTTATTATAGGCTCACATGTAGGGAAAACATAAACAAAAGGCCTTAGACCAGGCCTTTTCTGGAACTTTTTGTTTAAAAGTTTAAGGCTCGATTCACATCTATGCATGTTGCTTTTGAGCGTTTCTGCAGTGCTTTTTGCGGTGCTTGCTGCGTTTTTGAACATGCGTTTTTCCAGCGTTTTGCGTTTTGCTTTTTTTTTTTTTTTCAGTTTTTTTTTTATACTGTATACAGTGTAAAAAAAAAGAAAGAAAAAAAAACGCAAAACGCGGCAAAAACGCAGCAAAAACGTGGTACTTGCGTTTTTGGATGCGGGTCCATTGAATTCTATTACATGCAAATTGCTGCATTTTGCATGAAAGAAAGTCCCCGACCCTTTCCAAAAACGCAGAGGCACAAAAATGCATCGATGTGAACATGTTACATAGGAACCCATGTTAAAAAATTCCCATGCATTTCTGCAAAATGCAAAATGCATCAAAAAAGGCATTAGTGTGAATAGAGCCTAAATCTGCTTTTTTTTTTTCTAGAAAATTACTTAGAACCTTAAACATTTTATATATATTTTTAGCAGAGACCCTAGAGAATAAAATGACGCTCATTGCAATATTTTATGCCACATAGTGAAAAAAGGGGAACGTTGGAGCGGACTTTATAGGTACCAGAAAAGGAATACTAAATATTAATAGAAAAATAATTAATTTATTAAACATAGATATATATACATTGTAAAGCGCTGCTTTAATAATAATAATATCTATGTTTAATAAATTAATTATTTTTCTATTAATATTTAGTATTCCTTTTCTGGTACCTATAAAGTCCGCTCCAACGTTCCCCTTTTTTCATTAGCAATTTCATATGGATGTGGTACCCCCTTGGCCCTTTCTTTATCTATTTATGCCACATAATATTCGCATAGTGGTCTTTCAAACCCAATTTGTTTGGAAAAAGTACACTTTAATGAATTGTAATGCAAAAAAAAACACCATAGATAACTAATTTTTTGGTGAAATATAAAAGATGTTGTTGAGCCGAGTAAATAGATACCTAACATACTTTAAAAAACAACCCCACACCATAATCCCCCCTCCACCAAATGATTTGGACCAGTGCACACAACATGGTCCATAAAATCATGGATGAGCGAGTTTGGGGTGGAGGAACTTGATTGTCCTGCACCTCAACCCGATAGAACATCTTTGGGATGAATTAAAGCAGAGACTGCGAATCAGGCATTCTCATCCACATCAGTGCCTGACCTCACAAATGTGCTTCTATAAGAATGGTCAAACCTTCCCATAGACACACTCCTAAACCTTGTGGACAGCCTTCCCAGAAGAGTTGAAGCTGTTATAGCTGCAAAGGGTGGACCAACTCAATATTGAACCCTACGGACTAAGACTGGGATGCCATTAAAGTTCATGTGCGTGTAAAGGCATCCCAATACTTTTGACAATATAGTGTACAACAAGCAGGCTTTGGGCCATATCCCTTGGTGTGACACAGTGCAGTCATCTTTTATACTGAGCTTGGTGGCTCCATCAGGGAGAGGTGTTGAGAACCTGGAAGGAATACAGTCAGGCAGGACCGGGACAAGGGGTTGGGCAGAAGGGACGACTGCCCTGGGCGCAGCGTGTATTGTAGGGTTGGGGGCACCGCAAGTTCCTTCTACCATAAGACTGACAGGGCTAGTGACAGCAGCACCACTATCTGTTAGCCCAGGGCTGGAAGCAGCAAGGAGAGAGCTGGGAGGAGGAGGTGCGGGCTGTGCTCTCTCTCACTCCCTCCTCCTCCAAAAGCTCGCACATAATGAGGGGGGTGTCAATTTGGATTCTTTGCCCTGGGCACTGGATGATCTTGTCCTGGCACTGCAGTCAGAGTGTGTTGCCTCAAAAACGGCCATTACAGGACAAGGAGTATATCCAGGCCTCATCTGGAGGTGTGTAGAAAAAATGATCCGCACTCCGGTTGTTGCGCTTAAAATTTCTTCATTTTATTGAATATCCACAGTAAACAAACGCAGATTAAGTCAGTTGACGCGTTTCAGCCTATAAGACCTTAGTCATAACCATAACCACTGTCAGTGTTCCAGTGATACTAAACACACACTGTTTATTTTACATTGTCCCTTCTATTTCTGTATATGGATAATGGTGCTGTAATTATTTTAATGAAAAAAAAATCTAAGTACATTTTTGCCTAATCGATATACAGCAGTCACATGACCCAGCTCTCTCCCAGCCTGTCTGCAGGGAAACATAAGCAGGAGGAGCCTCTAGTCCTCTGCTTCTGGTCACATGTTCACAAAAAAAAACAGCCTTTGGAATACAGAGTAAAAATAGATAATTAATAAAAAAATAATTAATATGAATAAACTACTAAAATAGTCATACAAATATATATTTTAAATCAAATCTTTATTATTTTTTTGTCAATAACATGGTGTGGGCAGATTTCCGCCAGTCAAAGTCTGTGTCACACGCCTGCAGCCTGTGTCTTAAAATAAGAGGGAGGTGAAGCATCCATTAATCTACATATAATATCCTGCCCCCTTTCTGTTTAGCTGGTTAGTGGACATGGAGGAGGAGGGAGGGAGTGGGCTGTCATTTACCACTGTGTATACGCCCACATGTGTGACTCTATAGTCACATGGGCTGCTCAGATGTGATAGGGAGGAAATGCTCAGCATAGCAACTCACTGAAAACTGAGCATGTGCAGAGCTGACAACACTGCACTGCAAAATCTCTAGCTGAATTGGGGACATGAACAGAAGGTGGAAATGGAGAGCAGCAGGATCAACCAAGTTATTTTGCAGAATACAGAAAACTAATCTTACAGTGACTGAGCGAGCATGAACAGCATGAATACACCATTTATTGTTAGTTTTTAATGATGTGGGTTTAGTGACACTTTAAAATTTAAAGTCAGCAGCTACAAACACTGTAACTGTTGACTTTAAATAAGGACACTTACCTGTCCAGGGAGCCCGCAATGTCGCCCCCCCCCCCCCCCCTCCCCGAGGCCGATCCATCTATTGGCTCGGGTGCAGGCGCCACCATTGTAATTAAGGGAAACTGGCAGTGGAGCCTTCAGGCTTCACTGCCGGTTTCCTACTGCGCATGCGAAAGTCGCGCGGCGCTTTCTGAATGGCCCATTGTCTTCTGGGACACACACAGGTCCCAGAAGGCAACGCGGTGAAGGAGGAAATGACACCGTGGGCCACGGCCAGAGGTAGGAAGGAAGTACACTTAGTACTTCACATAAGGTAAGTAAAAATTAAAAAAATAATAATTATCCAAAAACGAGTGGTGGAGGGGTGGTCATTCCTTTAAGAACAAGTTGTAAAATAGGGTGGAACTCCGCTTTAAGTATTTTTTCTGTATTTTTTTTGCACTGCATCAGATTATTATTGTTCAGTAGTATGCTAACACCTAGTGGCAGTTTTGAGTCACTAAGTGATTTTGGTCTCTCCCTCTCCTGTTTAGTGTTAGTTCATTCAGTCCCAGCTAGACCCCCCCTATTTGTCTAAGTTCCCTCAGTTAATGTTAGTTCTCGGCAGAGACAAGGTTTGGGAAAGTCATTGTCTTCTTACGATTAAACCAATATATGGGGCTGTGCTCCAAAACAAATGCTAGCGTGGTCAAATAAAGTGCTATCATGAATTGCAACAGCGAGTAAAATAAACAAAATATATACACATATATATATATATATATATATATATAATACAAACAGAAATTGACTGTAATGCCCCATACACACGATCGGACATTCCGACAACAAAATCCATAGATTTTTTCCGACGGATGTTGGCTCAAACTTGTCTTGCATACACACGGTCACACAAAGTTGGTCGGAAATTCCGAAGGTCGAGAACGCGGTGACGTACAACACGTACAACGAGCCGAGAAAAATGAAGTTCAATAGCCAGTGTGACTCTTCTGCTTGATTCCGAGCGTGCGTGACACTTTGTGCTTCGGAATTGTGTACACACGAACGGATTTTGTTGTCGGAAAATTTGAGAACCAGATCTCAAATTTTGTGCAACGGAAATTCCAATGAAAACTGTCCGATGGAGCCTACACGCGGTTGTAATTTCCGACAACCAACTCGGAGAGTCCAACCGTGTGTACGGGGCTTAAGTGAGATTCACTGTGCAAAATTGCATATGTAAACCGAGAATATGTCCATAAATAAAGTGCAAATAAATTATTAAAGCATCAATGATGAAGCAAAAATATACAAAAATGTAAACAATGACAGTTCAAAATAGATAAATGGTGTCTTCAAAGAAAAAAAAAAAAGAAAGATTGCTGGTGGATTAAAGTGCAGAAAGTTCCATCTAGCAGCAGTGACAAAGTGACTTTGCGTCTAGCAAAAAGTGACAAAGTGACTGTGATGGTTAAATCTTCGGTGCGATTACACCCACGGGTGGGGTGGCCTCTTACCCTACTGCTGTAAGGTACACAGCATAAAACAAATAGCCAGGAATGATCCAAGTGTTATATCCTACAGGCGATCTCTCTGGGTATGTATCCTTATTGATTTCGGACTGTCTATAGCTCAATATACAGTGGGGACGGAAAGTATTTAGACCCCCTTAAATTTTTTACTCTTTGTTATATTGCAGCCATTTGCTAAAATCATTTAAGTTCATTTTTTTTCCTCATTAATGTACACACAGCACCCCATATTGACAGAAAAACACAGAATTGTTGACATTTTTGCAGATTTATTAAAAAAGACAAACTAAAATATCACATGGTCCTAAGTATTCAGACCCTTTGTTGTGACACTCATATATTTAACTAAGGTGCTGTCCATGTCTTCTGATCATCCTTGAGATGGTTCTACACCTTCATTTGAGTCCAGCTGTGTTTGATTATACTGATTGGACTTGATTAGGAAAGCCACACACCTGTCTATATAAGACCTTACAGCTCACAGTGCATGTCAGAGCAAATGAGAATCATGAGGTCAAAGAAACTGCCTGAAGAGCTTAAAGACAGAATTGTGGCAAGGCACAGATCTGGCCAAGGTTACAAAAAAAATTCTGCTGCACTTAAGGTTCCTAAGAGCACAGTGGCCTCCATAATCCTTAAATGGAAGACGTTTGGGATGACCAGAACCCTTCCTAGAGCTGGCCGTCCGGCCAAACTGAGCTATCGGGGGAGAAGAGCCTTGGTGAGAGAGGTAAAGAAGAACCCAAAGATCACTGTGGCTGAGCTCCAGAGATGCAGTCGGGAGATGGGAGAAAGTTGTAGAAAGTCAACCATCACTGCAGCCCTCCACCAGTCGGGGCTTTATGGCAGAGTGGCCCGACGGAAGCCTCTCCTCAGTGCAAGACACATGAAAGCCCACATGGAGTTTGCTAAAAAAACACCTGAAGGACTCCAAGATGGTGAGAAATAAAATTCTTTGGTCTGATGAGACCAAGATAGAACCTTTTGGCCTTAATTCTAAGCGGTATGTGTGGAGAAAACAAGGCATTGCTCATCACCTGTCCAATACAGTCCCAACAGTGAAGCATGGTGGTGGCAGCATCATGCTGTGGGGGTGTTTTTTAGCTGCAGGGACAGGACGATTGGTTGCAATCGAGGGAAAGATGAATGCGACCAAGTACAGGGATATCCTGGACTAAAACCTTCTCCAGAGTGCTCAGGACCTCAGACTGGGCCGAAGGTTTACCTTCCAACAAGACAATGACCCTAAGCAAAACAACTCCGTGACTGTTCTTGAATGGCCCAGCCAGAGCCCTGACTTAAACCCAATTGAGCATCTCTGGAGAGACCTAAAAATGGATGTCCACCAACGTTTACCATCCAACCTGACAGAACTGGAGAGGATCTGCAAGGAGGAATGGCAGAGGATCCCCAAATCCAGGTGTGAAAAACTTGTTGCATCTTTCCCAAAAAGACTCATGGCTGTATTAGATCAAAAGGGTGCTTCTACTAAATACTGAGCAAAGGGTCTGAATACTTAGGACCATGTGATATTTCAGTTTTTCTTTTTTAATAAATTTGAAAAAATGTCAACAATTCTGTGTTTTTCTGTCAATATGGGGTGCTGTGTGTACATTAATGAGGAAAAAAAATGAACTTAAATGATTTTAGCAAATGGCTGCAATATAACAAAGAGTGAAAAATTTAAGGGGGTCTGAATACTTTCCGTCCCCACTGTAGATGTCCTATATATTTGTCATATATCTTCCTCTCAGGATATTGTTGTGGGCCAACAAAGGGAGAAGGAGAGACAGGGGAGACTCCAATGGTGAAGTATGTTCAAATATTTATTTAATAGGCAGCAGAGTAAACTGCGGTACTCACATAAAAGCAGGTGAAGCAAAATACAAACAAACGAGCGGCGAGCGCGTGATAAAACGTCACTTCCGGTGTCCGTGTTCTTCTTACACTTGAATCACATTCTCTGTACTGCAATTATCTGAAGTAAAATTGTGTTGGTTTCAACCTCCGTGTCTTATTGAAGACTTAAGCTGCCTGTGGATGGTGTCAAGTCAGCAGGTGACCATACTAGCTAGATAGATTGGATCTAAGGAGATATGTCAATCCATAAGGTAGCGTTTGAAAGAGAACATACGAGAATTGGAGAGGGCAAATAGAGTAATCTGTAAAGGCTAAGCATGGTACATATTCTTTGAAACTGGAAGCATAGACAACTGTGCTGTGGGATTTGTGCCGGAGCCCTAAATCAGAACCATATACGGTGGGGTCACAAGTAGATCTTTTGGGCTATGCTATGTGCTTAAAAGATGGTGGGACTATTACTAAAGTCCAGCTTGGTAGATGTGACCTACCTACCACTATCCATCTAAGCAAGTACTGAGCAAAGACACTTTTGGGGCTCCTCTTCAGAGGTGACCGGTTGCATTTGCAGAGTACCAACAGTGTTCTACTTTAAAGCTGAATGACAAAATGCTGTTATGCATTTACAAAAAAATTACATTTATTTATGAATGCAACTAGAGTGAGAACTTATTTTGATATCAGTCTCTTGTGATCACCTGTAATCAGATTTGGGGGTAAGAAGTTGAGTACTCTCAGCAAATCAGGCCCTCCTCACATACACATGTGCTAACAAGGAACATGTTTACAGAAGGAGATGAGAGTTGACCTCACCAGTAAGCTGCTGCTCCTTCAGTATCCAATCACAGAACAGAGGTGGGAAGGTGATCTTGCTGTGCTGCTTAACTGCTGTAAAATCAAATCACTGGCATGGCTGTGGTCAATGGAAAGATTGTGTAAATCTCAGGAGTGGATGCATAAAATTACAAATTAATTGGCTGGTAAAACAGTTCTTTATATAGTATGTAGTTCATGCGTATTTAACTTTTTGCCTGGAGCTCAGCTTTAAAGGGCTTCAAATACCAACAAAGTCATTAAAGTAAAGAAATTATTCCAATAGTTGTTGGTGCCTTCACGTCATCTAGGTCAACCTTTGCTGCGACTGTTTAGATAAGTTCAGAAAAAAAAAATTAATAAATGTTTTGCATATTTTTTTTTTTTTTGTGTAAAATGTTTTTATTTAAGCATATGAGAAAAACCTAACCATGCATCAATAGGTACAGACGACTCAATAGGTACAAAAGACTGCCGGTATCCATACACAGGGCAATTATCAAGAACCAATTGTCTTCTCCAGGGCAAAGGACCCAAAAACACTTAAAGGTACGATTCCAATATCACCATAACATGTACAAGTAAAGAAACTATCTAGTAACTATGTTCACTAAAAGCCTAGACTAGGGCCCAATACCGGGTCTATCAGAGTCTGAAAAATCAGAAATACTAAAAAATAGAATCAAGAATCAGGGAGTAGGAAAAAAGTGGAAAGAGAGCTTGAGAGTGGAGAAAGGAGGAGGGAGAAGTTTAGAAAACACTCAACAGTAAGTATTCCAAACCATCCTTAGTTTAGCAATATGGTCAACTGTGAAAAAGTGTCTCAGTTATGCAACCAAACAGAAGAATATCATTGCATTCATCCAGACTTCCAGATCATATAGAACTGGAAATAGCTATCAAGGCATTGGTGTCTCCACTCCTGCTGCCTGAATTTCCAGTACCCTCAGGAGCCAGTCCCGCAAACTGGGGACCACCTAGGATCTCCATTGTAGGAGTATAAGGCTTCTGCCAGCATTGATGAGGTGAGGCATCAAAGAACATTTATATTTACCAACCAGTAATTGGTAGCATGAAACAATACAAGAAGAGGGTTGTCCTCAAGCTGGCGTTGTGTGACTGTCATTAAGGTTCCAGATTTCTGCCGAGAAGGGTTTAATGCGGGGGCAGTCCCACCAAATGTGTATAAACTTTCCTCTCTGTTTGCATCCTCTCCAGCAATGTGCAGATGCAGAGGGGTATATCTGGACCCTATACCAATGTGTTAGAAATTTGAAACAAGGCTCCTGCATTTGGGAGCAAACGGAAGACGTATGGGCCAGTCTGGTGACTATATCAATCACGTCTGCTGGAAAGTGACTATCAAGCTCGTTCTCGCACTCCCTAATATAGTAAGGTGTGGTCTGAGATGAAAGGTCCAACAAAGTCTTATATAGTTTGGACAGAAGTCTGGTCAGGCTATCAGTTGTGATGCATAAAGTTTCAAACGGGGTAAGGGAATCTTTTGCCCGCAATCTTTTGACCTCCTCTGTGCAGCTAAAACCCTGTATGGATTTTCAGGTGGACCAACCAAGGCAGTCAAAAGTGAGTAGGAAGTGCTGAGCTTTCTCTGTTGAATTTTTAGCGTGCTCTGCAAAATGAGTATCATAGAAGCACCCTGTGTTAAATAATTATCAGCACACAGAAATTATATAAAAATAATGCAAACTAGAGATCAGCTTATAAACTTGTAAACATTATAAAAAAATAAAATACATGGAAGAAAAGCTTTATAGTTTTTCTATCATCAGCATGACCAATGGCTGTCTGCTTGTTTTAAGCCATCTCATTCCTGTGTCATTGGCATAAAGGATCTGTCCACCTAACAATGTTATTTTAGTTATAGGTGAAACCTTTTTGGGCTTGGGCTACTCAAAGTGGAGTATTTACCTGTTGCTAACCATCTGTTCTCAGTGCTGCCTATTATGTACAGCACACCGCTGCATGACCTGAAAGAACAGTGTTCACCTAAACCATCTCACATTATTTCACTTACATTTTCTGCTCCATCCTATCCCCATAGATAAATGAAAGTTAGGCGTACACCAGTTAGGCCTGTTATTGCTCATTAAAACTGCTACTAGCCAGTTTTAGACTGCTGTATTCTCTACATTAATTAATACTTGTAGTAAAACTTCAATCTGTAAATTTGGGCCTAGCCTTGCTGATTACAATTTTCCTACTGCTGGCCAATTTTATTCTGTTGTATCATTGGTCTCTTAATACTTGCAGTAAAACACCTATCTGTACTCTTTTTCTCTTATACACCTTTCATCCCTATTATCACTGGTTAAAACTGTCTTACTGTTGACCAATTTTGCTCTGTTTGACGTTTATCCACCCCTCCTCTGCCCTTGTTTATTCACAGAATAGATGAGGGGGAGAGCAAGCAACCCATTATCATCACTGTACTAGAGCCAGAAATGTACACTATATTTCCAAAATTATTGGGATGCCTGCCTTTACACGCACATGAACTTTAATGGCATCTCAGTTTTACAGGCACATGAACTTTAATGGCATCTCAGTTTTAGTCTGTAGGGTTCAATATGGAGTTGGGCCACTCTTTGCAGCTATAACAGCTTTAACTCTTCTGGGAAGGCTGTCCACAAGGTTTAGGAGTGTGTCTATGGGAATGTTTGTGAGGTCAGGCACTGATGTGGACGAGAAGGCCTGGCTCATAGTCTCAGCTCCACTTAATTCCAAAGTGTTCTATCTGGTTGAGGTCAGGCCACCACAAACTCGCTAATCCATGTCTTTATGGACCTTGCTTTGTGCACTGGTGTGCAGTCATGTTGGAACAGGAAGGGGCCATTCCCAAACTGTTCCCACAAAGTTAGGAGCATGAAATTATCCAAAATGTCTTGGTATGCAGACACCTTAAGATTTCCCTTCACTGGAACCCCACACCATAATCTCCCCTCCGCCAAATGATTTGGACCAGTGCATAAAGCAAGGTCCATAAAGACCCTAAGCCTAGTTAGACTGTGTTTTTTTTATTCATGTCTACGACCCCACTGGGAAAACTCAGCCTTCTATTTGTCTTGGTGACCACTGTTAGTGAGACAGAAAATTAGGTAAAATCCAAAAGTTTGTTGTCACCAGAGCAAGAGGTAAGGGTAAGTCCTGAAATGGGGACTCCTGTTCCTGTGACGACTCTCAGAGATGGGTTCCTGTGGTGTCACCAGGCCATAAAGTGAAGAGATGGTAAAAATTAACCTGACAGGGGTCTAATCTATCTATATATGATCTAAAAACTAAAATGATTGGCTGCACATTAGCCTAACCCAGCCCTCCCTATGAAAAAAAGTTATCTTGTAAATTCTAAAATTAACACTTAACATCCCATAACATCTAGTCTTACAGCATAACTCCATGTTTGCTTTCACTTTAACCACTTCAGCTCCGGTAGATTTGACCTCTTTCATGACCAGGACATTTTTTGCTATTTAGCACTACGCTATTTTAACTGTTAACTGTGCGGTCATGCAAAGCTGTACCTAATCACAATTTTCTATCATTTTTGTCACACATAGAGCTTTCTTTTGGTGGTATTTGATTACCACTGTTTTTTTTATTTCTTGCAATATAAAACAAAAAAAAAGACTAAAAATTGTGAAAAAACAAAATTTTTTACTTTTAAAAATCTAATTTCTTCATACATTTTGGCAAAAATGTATTCTGCTACATATCTTTGATAAGAAATAAAAAAAAATCCCAATAGGTTATATAAGTTATAGTGGCTACCATCTATGGTGTGTGTGTATATATAAATATACACCGTCTCTGTACTAATGACGCTGGCTGGAAATAGGTTAACATCTAGGGCCATCAAGGGGTTAAAAGTGTGCCTAACTATGTGTAAAGTAAACCTGAAAGTAGGCAGCGATGTATGGGCATGTCGCTTTGCCTACACCGACCGCCCGTCCACAGTACATTGTGGGCAGGCGAGTGGGAAGTGGTTAAATCGTGCAATAGTACATACAGTATACAATGCTGTGTTTCATCAGTGGTACAGGGACTTCCTATCCCATCCCGGAAACAAAATCGAGCCGGGCTTAGCGCTGCTCAGCCGGTCACATAAAGTTTTTTGTGTTTTATCAATGAATACAAGACTTCCTCTGATTGGTTGAGGTGGAGGTTGTGACATCATCCGCCCACCCCTCCACATTAACCAATCAAATGTTGGCCTCCAGGAGTTAGGAGATGAAGTCCTGTGTAGGTTTAAACTCATGATTGAAGCCTACATAGAGATGATGACAATCCTCACTCCATGTGACAGTCCTGAGTGGCCAATCATCAAGCATGCACACCATCCCTTAGAAGAAAGGGGAGTAAGTCACATGATCTCTTATACCTGGAAATACCAGATATGTGATTTACTGGGCAAGTCTACATGAAAAAAAAAACAGGTCAGTTGATATAATCCAACAACATCCATCCATAACCGAAATACTGTTTTTGTGTTTAGTTAGCCTTAAAGGAATCCATGGTAGGGATTGTGTAATTGAGTGCCAGAATGTCCATGGCACACTGCCTTGTATAGTATTGTCGTAGATGAAGAGCCATATGCTGCCCAAAACTGGGTCAGATGATCTGTAGAACATCACTAGCTGAGAGTCCACAAGACACCTTGAACTCGTCAAAGAGCTGTTTCAGTCCCTCTATGTAGAGTTTGTGATAATGTGACACTTCTTCTTCTGAAGGGACGGGACAATGCGGCACACGGATGGGTCTTCCCACTGAAACAAAAAGAAGACAATGACTTAAAGTGGTAATAAAGGCTTGGCTTAAAAAAAAAAAAAAAATACACTGATATCCTTCTCTCCCCACCCAACTCACCCCCGACTGACATCTGTCCCTCTCTGCTCAATTCACCCCCCCCACTGACATCCATCCCTCTCCACCCAACTGGGATCCATCCCTCCCCACCAAACTCACCCCCACTGACATCTGTCCCTCCCCACCCAATTCACCCCCTACTGACATCCACCCCTCCCCACCCAATTCACCCTCCATTGATATCATCCCTCCCCACCTAACTCACACAAGCTAAGATCCATCTATCCCCACCCAACTCACCCCCCCACTGACGTCCATCCCTCCCCACCCAACTCAGCCCCCACTGAGATTCATCTCTCCCCACCCAACTCACCCCTACTGACCTCATCCCTCCCCACCCAACTCACCCCCCCATTGACACCTCTCCGCTCAACTTACCCCCCCCACGGACATCCATCGCTCTCCACCCAACTCACCCCAATGGGGATCCATCGCTTTCCACCCAACTTACCCCAATTGGGATCCATCCCTCTCCACCCAACTCACCCCCCCATTGACATCTGTCCCTCCCCACCCAACTCACCCCCCACTGAGATCCATCCCTCCACACCGAACTCAACTCCTACTGACATTCTTCCCTCCCCACTGAACTCACCCCCCTCTACTGACACCTGTCCCAACTCTCCCACCCACTGAGATCCATCCCTCCCCACCCAATTCATCCCCACATCGACATCCATCCCTCCCCACCCAACTCACCCCCCACTGAGATCCATCCCTCCCCACCCAACTCAACCCCTACTGACATTCATCCCTCCCCACCAAACTCACCCCCCCATCAACATCTGTCCCTCCCCACGCAACTCAACCCCTACTGACATTCATCCCTCCCCACCCAACTCACTCCCCACTGACATCATCCCTCCCTGAACACCTAACCACATCAATACTGACATACAGCCCTCTCCACCAACTCACAGACACGATCCCTCCCCGCCCAATGAGGGGGAAGTACTGTGATATACTCAGATATATCCATCCAAATTAAGTCTATCCCTGACATATACTGTACATTTCTATCATATGTATCTCTTATACAGTATATCCATCCCTGATATTTCCATCAACAAAATTTAAATTCACAAACTATCCATCCCAACTATACTAATTCCTCATATAGGCACCCTTATTGTATCCACCCCTGATCTATCCATTTCTGTTATACCCATCCCTAATATATCAATCCATATTATATCCAACCCTATTACATCCATCCCTATTATATCCCTCACTGATGTATACAAACATCCATATTTTATCCATCCCTGATATACTCAGCCTTATTATATCCATTCCTTATACAGTATATATATGTAAGTCCCTTTTTACATCCCTCCCTTCTATATCCATACCTATTATACAGTGCCTTGAAAAAGTATTCATATCCCTTAAAATTTTCCACATTGTGTCATGATAGACCAACACAAAGTGGCACATAATTGTGAAGTGGAAAGAAAATGATAAATGGTTTTCAAATAAATATCTATAAAGTTTGGTATGCATTTGTCTTCAGCCCCCTTTACTCTGATACCCCTAACTAAAATCTAGTGGAACCAATTGCCTTCAGAAGTCACCTAATTAGTATATAGAGTTCACCTGTGTATAATTTAATCTCAGTATAAATATAGTTGTTCTGTGAAGCCCTCAGAGATTTGTTAGAGAACCTTATTGAACAAACAGCATCATGAAGGCCAAGGAACACACCAGGCAGGTCAGGGATAAAGTTGTGGAGAAGTTTAAAGCAGGGTTAGGTTATAAAAAAAATCCCAAGCTTTGAACATCTCATGGAGCACTGTTCAATTCATCATCCGAAAATGGAAAGCGTATGGCACAACTGCAAACCTACCAAGACATGGCCGTCCACCTAAACTGACAGGCAAGGAGATCATTAATCAGAGAAGCAGCCAAGAGGCCCATGGTAACTCTGGAGGAGCTGTAGAGATCCACAGCTCAGGTGGGAGAATCTGTCCACAGGACAACTATTATTCGTGCACTCCACAAATCTGGCCTTTATGGAAGAGCGGCAAGAAGAAAGCCATTGTTGAAAGAAAGCCATAAGACCATAAGAAGTCCCGTTTACAGTTTGCAAAGAGAAGCCATGTGGGGGACACAGCAAACATGTGGAAGAAGGTGCTCTGGTCAGATGAGACAAAAATGTTACTTTTTGGCCTAAAAGCAAAAAGCTATGTGTGGTGGAAAACTAACACTGCACATCACCCTGAACACACCATCCCCACTGTGAAACATGGTGGTGGCAGCATCATGTTGTGGGAATGCTTTTCTTCAGCAGGGACAGGGAAGCTGGTCAGAGTTGATGGAAAGACCCTCTCCATCCAATCTGACAGAGCTTGAGCTATTTTGCAAAGAAGAATGGGCAAAAATGTCACTCTCTAGATGTGCAAAGCTGGTTAGTGACATCCCTAAAAAGACTTGCAGCTGTAATTGCAGATAAAGGGGGTTCTACAAAGTATTGACTCAGGGGGGCTGAATACAAATGCACGCCACACTTTTCACATATTTGTAAAAAAATTTGTAAACCATTTATCAAGACACTGTATCTATTCCTGATATATATAATATATATGTTCATCCTTATTTTATACATCCCTGATATATCCTTTCCTAATCCTTTATCCCCACTTCACCCCTGCCCCCCCCTAAATATATCCAAGCCTTTTATATCTATTCTAATATATTCATCCCACAATACATTCAGTCTCTTTCATGTCAGGCTCTGCTGCCTATTACTATCTATAGTATAGTGTCCTGTCTCATTTTCTGCCTACCTCTCTGTTCTCTCCTAATATCCTCCGTCATCTCTATTCTCCATCTGTTCTCCCCCGCACCTCCCGCTGACTATCACTCCTCCCCGCCGTCTACCAGTCTCCTCTCCCACCATCTTGTTCTCCTCTACCCCTCTCTCCTCTGTGTCTCATCCATCCTTCTCTTCTCTCTCCTCTGTGTCTCATCCATCCCTCTCTTCTCTCTCCTCTATGTCTGATCCATCCCTCTCTTCTCTCTCTCCTCTATGTCTGATCCATCCCTCTCTTCTCTATGTCTCTGATCTTTCCCCAACTTCTCTTTATCTCCAATCCACCCCTCTTTTCTCTTTCTCCTTGGTTTCTCTAAACAACTCTCTCTCTCTCTCTCTCTCCCTCTCTCTCTCTGTCCCTGTCTCCTCCTCTGTCACATTGTGCTCTATATATAGCTCTCTCTGTCCTGGTCTCTGTCTCCCTCTCTCTGTCCCTGTCTCCTCCTCAGTCACATTGTGCTCTATATATAGCTCTCCCTGTCCTGGTCTCTGTCTCCCTCTCTCTGTCCCTGTCTCCTCCTCGGTCACATTGTGCTCTATATATAGCTCTCTCTGTCCTGGTCCCTGTCTCTCCCTCTCTCTCTGTCCCTGTCTCCTCCTCGGTCACATTGTGCTCTATATATATAGCTCTCTCTATCCTGGTCTCTGTCTCCTCCTCGGTCACATTGTGCTCTATATATAGCTCTCTCTGTCCTGGTCTCTGTCTCCTCCTCTGTCACTTTGTGCTCTATATATAGCTCTCTCTGTCCTTGTCCCTGTCTCCCTCTCTCTGTCCCTGTCTCCCTCCTCGGTCACATTGTGCTCTATATATAGCTCTCTCTGTCCTTGTCCCTGTCTCCCTCTCTCTGTCCCTGTCTCCCTCCTCGGTCACATTGTGCTCTATATATAGCTCTCTCTCTCCTGGTCTCTGTCTCCCTCTTTCTGTCCCTGTCACCCTCCTCGGTCACATTGTGCTCAATAAATAGCTCTCTGTCCTAGTCCCTGTCTCTCCCTCTCTCTCTGTCTCCTCCTCGGTCACATTGTGCTCTATATATAGCTTTCTCTCTCCTGGTCCCTGTCCCCCTCTCTCTGTCCCTGTCGTCTCCTCCTCGGTCACATTGTTCTCTATATATAGCTCTCCCTGTCTCTTGTACTATCTGTGTAACCTGATGACACACAGTCTACAGATACTACTACCATTACCTGGAATTTTACTCGCTGAGGATCACCTGCAGACACAGAGCATGGCGTCATCGCCAGGGTACCCTACACACCCTCTCACCCAGACAAGCTGCAGAGCATCTCATCCAAACATGCCAAAGGGCTTTTCGTACCTGCAGAATTTCTCACTTATAGACCCAGCAAAATACCTATACATGACACAAAAAAACTCATGTCTATACACCTTGCATAATATCTAACTAAAGATATTACAGAATATACCCCCTGCAGAACATTTCTCCAACGCACAGCCTGCAGCAGATCTCATCTCTAACCCCCCCATGAGCACTTCTCATATATACCCTGCAGAATATCTCAAATATAAACCTCAGAGAACATCTTATCTGCTCACCCAGCAGAACATCTGATCCATACATTCTGCAGATACTGAAAGCAAGGAATTGTGCTGATCCCAGAAAGTAAAACATCCTTTTTGCATGACTGAGGTTGAAAAATGTTAAATTGTCCTAGTTCTGTTATCTTTGCCAAAAATTACTTTTACTGCTGCTTGGTATGCCTTTGTTTCAAGTGTTGACCTCTTTCACCTGAATATTCAGCACAATTACAGTGCCTCCTAATTTCCTATCCATCAGCAAGCTATGTTCATCTATCCATAGTCCCCCACTGACTCCTCACTGCAGGTAAAAATGGTGTCAGAGTTCACCTGGGTGGATGATGTCACTGCCTCCCCCCCCCCCTTGTGACAGTGATTGCGTACATTCCCACTCCCCCCATACCAGCCTGAATGCACTTGGGCCAATTAACGGACCAAGGGCTTCTGAGGTTGCAGGGAGGACCACACAAGAGTGCAGATTGGTGAGAATACCTTTGGAGGACATGGCTATCTCTTAAAAGAAATCTGTCATGCTTCTTCCAATTTAGTGAGGCAGAAAGTTTACATTTCAAAAGACAGTTCAGACAAAACTGGTATTTCAATTATTAATGAATGCTGGCCAGGTACACCGTGCACCAGCTTCTTAACTTTAAAACTGGATCTTTCAGTAACTCTGCAAACAGTGCATAAATAAATTCTTGACACGTCCCAATATACAGCAACAGTATGATTTTTCAGAAGTGCTGTATCTTTTTAATATTGAAAGGCTGCCAGTCTTTGACTTTGCCGGGGGTGAGATGATGTCATGAGTCTGCTGCATTTTACTACACAGAGTCAGCACCACCAAGTGTGCAGGACAGGCATTCCTTCTGCTGTGCTTATCTCATTACAGGACATGCCACTGGAGGAGTGAGACTTCATGGTGCGGGGGAAGAGTTGGGTTTTCCAGCCGCCTGTCTGCAAGAGCTCACTGATAAACCAATGATATACTAAACCAGGGAGTTGTTTAAGTAATGGAAATATTATTTGTGCCCACCTACACAGCCTCATTCTCTTATTCTGCCCTTGCCAACCTCCTTCTCTGATAGTCCCTCTCCAATCTCCTTCTCTAATTCTACCTACCTTCTTCATCCTCCTTGTCTGATTCTTTTATCTTCAGCTTCTGATGCTAACTCTGTCCTCTCCAGTTTCCTTCTCTAATTCCACCCTCTCCAGTTTTCTTCTCTAATTCCATCCTCTCTAGCTTCCTTCTCTGATTCTACCCTCTCTGGCGTCTTTCTCTGATTCTACCCTCTCTAACCTCCTTCTTTAATGCTACCCTCTCCAACTTCCTTCTATAATCCTACCCTCTCCAGCTTCCTTCCCTAATTCTTCCCTCTCCAGTTTCCTTCTCTGATTCTACCCTCTCCAGTCTCCTTCTCTGATTTTACCCTCTCCAGTCTCCTTCTCTACCATCCTCAGCTTTCTTCTCTTTTTCTACCCTCTCCAGCTTCCTTTTCTCATTATACCCTATACAGCCTCCTCCTTTGATGGTACTTTTTCCAACTGCCTTCTCTAATTCTACCCCCCAGCTTCCTTCTCCAATTCTACCCCCAGCTCCCTTCTCTAATTCTACCCTCTCCAGCTTCCTTCTCTGATTCTACCTTCTCCAGTCTCGTTCTCTGATACCATCTCCAGCTTCCTTCTCTTATTCTACCCTATCCAGCTTCCTTCTCTGATTATACCATCTCCAGCCTCCTTTTTAATGCTACCCTACCCAACTTCCTTCTCTAATTATACCCTCTCCAGCTTCCTTCTCTGATTCTACACTCTCCAGCTTTCTTCTCTGATTCTACCATCTCCAGCCTCCTTCTTTAATGCTACCCTCTCCAACTTCCTTCTCCAATTCTACCCTCCCCAGCTTCTGTCTCTCATTCTGTCCTCTGTAGCTTCATTCTCTGATTCTACCCTCTCCAGCTTCCTTCTCTGATTCTACCATCTCCAGCTTCTTTTTTTGATTCTACCATCTCCAGCCTCCTTTTTAATGCTACCCTACCCAACTTCCTTCTCTAATTATACCCTCTCCAGCTTCCTTCTCTGATTCTACACTCTCCCGCTTTCTTCTCTGATTCAACCCTCTCTGACTTCTTTATTTATTTATTTCAGGTACTTATATAGCGCCGTCAATTTACGCAGCGCTTTACATATATATATTATACATTCACATCAGTCCCTATACCCTCAAGGAGCTTACAATCTAAGGTCCCTAACTCACATTCATACCTATACTAGGGCCATTTTAGACAGGATCCAATTAACCTACCAGCATGTCTTTGGAGTGTGGGAGGAAACCGGAGTACCCGGAGGAAACCCACGCAGACACAGGGAGAACATGCAAACTCCAGGCAGGTAGTGTCGTGGTTGGGATTCGAACCAGCGACCCTTCTTACTGCTAGGTGAGAGTGCTACCCACTGCTCCACTGTGCCGCCCCACTTTCTCTGATTCTACCCTCTCCAGCCTCCTTCTTTAATGCTACCCTCTCCAACTTCCTTCTCTAATTCTACTCTCCCCAGCTTCCATCTCTCATTCTGTCCTCTGTAGCTTCCTTCTCTGATTCTACCCTCTCCAGCTTCCTTCTTTAATTCTACCCTCTCTAGCTTCCTTCTCTAATTCTACCTTCTCCAGTCTCCTTCCCTGATTCTACCATCTCCAGCTTCCTTCTCTTATTCTACCCTATCCAGCTTCCTTCTCTGATTCTACCATCTCCAGCCTCCTTTTTAATGCTACCCTACCCCACTTCCTTCTCTAATTATACCCTCTCCAGCTTCCTTCTCTGATTCTACTCTCTCCAGCTTCCTTCTCTGATTCTACACTCTTTAGCTTCTTTCTCTGATTCTACCCTCTCTGGCTTCTCTCTCTGATTCTACCCTCTCCAGCCTCCTTCTTGAATGCTACCCTCTCCAAGTTCCTTCTCTAATTCTACCCTCCCCAGCTTCCTTCTCTCATTCTGTCCTCTGTAGCTTCCTTCTCTGATTCTACCCTCTAAATCTTCCTTTTCTGATTCTACCATCTCCAGCTTCATTTTCTAATTCTACTATCTCTAGCTTTCTTCTCTGATTCTACCATCTCCAGCTTCCTTCTCTGATTCTACCATGTCCAGCTACCTTCTCTGATTCTACCATCGTCAGCTTTGTTTTTTGATCCTACAATCTCTAGCTACCTTCTCTTTTTTTCTATCATCTCCAGCTTCCTTCTTTAATTCTACCATCTTAAGCTTCCTTTACCCATTCTACCATCTTAAGCTTCTTTACCGATTCTAGTCTCCAGTGTCCTTCTCTGATTCTGTCTTCTCCAGCCTTCTTCTCTGATTCTACTATCTCCAGCCTTCTTCTCTGATTCTACCATCTCCAGCTTCCTTCTCTGATTCTACCATCTCCAGCTTCCTTCTCTGATTCTACCATCTCCAGCTTCCTTCTCTGATTCTACCATCTCCAGCTTCCTTCTCTGATTCTACCATCTCCAGCTTCCTTCTCTGATTCTACCATCTCCAGCTTCCTTCTCTGATTCTACCATCTCCAGGTTCCTCCTCTGATTCTGCCCTCCCCAGCTTCCTTCTCTGATTCTATCCTTTCTGGTGTCTTCTCTAATTTTACCATATCTGGCTTACTTCTCTGATTCTCTCTCCAGCTTCCTTCCCTGTTTCTGCCCTCTCCAGCCTCTTTCTCTGTTTCTGTCCTCCCTAGCGCTCTTCTTGCTTGTGGATCATGCCCCAGAAAGTTCAAACACCATACTCACCTACAGTAGTTAGGGGTCGAGGGAAAGGGTTTAGGCCCCAGCTGGTCTCCCCGAACACTGCAGTGCCTTTGAACAGGCAGGGGGCAAATCCCACATATTTCTGAAAGAGGAGTTGCAGCTTCCAGCCCCAGGAGCCCGGAGTAAATTGAACCTGTTCATAGATGTCATTCTCTCCAAAGCAATACACCGGCACAAGGTCTGCCCTGCAGGAAATGAGAGATGCAGTTATACTGTTTGATCTCATTAAAGAGCATTTATAGCAAAATGTTTTTACTTTAACTTTGGATGGAGGAAGAAGGTTTGGAAACCCTATCAAGTTTTTTTTTTTTTTGCTATTGTTGCCACATTGAGGAGATTCCGTTTACTTCCTGCTCCAGAAACATAACAGCAAATGAGAGAAAATCTCTCCAAAATAAGGGGATGTAGCCCAGTACTTGGCTATGATGAAAATGTTATGACAGTTTGGAGGGGCTCTTTACACTGTCTCTGAATTGATGTGCTGATTAATCTCACTGTCTGCCTTCTGCCAACAAGGAGATGGGAAGTCAAGGAGCTCCATAGACTTGTATGTTGGCCGCAGTGGAACATGAAAATGACTTTCAGGAAGGGAACCATACTGTGGACTTCTATTGACCATTGAACTGCATTTCTCAGAGGGAGATTGTCAGGACGACGTGAAAGAGCTGCATTTTCTCAGGCTATAGAGGACACAGCTTCACCTTGCTATGAGGGAGCCCGGAGAGTGCACATCGCTGTCCAGTGTGCACCATCACTGCTGCATAATGGCAGCCTGAGCAGGATCTGGAGTGCTGAGTCCAGATGTGCCAACAGCCAGAGTCACCTAGGTGCAGAGCAGAGAGTAGACCAGATGGTGAGCTGCAATAGCACTGGGACTGGTGAGCTGCTGCTGTGGGTATTTACTATCTGCTGCTAGGGAGACCGAGCCCCTTAGGAACTGATCATATAATCATTTAGTAGCCTTATTGTGGCCTGCAGGCTTGACCGAGAATATTCTAATGTGCACCAACAGTACAACTGGGCCCCGGATAACCAGCTGAAGAGTTAGGTTTAAAGACTGTCCCTTTACAGCTGCTACACAGAGACCTTCACCTATTGCTTATGCTAAGAGGTACCCCTCAGGGGACATTGCCTATATCCTTGCCCTTTTCCTACAGTGCACCCAAACTAGTTATAGTATTATTGTTCACATTGCAGTTAATGCTTATATACACTGTTTATTGCTGACTTTGCTGATTCATTAGTTAATCCCAGTCTAATGGTAGAGGACTCTATTCTACGTTACCTTGGCATAATGATTATACCGTCTAGCGGACTGTGTCTGAACCTACCTTCTGTGTGTTAATTTATGCTCAAACCACCCTTTACTCTAACCCATATCAAAACATTAAGTTAATTTACTGCTAAACAGTCTTTTGCCTATTTCCTGGTACTAACTCACAGTCAAGTTAAAAGTATTTATACTTGTGTTCTTTTAAGTGTTTACAGTAACTTTCATTCAATCAAGTGTGTCAGAGGGGCAAGTGGCAAGCGACTCAATTGGGGATAGCACTACAGGGAAATCCCCTCTTAAGCGCTTTTCACATTACGTGCGGAGCATGCACATTCCTGTGGATTGCAGTGGATTCTAAATGGCAGTACCAGGACAGGTTCATCCAGCGCCCAGGGCAAGGATGTGGAACTGTGCCCCCCTCCCCCACTGCTAATGCATGACATTGAATGGATGTGCCAGCCTGCACCCATTCTCTGCCCCCTTGCCGTAGCTGCCCATGGTTAGCATGGAGTGAACACTGCATATGCATGGCCAATGGCTTGCTTTCTAGCAGTTTAAGGGAAGTTGCACATGCACAGTGTGAAGCATCAAGCCGTGGCCCACTGTTTGGCAACCAATTACCGGAAGTGTGCTGTGAGGGGGCACGCCTGGCTACTGCACGGCCAGGTCAGCTGTCCTTTCTGTCTGGGCCCTGCTGAATGACACCCAAATGCACCTTGTCAACAGAGGAGCGTTGCAGTATGGCGTGCTGTCAAACAAATGTGCAGGTTTAATTTCTGGGCCACTTAGATGCATGCCAGTTCATTTATTTTTAATGGGCTGCCTAATGCAGCAGCACACATACTGTAAACCTATTTAAATAAAAATGTATGTGCTTTAATGCACCATACCTCAATAGTTAGGTTTTAATCTATCCTTACACAGCTGTTACTAGAAGAGGTGAGAGTTAAATTACCATTTTGAGCTTTCTATTATGCAGTGAGTAGCAGATCACAATATGTAACCTATCAGTAAATGTTTGTAGTGCTCTTCCTCTAAAGGTGGTGGTGTGGCAGGTCAACATTTACCTTTCAGGGTTGGATCCTTGGTGTATAGTTTTTAGTGAAAAACAGTTGGGCACCAGTCACTTTAGTCTTTTTTAAAATTTGTTGCTGAGCTCAAATCTAGGAGAGAGGTTTGGGGTACAGGTTACCCAAAAAGAACAAAATGCCTTAGGTGTTCTTTTAGTAGCTGACCCTCTAATATCAGCCTCTTGGCAGTATTTTGTCTTTTTATAACAGCCAGATCAGATCTACATATGTCCCTGTAGTAGCAGCACAGTCTTTCTTTAGCTGCAATAGATATTTCACTTTCTCATATCAATTTAGCTCTTGACACTTTGAGAGCAGCCATAGGAACCTTGATTTATGAGAAGTAAACATTTCATGTAGGTTCCAGCGGCAGTTGCACCTCTTCAGCACTGAAGATTCCAGTACAGATGCCCCATTATGTCTACTATTGTGCAGCCCAGGATCCCTCTGGATATGCCCTCCAGCAGGGCAGCTGAAATTCCCTGAGCCTCTAGCACAAGCCCCAAGTTTTGGCAAGGTCTAGGAGACAAAAAAACGCTCTAGAAGGTGTGCACAAACATTCATCAACTTTCCACTGCTCTACCACTGAACCAAAACTTTGGGTGATTGGCTAGGGTACGTAGATCTTCGTAACTCAGTTAGCCCTCGTTTACATGTGCAGTAGAGTTTACCGCCCCCCTGAAAAACTTTTCAGAGTGGCTTGGAGGCAATTTGTCACCTTCTGACCTTGCTTTAACCATTGAAAATTCACACTGTGGATCATGCAATGGTGGCAAATTTTTATTCACTTGAATAGGTCACATATGGTATCAGTTGTAACTTGTAAAGATTTTATCACACCATGGCACGACCACAGCAGTGTATACTAGCAAAGCTCCTGGCCATGTTAATTTGTAGCTAGAAGGTCGTGGTAGAAAAAATGTGGATCAACACGGTCTCTTTTTATTGCCCCTCTCTGTCAGTGTGAGCAAGGCCTTATTATTACCTACCACACTAACTACCGAAAGCATCTCAACAGAAGCAGGCAGAAGCAATTAACACAGGGAAATGCTACATGTTGGTAGTTATACCACGATACCAGATCATTACTGCCACCGGTCAGAACAGGTCCATGTCCCCTTGTTTCTTTTGGGTCCTGCTTGCCCCAGAGGAGCATCATTTGGTGATGTAACCTACCCATTCTCCAAGGCCAGTCGGACAAATCCCTTCCTGCCCCCCAGTGTGATGACATGTTGTCCTGGACTACTTTGCAGGGACTCCGCTGCTCCTCCCACCACAATAAATAGTGCATTGCCAGTGCCGCAGCTGGTGAGGATGTATTTCAGGCTGTCCTTATTTACAGGAGCACATCCTAGGAAAGAAGGTAGAGGAAAAGTCAATAGAACATAAGAAAAATACTTTACTAGATTAAAGCCTAAGGCTCCATTCACACCTGAGCGATCTGCAGAGACTGCTGCTGCAGCTCGTTTTTTCTAGCTTTCTTTTTGTTTTTTAGGAGCGTTTTTGGAGCGGCACCAGAGAATCTCATGTACCAAATCTTGGCACAGAGCTAAGAGCGTTTGCCGTTTCGATTTTGTGCCGCAATTGTAGCACGTTTTGTCGCTCAACAATCGCCGCAAAATCACCCCACATTGGGGGTGCCATTAAGAAATAATTATGGAATCGCGGGCAGAATCGCAGCAATTCATGGTCCTAAATGCAGACAATAGTTTATGTAGATAGGGCGTTCATGTGTAAAGCGTTGGGCATCCTCTAAAATACCCCAAATAAAACATAAAAGGAACAACTTAAAGCAGGACTTATCTCCCAAAAGAAGAAAACACAGCATTACAGATACATAGGGAAAAAAACAACATGGAAGAAGAGGTGAGTACCAAATTAATAAAGAAAATCCTACACAAAATAAGTATATACCTGCTAACTGGTGCAGAAATAATATACCTCTATTAAAATAATCGGACTAAAAACATTTAGGGCTCTTGTGCATGGTCAAATAAAAAATACCATGTTTTTAGGCATTCAGGCATTTTTTTTTTTTTAATAGACCTAAATTCAGTCCATTGTTTTAAAGGGGTAGTAAAGTCTATGAAAAAAAAGAAAAAAGTTTCCCCTTGCAAGGCAATATCATAATTTGCTAGTATACCGTTCCTTCAGAGCGCATGCACCAGTGAAGTCACCAGCTGCTGCTCATTAGAATACCTCCTAAACGGTGTAATTTTAGGAGATATTTATTTTACCTACAGGTAAGCTTTATTATAAGTGTAGCAAGGTCCCAAGCCTCCTTCAGTCTAAAGAGAACCTCCGGGGCCAGAGATAGCTGACATCCTTCTGTATTTGGTGGGTTGCAAGGTATAGTGGGTATAATGCAAGGTAGATTCAAGGGCGCCAGACACTTCCTGAATGCAAAGAGATTTTAATTCTCTTAAACAGAACTTTAAGAGGGAGGGTTAGAGCCACCCTTAAGCAGTTGCAACTTTAATTGGCAGACGCTGAGACTTCTACAGGAGGACAGCCATGCAGGGAAAGGCATCCAGCAAGACGCCACATCTGCATGTGCAGGAATGCTGTCTCCTATGGCAACAGTCTTTAACAGTTCCTAACACAAAGTGTAACAGTTAATTCACTTCCACTACAATCACTTCTTATAGTTCTTCAGCCCACTGAGCTCCCAGTCTCCCACTAGACTAGATGATTCACTGCCACTCAATACCTTGAGCTCCTCCATTCACCCCTGCTTTTCTGCTGGGTCCTTAGCTTGGCACTCCAGATACTTCTCAAGCTTCACCCCACTGGCCCGCTCGATCCCTGGTTTGACACACAAGGCTGCTCTGCAAGCGTCACCTCCACTGGCTGGGTCCCTGACTTGATACCCGCTGAAGTTTCCCGATTCCTCACCGTCCCCAATTGGTGAGAATACCACTCTGGTACTTGCTTCAGCTACTCACTGTGGTCCCTGGTAATAAGGTGGTTGGTCCCTTAGTGGCGACAGCTTCTATCTCCGACCATGACAGATTCTCCAGACGGCAGAACCGTTGCTTCTGGTTGGACTGCAAGCCGCAATCCCAACCGTGCACTGCTCTCTTGCTTCTGGATAGGCCCTCAGACAGCCTTGTAGCCAGATGTGCCCGGGATAGGCATGTAAACCTTTAAGTGTGGCTTAAATGCTTATATTCTGTCTAATTTATTAACCACTTAAGGACCGCCTAACGCCGATTTACGTCGGCAAAGCGGCACGGGCAGGCAAAATCACGTACATGTACGTGATTTGCCTTCCGCGGGTGGGGGGTCCGATCGGACCCCCCCCCGGTGCCCGAGGCGGTCCCGTTCTGTTCCCCGGCGATCCGAGATGAGGGGGAGGCCATCCGTTCGTGGCCCCCCGCCGCCGGCCAATGGGAACATTCCTTTGCTGCTGTATGCTAAACAGCAGCAAAGGAAATGATGTCATCTCCCCTCGGCTCGGTATTCCGTTCCAGCGCCGAGGGGAGAAGACATCAATGTAAGTGCACAACCCACTACACACACAGTAGAACATGCCAGGCACACAAAACACCCCGATCCCCCCCCCGATCACCCCCCGACCCCTCCCCAATCACCCCCCCCCCTGTCACAAACTGACACCAGCAGGTTTTTTTTTTTTTTTTTTCTGATTACTGTATTGGTGTCAGTTTGTGACAGTTACAGTGTTGGGACAGTTAGTATTACCCCCCTTTAGGTCTAGGGTACTCCCCTAACCCCCCCTAATAAAGTTTTAACCCCTTGATCACCCCCTGTCACCAGTGTTGCTAAGCGATCATTTTTCTGATCGCTGTATTAGTGTCACTGGTGACGCTAGTTAGTGAGGTAAATATTTAGGTTCGCCGTCAGCGTTTTATAGTGTCAGGGACCCCCATATACTATCTAATAAATGTTTTAACCCCTTGATTGCCCCCTAGTTAACCCTTTCACCACTGATCACCGTATAAACGTTACGGTTGACGCTGGTTAGTTCGTTTATTTTTTATAGTGTCAGGGCACCCGCCGTTTATTACCGAATAAAGGTTTAGCCCCCTGATCGCCCGGCGGTGATATGCGTCGCCCCAGGCAGCGTCAGATTAGCGCCAGTACCGCTAACACCCACGCACGCAGCATACGCCTCCCTTAGTGGTATAGTATCTGAACGGATCAATATCTGATCCGATCAGATCTATACTAGCGTCCCCAGCAGTTTAGGGTTCCCAAAAACGCAGTGTTAGCGGGATCAGCCCAGATACCCACTAGCACCTGCGTTTTGCCCCTCCGCCCGGCCCACCCAAGTGCAGTATCGATCGATCACTGTCACTTACAAAACACTAAACGCATAACTGCAGCGTTCGCAGAGTCAGGCCTGATCCCTGCGATCGCTAACAGTTTTTTTGGTAGCATTTTGGTGAACTGGCAAGCAAGCACCAGGCAGCGTCAGGTTAGCGCCAGTAGCGCTAACACCCACGCACGCACCGTACACCTCCCTTAGTGGTATAGTATCTGATCAGATCAATATCTGATCCGATCAGATCTATACTAGCGTCCCCAGCAGTTTAGGGTTCCCAAAAACGCAGTGTTAGCGGGATCAGCCCAGATACCTGCTAGCACCTGCGTTTTGCCCCTCCGCCCGGCCCGGCCCACCCAAGTGCAGTATCGATCGATCACTGTCCCTTACAAAACACTAAACGCATAACTGCAGCGTTCGCAGAGTCAGGCCTGATCCCTGCGATCGCTAACAGTTTTTTTGGTAGCGTTTTGGTGAACTGGCAAGCACCAGCCCCAGGCAGCGTCAGGTTAGCGCCAGTACCGCTAACACCCACGCACGCAGCATACGCCTCCCTTAGTGGTATAGTATCTGAACGGATCAATATCTGATCCGATCAGATCTATACTAGCGTCCCCAGCAGTTTAGGGTTCCCAAAAACGCAGTGTTAGCGGGATCAGCCCAGATACCTGCTAGCACCTGCGTTTTGCCCCTCCGCCCGGCCCAGCCCAGCCCACCCAAGTGCAGTATCGATCGATCACTGACACATACAAAACACTAAACGCATAACTGCAGCGTTTGCAGAGTCAGGCCTGATCCCTGCGATCGCTAACAGTTTTTTTGGTAGCGTTTTGGTGAACTGGCAAGCACCAGCGGCCTAGTACACCCCGGTCGTAGTCAAACCAGCACTGCAGTAACACTTGGTGACGTGGCGAGTCCCATAAGTGCAGTTCAAGCTGGTGAGGTGGCAAGCACAAGTAGTGTCCCGCTGCCACCAAAAAGACAAACACAGGCCCGTCGTGCCCATAGTGCCCTTCCTGCTGCATTCGCCAATCCTAATTGGGAACACACCGCTTCTGCAGCGCCCGTACTTCCCCCATTCACATCCCCAATCAAATGCAGTCGGCTGCATGAGAGGCATTTTCTTTATGTCCTCCCGAGTACCCCTACCCAACGAACCCCCAAAAAAGATGTTGTGTCTGCAGGAAGCGCGGATATAGGCGTGACACCCGCTATTATTGTCCCTCCTGTCCTGACAATCCTGGTCTTTGCATTGGTGAATGTTTTGAACGCTACCATGCACTATTGAGTATTAGCGTAGGGTACAGCATTGCACAGCTAGGCACACTTTCACAGGGTCTCCCAAGATGCCATCGCATTTTGTGAGACCCGAACCTGGAACCGGTTACAGTTACAAAAGTTAGTTACAAAAAAAGTGTCAAAAAAAAAATATATATATAAAATAAAAAAAAAATAGTTGTCGTTTTATTGTTCTCTCTCTCTCTATTCTCTCTCTATTGTTCTGCTCTTTTTTACTGTATTCTATTCTGTAATGTTTTATTGTTATTATGTTTTATCATGTTTGCTTTTTCAGGTATGCAATTTTTTATACTTTACCGTTTACTGTGCTTTATTGTTAACCATTTTTTTGTCTTCAGGTACGCCATTCACGACTTTGAGTGGTTATACCAGAATGATGCCTGCAGATTTAGGTATCATCTTGGTATCATTCTTTTCAGCCAGCGGTCGGCTTTCATGTAAAAGCAATCCTAGCGGCTAATTAGCCTCTAGACTGCTTTTACAAGCCGTGGGAGGGAATGCCCCCCCCCCCCCCACCGTCTTCCGTGTTTTTCTCTGGCTCTCCTGTCTCAACAGGGAACCTGAGAATGCAGCCGGTGATTCAGCCAGCTGACCATAGAGCTGATCAGAGACCAGAGTGGCTCCAAACATCTCTATGGCCTAAGAAACCGGAAGCTACGAGCATTTTATGACTTAGATTTCGCCGGATGTAAATAGCGCCATTGGGAAATTGGGGAAGCATTTTATCACACCGATCTTGGTGTGGTCAGATGCTTTGAGGGCAGAGAAGAGATCTAGGGTCTAATAGACCCCAATTTTTTCAAAAAAGAGTACCTGTCACTACCTATTGCTATCATAGGGGATATTTACATTCCCCGAGATAACAATAAAAATGATTAAAAAAAAAAATATGAAAGGAACAGTTTAAAAATAAGATAAAAAAAGCAGAAAAATAATAAAGAAAAAAAAAAAAAAAAAAAAAAGCACCCCTGTCGCCCCCTGCTCTCGCGCTAAGACGAACGCAATCGGCGGTCTGTCGTCAAACGTAAACAGCAATTGCACCATGCATGTGAGGTATCACCGCGAAGGTCAGATCGAGGGCAGTAATTTTTGCAGTAGACCTCCTCTGTAGATCTAAAGTGGTAACCTGTAAAGGCTTTTAAAGGCTTTTAAAAATGTATTTATTTTGTTGCCACTGCACATTTGTGCGCAATTTTAAAGCATGTCATGTTTGGTATCCATGTACTCGGCCTAAGATCATCTTTTTTATTTCATCAAACATTTGGGCAATATAGTGTGTTTTAGTGCATTAAAATTTAAAAAAGTGTGTTTTTTCCCCAAAAAATGCATTTGAAAAATCGCTGCGCAAATACTGTGTGAAAAAAAAAAATGAAACACCCACCATTTTAATCTGTAGGGCATTTGCTTTAAAAAAATATATAATGTTTGGGGGTTCAAAGTAATTTTTTTGCAAAAAAAAAATAACTTTTTCATGTAAACAATAAGTGTCAGAAAGGGCTTTGTCTTCAAGTGGTTAGAAGAGTGGGTGATGTGTGACATAAGCTTCTAAATGTTGTGCATAAAATGCCAAGACAGTTCAAAACCCCCCCAAATGACCCCATTTTGGAAAGTAGACACCCCAAGCTATTTGCTGAGAGGCATGTCGAGTCCATGGAATATTTTATATTGCGACACAAGTTGCGGGAAAGAGACACATTTTTTTTTTTTTTTTTGCACAAAGTTGTCACTAAATGATATATTGCTCAAACATGCCATGGGAATATGTGAAATTACACCCCAAAATACATTCTGCTGCTTCTCCTGAGTACGGGGATACCACATGTGTGAGACTTTTTGGGAGCCTAGCCACGTACGGGACCCCGAAAACCAAGCACCGCCTTCAGGCTTTCTAAGGGCGTGAATTTTTGATTTCACTCTTCACTGCCTATCACAGTTTCGGAGGCCATGGAAAGCCCAGGTGGCACAAACCCCCCCCAAATGACCCCATTTTGGAAAGTAGACACCCCAAGCTATTTGCTGAGAGGTATAGTGAGTATTTTGCAGACCTCACTTTTTGTCATAAAGTTTTGAAAATTGAAAAAAGAAAAAAAAAAATGTTTTTTCTTGTCTTTCTTCATTTTCAAAAACAAATGAGAGCTGCAAAATACTCACCATGCCTCTCAGCAAATAGCTTGGGGTGTCTACTTTCCAAAATGGGGTCATTTGGGGGGGTTTTGTGCCACCTGGGCATTCCATGGCCTCCGAAACTGTGATAGGCAGTGAAGAGTGAAATCAAAAATTTTCACCCTTAGAAATCCTGAAGGCGGTGATTGGATTTTGGGGCCCCGTACGCGGCTAGGCTCCCAAAAAGTCCCACACATGTGGTATCCCCATACTCAGGAGAAGCAGCTAAATGTATTTTGGGGTGCAATTCCACATATGCCCATGGCATGTGTGAGCAATATATCATTTAGTGACAACTTTATGCAAAAAAAAAAAAAAAAAAAGTGTCACTTTCCCACAACTTGTGTCAAAATATAAAATATTCCATGGACTCAATATGCCTCTCAGCAAATAGCTTGGGGTGTCTACTTTCCAAAATGGGGTCATTTTGGGGGGTTTTGTGCCACCTGGGCATTCCATGGCCTCCGAAACTGTGATAGGTAGTGAGGAGTAAAATCAAAAATTTACACCCTTAGAAATCCTGAAGGTGGTGATTGGTTTTCGGGGCCCCGTACGCGGCTAGGCTACCAAAAAGTCCCACACATGTGGTATCCCCATACTCAGGAGAAGCAGCTGAATGTATTTTGGGGTGCAATTCCACATAGGCCCATGGCCTGTGTGAGCAATATATCATTTAGTGACAACTTTTTGTAAATATTTTTTTTTTTTTTTGTCATTATTCAATCACTTGGGACAAAAAAAATAAATATTCAATGGGTTCAACATGCCTCTCAGCAATTTCCTTGGGGTGTCTACTTTCCAAAATGGGGTCACTTGGGGGGGTTTTGTACTGCCCTGCCATTTTAGCACCTCAAGAAATGACATAGGCAGTCATAAACTAAAAGCTGTGTAAATTACAGAAAATGTACCCTAGTTTGTAGACGCTATAACTTTTGCGTAAACCAATAAATATACGCTTATTGACATTTTTTTTACCAAAGACATGTGGCCGAATACATTTTGGCCTAAATGTATGACTAAAATTTAGTTTATTGGATTTTTTTTATAACAAAAAGTAGAAAATATCATTTTTTTTCAAAATTTTTGGTCTTTTTCTGTTTATAGCACAAAAAATAAAAACCGCAGAGGTGATCAAATACCATCAAAAGAAAGCTCTATTTGTGGGAAGAAAAGGACGCAAATTTCGTTTGGGTACAGCATTGCATGACCGCGCAATTAGCAGTTAAAGCGACGCAGTGCCAAATTGGAAAAAGACCTCTGGTCCTTAGGCAGCATAATGGTCCGGGGCTCAAGTGGTTAAAGGTGTAATTATGCTATTTTTGCACTAGTTTGCAAGAGCATATTTATTTTTTTGTAAGCGTTCCTTTTTGAAATTGGGGTATTTTAGAGATCAGGGTCTCTGGGTCTGACAGAGCTTTTTTTTAATTTAATGTTTTATTTTTATTTTTTAAGTTATTGAACTTAGATCAAGGTAAGATTAAAGCTTTTTTTTTTTCTTTTTTTGCTGTCTGTGTCTCTGTTATCAGCACAGAACACACACAAACAAACATTTTTTTAGTAAAGTCTTAAGACTCCATCCAATACTGTCAGGGGTTCAGGAAACGAGGGCCAATCTTCCTACTGGGGTCAATTTAACCACTTCAGCCCCGGAAGATTTGGCTGCTCAATGTCCCGGCAATTTTTTGCGATACGTCACTGCAACGCTTTAACTGACAATTGCGCGGTCGTGCGATGCTGTACCCAAACAAAATTGACGTCTTTTTTTCCCACAAATAGAGGTTTCTTTTGGTGATATTTGATCACGTCTGCGGTTTTTATTTTTTGCACTTTAAACAAAAGAAGAGCGACAATTTTGAAAAAAACACAATTTCTTTTACTTTTTGCTATAATAAATATTAATAATTAGTGATTGGTTTGCGCAAAAGTTCAATTAAGTAGACAGGAAAAAAGGAGATGCAGCTCACAAACACTCTTGCTCTGGAATGACACGGCCCTAGTATGAACTGGTTCCAGGTGCTGGCTTTGCTGGTTTGCAGTGAGGTAGAAAGAAATCCTGGATAGCCGCACTCTGGGATAAGGACATCTTTATTTCAATAAAATCCAACAATACAGTCAATTGCAGAGACGTACAGGATGGTAGACTGCTAACGCGTTTCACATCATTTGGATGCTTATTTGTAGCTCGAATATCCAGGATTTCTTTCTACCTCTTTGCGCAAAAGTTATTGCGTCTACAAAATAGGGGATAGATTTATGGCATTTTTATTCTTTTTTTTTTTACTAGTAATGGCGGCGTTTTACCTGTAGGGGGGATGGGACTGTCTACGAGGAGAGAGAGAGAGAGAGATCGGTGTTCATACTTAGTATGAACACATGATCTGTCTCTACTCCCTTCCCTGAAAGAACCGGGATTTGTGTGTTTACACACACAGATCCCGGTTCTCGCTCTGTCACAAGCGATCGCGGGTGACCAGTGGTCATCGCGCCCGCTGGGCACTCGCATCGGCTCCGGGCCCACGCTGCGGGCGTGCCTCTAGTGGCCAAAAGGAAAAGTGACATAAGGTAACGTCAATTTGCCCAGCCGAGCCAACCTGCCGCAGTAAAACTGCGGCGGCTGGTCCGGAAGTGGTTAATGAAAAAGTGAATGATTTAATGACAAAATGAAGACCAAAATGACCAGTGCCTTATTACAGGATCATTATAATCAAAAATGTATCCTGATCACTGTATGAAATTAATTCCATTTTTTTTTTTTTAATTTTTATATATCTTTTGTGAAAGTGGCCTTATGGTTTTATCACATAGCTCAGGTGAATTGACTGCATGCACTTATCAAATAAAAGCAGCAAATAATACAAAGTTATTATTTAATTTAATCAAAAACCGTACCGGCTGACATGACGTAATCACGATAAATGGGAAGTCTGAATAAGCCCGCGAGGACTGCCAGATAAGGACGGACCCCTGGATACAGCTCGGAGAAGCCGGTGGCATCAGTACCAAAGTTGCAAAATGAGGAAGTAGAGAAAATGCCATGGGGGTGACAGCCAAGGACGTAATTCCTGTCGGGGCTGAGTGGAGAAGCCTGCACCAGCTGTCAAGATTCAGAAGATACCAATAAACAATAATAATATTAAACATGATGTACACTGTCCAATACAGTGGTGGGCACCTTTATTGAAATGGGGGGACTCAATTGTGGCCCTCAACTTCACCAAAGGGCCGCACATACAATATAGTTAATATTAAGTGTCAGAGAGAGCAGACACACAACAGGATATAGTCAAAGCCTCGGCATGATATAGGAGATGGTCAGAGACTGCAGACAGGCTCACCACTGTGCTGCCTCTTCTTTCTTTTTCCAGTAACGGACTGGGAATGGTGTAGAATGGCCCGGGCTCAGAGAAATTGGAATGAATGACACTGGTCATCAGACTGAGGACATATAGCAGCAGAAAAAAGGACTACATGGAAAATCTCTTTATTGCTGCATTTGCTTTTATCTTGTTAGGTTTGGATGGATAGGTTTCTTCTTGACATGACATCAAGTTGATGGATAGTTTTTCTCCAGAATTGTTTGTCTTCTGTTTGGGTCTTGAGTCTTCACAATGGTATGTTCCTACTTTCTGTGAATTGCATGCAGCCATCCTATTGATGGTCATCTTCTTTTCCAAGCAGAATAATGTTTTTTTCCAATTTTGTTGTAATCAGTTCTTCTCATAATGTGTCCATAATATGACTTCAGTCAAGACTTTAGTCATTTGGGCTTCTAGTGAAACATTGAGCTTGGTTTGTTGAAGGATCTATAGAATACTTCACCAACACCAAAATGCAGAAGCATCCACACTTTTCCAGCCTTGTTTCTTTATTTTTCAGTCTTCTCATTCATACAGTGATAGAAAATACATTAGCCTGGACAATTCTGATCTCTGTTCTTGTAGGCACATCAGTACCTTCAGAAGATCTTTTATAGATCTTTCATCCTTGCTTTTCTAAGTGCCAGTCTTTGTCACATTTCTTGATTTCTGGGCCCTGTGTTAAAAATTGTTTCAAAGAGGCATAAACTGTCTACTTCTGCTATGTTTCAATATTAACAGAAGTTTTCATAACCATGGTTTTTGTACAGTATATTTAACTGAAACAAGATAATTCACATAGAACTTGCTTCCACCTTCTGAACCCAAAGCAGGCCATAAACCTATATATGTAATACTAGGTACAATAACACAGCAATATATAAATAATTGATGTAAGAGAAACCAAAGGCCAGATTTACCTGTAGCACCCTCCTAGTTGGGTGCTAGCTAGGTTAGGTAAATGTGGCTCTTTAACTCCTCTGTAATCAGTGGAGCATTTGATTGTTTTGGTCCACTCTGAGTTTCACTAGTTATGGGTTTGACTGCTCCCCCCTGTTTTCTGGAGAGTTATGGAAATTAGTCGGCTGGAAGAGTCAAATCTACAGGCTGAATATTTATGTGGTCCTGGCCATTCCCTGGGGGAGGGTGCCCAGTCAGTGCATAAATAGTTTGAGGCCTAGAGTAGAGGGGTTCTTTCCCAGAAGTTCCCAGCCCTAAGGGCTTCTGCCCTTTTGGGTGGTCCAGCTGTACTTCATTTGCTCATCAAGGTCTCAGTTGTATTAGCTGCGGGGCCTAATCTCCTGAAGTTTTGCTGGAGCTGACTGAGGGATTTACCTAGGGATCTGGTCTGAAGAGCTCACAGGAGACATGTCTGGCTGATACTAGGAGGCATCCAACTATCCAGAGACATTTGCGAGTACAGACAGTGTGCGAGATCCCAGTGACTGTGTGCTACTTCTATCCCTCATACATCAGTGCCAGCCTGTGTTGAAAGGTGGACATTCCTTACAGTGTCCCTGTGTAGTTCAGCCCATTATTTGCTGCTGAGTGTCCTTAGGTTACTACTTTGCCCTACATGAGTATCCCACAGTTACTCTGAACCCATCCAAGTTCAAGTTTAATAAAGCATAAAAAATGATACCCTAGACTATTCATTGAGCCAGAAGAGTGACTGAGACTATGTGCCTGGCTGTGAATACTGTAGTTTGAGAAAGAACTTTGGGACCATTCATTGGGCTCTTTTGGGGGTGAGCACTACATACCCACGTGGATTGTGGCACAGACCTTTCTTCAATGCCCCAATAAGTCAAAAATGGCAAAGTCTAAGAATCAAAACTAAAGAACCAAAATGAAAAGATCACCTAAAACATACATAGGGAATTTTAGCAAAATTAGTTGTTTAAACATACAAATGTTATAAAATAAATACCTTTATTGGGAAATAGTCTCTAAAATGCTTCCACACTGTCCAATTCCTTACCCACTGCACTCTGCGACCACCTGCCAGGAGACAATTAAGACCCAGTGAGTCCTGTGTCCTAAATAACATGAGAATATCATATGAGTATGTATCAGAGCATCAAAAAAATATGTTAAAGACTTTTACCTCGAGATGGAGTGTCCCAGTCAATTAACAGCCAGGAGAAATAAACCACTGAAATAAGCCAAAATGAGGTGAAGAGGAGATAGATGAGCAGCAAGGTGAAAAATGTTCCTGGGTGGAGACAGAAAAGCAGAAAATGAACTGCACTGTAAAAAAAATGAGTTTTCTTTTATTATAAAACTGGTCATACACCAGTAGAACTTGTTTAAAAATTTCCATTTTCTGAACTTTTGTTCAATTTTCTAATGGTTAGCGGGGTCAAATCGGTTTTGACCGTTGTGAAGGTATTTTTTTTTTTTTATAAACGAAATTCTAACTATGAATATGTTTTTTTGTCTGTGAATATAATAAATTCTGTTTAATTCATTAAAGTAGCAGGTCTGGATGAAATGGCAAGGGCTTTTGAACAAAATGAGTGGACTTGATGTCAAGAAATAACAATTTTTCAGAATTTCAGTATGAATGTTTGAATGAAAATGTAACCATGTATGCAAAGCTTCATTGTGGGACCTTGGGCGTTCTATACCTGTAATAAAAAAATAGATTTTTCTGAGCCTCTCTTACTACCTATTCTAGGAGGGTGCTACACAGTGGCAATGCGTCCATAAGGGCACGCGGGCACCGCCCCCTCTCTCCAGCCACCCCCTCTATCACCAATAGATAGATTCATACATTGCATGAATCTATTCATGGCCACCGCTACCATCCCCTATTCAAGCACTCAGCCCCTTTTCGGCACCGGGCGCCTGAATTACAGCAGTGGGGGGTGTTTTTAAAGCACCTGATTAGCGCCATCGGCTCTAATAGACGGGAGGAGAGGATGGGAGAAGACATTAAGGACATGGAGGAGCATGGAGGAGCATGGAGGACACCACTTGCCGCCCACCACCATCACACACTGCCCCACCAAGACAGGGTAAGTGCCGGGCAGACGGCGGGCGGGGGGCACAGTGGCAGCATTCGATGGGCACAGTGGGAGCATTCGATGGAAACATTTGATGGGAACAGTGGGAGCACTTGATGGGCACAGTGGGAGCATTTGATGGGCACAGGGGCAGCGTTTGATGGGCACAGGGGCAGCGTTTGATGGGCACAGTGGGAGCGTTTGATGGGCACAGTAGGAGCGTTTGATGGGCACAGGGGCAGCGTTTGATGGGCACAGTGGCAGCGTTTGATGGGCACAGTGGCAGCGTTTGATGGGCACAGGGAGGCTGCAATTGTTGTTTTTTTTTCAGAATTTTTCAGTTTGTTTGCACCCCCCCCCCCAAAAAAAATTTTGAGCACCAGCCGCCACTGGTGCTACACTAGTATGCCTTGCAGCAGCGCCATTAGGATAAAGAATGTGACTGATGAGAGTGACTACACCAAGTTATGGACATTACTTGTTACTGGTCAACCCTATGCTGCCTTCTGTATGACATTTACTGCCACTAACCTATAAGAGGACCTTCAGCAAAGAAGATGCTGTGGGTGAGGAACAGTATGGGCTGGAGGAAGAAGACACAAAATACTCAATGAATATGTATATACAGTAGCTCTGAGGAAGATTTGGTGTTGTTAACTAAAAAGAAGCCCAATATGTAAACTACATGTTTGGCTTCTCTGTAAACATTGGAGAGGTGTGTGATTATTTTTGGCTGTTCTGGGTCTCACTGACTGCAGGCTTGAATACTTCTCCCTGCCTTCCAGTGGATTCTAGAACGTAGTATGCTGAAAGAGGCAGATGCCCTGGCCTGAATATTTATGTGGTCTCAGCCAATCCCTGGTGGTAAATGCTCAGTAGGTGGCTGAGGAGGGCATAAAAAGTTTTCGGTCTGGAGCAGCAGGGTTCTTGTCCAGAAGGAGAAGATCCCAGCAAGAAGGGCTGCTGTCCTTCTGGGCAGTTTAGCTGAAGTTTGCAGGAGTTCATCGAAGCCCCAGCTTAGTGGGAGCTGGGGGACCTATTATCTGGATGCAGTTGGAGCCAAATCAAGGGCGTTTGCTCAGAATCTGTCCTGGAGTTGACAGGAGTAGTGTCTGGCCAATATTGGATGGAGGTATCCAAGTATCCAGAGACGTTGTGGGTGGAGGCCTGGATGTAAGGTCCAAGTGACTGTTTGATGCTATAACCACTTAAGCAACTGCTCCAGTGTTGCTGAACTGGGACTTGACCTTGCTTGGAGTCCTAGTGTTGCTTGTTTTCCTAGTATCTGCCAAGAGGGGGATTGCTCAGAAGAGCGTAGACAAGGCAAAGAGTATCCTCTGGTAACTTTGTGCAGTAGATTGGGAGTGTTCTAAAGCCCACCCTGCACCCCAACCAAGTTCAACAAGCAATAAAGTACAAAAAAACATTCCCTGCCTGATCATTGAGTTGTTGGGCTGTTCAAGTTGTTGTGTGCCTGACTGCCTGTACACCTGGGGCAAAACAGCGGGACCTGACAGGGGTCTGCGCTACACTAGTACGTGAATTCTAACATTTCAGGGCTCTGCAATCTGATAGCTAGTGACTCATCCACACGTTTCTTATAGCTCACAGTCAAAGTCATCTAAGTTGATTCTCTGACCATCCAATGACCTAGGAACTCTGTCCTCAGCACATCTTCCCAAACATCTAGCCCACTAACATGAGGACTGTTCTAAAAACATAAGTACTCATAATTTATTTCCTCTATAGATCAGTAACAATTGTACTGCTTCTTTTGGGGCCTTATGAGTCATCATGACTCTAATTAGATTTCACAGCTTACCCGTGGGCAGGAAAAAATTAGGAGGTTAAATTACAAAAAATGTAAGTCCTTCTTTATTTTAAAAGCAGCGCTGCAGAAACCCATCCAACTTTTGATCAGTACAGCTTGGTTAATTCTATATGTAAGAGGTGTTACCAGGCCTTTAAGAGATTTGACCCTACTTTACCTTCTAATTTAGGCAAAGTTCTCCACAATCAGGAGAAAGGGTTCCTCTTGTGGTTGTTGATGTGTGAAGGTCATTCTTTGGTGGCATTCAGAGGAGTAACACTTTTCTCTGTATCGTGTGAGATAACTAGGTCTGCCATTTGAGCAATGATTATTATTATTATTATACAGGATTTATATAGTGCCAACAGTTTACACTGCACTTTACAACATAAGGGCAGACAGTACAATTACAATACAATTTAATAGAATAAGAATCAGAGGGCCCTGCTCATTAGAGCTTACAATCTAAAAGGGAGGGTAAAGAGAAACAAAAGGTAATAACTGTGGGGGGTGAGCTGATGGAGAAAATAAAAGTACAATTGTTAGGTGGGGACAGGGTAGGCCTCTCTGAAGATAAGGGTTTTCAGGGATCATCTAAAAGTGGACAGAGTAGGAGATAGTCTGACAGATAAGGGTAGGGAGTTCCAGAGAATGGGAGATGCTCTAGAGATGTCCTGAAGGTGAGTATGGGAGGAGGTGATAAGAGAGCAGGAGGTCTTGGGAGTTACAAAGAGAGCAATTTGGTTGGTATTTTGAGACAAGGTTAATGATGTAGCTTTGAGCCGAGTTGTGCATGTCTTTGTAAGTTGTTAGTATTTTGAATTTCATTTGTTGGGTGGTAGAGAGAGGTAGCAGACACTGAATGGTTGGTAAGGTGGTTGAGTCTGGCAGCAGCATTCATGATGGACAGAAGGGGGGATAACCTATTAAAGGGTAAGCTAATGAGAAAGGAGTTGCAGTAGTCGAGACGAGAGATGACCAGGGAGTGAACTAGGAGCTTTGTGTTGTCATTGGTTAGGGCAAGCGTCTCTTGTCCTCATGGAATATGGACTGGGAACCTCCAGGGGTTTTCAGTGCTCTGGAAAGTTTTTAAATATTCGCATGGAGAAGGGCTGCCAGAAGTCAGTAAAATTCCTTTGATGACTGCCTCTCAGGTCTGACCCAAGGAGGAATCAAAGTGGATTGGACTCCTGCAAGAGGAGGTGTTAGTCCTGCTGAATTGTAAGACCTAGGGGAGAAAGTCGGTTTGTGTTTGCAGAGGGATTTGTTTGAATCTCAGACAACCACAATCAGAGAGGTTACTGAGTGCTGCAGGTCATATCCTGGGGTCACAGGATAGGTGTGCGGCCCTCAAAACTCCCACTGATTGTGAGAGTGATCTAAGTTCAGATGATGTGTGTCCTCAACTTTAATTCACAAATGGCACACTGGACATAACATTGAAGGTTCACTTACCCATTAGGAGAAAAGTCAACACCCATTGAAACACACTGATGGCCAGGATATGTTTCCTTACAGAGTCCTCCATACCGAACCTTATCTGTATGTCACCTGGCCATGAAAGAAACAAATTTAACATGCCATCATAAAACTCAGTCAGAACACAATATATAGTCACATATGGAAGTATGTCTTATCCCAATATACAGCTCACAACTTTGTACAAAACAAAAGTCAGTTTAGAAGATAGTAATGCCAATTCCTATGCTTAGCCCATTCATGTAATGGCAGATCAGATCTTTACACCAGCCAACTAAAGTGGCAGAGTCTAGAGAAAACGCATGTGTCATAATAACTCATCCAAAAATCCATTGAGCTAGGGAGAGTTTCTCCACTACAGTAATTCTCAAGAAGCTCCACGATAAAAAATTGAGCCTAGGTTGGATGAAGACAGCCATGGAAACCGCAATTTCCGAAGTTTTCTGGGACAACCCTTGTGTTGATAAATGAACACAGAAAGGGGGTTGGGACTTTGTGTGAGGCATGTGACAACCAAATAAGGTAATACGCGTATAGTGACTTAGCAAGTTTATTGTCATAAAGAGGGTATAAAATTGCACTCAGTATGAAGTACATTTTAAAGCCACTATATAGGAGCACTTTCCAGTTATGGATGTATGGAGTGTACACTTGTAAGAATGCCAAAGCACCTGGCTCCTGCTGTCCCAAACTAGATTTTATGGGGTTGCTTCTGGCTGCTTTGGGCTGGCTCTAAGCTGTCCCCTGGTCCTAGACTTGTATAGTATGGCAGCCTTAATGTCCTCTCCATACAGGCTTGGGGTAAATTGAAATGGAAGTTACTCACTCAGTCCCTTTTAGTAGTTCCTGGAATCCAAGAGGCTGCTGTATGGGCACACAGGCCAGGTCTTGCTGTCAGGATGGCTATAGCTAAGCCTAGCTGGAGCTGATAAAGGGTATGAGGCTTCCAGCTGTTCCTTATCTCTTCATCTTGCTCTCTCCTTCCCCTGGCCTTTTTCCTAGCCTCCCCAGGGTCACCCCCCCCAGCACAGGGGTCACCTCCAGATGACTGGACCCTGGACTTTCTTCCTTCGACTGCTACGCTTCTGAATATTTATGGGTTGTTCCCCCCACCCACTGAGCTTTGACTCCTCAAAGATTGTAACTCCATAAAAATTCAGCTGCAGCCTCTGTTCTAGACATGCGCAGAACAGAAATATTCCTTTAAGTTTGTTTCGGATAGATTCAGTATGTTGCTAATTTTGTTTCGTTAATTGGTTCCGGAATTCGTTTAGTTTCATTAAGTATAGTTTCATTTCTTTTTTTTATCTATTTTCATTTTCTAACGAATTAAGCATTTTTGGAACAATTCCAATTCTGATCAATAGAAAGATGATCAACCGATTTGAATGCTGTGTGAAGAATAGATGGTTATTAAGAAACAGGATGGGAAGCTGGCCGCCACATCCTTTACGACCCTTCAAGTCTGGTATGGGTTTTCAGGTGACCCAACGCCAAAATGTTTTTTAAGAATGGCGTGGGTTCCCCCCCAAAATACATATCTGAGCATGCAGTCCAGCAGGCCATGAAAGGGGGGAATAAGAGACTGTCCCCCCCAATCCTGAACTATACCAGACCACATGCCCGCAACATGGGGGGGGTGCTTTGAGGCAGGGGGCTCCCCGCCAAAGCACCTTGTCCCCATGTTGATGGGGACGAGGGCCTATACCCCACAACCCCTGGGCCAGGGTTGTGGGGAAGAGGCCCTTGTCCCCATCATGGAGACAAGGTGCTTTGGGGAGGGAGATACATCTAAATCTTATAATAACAAGAAATTTGCTTGAATTTAGATTTGGACCGAAACAAATTGCACGTGCCTACTCTGTTCCTCCACCCACTAAGTTCTAGAGCTACACAGTGAGTTCTAGAAACCAGGAGGAGATTACAGACCCACAGCTGTGAAGCCCTGTACAGTCTAAACCAGGGGTCTCAAACTGGTGGCCCTCCAGCTGTTGTGAAACTACAAGTCCCATCATGCCTCTGTCTGTGGGAGTCAAGTTTGTAACTGTCAGCCTTGCAATGCCTCATGGGACTTGTAGTTTGGCAACAGCTGGAGGGCCGCCAGTTTGAGACCTCTGGTCTAAACCAACTAACCCCTACTCCTCTGCCGATAGAGGATCCCAACTAAATTTACCTACACTGAGCTAACACTGAGGGTGCTACGCAATACATAGGGACTATGGAATGTGTAGTGTGCATAGAGCAGTGGACATGACCACAACTAATGTGTGGGCAGGGCTTGGGGCTGTGGTACCCAATCTGAGAGAGATCGCACACACAGTCCGGTATGTTGTATAATAGCTTGTATATTGTAATAGGGTTAACAGAGGTATTTGCGGATAGTAGCTATAGGCACTGTTTTTCAAGTAACAAGCTGTAGAATGTTCATACAGTTTCAATATAATACTTAGGAAAGGCACAGTTTTGCAGCAGTATATTACTTGGCAATGGCATAGTGTTGCAACAATATAATCAACAATGACACAGTATTGCAGTGAGGCAGTGCTCCAAGCTTGGCCTGGAGTACCAGAGGACGGCTTCTCCTAGAGGTGTGGTGGACTGCAGTATAAGAAATCGACACTGCTAAAGAGGTTTCCCAATTGCTGGACCAGGTACCAGAAAGCTTGTATAAAACAAGTGCACTGACCCTGCTCGATCAAGAACCTCTCCCTGCATTAATAACTCTACCTGACACATAAGGTCTCTGTCCCTCACCTGTCCACACACTCCAGGTGCACTCAAATGGGATGGGCACCCTAACTACACACCAAGATGGCTGCCAGAGGACACACACCAGAAGTCAAACAGCTGCAACCTCTGTAACAACTATGGGATCCCTCAGGGAACAATTCCCCTCTAAAGAGCCCACTCTATTGGAATAGCGGCACAGCACCACCTACTGAATGGAGGCCAAGTTACACCTGCTTACAAAAGTGCACTGCCTGTTCCAAACAGAAGTAAGGAGGGAAAAGAATAAGTTCAGCAGCTCATGAAAGACATTACAAGGAAGCAGAAAAACACAGTAGGAAACAATTTAATAAAAAAAAAATTATAAGATCATTAACCTTTTGCCGACCAGCCGCCGCAGTTATACTGGCTCGGCTGCGCTAATCGTCATAGGTGTACATCGCGTTGAGGTTCTGTGGGCACGTGCGCGCGCCAATTGGCCAGCGGGGGGGCCAATCAGCGGGTCCGGTGGACTCGATGGCCGCCCGCTATCGTTCCCCAATTGCCCCAAAAATGTCAACAGGCCAGTGGGTTGATCAAGCCTGCTTTTTTGTTACACAAGGCTACAAGGGTGCAGCATTACAACCGTTGGCACAATGCAGGTGAGCTGCAGATGTCCTAACAACCAATGATGCCATAGTTTGATAAGGTGGATGTCAGATGCCCTAAGGGCTTCCTTGTTTGCCCCTTTCTATCAGCACTGGTGTCACATTAGCAAAGGGAAGAAGAGAAAATGAGGAGAAAGGGAAACGCTGGAATACTAATCATTACCAGTGTGCATTGTAAGAATAAATCACGTCTAATGTTGGGTGTCCTATGTGTGTGGATGATGCGTAAAAGTATTTGTTTAGCTTTTTTATATTTGTAGCACGGCCCCCTCGGGGACTGCTTGGATTCACCTGCTCATCTGCATCGCCATGACCTTGTGAACATTCCAACCTACCTGACACTCTGACACTCTGGGTTAAGGCATCCTTGCAACACCTTTGAGTAATAAGACAGCACTCAATATGTTTATATTCTGTTAACGTTTACTGGAATGCTATACTATATACACATATGTACAATAGAGTGCCACTTTTTTTTTAATTCCTTTATTATGTACAAAAGTCATAGTCATACATAAACACCAACAATATAGAAAGATAGCCTAATACATTGTCAATATAAACTTCAACATATAAGTAGCTAACAGAGAAAAACAGTCCAATAGCGATCCCAGTGAAAAAGAACATTAGGGTAATCCTACATCATGTAGCATACTGACTACTGCTCATCCCTGTAACAGGGGAGCACACATCAAAACATTGACAATGAATCAGAAAAAGGATCAGAAAAGGGGACACACTGCAAGGTCATGCGTGCCGTCAAGTAGAAAACCTTGAATGGGCAAGGTAATACCGTTTTCAAAAAGAGAGAGGAGTAGGGGGGGACACTAGGGGTAAGAGAGGAGGAGGAGGGGAGGGGAAGGAGAGGGAGAGGGAAAAGGGAGGGGAAGGGTGGAGAAGTAGCCAGTCATCCCACTCCCAGGGTAGAGCAGAGCAAGGGAATCTTCACTGAGCGGTTGACCTCTCAGGAAGATAGGTGTCAGTAAACTCGAAATAATTCCATGGCCTCCAGGTTTCCGTACACACCTCTACCATATTACGTAACGTGGTTGTGAGTTCCTCCATGTCCCATATGATGTTAACTTTAGCAAACCACAGAGCCTTTGTAGGGGGGCCAGCATCTCTCCAGCAAAGCGTAATGCACACACCTAGTGGTGGTGGAGTTCCGAAATGATTCCCGAGCTACCTGCAATGTACTACCCAGGGTAGGATACCCACACATCTCTCTGGGAATGGGGAGGGATATCCATGACCAACTCAAAGCGGTGCCCTGAGAGTCTTCCAACTCCATGGAAACCCAAAGCTTGGCCTCCCCATGACAATGCCAGTCTATGTTCCTGTTGAGATGGACCGCCCTATCATATGTCCGGATGTCTGGAAGAGCAAAGCCCCAGGAACCCTTCGGTAGCGACAGTCTTTGTAACGTCTGACGTGGTTTCTGATGTGCCCATACAAATTTCCGGAACAGTGAGCCAATTGTGCGAAAGGAGTGGGGCAGGAGCCGTAAGGGGAGAGCTTGCAAGAAATAGAGTATCCGCGGTAGTACTGTCATTTCGAGAGAATTGCAGCGGCCAAACCAAGTCAGGGTTAAAGCATGCCAGTGTAACAGATCTTCCCTCAGTCTGGAGAGAAGTGGCTCAAAATTAGATTCGTACAGTTTAGCTGGGTCAAGAGTAATGTTAGTGTCCAAGTATTTAATTGCCGTGGAAGCCCAGTGAAAGGGGAAGGAAGGCTTAAGACTCTGGACTACGACAGGGTCTGCCGAAATATTGAGGGCAGAGGATTTTCGCAGGTTGATCTGAAAATGGGATAAGGACCCATATGTCCACAGGCCTGTAGAAGGTTCGGTAGGGAGGTAAGTGGGTCCGTCAGGAAAAATATCAAGTCGTCTGCAAACGCTGCCACCTTATGATCCCATGAGGGTTTATGATAGCCAGAGATATTGGGGTCAGTCTGAACCATGCAGAGAAAGGGTTCCAATTTCAGTTTGAATATGTCAGGGCTGGGCTGTCGGATAAATGCCAGCTCCTATCTCTCCACAGTGACTCACCTGTTGATGATATCCTGCTCGTCAGTCCTGCCTACTTAAACCGTCCAGCCCAGATGATCTCTGCCTTTGCCTTGGTCAACATCACAGAGATTATCTCCTGCGTTCCTGTTGAAGACTTGCTTGGCTTACATTCCTTCTGGCTCCAGATCCTGCTTGCTGTTCCACTGTGTTGATCTTCTGGCTTCCTGAATTTCTGGCTTGTCTGACTATCAGTTCTGGTTATCGAACTTTGGCTATGTTTTGACTATGTTTGTTCTGTTTACTTTTATTATGTAACAAATGTGATTTAACTGTATTTCTGTCTCGGTCTAATTCATGGTTTATGACAGAATATGAGGGGAGAGAGAGGGCAGCCCTGCCGCGTCCCATTTGATATGTCAAAAAAGTCAGACCTAGTCTCATTGACTTTTATTGCCGCAGAGGGTCGTGAGTAGAGTGCAGAAATCCAGCCCAGCATGGAGGACCCAAGGCCAATATGCTCCATAGTTGCTCAGATGAAGGACCAATGGACTCTGTCAAATGTTTTGTCTGCATCTGTGGAGAGCAGAATAAGCGGTTTCTTAGAGGTCCTCGCTGCGTGAATCAAATTTATGACACAAAGCATATTGTCATGAGGCTCTCGAAGAGGGACAAACCCCACCTGGTCTTTATGTATTAGACACCGGAGATAAGGCAGCAATCTATTGGCCAAAATCTTTGTGAAAAATTTCAAGTCTGTATTTAAAAGTGCAATGGGGCAGTAACTGTCACACTGGGCTGGGACCTTGCCCTCTTTGGGTATCAGAGAAATTAAAGCTCTAAGGGTGTCCGCCGGCAGCAGCCTTCCCTCCACCAAGGAGTTGAGAGCGGCTACTAGGCGCGGCGTGAGCAAGGCATAAAACGTCTTGTAGTAAGCGCCCATCAGACCGTCGGGCCCTGGCGCCTTCTTTGGTTTGGCCTGGGCCAGTGCATTACCCAATTCCTTCTTCATGATAGGGGCCTCCAGTTGTTCTTGCACCGAGGAGGGGAGAGAAGGCATACCAGAGGACTCAATATAGGTGCGAATATTCGCATTAAGACCAATAGAGGCTTCCAAGATAGGTGTCGGGTCTAGGTTGTATAAGCCATGGAAGAAAGATTAAAATTCCGCAGCCACCTCATCCAACCGAGACAGCTTCCGCCCCGAAGGTGAAGTGATATGTGGGATAAAATTTTGTGTACGAGGTCCACGAAGCGCCCTCGTGAGGAGTGTACTGGGTTTATTCGAAAATTCGTACATAGTCCTATGAGACCAGGCCAGTTTCTGTTTTGTTTTATGGAAAAGCAGGGAGTTGAGTCCTTCTCGGGTCTTAAGTAAATCATACTGTACCGAACGGGCGATACTGGCTTTGTGGGTGCTTTCTAGGCGATGGAGTGGGGCAAGCAAAGTGTCGACCTGCACAGCCCTTTCCCATTTCAGGAGTGAGCCCCTGATCACTGACTTGTGGGCTTCCCAGACCGAGTTATCCACCGAATCCTCGTTCAGAACGAAGTACTCACAGAGGGTAGCTGTCAAGGTTTGACGGACTTCAGGGGATCGGAGAAGAGCCTTGTTCAGACGCCATGATGGAGGGCTCCGAACAGTATAGCCTAACTGTAAGGTGAGATGAATGGGAGCATGGTCTGACAAAAGTATGTCTCCAATGTGAGCAGAGTGAACCCACAGGAGCACTCTTTGGGGGATCAGAAGGTAGTCTAAGCTGGAGTAGGTATGATGCACTGAAGAAAAAAAAAGAATAGTCCCTGTCACATGGATGTAAAAGACACCAAGGGTTGATAAGTTGGTGGAGTTCCTCTTTCAGGCATTCGAGGCGAGAATAAAAGATGTGACATACCCCTGGATACGTCCACGGCTGGGTCCATGGCAAAGTTTAGATCGCCGCCAAAGACCAGTGTCCCCTTTTGAAACTCCAGAAGGGCGGGTATCAAGCTTCGTAAGAAGGGGAGATGGTCCACATTGGGGAAATCTACATTGTAGCCAGTGTAACCAGTGTAAACATAACTTCACGGATTTTCCCTTTTACAAAAATAAAGGTCTTGCTGTATGGCTGACAATGACCAGGGCACTGTACTTGCCAGTATCACCCCCTTTGATTTTGAATTTGGGGAGGGACTGTAGTATGCCATCGGGAAAGCTCTGTTTTTACAAACACGGGACATGGTTGAGACGGAAGTGCGTTTCTTGAAGAAAAACCCCCTGCGACCTGTCTATTTTCAGAATGAAGATATTTGCCAGCACACCATGGAACAACATAAATAGTGTCCAAATGGATAATTGCATGATCACAACCCAAGGATCGGAGTCACGCAGGACCCCTTCGTCAGGCATGTGATAAATGTGGAGTAACAGTGAAAAGAATTTAAATAACCATCAACCAATCAGAAAAACCAGAAAAAAAAACAAGAAAACCAAAGCTCCTCCCACCCCCAGACTGGTATGATGTCACAAATCCCACCAAAACAGCTCAAATAATTCAAATACATTAGCACAATATCACAGATTTGAGAAAAAAACATATGTCAAAAGAAGGGTTTAGTAAAATGATATGTTGATAATGCCTTTATAGTACCCTTCTATTATTGTAATGGCGTGTGTCCCCAATCACTGTGGGGACGGACTAGCTGCTGGGGGGCATCTGTATGCAACGCACGGTCTTGTTATAGATCGGCGCCAGTGCAAGGTTTAGAAGCTGTAGGGCAGATCGCGGCAGTGATCGCATACCGCGTTTGCGCAATGCAGCGGCGGTATCGGAGCAACCAGGGACACTGTAGTGCCGAGGCGCCGTACCAGTCTGGGGGTGGGAGGAGCTTTGTTTTTTTTTCTTGTTTTTTCTTTTTTTCAGTTTTTTCTGATTGGTTGATGGTTATTTAAACTCTTTTCACTGAACCCCTTCTCGGTTAGGCAGGAATGTTGTACACCTACGTGGTAGGCCGCGATCTCACTCTCCCTGCAGAGAGAGATTCATCACACACCAGGCCCGGGAAGAAGAGAACCTGGGACGGGTCTCTGGTTTCTTTTATAGCCCTTCCCAGCAAGCTCCCTGATGGTAGAAAAGATCCCTGGTATATGTGGTCCGGGCAAATAGCCATGCGGGGGAATCGCCATCTGGTGGAACTACTAATCCCACAATCCCTTTGGTTGGGCTCACAAATATGATGTCAGTTTAGTAACACCGGGCACTAGAGGGATAATATAATATACAGATAGGGCAGGGAATAACCGTTAGTTGCAATTGTAGTCCATATTGCTACACATTTTAGAATGGGGTGCCTCAAGATTGTGCAGAATTTTACAGGGTGTCACAACTGAAAAAAGGTTGAGAATCACTGAGGTAGTGGATGTGTATGAATTATTTTTGGAGAAGACAAATATTGTTTAGCGTCACCTCAAGCAGGAAAAGGGAAACGAATGCGGCGACTAAATCTAAGGACTGTTAAGCTTAAATATATTACTTTTCTGCTTGTGGGTTTATATACACTTTCAGAGCAGGTTTGCTTGTAAACGAGAAGTCAGCATGAAGCAGAAGGCGATTTCATACAGAGAAATTAACAAGGGCATGTGCCATCTGGCATTGACTCCCCTTTTATCTAATCATTTCTGGACTTTGACACTTGTTATTGATACACATATTGGGTTCAAGGTCTCAAAGGACTTCACTCCTACTTCCTGAGCATCTATTTACATTATCTGTAAAAGACAGCAATCTCTGTTGTACTCCTACACATGTAGAAAAAGACTGATTCAATTTACGTGGGAATGTTTAAAATATATCCAGCCAAAAGGTTTATCTTTAGTTTTGGATAGAGCATGGAAGGTTTAGAACCTCTGTCCGGTTTAATTTTGCTCTTTGTGTACCCGCTTGGGAGATTTCCCCTCTCTATGTGTCCTATTGATCCTTGAAAATGATATAAAGTCAAAATGTTACAGCTGTCACTGGATCAAGAATAGAGGGTGTGTAACTGGACTTGCAAGGATTAAAATGCACATGCATGCATGCGTGTGTTGCGTTTGTTAAAATATGATTTTTTTTTTACATAACATTACATGGGACAATAGTGGTTGCTCATGAGTAGATATTTCTCAAACAAATGCTGCTGCACACAATGGGTACGTAGATACCATTGTTGTATTTTCAACAGTCCATATGTTTTCTGTTGTTTGGTAACTATGGTAAACAGCTTGACACATAAAAGGGAGATTCAGGCATAAGCTAGGGACACACACATCATCATGCTTTAAGATCAGAAGCCACTCACGATAGAAGAAACGTGCCTGATCCTCCAGAACAATCGTTGCCAATGGAGATCACGAACATACAGTAACAGAAGATAAGTAACTTTTAAGTGTATTTGTACTGTTATAGACCATAGGCTGTTCATTTGCTAGGCATTTTGCTTGTTATAGATATCTGTCAGTCTTGTATTGTATTCCTAATATTGTAATAGTTTTGTATGTACAGCATCTTTGTATAGTAAAAGCACATTTACACACTGCAGAAGTCTCAGCTTCCTTGCTTATACCACAAAGTAACCTTGCTAGATATACGCAAGCAAAACATTTGGGGGCTCGTGCTGCAACCTGTGCTGTAATTCAACTGAAGCAGACCTGTTTTTCTGTAGTGTATTGTGTAGCTTGTGCTAGGTAAAATGCTGCATAAGCTGTTTAGGAAAAGCAAGGCTGCAGAGGGTTCTGGTGGCCAGAAGGAAGTGTGCAGCTTACCTATCTGGGCCAGTGACAATGAGTGGGAGCCTCTTGCTAAAGAATTTGTGAAGTATGCTTCTCCCTTGAAGCTGACTTGGGGTGATAAAGTCTCAGATCATTTTGTAGATTTTAGCCTTAAGGGGTTGAATTTAAGTAAAAAAGAGAAGAGGACAGTGTCCGCAGTGAGCTGGTATTTCCTTCATGCTATTTATACCGAATCACATAGAAGGGAGAAGGCAGAGGCAGAAGTTAAGGTATTAAAAGACCAGCTAGCAATTGCTGCAGAGTGTGTACGTTCAACCGCTAGCCAGGCTGATGATTTGCAAGAGCGGTGTGCAGCCCTCATGACCAAATCAATTAATTACTTAAGGAAAAGGAAGGGCCGTAAACCTGTAAGTAAAGCCTGGGTACGTGCCATTGTCGCATCCCAAAATTGGGATTGTGAAGATGTGCTCTCCTCAAATGCTAGTGAGGATGAGGAGATAGAGTTTGATATTTCACATGATGATCTGCTAGCTTACTAAGCATAGGAAACGGCAACATGATAGAGAGGATATGGCAGATGAGGAGGTGCATTATCGCAACCCCAGAGATGTTGAATTTGAAGAAGTACGAGAGTTTACACAAACTGAGCTCCATGAGCTGGCTAAACAATACAAACAAAGGTCTGGGGAGCCCCTATTGAGTTGGCTCCTACGCTTATGGGATGAAGGGGCGGACAGTTTTGTTTTGTCAGGTAAGGAAGCAGTGACTATGGGAGTGTTCACCCATGATCCACAATTGCGTCAGGCAATGAGAAAAGCCCGAGAGATTAGTGTGAAATTTTCACTGTTAGATCTCGTGAGAGATGGGAGAGGGTATTTCCAGGTTACGTGAGATGGGTTGTATAACCGGATTAACCGCTTGCTGACCGCCGCATGTACATATTTGTCGGCAGAATGGCAAGGCTGCACAAATGGGCGTACCTGTATGTCCCTTTGAATTTGCCGCCATGGGGTTGCGTACGCGACCCTGCCGCGAGCTCTGTGAGTGTGATCGCGGGTGCCGCGGACTCGATGACTGCGGGGATACCCGCGATCGTTTCACGGAGCTGAAGAACAGGGAAATGCTAATGTAAACAAGCATTTCCCCGTTCTGCCTAGGGACAGGACACTGATCACTGCTCCCTGTAATCAGGAGCGGTGATCAGTGTCATGGCACAAGTAGCCCCTCCCCCCTACAGTTAGAATCACTTCCTAGGACACACTTAAACCCTGCAGCGCCCCCTCCTGGTTAACCCCTTCACTGCCAGTCACATTTACACAGTAATCAGTGCATTTTTAATCGCACTGATCGCTGTATAAATGTGAATGTCCCAAAATAGCGCCAAAAGTGTCCGTTCTGTCCGCCATAATGTCGCAGTCACGATAAATCCCTGCCATTACTAGTAAAAAAAGATTATTAATAAAAATGCCATAAAACTATCCCCTATTTTGTAGACGCTATAACTTTTGCGCAAACCAATCACTAAACGCTTATTGCGATTTCTTTTTTTTTTTTTTACCAAAAATATGTAGAAGAATACGTATCGGCCTAGACTGAGGAAAAAAAATATTATTTTATATATTTTTGGGGGATATTTATTATAGCAAAAAGTAAAAAATAATGCTTTTTTTTTCTAAATTGTCGCTCTTTTTTTGTTTATAGCACAAAAAATAAAAACCACAGAAGTGATCAAATACCACCAAAAGAAAGCTCTATTTGTGGGGAAAAAAGGACGTCAATTTTGTTTGGGAGCCACGTTGCACGACCGCGCAATTGCTAGTTAAAGCGACGCAGTGCCGAATTGCAAAAAGTGCTCTGATCTTTGGCCAGCCACATGGTCCAGGGCTTAAGTGGTTAAAGACGTTTCCAGAATAGATGGGCCCAGATATGGAACCCTTTACGTATGCTCTGCGGTCTAAGCTAATTACGTCTGCACCATTTAATCTCAGGGCTCCATTATTGTCCTTGTTGGGAGGCCTGGGATTAAACAGCAAGATTCATGAAGCCACAACCCTTTTAAGCCAGTTGGGGGAGCTAGAGGAGACTAAAACAAAACCTGTCAGGGCAGTAGATAAGGTCAAGGCCAGACAGAAAGAATACAAACAGAAAAGAACAGAGAAGAAAGGGAATGAGGTAGAGAAGACAGGGGGTGAAGAGAAAACCAGGCTAGTTATTTCTAGGAAAGAAATGGGGATGAACCTATTAAAGGCAGGAGTACCTAAAGATGAGATAGATGGCATGTCTACTGCAGAAATGCTGAAGAGGTGGAAACATTTAGTAGGGAAAACTGTCAGGGTTAGAAACACTACTCCTAGTGAAGATAACATCTGCCTAGACTTAGAGAAAACAGAACAGACCCCTCCTGTTAGCTCCAAACCAATTCCCAAAACTGGACATGAATCCAAACCCAAATCCCTTTGTCCTGGGCAGGAGTTATAGAGAAAAGGGGATTGGGAGGTTCCTTATCCTTTATGAAGGGAAGGTGAGTCTCCTGTAAGAGCAGTGAGGTCAGTGACAGCAGGAGACCGACACCCATATGCACCTGTCACTGTATGGTGGGGGAAGTCATCTTCTCCTACACATGTAATGGCTTTAGTTGATAGCGGAGCTGAAGTTACACTTTTGCCAGGAAATCCTTCCCATCACAAAGGAGAATTGATTTATGTAGAAGGTTTGGGAGGGCAAACTACACCAGCAGTTAGGATACGGGTGAAATTGGCTATTGGCAAGGGATCGGGATTTATGACAAATGTTTTGGTATCAGAGTTACCCGAAAATATTCTTGGGATGGATGTACTTCAAGGTCAGTCAATTCAGACTGAAAGAGGTGCATTCACATTTGAGTATCGTGATAAAGCGTATCTGGTAAGGGCGGTGAAGGCTGTGGTCAGAGGTCATGCGAAATGGACCTCTGTCTACATTCCTTCACCAGAGAAGCCAGTCTGTTTCAAGCAGTACAGACTTCCTGGAGGCCACAAAGAAATTGGGGAGACCATTCAAGAACTGTTGAGAGTAGGGATCCTTAGACCTGCTGTAAGTCCTTTCTCGTCTCCGGTGTTCCCAGTAAAGAAAACTGATGGGACATATAGAATGACTGTGGATTACAGAGGTCTAAACAAAGTGGCACCTCCATTGAAATCAGCTGTACCAGATATGATCTCAATTGTTGAGAAAATTGCTAAAGAGACAGGAGAATATCATGCTGTGATAGACCTTGCTAATGCTTTCTTTTCGATTTTGATAGACCCAGAGTGTCAAGACCAGTTTGCTATGGTGTGGGACAGCCACCAGTACACTTTCACTGTGCTTCCTGAAGACTATGTTCATTCTCCAATGATTTGTCATGGACTGATTGCCCGAGATTTAAGTACCCTGAGTTTGAAAGTCCCTGTGTTTCACTACATTGATGACATCATGATCTCTGGAACAAAAGAAGATGTAACTGAAGCACTGCACCGGCTGATACATCAAATGGAGAACCAGGGCCGTTTGAAGGAATTTGGGGGCACCAAGCAAAATGGACATGGAGGCCCCCCAACCCCCCACGCACGCACGCAAAGCCCCCCTTACTACTCCCCCCGTGTTCTTTTTAACCCCCCTCCCTACCGCTTCCCGCGTGGCAGGAGATTCAGTTTTCTGTTCCCGGCCAGCCGGACTGAAAGGAAGTGAGCACTCAGTGTGAACAGGAAACTGAATTTCCTGAGTCCTGTACCACGTGGACTGCAGGAGGAAGGAAGAGGAGCTCAGCAACGCTACAGGCTGCAGCTTATAGGAAGCGGCGGCTTGCAGCGCAGCTGGGGCCCAAGGCCAGCTCGGGGCCCCAAGCAATTGCTTGTTTTGCCTGTCCTGTCGTGACGGGCCTGTGGAGAACAGAGGGTGGGTTATCGACAAAGACAAAGTCCAAGGACCTGCCACAGAAGTGAAATTCCTGGGAATGATGTGGACTGGGCCGCAAAGGAAAATTCCAGAGACAATTGTGCAAACTATCCAGGCTCTGTCGCCCCCTACTACCAAAGAGGAGGCACAGAAGTTCATTGGAGTTGTGGGGTTCTGGAGATTGTTCATCCCACATCTTGGACTGACTCTGAGGCCTATATATAATGTCACCAGAAAAAAAGTTCTCATGGGGTTCAGAGCAGCAGACTGCATTCCTGGCATTCTAAAGAAGCTATTTTGCAGCATCAGGGATTAGGACCCGTGAGACAAGGAGTACCGTTTCAGCTGGATGTAGTAGAGCAGAATGGTACCATATCTTGGAGTCTGTGGCAGCCAAATGAAAAGAAAGGACTGAGAGCAATACCCATGGTTCAAACAACTGACAGGGGCACAGAAGAGATACACGCCCCTAGAGAAGTACCTGTTTGGGGCCTACACAGCACTTCAACATGTAGAGACCATTACAGGAAAGGACACAGTCACCATCCATACTGCATTGCCAATAGCAGGATGGATGAGAGATAATGGACTGACCACTAGGGCAGCTGTATCCCAGAACCAGACACTGATGAAATGGAAGTGGTCTTCAAGAAAGAGGGGGGTATTGCAACTGGGGAGACATTTCAAAACATTTGGCAGGGCTTGTTACATTTACCAGCACCCAGCCAGAAGAAGAAAATCCTGTGCTGCAGTCATCCCCCATTCAAGAGGCTCCACCCTTTGAGTCTCTGTCAGAAGACATGAAGGAGTCAGCGTGGTTCACTGGTGGTTCAGCCATAGTCGCCTCGTCTGGGCGTAAATGGACAGCAGCAGCCTACAACCCAAGTACCGACACAGTCCTGCAGGAGACCGGAATTGGAGGGTCCAGTCAGTATGCAGAGTTGAAAGCTGTAGTGATAACTCTTCAGGAGGATACTTCTTCCTGTGTCACTATCTACACTGACAGCTGGGCGTTTTTTAAAGGACTGACAACTTAGATGCCCACGTGGAAGTCCAATGAATGGATGATTCATGGAAAGGTGGTGTGGGGAGGCAAAGAAGTCTGGGACTACATCTGGAAAGAAGCTCACTCCCGCACCATAAAAGTGGGGCATGTTGATGCATATGTGCCCCTAGTCCCAGACTTTGAGAACTACTGAGTTGCAGATTAAATCGCCAAAGTGAAGGCAGTTGTGCCAATTAAGCCTGTCTTGATGAACTTGGCCAACTGGGCCCACAAGCAATCTGGACAATTGGGGCAGAAAGCAACATATGAATGGGCACAATAGAGAGGATTGCCTATATCCATGGACATGATAAAGACTGTAATAGGGAACTGTACAGTGTTTGGAGAAGTGCGACAATGGCCATTGCAAAAGTACTCCACCGGGTCGATTAAGAGGGGTGAGAGGCCTGCAGAGATCTGGAAGATTGACTTCATCGGTCCCCTGCCCCGGGGAAACAATGGACTGAGGTATTGTTGCACTGCAGTGGAACCTATTCAGGAGTTATGCTTGATCCTCCTTGCAAACGTGCAGATCAAGCCGCAACGCTTCAACTGCTCCAGAAACTTGTCCTTGCTTATGGTTGTCCCAAACAAGTCCAAAGTGATGACGGCTCACACTTAACTGGATCAACAGTACAGCAGTGGGCCAAAGATTCTGGAGTGTACTGGTTGTGCCACATCCCATACCATCCACAGGCAGCTGGTTTGATTGAAACAGGCTATTGAAGGACCAGATACGCAAACTTACATACACTAGGGGGGTGGGATTGGATCCTCACACAGGCAGTCATGTTGTTAAATTCTAGGCCAATAGCCAAAAGCACACCATATGAGAGGATGGTAGGGGCTGGGGCACAGATTCCACAGCTGGAGTGCAGAGTTGAGTATTTATGTAAGGTTCCTGAAAGAACAGGGCTTAACAGATACCATGTTACTGCTTCCCATGACATAGAAACCAAGAGTGACATATCTGAAGCTGAAGCCTATCTAGGAATGAGAGGGAATCTGGCAGGAAGGTTTGAAGTTATATTTGCATTGGCAGCTGAGCTTCAAGACAGTGGCTGGGACTCTGACTGGTTAGTGGACACTTCTCAACAAGAGTGGAAAGTGAGGCTACATAACATCAAACCTTCCAAAATAAACAGCAGTGATCTGTGAAATATCAGTATATTTCCTCTCTTCCCTATTGATGTTCTTTGGGAGTGGGTACAGGCAGGGGGCAAAGTGTTAGTCAGATATCCAGGCAAGAAGCCATTTAGAGGAGAGATTTTAGCTGAAGGGCCTGGATCTACTGTTTATGTATTATTAAAAGAAACAGATAATCCGCTTTGTTTTCCACTCCACAGGCTGTCTCCGATTTGATCCATAGGAAGACCAGAGAAAAGTGGTTACATGATGGAAAGAATGACGGAAGATCGCAAGAGCTGTGGAGAGCAAGGCCTTTGATGTATTACAAGCCTGGACTTGTTTCTAAAGAACTTTAGAATGGACTTTCTAATGAACTTTTTAGTTAAAGACTGAAACACCTTATCAATGACAGAAATATGGGAGGTGTTGCATTCAAGGAAAATGAATGTTTAGAATAAGTTTTATTAGTAATGAAGTAATTTTCTGTATGGAGTCTGAAAAAAAAATCTAGGGCAGAATGTGTTGCGTTGGTTAAAATATGATTTTTTTTTTACATAACATTACATGGGACAATAGTGGTTGCTCATGAGTAGATATTTCTCAAACAAATGCTGCTGCACACAATGGGTACGTAGATACCATTGTTGTATTTCCAACAGTCCTTTGTTTCTACAGCTACAGTAAACATGTATGTTTTCTGTTATTTGGTAAAGACTGATTCAATTTACATGGGAATTTATAAAATATATCCAGCCAAAAGGTTTATCTTTAGTTTTGGATAGAGCATGGAAGGTTTAGAACCTCTGTCCGGTTTAATTTTGCTCTGTGTGTACCCGCTTGGGAGATTCCCCCTCTCTATGTGTCCTATTGATCCTTGGAAATTATATAAAGTCAAAATGTTACAGCTGTCACTGGATCAAGAATAGAGGGTGTGTAACTGGACTTGCAAGGATTAAAATGCACATGCATGCATGCGTGTGTTGCGTTTGTTAAAATATGATTTTTTTTTTACATAACATTACATGGGACAATAGTGGTTGCTCATAAGTAGATATTTCTCAAACAAATGCTGCTGCACACAACGGGTACGTAGATACCATTGTTGTATTTTCAACAGTCCATTGTTTCTACAGCTACAGTAAACAGGTATGTTTTCTGTTGTTTGGTAACTATGGTAAACAGCCTGACACATAAAAGGGAGATTCAGGCATAAGCTAGGGACACACACATCATCATGCTTTAAGATCAAAAGCCACTCACGATAGAAGAAATGTGCCTGATCCTCCAGAAGAATCATTGCCAATGGAGGTCACGAACATACAGTAACAGAAGATAAGTAACTTTTAAGTGTATTTGTACTGTTATAGACCATAGGCTGTTCATTTGCTAGGCATTTTGCTTGTTATACATATCTGTCAGTCTTGTATTGCATTCCTAATATTATAATAGTCTTGTATGTACAGCATCTTTGTATAGTAAAAGCACATTTACACACTGCAGAAGTCTCAGCTTCCTTGCTTATACCACAAAGTAACCTTGCTAGATACACGCAAGCAAAACAACGCGCCATGGTGCACATGTGGACACACAGACACGTCCACTGATCCTGGTGCCCAGAGGCCTATTTAAACCCAAGGCCTGCCTAGTATCATTGCTGGATTGTATTGAGCTTTACCCTTGTGGTTTGTGTTTTTGAAAGCCTGCTTGATTCTATTACTGACCTGGCTCTCTCTGACTTTTCTCTGGCCCCACCCACTAAAGGCTGTGTAGGCAGGTGCAGTCTGTTTTCCCCACTGTAGGTGGCGTTTGACCAAATCGGCAATGCAGAAGGGGCAGGTGTCAGGGCTGGGCTCAGCCCTTCCTTCTTAGAGCTGGTGTTAGAGGGGATCTAATCGCTTATGGTTCACATATAAAGAAGGAAGGTAAAAGAGAAATAGACAAATTACTAGAGAAAATGAGTGCCTTAGAGATAAAACATAAGAAAAATCTCGACCCAACGGATGGCAGATGTCTGGAGAGCTTACGAGCAGAGCTTTCGCAATGCCTAGAGCATAGAGCAAAAAACAAAATTAGGTTTTTCACAAATAGAGCATATGAACAAGGAAATAAATGCGGACGGCTATTGGCAAAACAACTTAAAAAACAAGACTCTAGATATGTGCATAGCCTACTAGTCCAAGGCAGGAAAATAATGGATACGAAGGTTATAGCGAAAGAATTTGGTAAATTCTATGAGGCCCTATATAACATCTCCAAAACAGAATCATTGGGAACAGGGGAAAGCGAGGGACAAAGGAGGAATGAGATAGGTGAATATATTGAGAACGCTGCCATGCCTATACTACCTAGAGTAATTTCTAAGGATATGGAACGTCCAATCATGGTTGAAGAGTTGAGCAGAGTGATAGCAACCCTGCCCCCGGGGAAAAGCCCAGGGCCGGATGGGCTGACAAACTCATATTATAAGAAGTTTCTTCCAGTTTTGGTAGCTATTGTAGCTGTTGCTGTTTTGGTAGCTATTTTAATTCAATTAGTGCCTCTAGTCCACTCCCCCAGAAGCATTACTGGCATACATAACGGTGTTGCCAAAAGAGGGAAAGGACCCCCAGGTATGTGCTAACTACAGGCCTATCTCTCTGCTGAACTCGGACACCAAATTATTGGCAAAAATCCTGGCCTTAAGACTTCAGGAACATGTAGGAGATTTGGTACAGCCAGATCAAACGGGGTTCATAAAGGGACATGAAACAAGGGACGTGAAACAAGGGACAACACCACTCGTGCACTCCATATTTTGCATTGGATGCAGTCCGGCCCGGACAGAGCCCCAAGAATCACTCTGTCGATGGACGCCGAAAAGGCCTTTGACAGATTGAACTGGGGCTTTATGAGAGAAGTACTCGGGAGGATAGGACTGGGGGAAAAAATGTTGGGGTGGATCATGTCCTTATATGCGAAACCAAGAGCAAGAATCAAGGTCAACGGGACAGTATATGAATGTTTTAACATACAAAACGGTACCAGGCAAGGGTGTCCGCTGTCCCACCTGATATTTGCGATAGTAATGGAACCATTTTTGCGCAAAATCAGAAATAATAAGGAGATAGCAGGGATGTATATAGGCCATACGGAACATAAAGTAGCAGCGTATGCGGGTGACCTTCTCTTTTTCCTCTCCGCCCCCCAGACATCTATAGCCGCATTGATGGTGGAGGTACATAAATTTGGCAGGGTGTCTGATTTCAAGATTAATTTTGAGAAGTCAGTCATCCTTCCTAGCCATGTCCCAGTAGCGATGGAAAGGTCATTGAAAGAGATGTATCCATTTATATGGAATGAGGGGTCGCTGACATACCTGGGGGTACAGATTAGCGCAGACTATGAATTATTGTATGAACGTAACTATGGCTCATTATTGAAAGAAATAACAGAAGAGCTAAAGAGATGGAAGGGTAAATACTTGACCTGGTTCGGGAGAATCAGTGCCATAAAAATGAGTATACTGCCTAGAATAATTTATGTGCTGCGCACAGTGCAAATCAGGTTGCCGGTGACTCTCTTTAGGCAGGTACGTAGGCTGTTCGTGGCCTTTGTGTGGAGTGATAGAAGGCCTAGACTGGCTTACGATATTTTAAGAAGGAGTAGAGCTGAGGGCGGCCTGGGACTCCCAGATATAGCATCTTATTATAAGGCCATGACTCTAGTTAGGATTCTGGACTGGTGCCATGACCTAAAGGGAAAACCATGGGTACAAGCAGAAATGTCAATGGCGGGGAGAAACCTGGCAGGAGCACCATGGATCCAAGGGTCATTGAGAGGGTTGTCACAATGGACACCTCTGACCCTGAATTCGTTGGAAGTATGGGACAGGATGAATAGAAAGGGTAGATATGCTCCCCAGACTTCCCCTCTGGCCCCTCTGGAGGGATTCCTTTGGTTCCCCCCAGGGGAGGAGATGGGAAGTCTGGGGGCCTGGGGTCAAGACGGGGACACTGGGTGTGGCAAGTTTGCCCCAAGCGGAGCCCTATTACCAATGACAGAGATGGTCTCGAGATTCGGGATGACATGAATGGCAGAATGGAAATATTGTCAAATGATGAGTTTCTTCAAGAAAACAAAGCCATTAATAAGACCCATGAACTCACTCACTGCATTCGAGAGGCAATGTGCACAGATATCAGAATCTGGGCATATGCTGTCTCGGATGTATAGAATGATCCTAAGGGAACAAGAAAAAACCCCATACTTTGTAAAAGAGTGGGAGAGGGAGCTGGGTCAAGTCTGGACAGATAAACAAATTAATAGAATGATATCGTTAACACTACCTCCATAAGTTCAAAGGTGCAAGAAACGGCATATAAGTTCTTAGTAAGGTGGTTTAGGACCCCAGCAAAATTAGCACAAATCTCCTCAACATCAAGTGATAGGTGTAGGAGGGGTTGTGGACAGAGGGGAACCTTTCTTCATCTTTGGTGGACATGCCCAATAATTAAGTTGTTTTGGGAATCAGTGGCCCCATGGATTGAGAAACTAACAGTGGACTCCCTGGAGTTTGGGCCTATACAGTACCTATTTCATGGAAAGCCCGGACCTATCAAAAAGTACAGAGTAAGCATAACCCCACACTTATTAAATGCAGCAAAAAAACTAATTCCGACGTATTGGAGACAAGTCTGGGGCCCGACAGTCACAGACTGGAAAAACGAGGTTAATTTAATAAAAGAAGCAAAGAGGTGGGTCCATGTGGTTAAAAACCAAAAAGAGAAATTTGAAATGACCTGGGCGAAATGGGAACAGTGCACTAAGGAGATAATAGAAGAGGGAAACATTAATGGGTAAGGGAGGAAGATATGGTATAGTCATTAAGAATAAAGACAATAAAAAGATTGACCCTGAAAGAATGAGTTAAATATCGACATGACTTCTCTATTGCTAATTAAATGTAAAGAGGGTGGGGGGTAAGATAATATATGGTATATGTTCTGTGGGGGGGGAGGTTGGGGGTTGGGGTGTTTTGTTTTTTTTTCGGGGGTTTTTCCTTTATCCCCTACTCCCCTAATAAGCACTGGGTGGTGGGGGGTTGTGTTTTTTTTTTTTTTTTCCCCTCCAGTAAACAATAGAGGAGTAAATAACAAACATCGTGACAGAAGAGGGGAAGAGGAGAGTGTCACAGCACTGGTCACAGGGCACAAGGATTTTTTTGTGGATGTAAGTTTAACCACTTCAATGCCAGGCACTTAGACACCTTCCCGCCCAGACCAATTTTCAGCTTTCAGCGCTGTAAAAATTTGAATGACGATTGCGCGGTCATGCTACACTGTACCCAAACAAATTTTTTATCATTTTGTTCCCACAAATAGAGCTTTCTTTTGGTGGTATTTGATCACCTCTGCAGTTTTTATTTTTTGCGCAACAAATAAAAAAAGACCGAAAATTTTGAAAAAAAACAAGTTTTTCTTTGTTTCTGTTAAAACTTTTTGTAAATAAGTACGTTTTCTTCTTCAATGACGGGCACTGATATGGCTGCAACTGACGGGCACTGACGGGCACTGATACGGCGGCACTGATGGGCACCGATGAGGTGGCACCAATGAGGTGGCACTGATGAGGTGGCACTGACGGGCACTGATGATGGGCACTGATAGGCGGCACTGATGGGCACTGATAGGTGGCACTGATGGGCACTGATAGGTGGCACTGGTATGCGGCACTGATGGGCACTCATAGGTGGCACAGATGGGCACTTATAGGCGGCACTGATGGGCACTCATAGGTGGCATTGATGGGCACTCATAGGTGGCATTGATGGTTAATTATGGGTGGCACTGATAGTTGGCACAGATGGGCACGGATGGGCACTGATAGATGGGCACTGATGGGCACGGATGGGCACTGACAGGTGGCATGAATGGACACTGATGGGTGGCACTGATGGCACTGCTTGTTTGCAGTGATGCCCCTAAGGGTGGCATTGCTGGGCATCACTGCAACATAATGGTGCCAATCAGTGCCCATTTGTGGGCACTGATTGGCACAGATTTGGCACACTGGGCACATGTGGATGGCCATGGGGTACATACCTGGCCATCCACATGTTGCCCCTTCCCTGGTGGTCCTAGTGGCGATCCCTGGTGGTCCAGTGTGGTGATCTGCGGGGGGGCTGCACTGATAAACAATCAGAGCAGACCCCCCCTGCCAGGAGAGCCGCCGATCGGCTCTCCTCTACTCGCGTCTTTCAGACGCGAGTGAGGAAGAGCCGATCAACGGCTCTTCCTATTGACAGCGTGATCAGCCGTGATTGGACACGGCTGATCACGTGGTAAAGAGCCTCCGCCGGAGGCTCTTTACCAAGATCGGTGTAGCGGTGTGTCAGACTGACACACCGCTCCACCGATCGCCGCGATGCGCGCCCCCGGGGGCGCGCTGCGGCATGTTATCCTGCTGGACGTCATATGACGTCCAGTCAGGATAACAGAACCACTTCCCGGACGTCAATCCGCTATAGGGCGGGCGGGAAGTGGTTAAATGAGCACCAAAAATAAATGTACACATTAAATAAATTCAAACTCATGAGCACTACGAATTTAGAGGAGAAGAGGAAAGGGTCTTCCCCCTTTCACTATTTTAGGGGAAAAAGGAAAGAAAAGAATATATACATTTTTTTTTTTTTTTTGTTTTAACATTCACAATTTATTAATTTATGAATTATAGTGATTTACGACACGGAATTAGAATAAGGGGTAAATTCACTTTATAGTCTTATTTAACCACGCACGCACATGGGGGGGGGGACTGGAGTAAGTTAATATTAAGGAGTGGGGGAAATCACAGATTGTGGGTAAGGGCAGGAGAGAATAACGGGGGGAGTGAGAAGGGAGGAAAGAGGAGGAGGAAGAGGAGGAAATCCCCCCCCCCTTTTTTTTGTTGTTGTTAAATTACAACATGTAAATTTTGGTTAGTGGGATAGGTGGGGTAATTGTGGAATGATGTAATTTGATATTTTTGTTTTTGGGTTGAATGAAGGGGTATAGTATGTTGTATAATTGGTGTAATATATAAATTAAATAAAAATTTTGATTATTAAAAAAAAATAGAGCTGGCCGCTCAGCTGTCGGCTAATTGCCAGCTTCTATCTCTCCACAGTTACTCAGCTGTTGATATCCTGCTCGTTAGTCCTGCCTACTTAAAGTGGAGTTCCACCCACTTTTACAACTCTTCAGCATCCCTCACTAAACTGTGCACTGTAAACGAATTGGATATTTTAAATTTTTTTTCTCAGCTGTATTTATTTTTCACTTCCTCCTCCCTGGCCGTGGCCCATTGCATCATTTCCTGTTTGCAATTCCTTCTGGGAAGGGGCGGCAACTTCCTCTGACACTGCCATTGCTATGGAAACCTGACCTGAAACCTATTACACTGCTTGTGCTGCACTGAGCATGTGCGAGATCTGCAAGGATGAGATCCAGGAAGAAATACAGTCTGGCTTCTGATGCCCACACTTAAGATGGCCACGGCCTGCTGTAAGTTTATAAAATAACAAACTACAGCTATAAACTAACAAAACAGACCTTAGTTTACAGACTAACTTTACTAGAATACATTAAGCTTGTGTATTATAGGGGTATTTTTATTTAAAAAGTATAATTTCGGCCGGAACACCACTTTAAGCCGTTCAGCCCAGTGGATCTCTGCCTTCACCTTGGTCAACATCACAAGAGACAATCTCCTGCGTTCCTGTTTAAAGACTTGCTTTGCTGACATCCCATCTGGCTCCAGATCCTGCTTGCTGTTCCACTACATTGATCCCTGATTTCTGGCTTGGCTGACTATCCATTCCGGTTACTGAACTTTGGCTATGTTTTGACTAAGTTTGTTCTTTTTACTTTTATTATTAAACAAGTGTGATTTAACTGCACTTCTGTCTCGGTCTGATTTCATGGTTTCTGACAGCAGGAAGTTGTGAGGAACAGGGTTCCTTTATGACTTCTTGCAGTCACTAAGAAACAGCTGTCCAATTGGACGCTGGAACCCCATGTGACCTTGGTTGCCATCTTGGGCAGGGCAGAGTCTATTTAAGACTCCGGCTCCTGGATTTGGAATGCTTTATGTTAGTGACTAGTGTAGGGACAGGTTTACTGTCTGGCAGGGACAGTACTTAGCATTAGGGAAAGGATCCAAGGAGTAGGGAAAGTGCAGGGACTACACATTCTCCTCTCAGAAACCCTCCCGTTTGGGTGTGGACTAGCCAGGCCACATTCCCACCCCTCACTGTAGAAGCTGTTGGCATCATTTCAAGATCACAGTCCTCTACTATTGTTCGGAAGTGGCCCCAGTTAGCTGTGCTCACCCGCCAGGCCTGATTGTACATTTTTTGGGACTGTCTCAATATACTGTTCTATGCTACCTTAGCCTCTAGGGGTGCTAGTTGCTATCAGTGCACCACGTCACTTCCTACCCTCGCTTGGTGTAGTTGGCAGGATTCAAATCTGGGGGAGACCCCAATGGATTTCCAGCAAGTTGGAGCCCAAGTGTGAACGCACCCCCTATCAGTGGCCTCAGAAGGTACGGAACCATTAAAAAGATGGCTCCACGCAATCTGTTGAGATCCTACATGCTGAGTTCCACCAAACCTGCTGCCGACAGAAGGGTCGACAACCCCGAGGATGTACCACCAATCCAGGAAGTCCCTTTCGAGAAGTATCTGCCTCCTTTTGAACCTGGGCCTCTAGCCCCAGCTAATCCCAAGGAGGAGAGTACTACAGTCCCAAAGTACCGTTCCCAGAGGTGTGCCTAGTCCTGCTGATTCTCTGGAGTCCTCCAAGGATGTAATCTCCGGCTCAGGTGATGGGGGTGTTGCTGGTCCTGTTGACCCTCTACCACCTGAAGCCTTGCAGCTGCATACACAAGATGACAATTCTGAAGTTGAGCTACCAATTGTCCTACAATTAAAGCTTGGTCATCTATTATTGCATTTTTTTTATTTTGGAGAGCCAGTATAAAGGAAAGGCAGCAGCAGTGGAAAAAAGCTATTTTCCTTTGATAACCTATCACACAATCTCATCCCACCAGCTCCCACTCCTCAGGCATACCCTGCTCCTCAGCTGCATGTATGCAAAAGGGCAGCAAAACATCATTGAGCTAAAATGGCCACATGGCTATATTAGGTCAATGGCATTGATATAATATGGCCACGTGGCCATATTATATATAGGTGTCAAAAGCTTAACAAGCATGCCCCAGCCACAGCTGATTGAGCCAGTGGGGGTGAGATCATGTGACAGCTTCCCACAGGTTCTGGACCAGTTCAGACTGAATCCAGATCATGCCTACCTGGGAGGAATGCTACTACATGCTGCCTGTGTAGTTTGCTCATTATGGAGCCATTTGTTTCTTGTTGTCTGCCACTCCTAGTGATCAATTACTAGTGAATTTAGTAGCAGAATTGAGTAAATAAAACAATTTCTATCCTATTCTGGTGAGTGACAGCAAGTGGTTAGATCTTGTACTAGTAAGAAAGTAAGATTGACCATATTAGACCTTCAGCAGTAGATTGCCAATGGTTTAGCTGAAGCTCTATAATAACAAGGCTTACAAGAACGTCTAACAGGACCAAAATATGTTGACTGCCCTTTTCTGAAAATGCTAGCTGCCTATCTGAAATACATCCGAGTCACAGACCTGGAAATAAATGAAAAGTGTTTCAATTGCTAATCCATATCCTTGTTCTTGGTCAGCAAAACATAACTGATAAGTAGGCAGCTAGCATTTATGACAGATTAAGTTAAGGTGGGCAAAGGTAAATAGTAAGGGTGTGATGGTGCAACAGTTTGAACATGTCACCTAATCATGAAGAGGGTTCACCTGCTCACAAGGCTGGAGGACAACTGTGGTCACACTCAGGACTCTGTCACCCTGTATTGAGATAAAGCTGATTTAGTGTCAGAAGGAAAAAAAATCTATTCATACTGCAGGTATATAATTATATCTTGCATACAAATGCAGTTCAGGCTTTTAAAATTACATGACTATGGTAAAGCAGATATAAACTGCTTATTACCTAAAATACCATACACCCTACATACCATCTTAAATAACCAGACGACACCCATTTTGGAGTAAATTGGCTGCACTGGCCATTTTATTAACATCTTAACATAACATTTATTTAAAACAATACTCTCCCAGATACATAGTAACTATGTTGAGGATCATTGAAGGCACTGACCAATTTTTCTTAGTATCAGCGTGTCCACACAAGGTCCCTAGTTGCAGCTCGTCGACTCGAGGACAATACCGCTCTGCACCTTCCAACGCAGATACCCATCTCCCAATGCCAATTAAACCTCGGTTAACTGGCATCAACCGAGGATCCCATACCATGATGGTTCCCCACTTATGCCATCTTGTTCTTACTTTTTAATGCCTCCAAAGATCCCCAACTGCTACCACTTACCCCAAAACACATCATATAATATACATTACAACACACATAATAGGGCGGGAGGGTGGGAGCTCCTTCTTCATCCGGTGTTTAGAGACTGATCACTGGACCCTGGCCCCTCCTACCCCCAGGAATGAACTTCTAAGACCACCCCCTACCATGGCCAGCTACACTTCCCTTATTTTAGTAACCCCTCTCACTGCTGGTTTGCCCTGCTGCCTAGTCATGCCAGCCCTATGCCTAGCCTGCGACTTACTCCGGGCTTTTCTTTACATCTTTAGTGTTTAAATTTTAAGTGCAGCAACGTATATCAGCTGATCAGAATTCATTTTGCCCCAGTCGGAGTTCGGTAGAATGATTTTTGATTCACTGCAATGGCTTAGATGCTGACTGTCCCGGATTTGCTGGGACAGTCCCACATTTTTGCACTTTGTCCAGCCAATACTGTGTCTCGGGTGATGTCCTGGGATCACAGCATCAACCTGTGATCCTGGTTCTCTGTGTGGAGACACCCACCATGCTGGAGTGATGTCCCCCAGCACTGCCTGAGCTGAGGCTGCCCGGGAGCCAAGTTGCAGGTAGTTTTCCAGGTGGATAGAAAGGCCGGGAACTTGACAATCCTCATGGAAGTGGCATCACTAGCAGTGAGCACCTAGGGCATATGCCTCACATCTCTTGCCTGGTGCCCTGGGTGCTGTGGCTGCTGCTGCCTGGCAGGTTTATTGTGTCTCTGCTGCTGCCAACATTGCAATTGTTTACAGACAGTGGCAGGGAAACAAAAGTTAAAGACCACGCACCAGCATAGCTGTCCCATTCAGTAAAGCTGTGGATGAGAGGTGCAGAGATGAACTGTAAACAAGGAGTGCAGAGGTGAGCTGTGGATGATGATGGCAGACGCAAGTCTTGGACAAGGGGAGCTGTGAATGAGGGGTGCTTATGGGAGCTGTGTCTCTGTGGGAGAAGAGTGCACAGTGCGGCAGAGTGGTGCAGAGGTGACTGGTAAAAAATGCTGGGGGTTATTACTGCACCCACTGACACTAATGCCCTGTACACACGGTCGGACATTGATCGGACATTCCGACAACAAAAACCATGGATTTTTTCCGACGGATGTTGGCTCAAACTTGTCTTGCATACACACGGTCACACAAAGTTGTCGGAAAATCCGATTGTTCTGAACGCGGTGACATAAAACACATACATCGGGACTATAAACGGGGCAGTAGCCAATAGCTTTAGTTTCTTAAGTTATTCTGAGCATGCGTGGCACTTTGTGTGTCGGATTTGTGTACACACGATCGGAATTTCCGACAACGGATTTTGTTGTCGGAAAATTTTATAGCAAGCTCTCAAACTTTGTGTGTCGGAAATTCCTATGGAAAATGTGTGATGGAGCCTACACACGGTTGGAATTTCCGACAACAAGGTCCTATCACACATTTTCCATCGGAAAATCCTATCGTGTGTACAGGGCATAATGCTGCGGGTTTTTATTGTGGAAACTAACATCAATGCTGGGAGTTATTATTGGGTTCACTGACACCAATTCTGGCAGTTATTATTGCATCCAACACTGGGGGTTATTATTGCTTCCACTGACATCAATGCTGGGAGTTTTTATTGGGTTCTCTGACACTAATGCTGAGGTTATTATTGAATCCACTGACACCAGTGCTGAGGGTTATTATTGGGTTCATTTGGGAACAAAGAACAAGGAGGAACCATGGATTCGCTTTAAGAGCATATTAAATAAGGGCATTAGCCAATGCATCCCATTGGGTAATAAATTTAAAAGAGCAAACAAAAGTGCTGGATGGCTTAACTCCAATGTAAAAATGCATATAAAAGCAAAGGAAAAGGCCTTCAAAAAATACACAGTTGAGGGATCATCATCAGCATTCAGACTTTAATAAAGAATGCAACAAGAAATGTAAGGGTGCAATAAGGACGGCTATGATAGAACATGAAAGACAGACACATAGCGGAGGAGAGTCAATTTACAAATACTGTACTGGTGACCCCACAAAACTTTTTCGCGGAAGGGAGTTTAACAAGACACGTGGCCACTCATTAAAATTAGAAGAAAAGAGGTTTAACTTTAAACTATGTAGAGGGTTCTTTACTGTAAGAGCGGCAAGGATGTGGAATTCCCTTCCACAGGCGGTGGTATCAGCGGGGAGCATCGATAGTTTCAAGAAACTATTAGATAAGCACCTGAACGACCACAACATACAGGGATATACAATGTAATACCGACATATAATCACACATAGGTTGGACTTGATGGACTTGTGTCTTTTATTCGACCTCACCTACTATGTAACCATGTAATGCTGGGCAGTTTTATTGGATCCACTGACACCAATGGTGGGGGTTATTATTGCATCCACTGACACCGTTGCTGGGGGTTATTATTGCATCCATTGACACCAGTGCTGGGGGTTATTATTGCATCCACTGACACCTGTGCTGGGGGTTATTACTGGGTTCACTAACACTAATCCTGGGGATTGTTATTGTATCCACTGACAGAAATGCTGGGGGTTATTATCAGGTTCCTTGACACCAATGATGGGGGTTGTTATTGCATCGCCTGACACCAATACTGGGGGTTATTATCTGGTTTCCTGACACCAATGCTGGGGGTTGTTATTGCATCCACTGATAACAATGCTGGGGGTTATTATTGGGTTCACTGACACTAGTGTTGCAGGCATCCACTGATAACAATGCTGGGGGTTATTATTGCATCCACTGACACCAATGCTGGTAGTTATTTTCGCATCCATGGACACCAATGCTGGGTGTTATTATCGGGTTCCCTGACACCAATGTTGAGGGTTATTGTCGGGTTCCCTGACACCAATGTTGGGGGTTATTATGGGGTTCCCTGACACCAATGCTGGGAGTTATTATTGCATCCACTGACACCAGCTCCTAAGTAGATCTGAAGCTAATCCAATCCATATGTATATGAAGAAGCAGGGAGCAAGGATCAGTAAATATACTGCTCTATTCCATAAAAAAATAAAAACGTACTTACATTCAGATATATATCGTGTCCAGCATGTAGTGCAGAGGGAAGCAACAAGGATAAACCCAAGATGGTGTGAGGCCATGATTCAATAAGTGTCTATGATGTGAGAGTCGATTTGAGCACAGGTATATCTTGTTTCTGGTATGAGAAACTGACCCGCCACACAGATCGACCCAATGGAGTCTACGACCATGCACCTCATATCAGAGCAACAGAAAGTGCAACTCCTTTTGTCAAGCTTGCCTTTGTTGTTGCTGTGATACAAGATGCACATTACACGGCCTAAGACACCATATTGTTCTATCACCATCCGCATAGCCCTTAAACCATCGCCATATTGCCCTCACACCATCCTGGGTTTATCCTTGTGGCTTACCTCAGCACTTCATGATGGACACAGTATATCTGAATCTAAGTATGACATTTTTCTATGGAAGAAAGCATTATCATTGGATCCACTGAAACAAGTGCTGGGGGTTATTATTTAGTTCACTCACACAAAAGCTGGGGGGTTATTATTGCATCCACTGACCCTAATGCTGGGGGTTATTGTTGGGTTCCCTGACACCAATGCTGGGAGTTATTATCGGGTTCCCTGACACCAATGCTGGGGGTTGTTATTGAATCCACTGACACCAATGCTGGGGGGTGTTATTGTTGGGTTCCCTGAGACCAATGCTGGGGGTGATTACCGGGTTCCCTGACACAAATGGTGGGAGTTATTATTGCATCCACTGACACCAATGCTGGGGGTTATCGTTGGGTTCCTTGACACCAATGCTGGGGGTTATTACCAAGTTCACTCACACCAAAGCTAGGGGCTATTATTGCATCCACTGACACCAATGCTGGGGGCTATTATTGCATCCACTGACACCAATGCTGGGGGTTATTATTGCATCCACTGACACCAATGTTGGGATTTATTGTTGCATCCACTGACACCAATGTTGGGATTTATTGTTGCATCCACTGACACCAGTGCTGGAGATTACTGTTGCTGTCTACCATTTGGTAAATTTCCCTTCATTTCCACAGGAAGACAACCTCCCAAAGTGAAAGGAATTCTCCTCTTAGACAATTATTCTCAGAACAGTTGTCCCCATTGGAATATTTTCCCTCAAGTCCAGTTCTGGGGGCAAATATAACATTTTGGATTTCCTCTCATTTTCTTTCTGAAAACTGAACGCTGAAAAATATCTGCACATTCACCTTCCAAAAAGTGGGGAGTGGACAATATGAAATGTGTACCAGTAGGATCTGCAGCTTGTGAAATTCCTTTTGGACATGATGTCACCAGTCCATCCATGTGTATTTCATGTGCACAGCACATGATACTGACTATACCATAGATAGACTCTGTAGAGTGACATCACCTGCTGATAACTAGAGGTCACCTGGGCATAAGAATCCCTAAATCCCTACAGTATCTTCTGTGCAATAACAGGTGCTCTTAATGAAGAGTATACACACTGATTAAGGTCACACCACCTCCTTCCATACCTTCCCTACCTAGGTCACATTAGAAAAACTATTTGGCCATATTAAATACTCTTATGTTGACTAGATTGAACAATCGATCCTTCGTTTGATTCAAAGACTTTGTATTGTATATAAAATGAATGCAATAAATGGCTTCTGTTTGGAAAAGACCAATTAATTGGCTAAGATGAAAAACATTCAGTCTTTGATAACAACTGAACGAATGCTCATTAATCATCGTTGTTATTATTTTTTTTTTTAAGTTATTAAAGCTGTATTTAGAAATACAATAAATAATTTTGTATTTTTTAATGACTAAATACTACAACTTTATTTTTTTTTTAATTTGTATAAGTTGTTTTTCTTTCTTTTCTATTTTCTTTAGGGCTAATTCACACCAGAAACTGCATGTCTACTGTGCATTTTTATCATGCATATTTGCATGCATTTGATGCACAGTTTTATGTGCATTTGCATGCAGTTGACATGCGATTTTCCATCTGCGTTTGTCCTGCCTTGACACCTCCTTCTTCTTTCTTTGGGTGTTTATGTGCATTTGCACTTGTGTTTGCAGTGAAGCAAAATGCAGCATTCTGTACTTTTTTCACTGCATTTCACTTCGCATAACTTCGATTTTGGACTGTCTATGCAGTTGGAATTCAGTCAAAAATGCATCCAATGGCACCCAACTGCATCTAGTGTGAATGAACTCTGAATTGCAATATTTTATTTTTTTGGTTTTTTTATTAAAGCTGTGAAGTTTTTTGTTTTTACAACAATTTAACAATATAAAATTTTTATTTATTGCATAAGTTGCTTTTTTTCCTTTCTTTTTTATCTTCTTTATATAATTTTTTTGTTGTTATTAAGTCCTGGTTCAAATTGATGCTACTTTGAAATCACTTGAAGTAGGAGGCGGATCCATTTAGCGGGTCCGCCAGCTCAGCAGGAGATCTCTCCTTTGATCTCGGCTGAGCCGGCGGATGACAGGTCCGTCTCTGCTCACTGAGCGGGGAGGGGCCTGTAATAGCGTCGTTGATTTCTATGGAGAGATTGGACGAAAATGGACAACATGTCCGTTTTCATTAGATCTCATCCGATCCGCCAAGATGGATGGCGAACGTATAGCCATACATCTGATTTTATCGGATGGCAGACGGGTGCCAGCGGAAGTCAATGGATGGCGCGCTCGGATCTGCCTGAAAAATGGACAGGCGGATGCGAGCGGGCTTGCTGCGTGAAAGGGGCCTTTTACCAAAAATATGTAGCAGAATACATGTTGGCCTAAATTGATGAAGAAATTCGATTTTTTCTTTTTTCAATTTTTTTTTATTGGATAGGTTTTATAGCAAAAAGTAAAAAAATATTGTTTTTTTTTTTTTTAATTTGTCGCTCTTTTTTTGTTTATAGCGCAATTTAGTTTGAGTACAGCACCCCACGACCGCGCAATTGTCATTTAAAATAACGCAAAAAATGCCCTGGTCAGGAAGGAAGTAAAACCTTTTCGGGGCTGAAGTGGTTATAAAGGCGTGTTAGTAAATAATAATTTTCAAGAAAATTCAGTTGGGTTGGAAAAGTAATCATAATTCTGCATGGCAGATAATGCGATAATTTGCAATTGATGTAAACAATCTCATCCCAAATTGATGAGCATTTGGCAAACGTCAGATATAGATGTACTATCATGGGCTGATATGGTCGGGGTATTGTTAAAGCGCTGGAGACATTTTTAGGGACATATTTTAAAAATATGGAACTGTGGATGGAAAACCAGCAACAACTAATGGATATTATTACATATCTGCAGCATAACCTTGAAGCATTTTGTCCAATCCGCGCACACACACATAGAATCTTACCTTACAGCAGCTCCTCGCCCCCCTTTATCTTGGAGTGTATGGTGGTGTGCTCGGTGTGTCCCACCTAGGTGCTCATATTGTGTTTCCGCAGATCTGTGTCAGTCGGTGTGTTGTGTTCCTGTGTGCACACATCTCCATATCTCCTTATCTGATGCTCTGAACTTTGCTCATGTTACCATGTTGAGGACACTGACCCCGGTGCACATGGAGATTTAACTCTCCTGTCACCGCAAACGTCTTCCAAGAGCCAGCAAAGTAAAGCGACAAAATAATAGAAACACCTAGCAGTATATCAAAGTATATCCCATGCCCCAGTATATCCAATACTGCCTATATGAGATTTCCCTTTTTATATTTGTCCTGCTGGTCATAGGAAGTGATAGGAAATCCAACATTTTACAGACGTCACCAGAATAGGAATAGAGGGGGAAATCTTGCAATAACTGAGATTGCACAGACACGCCCACTTCCACTCTTATGGTACCCAGAAATCCTGGACAGCCGCACTCAAAAGTAATCATCAATCTTTATTTAAGTATAATCATAAAAATACATGCCACAGCATCACAAAGCAGGAAAACTGACGCATTTCACACTGTAGTCAGTGCTTAAGATTAAGCACTGACTACAGTGTGAAACGCGTCAGCTTTCCTGCTTTGTGATGCTGTGGCATGTATTCTTATGATTATACTTAAATAAAGATTGAAGATTACTTTTGAGTGCGGCTGTCCAGGATTTCTCATTTACCTCTCAATTTCCAGCATTGCCTGCACCTGTTACTTCCAGCATGCAGAAAATGTTTGTTCCTCACAGACCTCCTTCAGAGCGGTGATATTTTTCTCTCTCAGAGATGGTACCCACCTGGTTTATGATTGCCATGCATGCTTGGTGAAATGATCGATTTATTTTCCGATTGATTCCTCCAATATGCATAATTGATCTATAGTTGACAACCCATGCAACTGATATGCTACACATGGATAAGTGTATTTCAATTGATATTTAACCTCTTCCTGCCCACGCTATAGCCAAAAGATGACTACAGCGCTGGCTTCCAGTTCCCCTAAGTGAAAATGTCCAATTTGTACCCAAAGTGTCAATATTTTGTGTGGCCACCATTATTTTCCAGCACTGCTTCAACCCTCTTGGGCATGGAGTTCACCAGAGCTTCACAGGTTGCCACTGGTGTCCTCTTCCACTCCTCCATGACGACATCACAGAGCTGGTGGATGTTAGAGACCTTGCGCTCCTCCACCTTCCGTTTGAGGATGCCCCACAGATGCTCAATAGGGTTTAGGTCTGGAGACATGCTTGGCCAGTCCAACACCTTTACCCTCAGCTCCTTTAGCAAGGCAGTGGTCGTCTTGGAGGTGTGTTTGGGGTCGTTATCATGTTAGAATGCTGCCCTGCAGCCCAGTCTCTGAAGGGAGGGGATCATGCTCTGCTTCAGTATGTCACAGTACATGTTGGCATTCATGGTTCCATCAATGAACTGTAGCTCCCCAGTGCCGGAAGCACTCTTGCAGCCCCAGACCATGACACTCCCACCACCATGCTTGACTGTATGCAAGACACACTTGTCTTTGTACTCCTCACCTGGTTGCCACCACATACGCTTGACACCATCTGAACCAAATAAGTTTATCTTGGTCTCATCAGTTCCATAGTTCCAGTAATCCATGTCCTTAGTCTGCTTGTCTTCAGCAAACTGTTTGCAGGCTTTCTTGTGCATCACCTTTAGAAGAGGCTTCCTTCTGGGACGACAGCCATGCAGACCAATTTGATGCAGTGTGCAGCGTATGGTCTGAGCACTGACAGGATGACCCCCCAACCCTTCAATCCCTGCAGCAATGCTGGCAGCACTCATATGTCTATTTCCCAAAGACAACCTCTGGATATGACGCTGAGCATGTGCACTCAACTTCTTTGGTCGACCATGGCGAGGCCTGTTCTGAGTGGACCCTGTCCTGTTAAACCGCTGTATGGTCTTGGCTACCGTGTTACAGCTCAGTTTCAGGGTCTTGGCAATCTTCTTATATCCTAGGCCATCTTTATGTAGAGCAACAGTTCTTTTTGTTCAGATTCTTAGAGAGTTCTTTGCCATCAGGTGCCATGTTGAACTTCCAGTGACCAGTATAAGAGAGTGAGAGCGATAACACCAAATTTATCACACCTGTTCCCCACTCACACCTGAGACCTTGTAACACTAACAAGTCACATGACATCGGGGGAGGGAAAATGGCTAATTGGGCCCAATTTGGGCATTTTCACTTAGGGGTGTACTCATTTTTGTTGCCAGCGGTTTAGACATTAATGGCTGTGTGTTGAGTTATTTTGAGGGGATAGAAAATTTACAATGTTATACAATCTGTACACTCACTACTTTACATTGTAGCAACGTGCCATTTCTTCAATGTTGTCACATGAAAAGATATAATAAAATATTTACAAAATTGTGAGGGGTGTACTCACTTTTGTGAGATGCTGTATGTCCAATCACAGCTGTTCACATGTAAACAGACTTGCCAGTGCAGCCCTTTCCTCCCAAGCTGTGTCAGTGTGAGGAAAGGAGCAGTTACACGGCAAGAATGTCAATACATTGTTTACACTGATATTCATGGCACTGATCGTCATCAGTGCCCGTCAGTGCAGCTTATCAGTGCCTCCTTATCAGTGTCCATCGGTGCAGATCAGTGCAGCTTAATAGTGCCTATCAGTGCAGCTTATCAGTGCCACCTATCAGTGCCATCTATCAGTACAGCCTCATCAGTGCCTCCTTTTCAGTGCCCATTATTGCAGCTTATCAGTGTCCATCAGTGCCGTCTCATCAGTGCCCATCAAATCATTAATAATTTTCCTTTGGGATTATTCAATAATTTCCCTTTGGGATTATTAAAGTATTCTGAATCTGAATCAGTACTGCCTCATCAGTGAAGCCTCATCAGTGCAGACTATCAGTGCCCATCAGTGCAAAATTTTAGTGTTTTTTCATCTGTTTAGCAAAAAGTAAAAACCACAGTGGAGATTTAATACCGCCAAAAGAAAGCTCTATCTGTCTCCAAAAAATTGTAAAAATGTCATATTGGTACAGTGTTGAACGACCGCGCAATTGTTATTCAAAGTGTAACAGCGCCGAAATCTGAAAATTGGCCTGGGAAGGGAGGGGATGAAAGTGGCAGTGGTGGTCAAGATACAATTGTAATTTATGAATGTAAGTTACCGATTGCATCATGTATTCTAACAATCTGATCAAAATACAATCATATTCGTAACCAAAGTATTGATCATTTTCCATCCTGGCCAGTTGACTCGGTTTGATTGAACCCTGTGGGATATCTACCCAAGTATAATTGGTTTGGAAAGGGAAGTTATAGGGCCATCATTAGTTAGTTGTACACAGACTGCCAGGCAGGAAGGGTTTCCACACAAGAAAACCAAGCATTGTTTTCATAAATGCTCTGTGTACAAAAGGACCTTCAACTCTAATCTGGTATTTCAGTGTCTGGTAGTCACTTAAAAATGAATTCCAGGATAAGCAAATATTATCTAAATACAAAAGTCATGTGTATTCTTCCTTGGATCTTGGTGTGCTTTGTGTGTTTCATCTAGACCTGTGCAGTAATCGTGAGACTTTTACTCTGTGCGGGAGCTTTCTGAAATAAAGACCGATCACTGCTGCTCTCTCGTCTTGTGCATGGTGACTGGTCTTGTCTCCGCCCCCTCATGTAGTTTTCTACAGGTAGCCTGTAGTGGGTGGGGCCTGCTGGGTCCCTCCCACTGCTCTGCTCTCTGCACAGGCTATGTACAGCACAGTGATGTTGTGAAATCAGATGGAATGTGGATGTGGAAGGTGAAACATCTAAGAATCAGTTGACTTTAAATGTGTACATTTTTTATTTTATTGTTAGTATTATACAGTTGTGCTCATAAGTTTACATATCCTGGCAGAATTTATGATTTCTTGGCCATTTTTCAGAGAATATGAATGATAACACAAAAACTTTTCTTTCACTCATGGTTAGTGTTTGGCTGAAGCCATTTATGATCAATCAACTGTGTTTACTCTTTTTAAATCATAATGACAACAGAAACTACCAAAATGACCCTGATCAAAAGTTTACATACTCTGGTGATTTTGGCCTGATAACATGCACACAAGTTGACACAAAGGGGTTTGAATGGCTATTAAAAGGTAACTATCCTCACCTGTGATCTGTTTGCTTGTAATTAGAGTGTGTGTGTAAAAGGTCAATGAGTTTCTGTACTCCTGACAGACCCTTGCATCTTTCATCCAGTGCTGCACTGACGTTTCTGGATTTTGAGTCATGGGGAAAGCAAAAGAATTGTCAAAGGATCTGCGGGAAAAGGTAATTGAACTGTATAAAACAGGAAAGGGATAGAAAAAGATATCCAAGGAATTGAGAATGTCAATCAGCAGTGTTCAAACTCTAATCGAGAAGTGGAAAATGAGGGGTTCTGTTGAAACCAAACCACGGTCAGGTAGACCAACTAAACTTTCAGCCACAACTGCCAGGAAAATTGTTCAGGATGCAAAGAAAAACCCACAAATAACTTCAGGTGAAATACAGGACTCTCTAAAAAACATGTGGTGTGGCTGTTTCAAGATGCACAATAAGGAGGCACTTGAAGAAAAATGGGCTGCATAGTCGAGTCGCCAGAAGAAAGGCATTACTACGCAAATGCCACAAAGTATCCCGCTTACAATACGGCAAACAGCACAGAGACAAGCTTCAAACCTTCTGGCACAAAGTCATTTGGAGTTATGAGACCAAAATTGAGCTTTTTGGCCACAACCATAAACGCTTCATTTGGAGAGGAGTCAAAATGGCCTATGAAGAAAGGTACACCATTCCTACTGTGAAACACGGAGGTGGATCGCTGATGTTTTGGGGATGTGTGAGCTACAAAGGCACAGGAAATCTGGTCAATTGATAGCAAGATGAATGCAGTATATTATCAAAAATTACTAGAGGAATATTTGCATTAATCAGCCAGGAAGCTGCGCATGGGACGTACTTGGACATTCCAACATGACAATGATCCAAAACACAAGGCCAAGTCAACCTGTCATTGGCTACAGCACAATAAAGTGAAGGTTCTGGAGTGGTCATCTCAGTCTCCTGACCTCAATATCATTTATTTATTTATTTCAGGTACTTATATAGCGCCGTCAATTTACGCAGCGCTTTACATATACATTGTACAGTCACATCAGTCCCTACCCTCAAGAGGCTTACAATCTAAGGTCCCTAACTCACATTCATACATACTAGGGACAATTTAGACAGGATCCAATTAACCTACCAGCATGTCTTTGGAGTGTGGGAGGAAACCGGAGTACCCGGAGGAAACCCACGCAGGCACAGGGAGAACATGCAAACTCCAAGCAGGTAGTGTCGTGGTTGGGATTCGAACCAGTGACCCTTCTTACTGCTAGGCGAGAGTGCTACCACTGCACCATTGAGCCACTCTGGGGAGATCTCAAAACGCGCAATTCATGCAAGACAGCCCAAGACTTTTCAGGAACTGGAGGCTTTTTGCCAAGAGGAATGGGCAGCTTTACCATCTGAGAAGATAAAGAGCCTCATCCACAAATACCAAAAAAGACTTCAAGCTGTCATTAATGTTAAAGGGGGCAATACACAATATTAAGAACTGGGGTATGTAATCTTTTGATCAGGGTCATTTGGGCAATTTCTGTTGTCATTATGATTTCAAAAGAGTAAACACAGTTGGTTGATAATAAATAGCTTCAACCAAACTCTAACCATGAGTGAAAGAAGTTTTTGTGTTATCATTCATATTCATGGACAAATGGCCAAGAAATCATAAATTCTGTCAGGGTATGTAAACTTATGAGCACAACTGTATATATACAGTATATCACATGGATACTTGTGTTTACAAAAAGTGACAGTTGTTATCAGTGGAGTCCCAAGAGATTTGAAAATTACAGACACATGGCAAAAAATAAAACTCCTAATTAGTGGTGGCTGGTGCTATATTCTTTTATGGGGGGGGGCGCAATCCATCCCCCGACACCCCCCCTGGCGGACGGGCGGACGGGTCTCCCTCACTCCCCCATCGGTCGATCGGTCTTCGCACTTACCCCATCTGGGTCACGGGCTTCCTCCGGGTGGCGGGTGGCAGCTTCACCCTGCGTCTCCTAATTGAGTGATTTACCCTTCTGCTCTATTTTCTGGAAGCTTCCTCCAGAAACAAGCAGAGGCAATCAATCACCCAGCTTAGGAAACCCTGGCCAGACCAAAAGAACAGATCCTTGCTCTACTGACAACAGTGAAGCCAAAAACTAGCTTTAGCCTAACGGGCACTTGTTTAATAAACAACACACACACACACAACATTTTACTATGTCATACCTTTATTAACAAATGGTTTCAGAAATCAATTTTATTGGCGAAAAAAAAAGGTACATATATTACATTTAGAATGGCTAGAGGAACCTAATTTCTTGGCAACAAGCTCCCCCAAGTAGTTCCTGTGGCTCAACACACAAAAGATCCACGCTGCTCACAGGTGAGTCGGTTCCAATGGCATGATCTCCTCACTGCAGAGTGCTTGCCCAGTGGCAGCTGAAGCAATAACTAAATGAAAATCCGGATGGCTGCACACCAAACTGAGGTCCAAATGCCTTTATTCGCATACAACCGAGAAGAACGTGAAGAGCACTGCCTGTACAAGCAAAGCCGTTTAAACCAAAGTAAATGCATACGCGTTTCACACACAAATTGTGCTTTCATGTGTGAAACGCGCAAGACGTTCCTCCCTTGCTTCATGTTTTTCATGGTTGTATGTGAATAAAGGCATTTGGATCTCAGTTTGGTGTGCAGCCATACGGGTTTTCTTTTCATTAGTTCCTGTGGCTACTGCTGGTTAGAAGATGTTTTGGCTCATTATTGTTATAAATAGTTCTGTCTTGCTTGAACGGCCTGACTCAGATCATGCCACAGCATTTCAATGGGACTGAGGTGAGAACTTGATTATTTTTTTAATGCTACCATTTTTCTATTTGCGGACTAATAAGAAGGCACCATAAGCAGCAGAGAAAATAACATCATAGAGGACCTGTAACTTTACCCCTCTGTATTATTCAGTATATTGGACATGCCCTAGGGTGTACTTGATACATGCTAAAGTGACCTCATTGTCTATATTATTTTGACATGCTTTAGGTGCTACTTAGCACACCTTAAAACCCACTTAAACCTTCAGTTTAGTTTGGCTAAATAAAACAAAGTGTTAGATGTCTTACATTTCTTTTCTTTCTAAACAGCCACAACCTAAGTAAAAAGTCCTGTCTCCTGCCAGCAATTGCAGAGTGGGGCTATTGCTCTATGTGGGTAAGCAGTGGTCTCATTTCAGACCCCAACATGTCCCCTGGCAGATTAAACCTACAGCTCTGTAACCAGCACAGCCTATGCTCCCTAGTGGTTGAAGAGCTCTGGTCTTCTTTAAAGGGTCAGTACATACACTGAAAAGTGAAATAACTTTGCATTCCCAACTCCTCCCACCCTGCCACATCCTTTAATAGGGGTTCCCACTCTCTCTGTTGGATATTTTACTGACTTTATACCATGAAAAATAAAGCAGAAGAAGGAGTGAGAGTTTCAACTGAAGAATCTCCCCACTTTGAAGTCATATTTATAAATGAGATTTTAGTTTCAGGTGGACTAACTCTTTCTTTTAGACTCTTAAAGTACAACTAAAGCCACTTTTTTAGGTTTGGATAGAGTGGAGAGGGATTAGAATGCCTGTCATGCTTTTTTTGCTGTCTGTGCCTCCTTTAGGGAGATTCACCCTCTCAATTTGTCCTGTTTACTGTTATCACCAAGAGAGAAAGAAAAATCCAAATTTTTAGGTTGTCCACAGAACAGTAATAGAGGGTAAGTGTGAACACTAGATTTGGAAACCCCGGTGACAACCAGGGGTTCCCTCAGTTTGGAGGTATATCCAGTCACTTCATGTTTTGGCTATGGGACAGTAAGTGATGAGCAATCCCACCAATGGGACACAGTAGGCAAAGAAAAAAAAATGGTGTTATAACCCTCCCTTACTCTATCAACATGAAGAAAACCTTTGCCTGTAGTTCTACTTTAATTGTCATTATGTGGCTTCATTTTCAGATAAATCAAAGAACCCCCACACATGGAAAGGACTATTACCAGGAAAAGGGGAAACAGGACTACACACAGGGGTACAGACAAGAAACAGTGGCGAGAAGTAGAGGGTGACGTCATGGTCGGATCTGTGGAGGTCATGCGAAGAGGCGGTGTGGTATCTAAAAACAGACAGATACAGGAGAACTGTTTAACCAAATTTTAAACAAGACAGGAAAATTAAATGATTAACTAAATTATTTACAATCTTCAGCCCACCAGGTGTAAATCAGTTTGCTCTTTCCCTCCTTAATGTGAAATAAAGTAATAAAGGGGTCCGTTGATCCTCTGCCAATTCCATATCTTGTACTTTAGGTTACCCGCATCCTTTCTATCTGACCCGCTAAGCCACAGAGTGATGAAAGCACTGAGGAATCCTAGCACAAATGTGTGAGATAAAAGGGGTGGAAATACTGCGCTAAACCCAAAAGAATATACGTGAACAATAAGCTGCTAACACACAAACAAACCAAGTCCAATAAGAAATATCAAAAAATAAGTGTAGCGCCAAATGATAGTGACTAGGTGAATAAAGTAAAGATATGTATCTAGAACCTGTGAGCAAAAGAATATATATGTCATCAAAATGAACCCCAAAGTGCTGTGGAGTGATAGCAATGAACTACAATGATCAAAAGACCAAATGTCCACATGTGTAGTGTCCATTGGTTGGAAAACTTTCTCTTCAATCTTCAACCGAAGCAGAAAATGCACCAAGAAACATAAGAAGACATTCAGATAGAAGGGTGGGTAGATTTCGGTTGAAGATTGAAGAGAAAGTTTTCCAACCATTGGACACTACACATGTGGACATTTGGTCTTTTGATCATTGTAGTTCATTGCTATCACTCCACAGCACTTTGGGGTTCATTTTGATGTCATATATATTCTTTTGCTCACAGGTTTTTTTTGTATTCATTTCACCTTTTGTAATTGAGGTGTTCTAGATACATATCGTTCATTTATTCACCTAGTCACTATCATTTAGCGCTACACTTATTTTTTGATATATCCTAGCACAAATGAAGTGAAAAGTGCAGAGAATTGTAAGTCTCTACTGTAATTTATTATATTATTTCCCCAGTAAGGAAAAATTTTTAAGGTCTTCACCCCAAAGTCATTTATTATACCGTTTCCCCAGTAAGGAAGTATTATAAGGTCTTCATCCTACTGTCATTTATTATATAATTTCTCCAGTAAGGAAGAATTGTAAGGTCTTTACCCTACTGTCGTTTATTATACCATTTCTCCAGTAAGGAACAATTATAAGGTTCTCACCCTACTGTCATTTATTATACCATTTCTCCAGTAAGGAAGAATTATAAGTTCTTCACCCTAATGTCATTTATTATACCATTTCCCCAGTAAGAAAGGAGTATATTTGATGTAATCACAGTATATCAACACAGAATAAACTTATACGGGGTATTTAGGTCCAAAGGACACCTTCAGTAGTTTATTTCACAGGGACTTTTTTTCAAATATGTGAAAAATATAAATACAAATATAAATATAGCAGAGTTGCAGGCTCTACCTACGAGGGCAGATTGATAACAGAGCAGAACTTTAGGGTGGAACTGGTTAGAGTGAAAGGTTCCAGGTAGGGTTCTCGTGGTCACCCTATCAGGATCAAAAAAATGTATGAAGATTCTGGAGTATGTGGTGTGCAGCCATGTTTTTTTCCAAGTTTACTGTCATGGAGGACACCAGTAAGAGGTTTGAGAGTGATTTCCATCATTTTATGCAAAGTTTTTAAATTTTGACATGAGATGGCTTTCCACATCCCTAACCTTCTCACTTCAGAGCAGAGAAAACAGACCATCAATACGGTATGTCTGTGCAAGTCACATTTTCCTTCATTTACAGACGCCTACAGGAAAAGGCCTCCTAATCCTGGACACAGATCCTGCATGCTAAGACTGCTAATGACACATGCAAAGAGGATGAAACTACTCTACACACAGATTGCAAACGCTCTGCAGAGGGAGATAAGCTTACATATACCTCATCTAAATATAGAATACAACCAACACACGTAGAGGAAAAGAATGCTTAAAGGGATAATTCATGTTGGCCATATAAACCACTCAGGATCTTTGTTTCATCTTTGAACCATGGACAGCTGGCAGCTGACTGGTTGCTAGGGGGACAACAATGAATTTTCTTGCTGACACAATTTTTAGACATAAGCCCCATTAGCTGGTCATTTGCTATAAAATCTTCGAAAAAACGTGCATATGAACATGACTAGGGTAGCTAAGAGCTAACCACCCCACTGACCAATGACTCACTCATTTATTTCACATAACTAACCTAATAATAACTGACTTAATACAGATACATTGACTTTGAGATACTTGACGGAGGTGTTTTACATCACACGTGACCTGAGCGGTTGTGGGCTGGGATAGGTGCTGGCTTGAGGAGTGGCAGAGAAGAGAAGACGTGACTGAGATTTATCTCCCCGAAAAGGCCGTGCAAGGCAAAGGACCTGGCTGTGAGACAGACCCTGACATACCTCCAGCTGACCCCCCACATCCCATGGGCGCTAATCAAGCTGCACTGATGATGGGCATTGGCACTGCACTGGTGAGGCTGCATTGATGAGCACTGATCAGGCTGCACTGATGATGGGCACTGTCTGCACTGGTGAGGCTGGGCACTGCACTGGCACTATTCCTCCTGCTAAGGGGCGCCATTCTTCCCACTGACACCATTATTAGGGCACCCTTCCTCCTACTGACGCCATCGATGGGGTTCCTCATGCTAAGACCAACTATGTCTGACCAGAGTATGATGGTGCCCGGAAAAGAACTCTGAAGCCTGAGAAAATCAAATCTGATATCTCTGATAAGCTCCCTAGAGGATAAGGATATCTAGAGCCCTATCCAACCTGGCAAAACGGTTAACCTCAGGGACCACCTGACTCCACAGTATGCCCCGGACACCGATCCATCAAATGCTGCCCAACTCACGGGGAAGACCTAACTGATGAGCCTCTGGACTGACCTCCGCCCTTTTTGCTCCCCAAAAAACATACAAATGCCTCAGGATCCAGACGAGGCATCGCTGACCTGCAAGTAAACAAAGGACCACAGTACCAACCACCGAACATGAAGACCAACTGACAAACATAAAACAAAAGAGGACAGAAAAGAAAGCGGAAAAGGGAAAATTATACCAGCCCCAGGGGGCCTACAATAAGTGGGGCCTAACATACAGCCTGAATCTATTGGATTCCCCTATCTGCTTGACCGCGTTGTCATCCAAACCCCACTGAGACACCTCGGTGGCCGCACCAATGCAGAAGGAATGAGACGCGTACTCCGACCAGTCAAAACCCGCCACCGACAGACATTTGCGCAAGACCTCCACAAATTGAAACCTGGATAAACAGGAACAATTAGCATGCACTAACAGGGGGCCACCCATATGCGGTCGTACCAAAGAGAACTGTTCCATCGCAAAAACTGGACAAAGACCTGTAGCATTGCCCTGCAACAATTTCAATTGCACACCCCTGCCGCCCTGATCCGTTTTTGAACGTCGGATCCTAATCCGTACTGATGAATCAGTAAATACCACATCCTCCCATAATATACCCCCAGCTACACATTTTGAAGGGCTGACTAATTCGCCAATCCGGAGGGCTCCGAAAAAGGCCAGCAGAAAGGCCGCCCGAAACAAAGTCCATTCGCAAGCTGAAGAACAAACCAAATGCAGGTGTTCCAAGATGGTCCGCAATATGGAAATGGACACTGGGTGCCGAAAATCACAGGAATGGCGACCCCTGCTATACCCCTTCTTTGCCTGCCTGACCACAAAGGCTTTGGTAAAATCCCCAACACCCTTTAACTTGAACCAGAAAGCTAGGCCCACCAATTTACGACCCACTGCCGCTAAAGCCCCCAGAACAAAATTATGCACCACAAAATACAAAACCAAGGAGGTGACAGCCACCCCGGGCTCCACCCCGCCTACCTCCAACATCAACGAACTCCATTCCCACCAGGCCTTGGAATATGCTTCCCACGTTGCGACTCTCAGGGAATCCCCGAATCAATCCAGCGGCGACTCCAATGTGATCTTCCACAGCCTCTGGGGAAAAGGCGTCCCATGTTTCTCCGCTGACGGTGCCAAAATGCGAAACTTGTTCCACTGAAAAAGGAGCAAAGCATCTGCTACCTTGTTACAAAACCCAGGAGTGTGCACAGCATAAATGAAAACATTCAATTGCAGGCATAGCAACAATAAGTGGCGCAAAAGGCGCACCATTGGCGGGGAAGAGGCCGAGATGTAATTGATTGCCGTTACTACTCCCATATTGTCACAGTGAAAGAGCACTTTCTTATTTTGAAATGCATCCCCCCCAAATTTCGACCACCAGCACAAATGGAAACAGTTCCAACAATACCAGGTTCTTTAACAATCCTGCCGAACTCCATTCCTCAGGCCACCGTTCCTCACTCCAGCGCCCCTGAAAGTATGCCCCATAGCCGACTGATCCAGCCGCATCCGTAAACAAGACCAAATCAGAGAAAGGCCATCGGCCACACCCGGGGACAGGCCGGTGCCCGCCGACATCACTCTCCCCCGCTGAGCTGTCGCGCTGACCGGAGTATCACCAGCCACATGTTCCAGAATCCAGATGATGGAGCATGGGACCGGGGCCACATGACGGTGAGTACCCATCTTCCGAGGGCTCTGCCTGACCTGGGGATTCTTCCTAGGCTCTCCACCCGCCAAAGCCAGCGTGCGATTGGCAGGGGTGCCTGAAGGGTCCGAAGGCGGGCTCCCGTTGCGGCACTGAGCCCGAGGGTTCCTGTAAGGACTGAAGCGCTCCGGAGGCCTGGACCTCCGAGCATGCGGTGAGGCAGGCCCTGGCTGCGTGGGACTCTCCCGGACCCCTTGTAATGAAGCCGCTACCTGGCTCTGCACCCATGCGGAGCCATGCACATCAGCTGCAGCCCTGAGCTGGGCCAATAATTGATCCAACTCACTCATCTTTTGCAGGGCAACGGACGAAGCCGCAAGCTACATGGGATGTTTTTACATTTATTCATTCATATATTATTACTATTTTATTTTTCACTTTTTTCATTTGAGCAGAAAATTGCGCATGAGCAGCAACGCGCGAAAACTCGCATTTCCATTAATTTCTATGGGAATACAAACTTGCCAAAAATGCCCAAATCTGCCCGATTTGATCGACAAAAAAAGCTCCAGAACTTGTTTGAGCTTCAGGCGTTTGGCTTCAGGTGACATGGATTTGAGATGTGAACCCTCTCCATAGAGAATAATAGATTTTTTTTAGCTTCAAACTTTAAACGCATCTAAACGCATGTTAACGGTTGGCGTGTTTAGCGCTTGAGTGTTTATTCATTTTAATGGCCAGAATAAATATTCTGGCTAATTAAATTAATTAATGTCCAATCGCTTGATGCCTGTAAACGCGCCTAAACGCTTGTAAGAATGCTGCTGCCAGGAGAAAGGCTTCTAGGAGAGTTAAAAAAACCATCCTGTGTGCATGAAGCCTATGTGTCTTAAAACTGAACCCCATCCTTGCCTTATTTTTCTAGCTAATGTACAGCATCCTCTGCTGGTCAGCGTGCAGTAGTTCCCATATCTCTGTTCGGGTTTGGAATCATGTGTCCAGGTTTCAGACTGTCTGAGACCCGGACATATTATTTAGACTGGACTATGGCTTCCCAGCAGGGTTGCTGGCTGCAGTTGTTTGAGCTGAGAATGTCTGTTACACTCTTTCTCACTGCCCAAAGCCAGCACTAACCAGCACCCCCCCAAAAAAAAAAAAAAAACACACAGACAGGAGAGGAGAGAGGGCTCAATCTGCACCTCTTCCCCCCACCCCTCTTTGTTTTCCCACACTCCATTCCCCAGCGCTGTGCCTCAGAAAAGGAAAGTTGAGGCCAGAGATTTGAAGTCGAGCAGCCTCAGATAGATCTGGATGAGAGGTGCTGACTGCCAAGGGGTGAGTGAGCTCACCATCCATCCCTAGCTATGACTGAAGTCTCCCCCTTCTCTCTCCTGCCTCTGAATAAGTACACTAAGGTAAATCAGGGTTCTCAGAGCACCCCTTACATCAGAGTTCCCCTTTACACCAGAGGCCACAGTGTTTCCCCTTACATCAAAGTCTTCTTCGTGCATCAGAGTTCTCACTGTTCCCCCTTAAAATCAGGGTTCCCAGAGCATCCCTTATGTTAGAGTCCCCAGAGTTCTCCCTTATATCAGAATCTGCAGAGTCCCCCCTTACATTAAAAGGGAACTCTGCGAGTTGAGATGTAAAAGGGGAACTCTGTGGACTCTCATGTAAAGGGGGACTCTTGTTATTAACTTCATATGATTAGAAATGTTATTTAATAGCAAAATATATCTATAGTGTACACTATAAAAAAAAAAAATTGGCGTGCACCGCTAAAGTGTTCGGGTTTGACTTGAAGAAAAGGTGGCAACCCTAGACCCTGCCCTGATAGGCCTTGTTCAGGTACTTCCTGATAACCAGTTGAAGACCAAGCCTTTTCTGGCACTTTTTGTATACCAAGAAAAAAATCTGTATTTTTTGCTAGAAAATTACTTACAACCCCCCAACATTATATATATATTTTTTAATGTAAAAAAGAAAAAAACAATATATAACCATTTTTTTTCTAAAATATAAAAGATGATGTTACACCAAGTAAATGATGTCATGCTTTAAAATTGCACATGCTTGTGGAATGGCGACAAACTACGATACTTAGAAATCTCCATATGCGACGCTTTAAAATTGTTTACAGTTTACCAGTTTAGAGTTAGAGGATGTTTAGTGCTAGAATCATTGCTCTTGTTTTAACGTTTGTGGCTATACTTCCCATGTGTGGTGCGAACACCGTTTACATATGCGTGTGCGACTTACGTATGCTCTCGCTGCTTCGTGCAAGAATGGAGGGATGGGGACGCTTTAATATTTATTTTATTTTTTATTTTTACACTGTCCCTTTTTTTTTTTTAATTCATTTTATTCCTATTACAAGGAATGTAAAACTCCTTTGTAATAGAAATAAGGCATGACAGGTCCTCTTTATGGAGAGATCTGACATTTATAAGACCTCAAATCTGTCCTCTACTTTTAAAAGCAAAAGATCAAAACATTTGTTTTTGATCTTTTGCTTTAAAAAAAAATTGTTTACTTCCGCCCTAGACCAGAAGTGACGTAATGACGTTGCTCTGGTCCTCCAAAATCATAAAGGCAATCAGATATGATCTGGTCGCTGTTCACCTCTATGGCCAGCCGTACAAACCATTGGTAAAAGCGGTAAGCCCGAGAAACACCGGTGAGCGCTAGGGGGGCTGCAACCCCTCTCACTGCTTCTGAAAGCGATCCAGTGACTAATTAGCTTGTCAGACCTTTTTCATGAGAAAACTAATCACCTGCTGAAAAAAAACTATCAGGGTTATGGCTGCTAGTAGCTATAACCCTGGTAAACCACTTGCAAGCCCAATGCACATGTACATGTAGCACACTCTAGTGTGCTACTCATGACAGAGTAGGTAAAACATATTCTGGCTCATGTTTAAACCCTGTGAGTCTTAATCTGGGTCAGGGTTATTAGAGTACAGGGCAGCATGACTCATACAGACAGCTCTCTGGTGCCTCACCCTGGTTCTGGAAAGTTGGAGAACATTCTGAAAGCTAGAGGGCGAAGGCTAGGAGGGTTGTTCTGCACATTTAGGGGCGCCTAGCCAATCCCCAAGAGGTGGACCTGGTAGGGGACTAAGTGAGCCCTTGGTCAGGTGGAAGATGGAGATGCAGTGCTGAGGAGGCTGTCAGTGGCCCTTGAAGCAAACCCCCAAGTTTAAGGGGCGGGCTCTGCCTCAGGACGGGGCCTGGGTGCTGGCCTGGGAGGATCCTGACAACAGAAGAAGCTTAGAGGGAGTCTTCCCTGAGAGGCAGTGGTGGCAAGGAAGACAAAGCGAGTACTACAGCATGGTGCAGGGATCTACAAGGGGAGAGACTGGCACAGGTCTCTCTGGAAGATAGCGGTGTACTTAAGTCTTCCATAGCCCTGTCCTGGGAGATCTCGAGAGAGTCAGTCAGGTAGACCGGTGAAGAGAGTCAGTTGGGTAGACTGGTAAAGAGGCAGCCAGGTGGGCTAGCATTTCCTGCAGTGGTAGAGCTGGGATCAGGGTCTACAAAAAGGGGAGTTGGAGGCACTCCGGGATACAGTTCACACCACATTATGCTATGTTCAAAAGGTACTGAGAGTTCCTAGCCTGTAATGGGATGTTGCTAATCTAACAGAGACTGTTAGCTACTAAGGAAGAATCAATTGGAGTCGTACATAAGGAGGAAGTTGTCCCTGGTTTTGTCACTATCAAGTTGGGTATCCTATAATTCCTATCCCTATCCACGTTATTACCCCTAATAAAACCATAAAACAAAGCTCAAAGACTGTTCACTGTGTCCAGATAAAGCTGAAGCTGTGGTGTGCCTGGCTGTGCAGCAGTGGGGACCCTGTCACCTGCAACACTTACTGGGGTAGTGCTACTGAGGCTGCATTCACACCTAAGCGTAGCGCTTTCAGGCAGAAAGTCATGCAATTTTTGCCGCGATTTCTTGTGGCATTTTTGCCGCGTTTTTGTACAGGTCAATAGGTCACCAATGTAAAAGGAAGAAAAACGCCCAAATCTTCCCAAATTGAGCTGCAAAAAAAGCTCCAGAACTTTTTGAGCTTCAGGAGTTTGGCTTCTGGCGTTTAGGAGTGGAGATGTGAACCATCTCCATAGAGAATAAATTATTTTTTCCCCTCCAGCGTTTTGTAGCTTCAGGCTTCAAGCTACAAAACGCATAGGTGTGAATGGGGCTTTATTGCAGTTGGGTGACAATGTTCTGGCATGATCCACTGTTGTTATCATCAGCAAAGCCACCCTGAGAAACACCATGCCATGGAGTGCATGGAAGTGGGTAAAAAAAGGCTGCAGGAGACAAGAAGAACTGGCATGCAACAAAGAATTAAAAGAATCGAAAACAGGTTTTTTTTTTTTTTGTTTTTTTTTTAAGTATTTTATGTATGAAAGAAATTCTATAGCAAAGGAAATGTTGTGCAATTATGGTTTATATTCTCTATAATCTGCAGTCAGCTGTGACTTTCTAGAACACATTTCTGGCTTTTTGTACACCCTTTTTTAAACTGGACAGGAGGAAAGATAAATTCATCTGCAACCAATCAGAAGCCTACATATTCCAGCCTGTACTAGAAATGTGTTTATTGGTATAGCCAATGCACCACCATTATCCTGTCTGACAGATTTCACAAGTAAAGCACCAATGTTAAAGGGAGACGTATGTATTCTAATGATTTGGTAATGTAACTATTGCATGTTTTATTGGCATGCTGGACCATACATAAAGTCTTTTAGATTGCTCTCTAGTGGATATCTGTGTTTCATGACTGAGGGACCGGTAGAGTGTAGAGACTCCGATTATCTATAAAACATTAAACACGTGACCAATCCCTCCTTCCAAAATGACCAGACGACACATTTTATTTGGAGTCAAATGGCCATAGCAGCCTTTTATTACAAACTATTAAATACAACATTCACAAGAAAATAAGTTTAATGCATATAATACAGTCAATGCATAACAAATAAACCAACCTCAGCTTATGCCCGGTCTAAGGTCTTTGAAGGCCTATATACTCACGATTAACTGGTTGTATCTGCCACCCAATCAAAGGCCCCCAGCCACAACTACACCGGCTCAGGGACAATTAACCACTTTTGTACTACCAGATACAACCTAATTAATACCCCGATGTTACCACCGTATTGTTAGGAAGGGACACCCATACCTCAGATGGGCCCAACCCACAATTATTTAACCAGCACCACCTTCAAAGACCCAATAGACCCCCTGCCACAGCACACGAGCGTGACACCTTACGCACGTGTTGCCCCCCCAAACCGGAAAGGCCCGCTAAATACCCTCCTGCAAAAAACTTGCTACCTCCTAGTTCACCTTTGTTGATCTTTTCAACAGAGCGAGCCATACGCCACGCAGACCTGGCAACTATATCGGACCACACAACTTAGCCCGACCCAACAGATAAAGTAATGAGAAGAACAGTTGTCTGCACTCCAACTAGCGGACAACAGGCATTTCCAGAACACCACCCTAAACTGGAATTGAGACATTGCTGTCCCTTCCGCATGCATAAAGAAAACTCCTGAAAGATTTGCCCAAAACCATGAAAAAACCCCCACAACCCGGACAGTGCAAACCGGAGAAGAGAGAACCCCACAACTCAATCCAAGAACCCCTCCCCGACTGATCAGTGTTAGATTTTCTTAACAGAATACCCAAATAGTGTCCCGTAACCACACATACTGTACGCTCAAACCACCCTCACCAAGTTTGTTACGGCTCACCAATTCCCATACCACAAAAGCCCCCCCACCAAAAAAAAATGGTCAGCACAAAGATGGCCCAGAACAAGGTATCCTCATAGGTGGAAAAAACACGTGTACATCATCGTCCTTACGAGAACACCCCCCATCCTCATTCACCAGCTCGCTGTCAGGGCTGGGCTCAGCCTTTCCTTCTCCGAGCTGGCCGCTCAGCTGTTGGCTAATTGCCAGCTCCTTTCTCTCCACAGTGACTCAGCTGTTGATGATCTGCTCGTCGGTCCTGCCTACTTAAAGTCGTCCAGCTCACTTCATCTATGCCTTCGCCTTTGGTCACATCTCAGAGACTTTCTCCTGCGTTCCTGTTAAAGACTTGCTCAGCTGACGCCCCTTCTGGCTCCTGATCCTGCTTGCTGTACTACTACGTTGATCTCTGGCTCTCTGACATTGGCATTGGCTGCCTACCCGATCTGGTTACTGAACTCTGGCTCTGTATTGACTACGCTTACTCTGTTTACCTTTTTATTATTATACAAGTGTGATTAACTGTACTTCTGTCTCGGTCTGATTCATGGTTTCTGACACTCGCTCTATTCCTGACACACTCTGCAGTATGAGGACCAAGTTGACGCACATACTGAATGACGAATTGAGAACTTGGAAGCGGCAATGCAATGCTCCACAGCTGCTTGGGGTATGGAATTCTGTGCTGCTCTGCTTTCAGCGCCAACTGATGGAATCTGTCCCACTGAAAACGAGACAAAGCATCAGCCAGGAGTTATCAACTCCTGGAACATGCACAATTCCATGGAGAGTACAATTGGAAAACAGTTCCTGAACAGCCAAATTACGCACTAAACCAACCTCCCTCCATTCCACTGGCCAACCAACTGTCAGCACTTCAACGGCCCTGACAGCAGGTTCCATAACCAGAAGTGCCTGCCGCGTCAGTGAATAGGTCTAGATCAAGATTGTATGAAACCAGAAATTGATCCCACACTCGCCAGTCCTCACGCTGATCCCGCCCCAACCCAATATAAGGACGTGGCGTCTTAATGCCAGCTGTAGCAGCTACCAGTTGTCTACAAAAAAAAAAAACGTGGCCCATGGGCATACTGCAACAAGCAAAATTCAACTTGCCCAAGAGAGATTGCACAGCATGAAGTTGATTTTTTTATTTGGGGGGGGGGGGGGTTTGGGGACTGTCTGATGCTGTGATGATCTCTGACTGAGCTGTGACATGATCCCCCTGTTAGCAGAGTATTGAAATCATGCTGGAAGTTTGTTGTATGCAGTAAAACGGCTTATCAATGCATGTCTTTACAGAATGAAGAAACATGGACACAGGAACTAGGAGCATCCAAGTACATAGAGGATAGACAAACATCCTGTTATATCATAGATAACATAACTATACACTATAATACTACAGCGCCACCTGCTGCTTAGACAGGCATAATGCATACGCAGTATATAGTCAGTTTATAAACAACTTTTCTGTTGTACTTTTCCAACACCTCCCTCTTCTCTACCCCCTCTCTACCCACTACAGGACACACCTTCTGCCTTGAACTCTTCAATCTGCTAAGCAGACTGCAGCATATCAAAATCACCCACTAATACTCCGCCTCTTCTGCAGGCCCCAGTCATGCTGGCCCTCCTTCTAGTTTCACTCAGCTCCAGGCCATGTACTTTACACTCACCCATCCTTGCCTCCTAATCACATAAATAAGTTTGTAAGTATTATATTAGTCTGTTTTCACAGGCATTTTTTAACTAAACCTCACTCATTAAAATGTTGCAACTCTGGTGACATAGTCAATTTTATTTTTTCTTGCGAGCGTAAAAAATGTGCGCTTGCAATTTAGAAAGCACTTAGTGCACATTTTCTGGAGTTTCATTTTACAAAAAGCAGATTTTATTGCTGATTCTTCAATACGTTTTAGGTGTTAATTTGGTTATTTAAAGCAAAATTTAATTCTAAAAATAAACAATTGCTAAAAAGGTAGGGATTTTGCAAGACAATTGCAAAAAATTGTAAGGAGAAAGAGAGGTTTCAGAAGAGCCATGTAAAGGCTCTTCTGCCAAAAGATGTCTACTCTTTTCCCAATCATTTTTTTTTTTTTATGAATTCATTTTTTTTTATTTAAATTTTTATTTTATTTTTATTTTTAATTTAGATTTTTTTTATTTATTTAACTTTGTTAATTTCATTTTTTTTTATTCTCCTTTTATTTTACACATGTGCCATGCAAAGTATACTTAGCCCAGGTTCCGGGATGTGCAGGAGTTACATCAGGTAGAATGCACTGAAGTTTCTATCATCAGTGCTCACTAAAGGTCTAAAGATGATCACAGCAGGACCTTAAAGAATTGGCAGTGGAGATGGCGGTGGTGGGGGACGTGTATCATAATCTGTAAATTTGCTGTGAATACTTGCAGATTATGCAAAAGCTCACACCCCACCAACAAAGTTTACTTCCAATTTAGGTGAAAATTTAAAACGGCTCAGTTTTTCCTGTTGAAAGCAGCCAAAGGAAGCCATGGAACAGGCAACAGATAAAGGCCATCGATGTCAATCAGGGTGAGGTCAAGCAGTAACCCTCTTGACAGAGGCTGAACTCACAGTCGGTTCTTAGATGGAGGACCACACAACAGATGGAAGACCAGCCTGCAAATGAACCATTGGCCAGGCAAAATATTGATAGTCGGGTTCTTGGTCATAAGCAAAAGTGTAACCCACCAAAATATTGATGGTCCCAACCTAAATTCCAAAAAACACAGATATTCCTCTGAATTGTACTGAAGAAATAGCATTTTCCATTGGTGGTTATTAGATACACTGAACATTGATGAAGCTTCCTCTTTAACTCTGTTGACCATTGACCTGCACTTCTCCTCCATTTATAATCCCAGTAAAACTGGTGTTGGCTACACCTGGAAAATATCGTTCCACTTTTGTACCACCTTAGTTTTAAGCATCTTCAGTTCAAATCAATCTCCAAATATTTGTACATTTATATAGTTAAACTCATTGTTACATAAACCAGCTAACAACAATGATGTAATTTGCTTAAAGTGAGCATGGGCTTTGAAGTAGCGGAATACCAGGAACAAAATATAGCGATATGCCGCTGATCCGCAACATGTCAAGCTTATGTCAGCTAATACTTTTGAAGGGTAACGCGTAAACAAGGGACCGGAGACTGGGAGAGAGGCAGCTTGGCCCAGGGGTCACAGCAACATAGGGCGATCGTGCCAGCCTAATGCGCTCAACCAACTGTGATTGGCAACACGCCCAGGACGCTGCATTGTCTGTGATGGGTGCATATGAAAAGAGAATGACATATGGGCTCTACACAAACCCATACCTGGACAAGCCTTGTGAAAAAACAGTGCATAAACAACATGGATGAATGAACTGTGTAGCAATAGATGATGTTTGGAATAGTGCCCTCTAGCTTAAACCCAGATTAGTTCAACCGGTGATTAAATGCTCTTTTGTGTTTTTGCAATAATAAGGAATGGTCAGGTGTTAAGGGCATTCCCCCCCCCATTTCCTGTTGTCTCAATGCCAGAACAGGAAGTGAGGGAAAATGTACCCAACAGAGATACAGCAATAAAATCCTGACAACTTTATTCCTTCCAAATGTCATCCTACATTTTAAACAAATTTTAGCACACTATGATATTACAATCTCCAACTGTTAGCTAACAACATACGTAAGAGACAACAAAACTCCAAACTAAACTCTATCACTGACCCACATACAGGACAGATGGTTTATCACCCAAACCAAATTGCCAACGCATTCCAAAAATACTATAGTGATCTATATAACTTAGCAAAAGACCCTACAATCCCGCAACCTACTGATATCACTATCAATAACTTTCTAAATTCTGTAACTCTGCCCACACTCAGTAAAGAGGCATTAGATGAACTCAACTCACTGATACTAGATAAGGAAATATTAGACACAATCAAGTTGCTTCCTGCTCTTAAATCCCCTGGAAGCGACGGTTTCACTGCAGAATACTATCAGACCTTTGCAAAGATTCTCATACCACATTTAAAAAACTTGTTTAATTATGCTGCCACAACTGCCTCTTTTCCCGAGGAGATGCTACAAGCCACTACTGTAGCTCTGCCAAAGCCAGGGAAGAAGCCGGACTGTCCTCAAAACTTTAGACCGATTTCATTGCTTAACACCGACTTAAAAATCTATGCAAATATTATCGCAAATAGTCTAGCCATCATCACCCCGCAACTAGTCAAAGCTGATCGGGTGGGTTTCGTGAAGGGCCGACAGGCCCCTGACGGCACACGACGACTCTACAACCTTATACATATGGCAGAGACTCTAGGGACCCCCACTGTAATCCTGACGCTTGATGCCAAAAAGGTGTTTGACAGGGAGCACTGGGGGTTCTTAAGTGCAACTTTCTAAAAATTTGGCCTTAGCGGCCCTATCTATTCAGCTATAATGGCGTTATACACGCAACCTTCAGCTAGAGTATTCACGTCAAATATTTTCTCTGACCCATTCCACATAACTAATGGTACCCGCCAGGGCTGTCATCTCTCGTCTCTGATCTTCTCTTTAATAATGGAGCCCCTGGCGGAGGCCATTAGATCTTGCGACTCAATCTCAGGTATAGCAATAGGAGGTTGTTCCCACAAAATTGGATTATTTGGGGACAACGTTGTATTGACACTAACCAGTCCGGCTTCATCACTAGCAAAGGTACAAATGTTATTGGACGAATTTGACTTGGCTTCGTATTTCAAACTCAACTCAAATAAATCCTCTATTCTGCCTATAGGGCTTACAAAGACATTAAAAAACCACCTGAAATAACTATTTCCCTTTCAATGGGTATCTAATAATCTACTTAGGGGTTACACTGACATCACCGACTAAACTCACATATGAACATAATTTTCCCAAACTAATCGGGACTATTAAACAAGACCTACAACACATATCCAAATATGAACTGTCTTGGATAGGAAGGATTGCCGCTATGAAAATGATCCTTTTACCTAAGATTATTTACCATTTCAGATCTATACCAATAATTATACCAGAACACTTCTTTACCACTTCAATACAGGGCACTTATGCCTCGTTTCCACTGAGCAGATCGGTTTGGTTCGGTTCGGTACGGTACGCTATTTTGGGTGTTTCCATTATGAAAGCAGCCCATACAACCGAACCGAACCGTTCCATTCAGGGTCCTGCTTCAGATGTGGGGCCATAGAAAATGGAACGGTTCGGTTAGGGCGGAGCTACGATACATTACACTGATTGGTAATGTGGAAACGCTCGCCTGAATAGGCCGGACCATTCTAGGCCTTCCAAACCGATCCGACCCGAACCGATCCGCTCGGTGGAAACGAGGCATTATACACTTTCCTGCCCAGACCAATTTTCAGCTTTCAGTGCTGTCGCAGTTTGAATGACAATTGCGCGGTCATGCTACACTGTACCCAAACTAAATTTTTATCATTTTGTTCCCACAAATAGAGCTTTCTTTTGGTGGTATTTGATCACCTCTGCGTTTTTTATTTTTTGCGAAACAAATAAAAAAAGACCGAAAATGTTGAAAAATAAAAAAGTTTTGCTTTTGTTTCTGTTAAAAAAATTTTGTAAATAAGTTTTCTCTTTCACTGATGGGCACTGATAAGGTGGCACCAATGAGGTGGCACCAATGAGCAGGCACTGACGATGGACACTGATATGCGGCACTGATGGGCACTGGTAGGCGGCACTGATGGGTGGCACTGATATGCAGTACTGTTGGGCATTGATAGGCGGCACTGATTGGCACTTATGGGTGGCACTGGGTGGCACTGGTGGGCACTGATAGGCGACACTGATGGGCACTGAAAGGCTGCAAAGATGGGTTCTTATGGGTGGCACTGATGGGCACTGATAGGTGGCACTGCTAGGTGGCACTGCTGGGCACTGATGGATGGCACTGATGGGCACTGATACGCGGCACTGATATGAGGCAGTGATAGGCATCCCTGGTGGCACTGGTAGGCATTGTGAGTGGGCACTGATTGGCAGCTGCCTGGGCATTGATTGGCAGCTGCCTGGGCACAGATTAGTATTTCCTTGGGGGTCTAGGGGGCATACCTGGTGGTCCAGTGTGGATGGCTTCCCTGGTGGTCCTGGGCAGCTTCCCTGGTGGTCCTGGGTGGGATCTGAGGTGGGGCTGTGCTGATAAACAATCAGCATAGACCCCCCCCTGTCAGGAGAGCAGCCAATCGGCTCTCCTCTACTCGCGTCTGTCAGATGCAAGTGAGGAAAAGCCGATCACTGGCTCTTCCTATTTACATCGTGATCAGCCATGTCCAATCACGGTGATCAGCCGTGATTGGACATGGCTGATCACGTGGTAAAGAGTCTCCATCAGACTGACACACCGCAATAACGATTGCCGCGATGTGCGCCCCCAGGGGAGCGCATCAGCTCAATATCTTCAGGACGTCATATGACGCCCAGTCAGGATATTGAAACCACTTTGCCGCCGTCATTCTGCTATATGGCGGGTGGCAAGTGGTTAAAGAAGTGGATAAACTGTTCAGACAGTTACATAGTAGGGGAGGTTGAAAAAAGACACAAGTCCATCAAGTCCAACCTATGTGTGTGATTATGTGTCAGTATTACATTACATATCCCTGTATATTGCGGTCATTCAGGTGATTATCTAATAGTTTCTTGAAGCTATCAATGCTCCCCGCTGAGACCACCGCCTGTGGAAGGGAATTCCACATCCTTGCCGCTCTTACAGTAAAGAACCCTCTACGTAGTTTAAGGTTAAACCTCTTTTCTTCTAATTGTAATGAGTGGCCACGAGTCTTATTAAACTCTCTTCTGCGAAAAAGTTTTATCCCTATTGTGGGGTCACCAGTACAGTATTTGTAAATTGAAATCATATCCCCTCTCAAGCGTCTCTTCTCCAGAGAGAATAAGTTCAGTGCTCGCAACTTTTCCTCATAACTAAGATCCTCCAGACCCTTTATTAGCTTTGTTGCCCTTCTTTGTACTCGCTCCATTTCCAGTTCATATGGGGAAAAAAATGGCCAAGATCTCATTTACCATGCTACTGAAGCACAAGACTAGAGGTGGAGTGAACTTTCCGAATCTCAAAAACTATTATCTAGCGGCCCGCTTAGACCAAGCTAAAGCATGGTTTGACCCAATTTGAGACAAGTTGTGGGTACAAATTGAAAAATATATAATCGGCAATCAACAATCTCTGCTACTGTCACACTTGACTAACTTGACACTAACCTATAAGACTCTCCCTTCCATAGAAGCTACACTACTAGCTTGGAAAAAACTACATGATATAATGCCCCAGGACTCAATGGTCAAATGCACTGATCTCCCATCGCAAATTTATGAATACATAATTCCCAATCTACAGGTATTACCATGGCTAAAGGAAGGAATAATGACCTACAAAGAACTATTATCGAAACAACCTAGTCCCCCATCATTCTCCTACATCCAAATAACCCATTTTCATAATAAAAATATGAATATACATTATAACATACATGGGGAATCTTGGTCATACTTGATGTCTAACCATGACAGGCCTAAGGGACTGTCATGGTTTTATAATCAACTACAATTTTGTGGAATTTTTCAAAAATCTTCAAATATGCTCAACTGGGAAAAAGATCTAGAAACCCCTTATACAATAAAAGAATGGCAATCGGCTATTCAATCTCATTTTTGCTTCTCCCATTGTGTAAACCACTGGGAGCTGATGTTGAAAATGCTATACAGGACTTATTTGACTCCAGTTAGACTGGTGCAAATTTACCCAGGCTCATCCCCCAACTGTTAGAGGGCGTGTGAGGAAAGAGGCGTGTAATCTGGAGGTGTAAAGGAGTGAGGAGTTTTTGGAAAAAAGTATTCTCTCTAATAGCTAGGGTTACAGGTCTGATCATCCCACCAACATCACAAATGGCTATACTCAATATAGGAATAAACTCAGTGCCCTTGCAATTTAGGCCCATTGTCACTCATGTCTTAAAAGCAGCAAAGCTAACTGTTACCTCTAAATGGAAGTCCACTATGGCCCCTAATGTCTCTAAAGTTATTCAAAGAGTTCAATTACGATATTACAATCTCCTTGGTCTCTGGTCTCCCTGGATTTTCCACAATGATGTCTACAAAGCAGTGGTGTATCAAATCTTCTTTGGGCCTTAATGTAAAATATTAGTCCCTGTCCCTTTCTTTTAACATCTATTCAATTCATATAAAAACTTTCATCAGTGGTGGAACTACCTGGCTTTCAAAGGTCGCACTTGTGACTGGGCCATAGAGGGGGGCCCTAGAGGGGTTGATGGCCGCAGGGCTCTGAGCTGGGAGCATCTCTCTCATACAGCCCAGAGACTGCACTGACAGTTCCCCTTCCTCACATGAATAGAAGAGGAGAGAACCGATCTTCTCCTTCTCCTCCTGCCCCTTTCCTCCATGCACAAAGGTGGTATGCAAAGAAGCCAATAGCCAATAAACTCATCAAGATGATGCTACCATTTCTTCTATGAGAAGGAGACAAGTCTTCTTATAGAGCAAGGAACCATGAAGAAGCTTGGACAAGCTACAACATTTCTTCAACATTACATAACAAGCCCAGTTGAATGTAACTAACTACTACCGTATATAATGAACCATGAAATTGACTGTCCTTATCTATCTATCTATCTATCTATCTATCTATCTATCTATCTATCTATCTATCTATCTATCTATCTATCTATCTATCTATCTATCTATCTATCACCAGTAAGAGGTTAGGTGGAAGGTTAGGGTGAGGATGAAGGATCAACATTTGGGTTGACAGGTAGGGGTTAGATTTGAGTTCATTTTGTGGATAGGGGATAGGTTGTAGTTTAGTGTTTAGGTGGAGATGTAGTTTGGTTGAGGACTAAGGATTAGGGTAGGTTTAAAATTGGAGTGGCAGATGGGATTAGGATTTGAAGTTATTGGTTGGGTTGAATGCTAGGGTTTGGGTAAAGGGTAGTGTTGAGGGATAAGGTTCAGTTAAAGGTTAAAGGTTGGGCTGAGGTTTAGTGTTTGAAAATGGAATAAGGCCTGGTTCACACTAATGCAAATTCAAATGCAACTTGAGTCACACAGAATTGCAAGACAATGACATGTAAATCACATTGTTTTCAATGGTGTCAGTTCACATCAATGCGACTCAACATGGAGCAATTTTAGAAAAGGTTCCTGTACTACTTTGGTGCAATTCCAGCGTGATTTTGGCCCCATAGAGTATGCAGACTTATCAGAGTAGCATCCAAGTAGCATTACATAATCACACTGAAAGTCAGATCAAAATCAGATTGCAGCAGTTAGAACCTAGCATAAAAGTTAGGTTGACATTTAAGGCATTCTTCTTTTTTAGCTGTGGTTGTGTGAAGCAAATGCACCAAATGGCTTCTGTAGGCACTAGGTAGAATCCTAGGCTAGAAGACCTAAACTCTTAGATCTACTTTAAAATTGTATGTGCCATCCTCCTAGTAAGGCTGCAAGGTAAATGCAGTTTTTGCCTCCTGCTGTAGCCCGAGGAGCAATGATTGTTCATTTAGGTCTGCTTATAGGCATGTAGTGATCTAGGGTCTGACCCTCTGCTCCTGTGTGCTATAAAAGGGACAAGGACCGAGACCCAGGGGAGCTCACATGCAGAGAGAGGATCTTTCGAGAGAGAGAGAGAGAGAGAGAGAGAGAGGATCTTTAGAGAAAGAGAGAGAGGATCTTTAGAGAGAGAGAGAGAGGATCTTTAGAGAGAGAGAGCGGATCTTGAGAGAGAGAGAGAGAGAGCGGATCTTGAGAGAGAGAGAGAGAGAGAGAGAGAGAGAGAGAGGATCTTTAGAGAGAGAGAGAGAGGATCTTTCGAGAGAGAGAGAGGATCTTGAGAGAGAGAGAGAGAGAGAGGATCTTGAGAGAGAGAGAGGATCTTGAGAGAGAGAGAAAGAGAGAGAAAGAATCGAGAGTGAGAGAGAGAGAGAGAGAGAGAGAGAGAGAGAGAGGATCTTGAGAGAGAGATAGAGAGAGAGAGGATCTTGAGAGAGAGAGAGAGAGAAAGAGAGAGGATCTTTCGAGAGACAGAGAGAGAGGGAGAGAGAGGATCTTGAGAGAGAGAGAGAGAGAGAGAGAGAGGATCTTTAGAGAGAGAGAGAGGATCTTTCAAGACAGAGAGAGGATCTTTCGAGAGAGAGAGAGAGAGAGGATCTTGAGAGAGAGAGAGAGAGAGAGAGAGAGAGAGAGAGAGAGAGAGAGGATCTTTCTTCTTCTTCTTCTTCTTCGAGAGAGAGGATCTTGAGAGAGAGAGAGAGAGAGGATCTTGAGAGAGAGGATCTTGAGAGAGAGAGAGAGAGAGAGGATCTTGAGCGAGAGAGAGATAATCGAGAGTGAGAGAGAGAGAGAGGATCTTGAGAGAGAGAGATCGAGAGAGAGAGAGAGGACACAGTCTGTATGGGAGGAAAGACACAGACAGCCAGCAAGATGTAGAAGGATTGCTGGAACCTGCAGGCCTTCCTGAAGATACCATTCCTGGACTCTGCCAAGTATGGGCTCTGCCAAAAAGGGACTAGGGATCCTAGGGAAATATGTTCACTTTATTTCAAACTGTTACCTGCGATTGCCATCATGTTGATTTATCCATTAGGTAAAGCTTTTGAAACGTTGAAAATTACCTAGTCTGAAGTTTCTAAAGGGGTGCAAGTAACCAGCCTAAATATTAAGGAGGGCCCTAGGGGAGCTGTGCCCAGAAGGTGGCTGTGAGTGCTGTTAAATAGTTTGGTGCCCTGAGAGGATTGTCTCTTCTCCCCCTGTGGGGATAGATCAATGAGCTAAGGAGGACAGGGGCTGTTTGCCCCTGGAGCCCTAGGACTGGATGCTGAGCTACTTACAAGAAGCTGAACCTATCGACTGATCCTGTTTCAGGGTTTTTTAAGGGGAGACTCTTATCTGTTCTACAAGCTGCTTTATGGTCCTCAGCCATGAACCTATAGACTGTTCCAGTCTAGCCTGTTCTACAAGTTGCTTCATGGTCCCTAACTATGAATCTGAAGACTGTTCCAGTTTGACTGTGTTGCTTTACAAATATCTCACAGTCCACTGCCGTAAGTGAAAAGAAACTGTGCTGCAATTGTCTAAACTGCCCTCTGACACCTTTGTCCCAGCATTTTGGAGTATCCTGCCCCACCCTTGATCCCCTCCCTAGTTTATATAATAATAATAAATAATAATAATAATAATAATAATAAATAAATAAATAATAATGAATAATAATTAAATACAGAAAAAGACAAACCCCTAGACTGATCAATGAGCCAGAGTGTATAAACTATCGCTGTGTGCCTGGCTGCCTCTGCCCTATAGTGCAGGACCTGATAACATCTGCGGCCCTTACAGGGGTACCACTACATGTATATATTGATTGAAAGCTGTGAGCATGTCACCAGACCATACTGATCAGCAAAACTGTAAACTAGAGCAAAAAAAAAAAAACAATCTATCAAGATTTATCTTTAATTTGCTGGAAAATAAGAGCAATACTATGATTAGCAGTTTGATTTTTATGCTAGTTTTTATAAATGAGGCCTATCATTTAGCAATACAAATATCCTACCCATGTACACTACATGGCCAACTGTTTGTAGACACCTGACCATCGCACCTATATGAACTTGTCGGATATCCCATTTCTAAACCATGGGCATTAGATTGGAGTAGCCCTAACCCCTTGTGGCTATAACAGCTTCAATATTTGTGGGAAGGATTGCCACAAGAGTGTTTTGGGGAATTTCTGGCCATTCCGCCAAAACAGCATTTATGAGGTCAGGTACTTACTTATTTGGATAAGAAGACCTGGCCCGCAATGGGTGTTCCAATTTCCCCAAAAGGGTTGTAATGGGTTGAGGCCCGTCCAGTACATGGAGGCTCTGTGCAGACCACTAGAGTTCTTCCACACCAAACTGGTCAAACCATGTCTTCATGGAGCTGGCTTTGTGCACAAGTGATCATTCATGCTGGAACAGAAAAAGGCCTTCCCCAAATTGCTGCCACAAAGGTGAAAGCAAACAATTGTTTAAAATGTCTTTGTATGCTGGAGCATATGCAATGTAATTACTGGAAACATCTTAACTCAAAAATCTGGAGGGGTATCTGCATGCATTTGGCCATATAGAGTAGCTTAAATGCTAACAGAGCAAAAAAAAAAAAAACACATCAACGTAATATTTTAAATAATTTTTACATACAATCAATACATACATTTAGTAGATAGCTAAGAAAAGTATGCATTTCATGCTAAGCCAAAAAGGGAAAATATAAATGCGCTGAGCTAGAAATGAGAAGTTGCTGAAATTTCTAAATATAACTGATTAGCACTAAACTTGAAAGGAGAGAAAAGCATCACATGAAAAGGCTACAAAGTAAATAAACCACAATAACAGACACGGTCATAGATCTGAGTCTTATGAAGTCAACTTTTTAATTAGCAGTAGGTAAAAGCCATCAAAGAGGTGTTCCAATTAGCAGTTACACATGTGAGTTTCAAAGCAATATCATGCAACTAAAAGGGTTCCAAGGTCTGACAAACTGTTTGCAGGAGTATTAGTTAAGCAAACACTGCAAAGTATGTTTTAATGGGAGGAGCGGCCATTGCTGACCATTCCTTCCGAAAATACTAGCTTATCTAATACTTTTTTCAGCAGTTTGATTTTTACTCTAGTTTTTATTATCCAGTCCTATCATTTAGAATACAACTATACTACCCAGTTAGATTATATGTAGACACCTGACCATCACACCTATATAACTTGTTGGACATCTGATTCCAAAACCATGGGCATTAGTTCGGAGTTGGCCTGACTCCTTGTGGCTATAACAGCTTCAACCCCTCTGAAAAGAATTTTCACAAGATTTTGGAGTGCGTCTTTGGGAACTTTTGCCCATTCCACCAAAACACCATTTGTGAGGTCAAGCATTCACTTACCTGGACAAGAAGTCAGAATCTCTGGCTTTTCATAATTTAGAAGACGCTGATCTAAAACAAATATGCAGATTAGGAAAGTCAGGGTCAAGTCATGGCTCCTTATCAAATCAGGACTTCTTATCTACTGTGACAGTGCAAGGGCTTGCCAAGGTGTGAGATTAGAGAATGGTTGGAAAAACTACACTGGGTTTGCAGCATGTGGGACTCTGGAGTATAGATTATGACGGAGAAAACTGTTTTTACAGATTTCTCTGGATTTTTGTATTTCTGGATTGGGCTCTGTAGTTTGGTGATTTCAAAGTGTCTTGAGAAGAAAGATCTCAAACCCAGTGTCCGGTTTTTGTGGAAAACCAGCAGGGTGTGTGTCCATAGCCCTTAGAATGATGGTCTGGTGAGAACTAAGGGCAGTTGCTGCTTTGTAGAGACAGAGCTTGCCAAGAGATTGGGTTGTTCCTATCAGAGACTGCATCCCTTGTGTGGGGGATGTCTGGCCCAAAGGACTGGAAAAGTCAGGACAACTACGTGGGCTTGGGAGACCAAGAGAGGGTCCAGCAGGCCCAGAAAGCTGCGGCAGCTAGCAGGCTCAGGGGGCTGGAGGAGGTCTTGAACCTCTAAAACACGGGGGGAGGGAGTGCTGTTTGGAGGGCAGGAGCGGGCCCACGCGGCAAGGTACTGCAACCAAGGCTAAGTGAGCCTTAGGAGCCAGGTGGCTTAGTATTTTTTTTTCGTTATTTGTGTTTGCTGGAGAAGAACCCCTGCATTGAAAATCTGTGTGTAAGGACTTTCTTTTTTTCTGTTTAATGAAATTGGACTACCGGACCCATTAAAAATAGTTCGGACTGCTGGGAACTCACTTCAAAAGTGCATCTACCACGAGAGCTAAACATTCCCCATATCACACAGCATATGTGTTCATGATTAGTGACTGAAAAAGTACAGAAACTGGAAAATTCAGGAAAGGACACCATCATCAATGGCTGCATCCGTATTTTTTACAGTTGTCTTTTAACGTGGATCCAAAAAAATTATCATTTTGTTATAACTTTGTATGTTTCTTTTTTAAACCCAGGCATGTATCACTGGAAACACAGCATTTTTTATTTTACATTTATTGTAAATGTAAAATAAAAATGTAAAATGTATTTAGTATTTTTGTGTTACCCACTCTCGTATGTATCACTTACTTTGAAAATTGCCATATGATTTGGTTCAATAAGTTATGAATAGTTATACCTCCCTGGCCAACCACTAGGAGATTTATTGTTGCTGGGAAGGATAAAAATATCTGGTAGAACCTTCTGGAAGCGCTCTTGCCTCAAAGGCATTTTCTAGGAAGGGCATGTGTGCAGCTATTCTCTGACCTCCATGGTCTGCTTCCTGGGAGGACATGTGCTTGAAGAAGGAAAGCCTGAGTTTGGGGCCTGAAAGCTTGAACTGCTTTGACAGAGGGACTACCCAGGAGGAATGAAGGTGGAACCTAGATAGGAGCACCAGAGAGGTATCACGTCTGCTGGAAGAATGTCTGGAAAAGCTGGGTACAAGCTTGGAAATGGTAAGAAGTCTATTGCCTCGTCCAGGGAGTTCATGTGCTGTAACTGCTTTACGGTCAGAAGAATGCAGAGTGTCGGCCTGACTTAAAGTTCTTTTTCTATATTAACTGTCATGCCCTGTACACACGGTCGGACTTTGTTCGGACATTCTGACAACGAAATCCTAGGATTTTTTCCGACGGATGTTGGCTCGAACTTGTCTTGCATACACACGGTCACATAAAGTTGTTGGAAAATCCGATCGTTCTAAACGCGGTGACGTAAAACACATACGTCGGGACTATAAACGGGGCAGTGGCCAATAGCTTTCATCTCTTCATTTATGCTGAGCATGCGTGGCACTTTGTCCGTCGGATTTGTGTACACACGATCGGAATTTCCGACAACGGATTTTGTTGTTGGAAAATTTTATATCCTGCTCTCAAACTTTGTGTGTCGGAAAATCCGATGGAAAATGTGTGATAGAGCCTACACACGATCGGAATTTCTGACAACAAGGTCCTATCACACATTTTCCATCGGAAAATCCGACCGTGTGTACGGGGCATCAGTAGGATTTAAATTCTACATATGGTTCTTTGGGTATGCTGTGCCCTAATCCCTTTTTCCCCAGAGTTCATACTAGATAAACTTTGTCAACCCTTTCAAAAGTAACTGGAGACCAATTCTTCACACTCCTCAAAACATAAAGGATCCAACCCCGAGATGAAATGATATCCCACCAAGCCATTTGTGCTTCCCTGACTTCCACCAAGGAGTGAGGGATGCTAGATCATTGAGAGCCAGAGTGGGAGCAAAACAAGCAGGGATGGCTGGGAGGCATGCAAGTATTTGGGCTTTATCAGCAGTGGCGCCCCACAAATAATGCTAAATTAACCTTCCATAGTGAAAACATTGGCAAAAGTAAGATTCTATCACCTTATAAATAGGAACAGACAAATTTTAAAATGACTGAACTCTGCCCCAGAGGCAATGGTGCCCTGGCCCCGGGGGGGCCTGGATAGGCAATGAAGATTTAGAAGGATTGCTATTGTGCCTTAAATCTATATACGCCAAACCAGCATTAAAAAGCTTTAGGGCTGAGGAGATTGTGGTGCGGTTTACTGCTTATGGGGTTTTAGGGTAAAGTAAATCAAAAAGTTATGTTGCATTTTAAAGGTCATCTGTCAGGACCAATACAGTTCATAGGAGCTAACTATTGCTGTCCTTCATCCATGGATCCCTACTTGGTAAGTCACCAATCTGAAAGAACTAGGCAGGTTGGGGGTTCAAATGTCAGTGGCTGCACAGTTTTCTCTTTATCTGTGTCCCACTATGCCAGGGGTACCTAAACTATGGCCCACAGGCCACATCCAGCCCACTATGACATTTTATCCAGTCCGCATCTAGGGTCAGTGGCGTATCCTGAGACTCAGTGCACAGACTGGGGATTCAGGTCAGTTGGTCTCTGCTTCCGATGGGGACGCTGATGTAAGAAAGGACTCAGATAAGGACCCTGATGCAAGGAGGGACTCTGATTGGAATACTGATGTAGGGGGAATCTAAAAAGGACCCTGATGTTGTAAGGGGGACTCTGATTGGGATTCTGATGTAAGGGGGTACTCTGATGTGATGGGGGCTTCTAATGTGAAAGGGGGACTCTGATGTTAGGAGGGTGGCTTTGATGTGAAGTGGGGGGGGCGCTCTGATGTGAAGGGGGGGACTTCTGATGTAAAATGAGGGCTCTGATGTGACGGAGGGACTTCTACTGCAGTGGGGGCTTCTGATGTGAAGGAGGACACTGATGTGTAGAGCGCTGCTCTAATGTGAAGGAGGGATGTTTAATGTCAAAGTATAAAAGTGCAGCGCTAGTCTATATGTGAAAATAAACAAATAAACAAATATGTGACTCTATATGACAAAAGTCAAGTGATAAAGGCACAAAAAACAATGACATAGCAGGAATGTGTAAGTTAGTGTCTCAGGAAAGAATGACAATCCCAAAAGTCTACAAATAATTAAACCGGAAGATCCTCTCCCAAGCAGGGGAGTGACAGTGTCTTGGAGGGGCTGTGGACACTTGTAAGGAGGCGACCACAAGTTGCAATGACACTCCAATCTTCAAGAAAAAAGGTGGGTACTCTTACCGGATCAGTAGGACGCATCTACCATATATTCCGGTTTAATTATTTATAGACTTTTGGGATTGTCATTCTTTCCTGAGACACTAACTTGCACATTCCTGCTATGTCATTGTTTTTTGTGCCTTTATCACTTGACTTTTGCCATATAGAGTCACATATTTGTTTATTTGTTTATTTTCACATATAGACTAGCGCTGCACTTTTATACTTTGATACTATTTGCGTCTTGGTTTGTTGTGTGCTAGCAGCTGTAGTTGGTTTTAGTTTTAGTTTGGTTCACTTGATAGGGCAGCTTTTTCTTTTTCACTACACGGGATGTTTAATGTGATGGGAGAGGGGATTCTGACATGAAGGGGGACCCTGAAGTGAAATGGGACTCTGATGTGAAGTAAGAACTCTGAGGCGATGGGGAGGATTCTGATGTGATGAGGGGGCTTCTGATGTGAAAGTAGAACTTTGGTATGAAGTGGAGGGGGTGCTCTAATGTGAAGGCAAGACATCTTATGTAATTGGAGGGGGACTTCTGATGTGAAGGGGGGACTTCTGGTCCTGTTTATTTACTCATTAAATTGTATTAATTCATTTATAAAAACATTTTTTCAGCTTGTGAATATTTTAAAAATTTAGGATGTGGCCCTTGTAGTGACAGGTTTGTAGACCTCTGCACTAAGCCATGAAGCAAGAATGTACGTGACACCTAATGTGCCCTACAACAGAGCTCCCATAATCATTCCCCAACAGCTTCCTTCAGTCATACTCACCTTTCTCTGGGTTCTTCAGCACAAAAACCCGTGTCCCTTTTCCCTTTCCTGTGGTTATGGGGAGGGGTGTGTGTATAATCACCAAGCACACGTACAGTCCATTGTCACCGGGCATCGAATTCCTTATTGTCAAATTGCTGGTGCCTTCCCAATCTGTTTCCAGGCTCACTCTGGGGTCCTGAAGTTCAGTTATGTTGCTCCCATTGGTTCCCCGTTTCGATGTGAAGCCATAGACACTGACGTTATTCCAGGACCACATGAAGGTGACGGCAGTAGGCTTAGGAGATCTCTGGTCAAAGGTGCATTCAAGGTTAAGTTGAGTTTGCTCATGAGCAGAAATGAACTCCGGAAACTGGGTGACATTCCATGGTGTCACAAAACCTGGAAAAGAAATGCAGTGTAAGATTATTTTGGTCCCTATGATCTGCAGGCCACTTCAAGCTGATTTAAGTTACAGCTGCCAAGAACACCCTATACCAGTGAATGTGAACCTTGGCACTCCACATGTTTTGGAACTACATTTCCCATGATGCTCAACTACATTTCAGAGTGCATGAGTACCATGGGAAATGTAGTTCCAAAACATCTGGGGTGCCAAGGTTCGCCATCACTGCCCTATACCCTGCACCCACTTCTACATCCATACTTATATTTTTGTATCTTACCAGATGTTTTTCTAATGTTATATTCAGCTTGTTTTCACTATTTTTCTGCTGAGTTTTAGCCATGTTATACTGTAATGACCAGCATAAAGCCTGTGCCACCTGATGGTCATCTTTCCACATTACAGCTCAGGTCTTGCTGTAGCTCACACCACACCTGTCCTATAACAAAGCACTTAAACAGACTGCTGAACATTTCGTTTGTGCTTAATCATTGGGTTTGTCTGTCTGCTCATGCCCTGGATTCTGCTTTGCCTTACTTTGATCAAAAAATAAACAAACACAATAAATCAGCAGTGATCATGTTGTCCCAGAAAATGTAAAATTTAAATTTTTTAATTTTTTTCGCACAAATTAAAGCCAAACTCGAGCTCACACTGTGTTTACACAAGCAGTTACAGCAACAGTTTTTTTTTTTTCCTTTTAGGACAATGTTTTTTATATAATTATATAAAAGGTGATGATTTTAAAGGACAAGTTCCCCTTTACAGAGAAAATCTGTAAGGTGAACTTACACTGGATCCCCCTCCTGGTCACGCTTTACTGTAGTCCCGGGACATTGATTTACCGGTCCGGGGATTCAAAATCATCCTGGCTTTCTCTCCTCTCTTCGTAGCGCTGACAGGACAGGCTAGGCAGATTCTGATTGGTCAGCACTGTCCATTTGAAGGTTCTGACCAATTAGAATGCCTCCTACACGTACCGGCTGAGAGGTACGAATAGGAGATTAGGCTGCAGGGATTTTCAATCCCCGGGACAGTGGAGCGGCGTCCCGGTGTCTGACAGCGAGGGGTCGTGAGACACCGGTAAAGGGGGACCGAGGGGGTCCATTGTAAGTTTACCTTACAGATTTCTGTAAAGGTGAACTTACACTTTAAGTACCCTTGTCAGTGTTAAATGGTTTGTCTCTTCCCTGTAACTGCAAGAAAGCAACAAAGCAACCATGACATCTAAGAATTGGTAAGTTGCAATATAATACATTTCTGCTTTTGGGTTTAATACCACCTGAAGAAAGATAGCAGTCCCCATAACTCTCTTATGGCAGGTCCACTCTAATGCCCCGTACACACGGTCGAATTTTCCGATGGAAAATGTCCGATCGGAGCGTGTTGTCGGAAATTCCGACCGTGTGTGGGCTCCATCGGACATTTTCCATCGGATTTTCCGACACACAAAGTTTGAGAGCAGGAGATAAAATTTTCCGACAACAAAATCCGTTGTCAGAAATTCCGATTGTGTGTACACAAATCCGACGGACAAAGTTCCAGGCATGCTCAGAATAAATAAAGAGATGAAAGCTATTGGCCACTACCCCGTTTATAGTCCCGACGTACATGTTTTACGTCACCGCGTTTAGAACGATCGGATTTTCCGACAACTTTGTGTGACCGTTTGTATGCAAGACAAGTTTGAGCCAACATCCGTCGGAAAAAATCCTAGGATTTTGTTGTCAGAATGTCCGAACAAAGTCCGACCGTGTGTACGCCCTATGACACAGAAAATGGCAAATAGCAGATATGTTACAATATTTGGAACAAATACATGGCCAAATTTTATTTCCCTTTTGAGAAAGTCCCTTTAAGGCAACCTCCCCAAAAAAAGTCATCAAGTGGCTGATGACACTTGTCTCCATCCATAGTTGACATATAAATTTAGGCTGACGTGACCTTGTAATATAAGAAGCCGTTAGACAGTTCAACTTCCCAGCATCCAGCCATAACCAAAACTTAGATTTTAGAAGGAGACACCCCTGTAAATGATACCCCCGAAAATCCCTTCCCTGGATTGTTTCACCTGTCAGAAGCAGGATAATGAGGGACACCGGTAGCATGACCTCCAGCTGCAGCCACTGCAAACAAACTGAGACACATTCTGAAGTGACATAATAAAAATAAGGTCACCCATCACCCCCCACCTTATAGACAAGAAAGCATCCGCCAGAAACAGCACACACACTAAACAAAAAAAAAAGGTAAAAAAAATTAACCCCTTTTTTTACCTGGTAGCTAAGTGTTTGGTCACTAGTTCCTGCTCAGCCTCCCAGTTCTGGATCCCGTTTTTAAATTCCACCCAGACATCATTTGCATGGGGCTTCATGGAGACCTCTGCCACATCCAAATTATCTAGTACATGTACAATTTGGAAGAACCAGTCCTGTTGATGTTGGACTTTACTGGCACTGGATGTGGACGAGAAGGCATGGCTTGCAGTCTCTGTTCTAACTCATCTCAAAGGTGTTCTGTCGGGTTGAGGTCAGGACTCTGTACAGGTCAGTCAAGTTCCTCCACCCCAAACTCGCTCATCCATGTCTTTATGGACCTTGCTTTGTGCACTGGTGCAGTCATGTTGGAACAGGAAGGGACCATCCCCAAACTGTTCCCACAAAGTTGGGAGCATAAAATTGTCCAAAATGTCTTGGTATGCTGACGACTTAAGAGTTCCCTTCACTGGAACTAAGGGGCCAAACCCAACCTCTTAAAAACAACCCCACACCATTATCCCCCCTCCACCAAATGATTTGAACCAGTGCACAAAGCAAGGTCCATAAAGACATAGATGAGCGAGTTTTGGGTGGAGGAACTTGACTGTACTGATCTCAACCCGATAGAACACCTTTGGGATGAATTAGAGCGGAGACTGTGAGCCAGGTCTTCTCGTCCAAATCAGTGTCTGACCTCACAAATGTGCTTCTGGAAGAATGGTCAAACATTCCCATAGTAGACACACTCCTAAACCTTGTGGACAGCCTTCCCAGAAGCGTTGAAGCTGTTATAGCTGCAAAGGGTGGGCCAACTCAATATTGAACCCTACGGAGTAAGACTGGGATGCCATTAAAGTTAAAGTGGTGGTAAACCCTTTACAACCACTTTATACTACAGGCAAGCCTATAATTAGGCTTACCTGTAGCTACACTGGATATCTCCTAAACCTGCACGGTTTAGGAGATATCCCTGTATTTGCATGTGCCGACGTCATCGGCACATGCGCACTTAAGCAAAACTGAAGCAATGGCATGTACGTGCCGTTGATTCAGTTTTACTGTGCCGTTACCAGCGCCTCCCGCGCGCATGAACGGGAGTGACGTCATCCCGGCTCCAGCCAATCACAGCGTCAGAGCCGCGATACCCGGAAGTAACCCCCCCGGGGAGATGACGACCGTTGAAGCAGTGAATGAGGACCGCTGTGAGGGCTTCGATCTCAGGTAAGTCATTCATAATGAGCTAGTATGCTATGCATACTAGCTCATGATGCCTTTGTTTTGCGGGGTTTTTGTTACATTTTTTTTTACAGGGTTTAAAGCCACTTTAATGTCCCAATACTTTTGGTAATATAGTGTATACCATATTGTGACATTATTCGTTTAAACGATTTGCTAACGCATTGAGCGTTATTTTTAAAAGGTTGTGAATAAAGATTGATACTTTTTGTGAATTGGACTCTGTCTCATGTGGGTGCCAGTAAAGTCCACCATCAGCAGGACTGGTTCTTGCAAATTGTACATGCCCTCTTAAAAAACTCAAAGATTAATTATTTGGCTGTATTTGGGGGTATGACAGTGGTAGGGACATTAGAATGTGAGCTCCTATGTAGGACAAGGAATGATATAAATGGCGTACCCTCCAAAGAGGAAACAAAAATATGCATTTCCCAGTGCACCACTCTCTCCAAACTACTGACATAGTATGCATAGGAATGGTAGGAAAAAAAATCAGCCAAAAAAAAAAGGTAATTAGGACAATTTATAAGTACTAATTAGAGTTGATAAGGGATTGCATTGAAACAACTTATTAAATTAAAAAAATAATTAAAAAAATAGCAGCCTAGCTTCAGGAGCCGCTGCCAGCACACACAGAGCAGGACCTGATTGTCAAAATGACAACACAACTGTCCTGGTGCACTCTGCAGTCTCAGTTTAGAAAGGCTTACTAAAGAGCCGATAGGACCCTAAAAACTTGTTGGTGCAGTCATGAAGGGAAACTTCAAACAATCTCACTCGTTTCAGGAAAGCAGTTTACATGCAGCAAGGCTTCCTTTAACGGGAACCTGCTATTGACTCATACCATAGGAATACGGGAAGGAGCGCACGTGCATGCGCACTAGGATGACAGACAGGGTTATCAACCTCCCATAGTGAAATTTACTGGACAGGACACAAAAAATTACTGACAGAGCCACATTTTTACTGCCACAGTTCAAAAAGTTAGCCAAAATTACAGTTTTCAGTGCAAATATCAATATTTAACCACTTCAGCCCCAGAAGGATTTACCCACTTCCTGACCAGGCCATTTATTGCGATACCGCACCGCCTCATTTTAAATGACATTTGCACGGTCGTGCGACGTTGTAACCAAACAAAATTTATGTCCTTTTTGTTCCCACAAATAGAGCTTTTCTTTTGGTGGTATTTGATCACCTCAGCGGTTTTTATTTTTTGCGCTATAAACAAAAAAAAGACCAACAATTTTGAAAAAAAAATAAAACATGTTTTACTTTCTGCTGTAAACACTTTAAAAAAAAAAAAAGTAAAAAAACGAATGTATTCATCAGTGTAGGCCAATATGTATTCTGCTACATATTTTTGGTAAAAAATGGCAATAAGCGTATATTGATTGGTTTGCGCAAAAGTAAGAGTGTCTACAAAACAGGGGATAGATTTATGGAATTTTTATTATTATTTTTTTTTTTTTTTTACTAGTGATGGCATTGATCAATGCTTTTTAGCGGGACTGCGACATTGCAACGGACAGATCGGACACCTAACCGAAGTTTTTGACACTTTTTTTGGGAACCAGTGACATTATTACAGTAACCAGTGCTAAAAATATGTACTGACATTGTACTAATGACACTGGCAGGGAAGGGGTTAACATCAGGGGCGATCAAGGGGTTAAATGTGTTCCTTGTTTGTGTTTTCTAACTGTATAGGGGACGGTGTGACTGGGGAAACACACAGATCCATCTTCCTGCCTAGCAGAAAGACAGGATCTGTGTGATCTCCCCTGTCAGAACGGAGATCTGCCTTGTTTACACGTTCTGTCACTGCGAAAACGATCGCTGATTGGCTCCCCCACTGGCCAATGGGAGCGCTTGCACACTAGTGAGTTCCCGAGCCGACGTACAGCTACGTTGATTCGCGTGATTGTGCCACCTTGCCGCAGTATAATGGCGGCGACTGGTCGGCAAGCGGTTAAGCTACAAACATGTAGCTCACGGATTCCAAACTATGGCCCTCCAGTTGTTCAGGAACTACAATTCGCATCATGCCTGTGAATGTCAGAGTTTTACAATGCCTCATGGGATGTGTAGTCCCGCAAAAAGCTGAAGGGCCGTAGTTTGGAGACCCCTTATGTAGCTAGTGCGATTAGCAATATGCTCTTTTCTCTCTTCAAAACCCTGGGTCCCGTAGCTTTCTCCTGCTCCGTTCTTCTGTTATCAGCATGATAACTGACAAGTTCTCAGTCAACTGTGATAAAACCAGGCTGAATTTTGTGTCAGGGAGGGTGCTACAGTGGGGGGGGGGGGGGGGAGTATTTGATCCCCGGCTGACTTTGTACATTTTCCCACTGACAAAGAAATGATCCTTCTATAATTTTAATGGTAGGTTTGTTTTAACAGTGAGAGACAGATTAACAGCAACAATATCCAGAAAAACGCATTTCAAAAAAGTTCTGAATTGATTTGCATTTTAATGAGTGAAATAAGTATTTGATCCCCGATTAATCAGCAAGATTTCAGGCTCACAGATGCCTTCTATACAGGTAACGAGCTGAGATTAAGAGCACTCTCTTAAAGGGAGTGCTCCTAATCTCAGCTTGTTACCTGTATAAAAGACACCTGTCCACAGAAGCAATCAGATTCCAATCTCTCCACCATGGCCAAGACCAAAGAGCTGTCCAAGGATGTCGGGGACAAGATTGTAGACCTACACAAGGCTGGAATGGGCTACAAGACCATCCCCAAGCAGCTTGGTGAGAGGGTGACAACAGTTGGTGTGATTATTCACAAATGGAAGAAACACAAAATCTTCCTAGGTGTGGGGCTCAATGCAAGATTTCACCTTGTGAAGTTTCAATGATCATGAGAACGGCGAGGAATCAGCCCAGAACTGCCTAAATTTACCTTACCTATACACAAAAATCCTACCTACCTAGACGTGTGCTACCGTTTTTTCTTTATAAATTCATTCCTTAGTGTACTGGTTGCTGCGTTTTTTTTTTAATGTCTTAAAGCGGAACTAAACTCTCTCAGAGAATCTTGTCAATGACCACAAAGCAGCTGGGACCATAGTCACCAGGAAAACAATTGGTAACACACCACACTGAGGAGGAATGCTGCCTATGACCCCATCCCCACCATCAAAACATGGAGGTGAAAACATTATGCTTTGGGGTTGTTTTTCTGCTAAGGGGACAGGACAACTTCACCACATCAAAGGGACAATGGACGGGGACCTATACCATCAAATCTTGGGTGAGAACCTCTTTCCCTCAGCCAGGGCATTGAAAATGGGTCGTGGATGGGAATTCAAGCATGACAATGACCCAAAACACACGGCCAAGGCAACAAAGAAGTGACTCACGAAGAAGCACATTAAGGTCCTGGAGTGGCCTAGCCCTTAATCCCATAGAAAATATGTGGAGGGAGCTAGCTAAAGGTTCGAGTTACCAAACGTCAGCCTCAAAACCTTAAAGTGGATGTAAACCCAATGTCATGCTTTCTAAACTACTGCCATAGGGGTTATCTATAAGGATATACATGCCTCCTGCATGTATCTTTACCTGTCAAATGTCTCCCCTCTGTCTGTTATGAGACCCAAAAAACTGCAGATTCTGTGGGTGGGTCTGTTGTCTGGAGCTCGGTGGGTGGAGTCGTGATGTCAGTAGACTCCCCGCCCACCTCTACACTCCCCTTGTCAATATGCATTTTCTCCTGTGTATTTCTAACACTGAACTTCTGCTATGATCTCTAACATCCAGTGAAAAGACAGGAAAGTAATCACATGACTTCAGCATGCCAAATCATAGTGAGGTGTGGAACAGCCAATCCTTGCAGAGCTGCTGAAGAAAGGAGTGGGGGAGGGAATTAAAAAATAATGCATGTGTCTTAGGCTAGTGCATGAGATGTAAATCACCTGTCACTCACAGCAAGGGGGAGGATTTGACAAAGTTTTTCTCTGTTTGTCAAGTTTTATCTCACTGAACAATAAAAGAGGATTGCTCAGAGCTGGATTAACTCTGTGTGGTAAGACTGGGCTCAAATGATAGGAAATCGTATACTCTACATTATGACATCTAAAAAAAATTTTTTTCGGGTTTACATCCATTTTAATGACTTGAAGAGGATCTGCAAAGAGGAGTGGGACAAAATCCCTCCTGAGATGTGTGCAAACCTGGTGGCCAACTACAAGAAATGTCTGACCTCTGTGACTGCCAACAAGGGTTTTGCTACCAAGTACTAAGTCATGTTTTGCGAAGGGGTCAAATACTTTTTTCACTCATTAAAATGCAAAGCAATTTATAACTTTTGTAAACTGTGTTTTTCTGGATATTTTTGTTGTTATTCTGTCTCTCACTGTTAAAATAAACCTACCATTAAAATTGTAGACTGGTCATTTCTTTGTCAGTGGGCAAACGTACAAAATCAGTGGGGGATCAAATACTTTTTCCCCTCACTGTATAAATAGATTAGCAGAGAGCTGGTCTATTCACAGCACGGCTTTGCAAGTCTCTGCCTATGAGGAGAGGGGGTGTGTGCCTTTCCTACCAATCAGCTGTCTCACAGTGTATGGCAAGAATCCACACCCACAGGTGAATCAGGAAGAGGAAATTCTAACAGGACGTGCACTTTCTAAACAGTATATAAAGCTGAAGACAGCAGATATACATGTAAAACTTATGTAGAAGGATTTGTTTCATCCCTGTGTATCATCTAAGGCTATTCACTGGGTACATCCACTTTAAGGTATAACAAAAGGCAAAAATATCCTCATACATGAAGTTCAGGTTAATCTAACCCAGCACACAGAGTTCCCCCCTAAATCAGTATCCTCAGAGTTCCCCTTTGCATCAGAGTCTACAGGATTCCCCCTTATAGCGCAAGGGAGAACTCTGCGGACCCTGATGTAAAAGGGGAACTCTGATGTAAAGGGGAATGCTACGGACCATGATGTAAAGGGGAATGCTACGGACCATGATGTAAAGGGGAATGCTGCAGACTCTGGCTTAAAAGGGGACTTTGATGTAAGGTGGTCTGTGGTCACCAGAACGCCCCCTTACATCAGAATCTGCAGCGTTCCCCTTTACATCAGAGTTCCCACTTACAACAGAGTCTGCAGCATTGCTCTTTACATCAGTGCTCGCCTTTAAATCAGGGTCCGCAGAGTTCTCCCTTGCGCTATAAGGGGGAATCCTGTAGACTCTGATGCAAAGGGGAACTCTGAAGACACTGATTAAAGGGGGAACGCCGCTGGAAAATCTGATGTGGAGAGGGGAACTCTGGTGACCACAGACCACTTTCCACAGAGTGAATTCACTAAGGTAAGGGGGTTACTGATATAAGTGGGAAACTTTATATCAGTGTCCCCACTTACATAGTGTAATCACTTCGACTGTCCCCCACCCCACAGACATTGTGTGGCCTGGCTGAAGCTGTCACTGATCTGCCTTCTCCATAAGGCTCCTTTCACATTTGTGCGACCTAGAAGCTGTGTGATTTTGCCGCGATTTTTACCGCAATTTTTTGCCGCGATTTTGATGCGACTTGAACCAATGCCTGTGTCTATGGACCTCAAGTTGCATCAAAGTCAGACCAAAGTAGTGCAGGGACTACTTTGAAGTCGCACAGATATGAATAGTGCTCATTAGAAATCATGGGGTATGACTTGTCATATGACTTTGAAGTCGCAGGACAAGTCACACTAGTGTGAAAGGGGCCTAAGACTGCTCAGGTGCAGGGCAGTGGGGACACCGAGGGCAGGCTAAGACCCCATACACACTATTAGATTGTCTGCAGATTTTTGTCTTCAGATTTACCAAAAATATATAATATGAGGTCAAACCTTAAGTTTCAATTTGTATGCCATCAGGCAGGCCCTTGCACTACATAGTTTTGGTAAATCTGAAGACAAAAATCTGCAGAAAATCTGATAGTGTGTGCGGGGCCTTAGTCAGACCTCTGTCCTCTTCTGTTTCTTGAGCCTCCATCTGGACTCCTCCCCTATCCCAGCATTCCCATTCCTGCCACTGAGGGCAGGTTCACTCAGTCTGGGTCATCCTCTGCTTCTTGATCCTTCATTCTGGTCCCCAGCCCTCCCCCGTCCTAGTGCTCCCGCTCCCGGCTCCCACTCCGCCCTGAAGCCCACCCGGCTTTGGAACTGCACAGTGCCAAAGTCGGCCTGCGGCCATATTTTTTTATGGGCATCCGCTGTCCATAATGGACAACCGCTGTCCATAATGGACATTTATGGACAGTGTAAAAATCGCCTGATTTTTATAAACTGTCCATAAATTTATGGACAGTTGGCAATTATGATGACAGAGACCAAGATATTTAAATTAATTCATAAAAAAATATAAAAAGAACCAAGTGTTTGGGGGGCAAAACTTTCCCTTCATCAGGGCCTACAATTTAGAAACAGTGACCACATAGATCTATCTATAATGCATCTGTTATTAAGCTGTCCTTGTGAATTTTCAGAGCTATTTGCTCTGCGAAACTACATGTACATGCACACAGCGCAAATGCCAGCAAAATCGAATGTTACTAGGCTGTTTTCTCTCTGGGTCAAATGTGATTCATTTATAAAAATAGAAGGATACTGTAAAATACCACAGTTGATCATAGAAAGTAAATACTTGTTTACTATGATCATCAGCTCCATCTAATGACCATAATTTGGTATTTTCCTGAATAATGCTATTCTTCTGAATGAGCGTCCAACCTGAAGAGAAAATAGGCAAATAACATTTGATTTTGTCAGCAATAGCACAAAATGAATGTACGTGCTGTTTTGTAAGACAAATAGCTTTGTGATTTTTTTTTTGTAGTGGTACCCCCGTAGGGGCTGCTGAGTGATGTGGCCCACTTGTCACTCTGCCCAGCCCAGCATTCACTTCAAGACACTCCAAGACAATGAAGACAATGAACAGTCTGTCAGCTTTGTTTTTGTGTTTTATTGAGGGAATTTTGCTTGGATGGGGTATAGGAAGTATGGGATGCCCAGTGAATTTTAGAACAATCAATTGGGAAATTTAGAACACTCAATTGGGAAATTTAGAACAATCAATTAGGACAACTTATATACACTTCAGTAGGTTCGCTCCATTTCTCTTCCTGCACATTACTTCACTTTATCTCTAAGGTTCCAGGCACAACTAGCACATGTTGATTAGGCCTGAAACTGACTCAGCCAGGCCTTAGCAATAGCCTTTTGCAGGCAGGGACCGCGGGTCCCTATAGTGTAGCAAATTGAAAGTGTGTGGTGCTAGCTGTCCCCTCTCTGGTTACTAAGCCCAGTAACCCATCTTCAGGCCCTGCCAGCCCTCCTGGCTGTAGCTGCCCTTCTTCACTGCCCTTGACAACACAGTCCACTCCACTGGCTCTGCACCCATCCCAGTCCTCTCAGGCAGTGGCGTCTCCAGCTTTCATATTTAGTGGGACACATGGGGGGACAGGGACAAAAGTAGGGGGGCAACTACAAAATGCAATTATATATATATATATATATATATATATATAGATCCTGGGGCCCTTTACTACGATCCCACAACAGACCCTTTCACATGTTCTGCAGTGAGCTACCTTCCTACTGTATTGGGGCCCCCCAGGGTGGCAGAAAACAAGAGATATATGTCACCAGCATACCAAGAAAATATAAGGGTCCAAAGCAGTGGGAGAACTATCAGGGTTGCAAAGGTTGTCTTGCCACCGGGCCCTGGTGTTCTGCCACTGTGGGGTTCACCAGCCTCCTCTTGCTGTCCTGCCACTGCTATTGAAAGCGCTGGTCTGGCATCTCTTGGAATTTACAGGCTGGTTCTCCTGTCCTAAGGACGGGAGAAATCAGTCTGTTTTTTCAGTAACTGAGAGTCCTGGTGGAGTCTTTCCTGCAGCTCGCTCTTCTCCCTGCCAATGAGGATGCAGGGGAAGGAGCAGATTGGGCGGCCGTGGTTATGTGAGCACTCGCATTATGCAGTGTCAGCGAGCAGAGGGAGGGGGGAGGAATCACCCGCAGGAGCTGACTGGGGACACTCTTCCTCTCAATTGAGACTGTGTTACTCCAGCGGCGGCCCGAGTAAGATGTGGCGCATCCGCTACGAATGCAAACAAAAAGACATTGCCTTTTTGTAAAAAAATAAATAAATGTATTTTTTAATTGGGGGGCACATGATGGGGCACAGCATTATGTTGGGGGGGGTGATGGGCCCCCTCTGGCCCCCCCCCCACGGACGCCATTGCTCTCAGGCATGCCTCCTCAGTCCTCCTGACTGTGCTTGTCACCCACCAGCCCTCTTGGCTGCAACCAGTTGTTCCTCTCCTTGAAGACTTGCCGGGCAATGCTAGCTCCTGCTGTCCTCTTTGCTCCTCCTCTTGAAGGGCCTCATTCGCACCTGAGCCCCGGGCCCAAGATCACCCCCCCCTCCCCAGACTGAGGAGCTCCCTCAAAGACCCCAATAGCCTAGCACTCCATCTTCAAGCTCTGAACAACTCCAACAACTTCCCCAGCTGGGATCACCCTGGGTATTTAAGGAGGCCTGCCCCCTGCTAATCCAGGTTGGGGATTGGTCAGGGCTCCTTAGAACACCTCAGGCAGCTCCATCTCTCCTCTCCTCCTTTCTTTCTAGTACCTTCCAGAAGGCTCTAGAAAGAAGAGGGAAGTCTTAGTGATGCTGCATGTGAGTCACCAGCTGCTTTCCGGAGCCACTCCCAGACTAGATCAAAACCAGCTAGGCTTGCCTAAATTTACCTTACCTATACACAAAAACCCTGTTCTAGCACCTACCTACCTAGATGTGTGCTACAGTTTTTCCTTTATAAATTCATTCCTTAGTGTACTGGTTGCTGCATTTTTTTAATGTCTTAAAGCGGAACTATACCCCCTCATTATTAACTATTTTTAATCCTTATTTTAGCCTTAATAAATAGAGAGGAGGGTATATAATATTTACTTGTTGTTTTAAACTTTTTGATTTTTTTTCAGTTGCTTACTGGTTTCTGGCCTAGCCCATATTAATGTCATATGTCCTAGGAGTCTTCCTGGGCTTTTTTTTTTTCCTTTCATCTAGAGGAGGGGAGGAGGGACTTTCTCAGCTAAGCACACCCTACTCCCTGCATGCCTGAGCTAAGGGCAGATGTATTCCAAGACGTAAATCCTATATGAATAATTTGCCCTTACTCAAGATGGCCACAGTCAGAAATGCTAGGGGCAGTGTTTTTCAAGGTGATTTCTTAGCATAATAAAACATGGAGACATGGATGTATGGGTGAATTTGCTTTTAATATTAACAATGGATTAAACAGCATTTTCAGTTTGTGGTGCTCAGATATATTTTAGCTATGCCCTGCGTTGGATATTTTCAACCAACTTATAATCAAATAAAATTTATTGAACTCTTTCTTTCTTTTGGTCTGGCATTTTTTTCTGTATACCAATCAGTTGTCAGTGAGACAGCTAGGTCCCGCTCAGTGTATCCAACCCTGGAGACTACAGGTTCTGGTACATGCCCTGAGGATCAATGAGCATGTTTAAAAGCTGGAACTGTACCAGGTAAAATAGACACTTAAAGGGTTTGGAATGGGTTTTTGAAAAGTATTGCCTAATATACCTTTTTATATAAAAGTAATACTTTATCTCATAAAGCTTGGAACTTTGTCTCTTGAAGCTTGAAACTTTTGAGGGTTTAAATAAAGGGCTCCTACAATGCCATCTGATCTTCATCTAAAGGTGACCATAAATATTAGATGACGTTCCTCCTCTATCCATCCCCCAAACAAGTGCTCTTAACAATGATCAGCACACACAAGTTTGCTTTGTCAAAAACATGTATGTTCTTTGCTTGCTTTGGAGGACACCAGCTGTCTTGGCATAATAAATAATGATTTGGCAGGAAGTTCCAACCCTCATCTCCCAAGAAAGTTCACCCAGCAAGCTTTGAGGAAGCTCTACAGAATGGCAAACATTCCCAAACTGACCATAACTTGAATAACTATTTTCTTTTGTCTGAAGTTAGATTGTGTGATATCCACTACGCATAAGTTATATGATCCGAAAATGAATATATCTGAAATTTAAAGTTTAAGGAAATTTAATTTGGAAAAATGGTAACACGCGTGGCCACCTTAGATCTGATGAAATATGTCCATCTTTTCTCTGTTTGCACAGCTGTATCCAACTTATCTCTCTTTGCAACGATTTTTGAACATACCCACACTACACTAGTATTCATCTTCCAAATATTGGTGCTGTTGTTTTGACGTAGGGGGTGAGGTGGGGGCTGGAGGGAGAATAAGGATTCCCCTGGGCCTGTAATGAAGGGTGGTACCCAGGTTTATGACATATCACTTGGTGCAGCCTTACTCTTATTTGAAAAAGTGAAATCTATACAATAAAACCATTTTTTTGGTAACTTTTGAGTTTATTTGCAGAGGATCCTCTATCCAGTTCCGGGACAAGGTCATCTAGTGCCCAGGGCAAAGATGCCTAATTCCCTTTGCAAGCCAAAATTCTCCCCAAACAAAAATTCCCCCTCTACCAGTACAAATCCCCCCTCACAGCTCAAATCCTCTCCCTCCAAACCCCCCCTCCTAGCTCAAATCCATTACCCATAGCCTTGTATAAAACCATCTCTTGAGTGTTTCCCGCTTTGGGTGATGACCCTATAGAAGACTATAGGGTTCTACTGTGAACAAACAGGCAATGGGAAGAAGAGGCCTGGACAAAGCTAGACATCATGGAAGGACTAGGCTAGACTAGGTAAGTATGCAGATGAGCAGGGGGTAGATGCATTAGATCCTCACAGGACGAAGGAAAATGCTTTATATGTGGAAATTTTCAGAAAAATGTGTTTAAAGGTTTCCTTACCCCTTGAAGCCTTGGTGCCTTACCTGTTGTCCTTTAGGATTTGTTGTGTGGACTTCGACCGCCAACAAAATATGAACATTTTTACAAATCAATGCTCCCTTGGGGTAATTGCTTTGTAAAGGGACTGCAATGGCAGTGATCTCTAGTAGTCTCTTGTAACACGTTCCCAAATTACTGTATGGTTACCATACATCCTCCTTTCCTGGAGACTGTCCCTGTTTTGAGATGTCTGTCCCCAAAAACATGCATCCCCGACACTGTCCCCATTCATCCAGCAGCATAGTGTGCACATCGTACTGTGCAATGACAACCTATTAGCTGCTCTGTGCAGGTGCTAACTTAACATGGAGCCACTGGAGCAATTTATGCTTTTCTTCTTGATACCTTCAAAGTGTCTAACTACACATGTACAGCTTGGTGCCTCTTATTTGAAATCTGTTTGTCTTTATGCCTTGGTTTGGAGCACGTTAAAAACAGGGGCGTGATTTTTTTGGGGGCGTGGCTATGAAAAGGAGTGTAATTCGGGGGGGGGGGGGTTAAAAGTGGATGTCAATAGGGCATCCCTGGATTTAATTTAAAAAATCTGGTAAAATTATCCCAAACTCTGTGCCTGTACCCCATATCTCCAGTCTCCAACCAACCCTCAGGTCCACAGCCTCTGACCATCTCCTATGGTGGGATGACCATTTCCTGTAGTGTGATGTTCACATCCTATGACCATATCCTATATCAAGTCCACAGTCTCTGACCATCTCCTATACCGAGTCCGCAGCATTTCACTATCTCCTCTGGTGGGATATGGAAAGACCATCTCCTATGGTGGCATGTCCACAGTCTCTCACCATCTTCTCTGGTGGGATATGGGATAACCATCTCCTTTGGTGGCATGTCCACAATCTCACACCATCTCCTATAGCATGTCCACAGTCTCTCACCATTTCCTCTGGTGGGATGTGGGTTGACCAATCCTATGGTGGCATTGCCACAGTCTCTGACCATCTCCTATAGCATGTTCACAGTCTCTCACCATCTACTATGTCATGTCCAGAGTCGCTAACCATCTCCTAGACAGTCTTCTGTAGAGGTACGTATAAAAAACATTATGTGTAGCTTTTATCAGGGCCCACAGCTGAAGCCCCCTATACCTCATAAAGTGACCATTGCTTTAAGAGGTGTTTTTTTTTTTTGCTTTGCCTTTTGTATTTTGCATACCCTTATTGCTCTCCACACTGTTGTACTGAATAAACCTGTATGTTTTTACTCTCCTATCATTTACTACTACGTTGTGCTTCTTTTCATGCTATCATCCCTTGCAGGTGTTTTCCCGGTCCTGTGACCAGACGGCTTTCTTTCAGGATTTGACTGGTAAATGCCAGCGCTTTACGTATCAGGTCACATTGAAAGAAAACAAGACCCAGCTTGGCAGCTGTGCCGGGACATTTGTCAGGGTCAGTGGAGGAGCATTTGTCTAATAATGTGTCAAATCCTCAATAATCCTTTCTATGCTGAAAGCTGGTCAGATGGATCGTGCCCCCAGGCACCACAAGCAGACAAATAACGCAATCTCCTGTCAATGCTGGTTAGCACACTACGTTACTTTCTGGCGCGCACCCGGAAGATTAACACAAATTAACCTTAATCTTAACCAAACTTGTAGGTGGGGTGCAACGTGGTGCGACGGCAATAATTCACACAGTCAAGTGCAAAGAAAATTTGTACTGAAATAATGCCGCAACAGTTCACAACAAACCCAATGGGAAGACTTACGATTTCCAGCAATGTGAAGAGAACAGGTTTCAGCCAGACTGACAGCGTCTGTTAAGAGGGCAGAATGTGGCCTGGCTGTCTTGCGCCCAAGGGGGAGGATGGCCAGAGGAGTTGCGACCCTACGCTTTCCCCCCTCATCAGGAACCTTTTCTTACTGTCCCTAAGAGACCTTTCCTTATACTACCCACTTGCATAAAGTGCACCAAACCTGGGAGCCAGGGCCCTAAATAGGCTCTGCCCGACCCAAGATGGCTGTCAGAGTCACATGGCATGGCAGCATCCAACTGGATAGCTTCCCCAGTGATCCAGGAAACCATAGAGGAACTATGTTCTTCTTGACTTCCTGTCCAGCTGCAAGGCCGCTGTGCCTGAGCACCACCTGCAGTGGAGAAATAAGACTGCGCTTGCCTACAAACCCATAGTCCTAAACTTCAGTCACTGCTTATTCCTAACCCTCTATTGAACCTAACCAGAACCCATATAACTTAAACACTGCCAGACCCTCTATTAGAGCCTGGCATAGCTCACTGCATTAGTCTTTTAGAAAAACGAGCGTTGTAAATACCTATTTAGAGCTGTCTTCAGACCGATCACTTGACTCGAGGCCGCTGTACAGCTCCGATGGCTCCTGCAGGAGGGGCCGTGATCTTCCTCTGACGTCAGCTGGGGAGATCACATGGCTGCTCAGCCCCTCCTGCAGTAGCCCTGGAAACCACCCGAGAGTCACGTGACTGGCTGAAAACAGCGCTAAATCAGTGTTTACAACGCTCGTTTTTTAAAAGCCTACTGCAGTATGCTTTGCCAGGATAGCATAGAGGGGCTGGCAGTGAGCATGTAACATTTTTAGTTTTGCTAGTAGTGGCGGGGGGGGGCGTAGACGGAGACACCCAGACATAAGCTGACAGGCAGGAAGGAAGGGGTGAGGGTGGAGAGAGGAGAGCAGAGAGGACAGCTGCATATGATGGAGGGAAGCACTCTGACCGCGGTGGTCAGGGCTCAGCAGCCCTGATTTTCGTGGTCAGTATAGAGAGGGGATACAGGAAGTAGCAGGTTCAGGGAGGTTTCTTTACAGTTTAAACGGGGGCAGATTTAAGGGACCAAGAAATCTATTTTTTTTTTTGGGTTAACAAACACTTTAACTCCACTGTTACCACCAAACTTTCCTCTTAATTCTTATGCCCCTTACACACGATCGGATTTTCCGACAACAAATGTTGGATGTGAGCTTGTTGGCGGAAAGTCCGACCGTGTGTATGCTCCATCGAACATCGACGCCTGCCTTTACACGCACATGAACTTTAATGTTAGGCTGTCAGGGAGTATCGGCTTACCTGTAAGGCTTATCCCTTACGGGTAAGCCGATACACCGACAGTCTACATGAGACCTGCATGGCATCAGTGATCTGCTGATCGCTGGTGCAATGCTTTCCAGGCTTCTGCAACAAAAAATAATAAAGGCACATTTTTTTTATTGATGGGCACACTGGCAGCAATTGATGGGCACAGTGTCAGCAATTAATGGGCACACTGGCAGCAATTGATGGGCACACTTGCAGCAATTGATGGGCACAGTAGTGGCAATTGATGGGCACACTGGCAGCAATTGATGGGCACAGTGGCAGCAATTGATGGGCACAGTGGCAGCAATTGATGGGTACAGTAACTGCGTTTGATGGCACAGTGGCGGCGATTTATGGGTACAGTGGCTGCGTTTGATGGCACAGTGGCGGCAATTGATGGCACAGTGGTGACAATTGACGACACAGTGGCTGCATTTGATGGCATAGTGGTGGCAATTGATGGCATAGTGGCTGCGTTTGATGGGCACAGTGGCTACATTTGATGGCACTGTGGCTGCTTTTGATGGGCACTGTGGCTGCATTTGATGGGCACTGTGGCTGAGTTTGATGGCACAGTGCCGGCAATTGATGGGCACAGTAGATGCGTTTGATGGGCACAGTGGCTGCAATTGATGGGTTTTTTTTTCAGTTTGTTTGCACCCCCCAAAATTTTGAGCACCGGCCGCCACTGCTCCAATGTGGGCTGACGTACAGGTACGTTAACCCACTTTTGGCACTGCTTCCCCTCCGCCATATTGGGGATGTGGGCATATGGGAAGTGGTTAATATACACTTGGGATTTATTTTTTTACACCAAAGACATGTAATATATATATATAAAAATACACACTTTTTTGCTGACAAGCCAGGGTTCATATAGTTTTGAATTGTATTGTATTGTATTGTATTGGTTCATTTAGTTTTGAATTGTATTATATGTAAATATTTGAGCCAAACTATATATATATGCACTTTTTTCCTGAAAAGCCAGGGTTCATATAGTTTTAATTGTATATATATATATATATATATATATATATATATATATTGTGTAAAAATAAATATATTATATATATATATATATATATATATATATATATATACAGTGGGGACGGGAAGTATTCAGACCCCCTTACATTTTTCACTCTTTGTTATATTGCAGCCATTTGCTAAAATCATTTAAGTTCATTTTTTTCCTCATTAATGTACACACAGCACCCCATATTGACAGAAAAACACAGAATTGTTGACATGTTTGCAGATTTATTAAAAAAGAAAAACTGAAATATCACATGGTCCTAAGTATTCAGACCCTTTGGTGTGACACTCATATATTTAACTCAGGTGCTGTCCATTTCTTCTGATCATCCTTGAGATGGTTCTACACCTTCATTTGAGTCCAGCTGTGTTTGATTATACTGATTGGACTTGATTAGGAAAGCCACACACCTGTCTATATAAGACCTTACAGCTCACAGTGCATGTCAGAGCAAATGAGAATCAGGAGGTCAAAGGAACTGCCTGAAGAGCTCAGAGACAGAATTGTGGCAAGGCACAGATCTGGCCAAGGTTACAAAAAAAATTCTGCTGCACTTAAGGTTCCTAAGAGCACAGTGGCCTCCATAATCCTTAAATGGAAGACGTTTGGGACGACCAGAACCCTTCCTAGAGCTGGCCGTCTGGCCAAACTGAGCTATCGGGGGAGAAGAGCCTTGGTGAGAGAGGTAAAGAAGAAGGTAAAGAAGAACCCAAAGATCACTGTGGCTGAGCTCCAGAGATGCAGTCGGGAGATGGGAGAAAGTTGTAGAAAGTCAACCATCACTGCAGCCCTCCACCAGTCGGGGCTTTATGGCAGAGTGGCCCGATGGAAGCCTCTCCTCAGTGCAAGACACATGAAAACCCGCATGGAGTTTGCTAAAAAACACCCGAAGGACTCCAAGATGGTGAGAAATAAGATTCTCTGGTCTGATGAGACCAAGATAGAACTTTTTGGCCTTAATTCTAAGCGGTATGTGTGGAAAAAAACAGGCACTGCTCACCTGTCCAATATAGTCCCAACAGTGAAGCATGGTGGTGACAGCATCATGCTGTGGGGGTGTTTTTCAGCTGCAGGGACAGGACTACTGGTTGCAATCGAGGGAAAGATGAATGCAGCCAAGTACAGGGATATCCTGGACGAAAACCTTCTCCAGAGTGCTCAGGACCTCAGACTGGGCCGAAGGTTTACCTTCCAACAAGACAATGACCCTAAGCACACAGCTAAAATAACGAAGGAGTGACTTCACAACAACTCCGTGACTGTTTTTGAATGGCCCAGCCAGAGCCCTGACTTAAACCCAATTGAGCATCTTTGGAGAGACCTAAAAATGGCTGTCCACCAACGTTTACCATCCAACCTGACAGCACTGGAGAGGATCTGCAAGGAGGAATGGCAGAGGATCCCCAAATCCAGGTGTGAAAAACTTGTTGCATCTTTCCCAAAAAGACTCATGGCTGTATTAGATCAAAAGGGTGCTTCTACTAAATACTGAGCAAAGGGTCTGAATACTTAGGACCATGTGATATTTCAGTTTTTCTTTTTTAATAAATCTGCAAAAATGTCAACAATTCTGTGTTTTTCTGTCAATATGGGGTGCTGTGTGTACATTAATGAGGAAAAAAATGAACTTAAATGATTTTAGCAAATGGCTGCAATATAACAGAGTGAAAAATTTAAGGGGGTCTGAATACTTTCCGTCCCCACTATATATATATATATATATATATATATATATATATATATATATATATATATATATATATATATATATATATATATATACATATATAGACAAGTCAGGGTAAGATTCATATGGATTGGTTGGCTTTTTATTTTATTTTTTTTGGTGCATCATTTGCCCATTGCCTGCCCAGGTGCCCTGCTCAGTGATGTCTCACTCACCTCGATCTAGCAGGCTGCCTGAAGTACCGGAGTACAGATATAGATAACTCTGCCGGCGCATCCGGGACCTGCAGCCGGAACTATAAAAGATGGTCCTAGTTTCCTGCTCAATCACCTCCCACTCGCAGCGCAGCTGTTTTTGCCGGCCGGACTCGACCCCAGTGGTGGTGACTGAGTTACACAAGGACAGGACAGACATTTTGCAGGCAGTCAGCACTAACAAAAGGTGTGAAACACCGACAGAGCACAGGGATGATTAGGGTGTGCCTGGGCACATCCGGCACACCCCGTGGGCACGCCTATTCTCACATGATACCACAGTACCCAGGGCAGCTGTCCCTCCTGCCCACTCCTTGTCCCAGCCCTGATAGTACTGCTGGTACCCTAGTCAAAAATAAAGCATTTAACCTTGCAGTGCTGGGGAAGTCCATCTGCAAGGGTATTTTTTTTATTTGTTCAGAGTTCACATTTAAATCTTTGTGAATTAAGCCTCATGCATTAAAGATAAACTCCAGGATGAGTAATTATTGTCTAAATATAAGAGCCCTGTGTATTCTTAATTGAATCTCGATGTGCTTTTTATTTTTTCTTTGCTTCCTGCTGCTCTCTCTCCTTGTGCAGGGTGACTGGTCTTGTCTTCGCCCTCTCCTGTAGTTTTCTGCAGGCAGCCTGTAGTGGGTGGAGCCTGCTGGGCCCCTCCCACAGCTCAGCTCTCTGTACGGACCATGATGATGTGACAGATACTTTTTATAAGGCAAATATCTTGGTGCACACAAAGTTGATTTATATCTTTTATGACTATTAAGAAATATATTTAAACAAAGATTTCCATGCCCGGAGTTCAGCTTTAATGTATACAGTAACTAGGAAAACTAAATGGCACAATGGAGTTGCTGCTTCTTGTGCTCGGAGGTGAGTGGGCAAGGAAAGGGTGGAAAGAGAACAGTGATGGTTACAGTTGAATACAGCGTGACAACGTGGGCGAGGAGAGCCGGAATTCAACAAAAAGATATTTATATACTGACAGTGCCGGCAATCAGCTGAAAAATTATATATATATATGCTCTGATGGCAAGCTGTAACCTGCTAAGAGGGAATAGGACAATTCACACTATCATAAATAAAGCAACGAGGGTCAACTGAGACCATTGGAAATAGATTTCATTTAAAGGCTCAGTAAGTGCAAAATGATAAAGACTCCAGAGTTGTATTATATGGAGGAGATAATAACGGCATCAACAACTAAGTATAAAAGCCTGTGCAGAGGATGACATACTTCGCCTTTATAAACCATATAATCCATTACTTCCTGCTTATGGCTATGTTATAGCCAGGGCTTTTTTTCAGCAGGAACGTGGGGGGAACGCAGTTCCGGCACCTCCAACACTGAATGTATTTTATGGATGGTGTGCTGGAGGGTATATTGATGCTGGCTGCTGGGGGATCTATTGTTGCTGGTGGGGATCTATTTTTTTGTGGGGGGTCTATTGTTGTTGGCTGGGGGGGTCAATTTGTTGCTGGGAGGGATCTATTGTTGAGGGAGAGGTCTATTGTTGCTGGCTGCTGGAGGGTCTATTGAAGATGGCTGCTGGGAGATCTGTTGTTACTGCTGAGGGTCTATTGTTGCTAGGGTAGTATTTTGTTGGGGGTGGGGGCATTGTTGCTGGTGGGAGGTCTGTTGTTGTGTGGGGGATCTAGTGTTGCTGTGGTGGGATCTGTTGTTGCTGGGGGAGTCTATCAAATTCCATACAAATTACTTAGTAGCACAAAAAGAGGCTTGGTTCTGCATTCTCTAAATGGGGCGATACTGGGAGATGGGGTGGAGCCAAGAGACAATGCTCAGAGGTGGGTAGGGGGCAGAGACGAAGGGTGACTCAGAAGGGGGGAGATCCTGCACCTATTCTCTGAGAAAGAAAGCCCTGGTTATAGCTATGTTGGCTATGTAAGGCTATATTATGATTATGTTAGCTATGTGCAACTATATCATGGCTTTGTTGGCTATGTGCGGTTATATTATGGCTATGTTGTTATGGCTATGTGTGGTTATATTATGGCTATGTTGGCTATGTACAGCTATATTATGGCTATGTTGGCTATGTAGAGTGATATTATGGCTATGTTGGCTATGTTCAGCTATATCATGGCTATGTTGGCTATATGTGGTTATATCATAGCTATGTTGGCTATGTACAGTTGTATTATGGCTATGTTGGCTATGCATAGCTATATTATGCCTATGTTGGCTATGTCCAGCTATATTGTGGGTATATTATGGCTATGTTGGCTATATTATGGCTATGTTGACTCTGTATGGCTATATTATGGCTATGTTGGTTATGTATGGCTATATTATGGGTATGTTGAATATGTGGGGGGGGGGGATTTGCTTTTGGAGAGGGGGGGGGGGGTTTCTTGTAGAGAAGTTTACAGGGGTGGTTAATGGCAGGGATTTGCTTCTGGGAGGGGAGTTTCATTGGATGAAGGGGGATTTTCTTCATAACTAGGAATCTTTGCTGGGGGAGAGGGTGTGGACTGAGGTAGATATTTTTGCTTTGGGGAGTCGGTTTAGAGACAAAGGGTTTAATTTTTGGGGGGATATTTGAGGGAGGGAGATATTTTACAGTGGGAATCTTTGCTTGGGGAGGGAGGGTTCTTAGGAGGGAGAGGGGGATTTTTTTCCCTTTAAAAGAGATTTTTTTTTTTTAATTATAATTACCTAGGTGGATGGAGCATCGATGCAATGTTGCATCTCTCCCCAGCTGCTTCTAAGACTAACTACAGAGCAATCAAAGACCGCTGATCACTCAGTTCTCAGCCTTAAGTGAGCAAAGAGTGGTGACTGTCAGTCCCTGGCTCTACCCCCCCATTCCCATGCTCACTGGAATGCCAGGCTGTGGAGGGGGCAGGAGCGGCTGGCTCAGGGTCTCTGTGGCTCACTGAGGGGCTGAGCGAGCTGCTGGTCCAGGCATCTGGATGAATCCTGACTTTAAAGTGAGGATCTTTCCACAGCCTGGACCCGCTGAGCGATGTCAGCTAACAGCGTGCTATAGCTGGCTGTCGGCTAACAATGGGTCACAAAAGTGCAGAACAAACTGCACTCCTCCCCAGGAGAAGTACAACCAAACGGTATGCGGTCCATCCAGAGCGCATGCATCGGTGACATCACGGCTGCTTTCCATGTGAATATCTCCTAAACAGCACGTTTAGGAGATATTCACTGTACCTACAGGTAAGTGTTATTATAGGCTTACTTGTAGGTACAAGTTCAAAAGCTGGGTTTACTACAGTTTAAGACTAAATAAAAGCCAACCATATTGACCAGGTGCAACCATCCTGTGGTAGGCAGTGCACAATATATTTTTTTTTTCCTTGTCAAAAGATTTTATTGAGTATATAAAGGAATACATAACAAATACATGAATAAACAAATTGTGGTAAAGATAAGATGATAAAATTATTAGTTAATAATAGATGATAACATAGCATGTAAATAGAGGTAATTGGGTATAACCTGGATTGGGTATTGAAGAGCTATGTAGGAGCTGGTAAAGAGTAAGTAAATTCTTAAATTGTACTTGTGTCCACAGCATAGGCTGTGTCAGAGATGTCTGAAGGAGAATATACTCTACTAGGAAAAGAGCTTCAAAATCGTAAAGTGCGTAAGGAAGAAGAGAAAGGAGGGAAGGAGTGAAACATAGAAGATAGGGGGTTCACAGGGTTGGATTAAGAACCATCATGAAAGTCTGTGCGTTCTTTATAGATCAGCTTAAACCATCTCAACTCCCAAGCTACCATGGCAGTAGAACATTCTCGTCAAAGTTAGATGGCAAATGATGTGTTATCCATGGGTGCCATAGTTTTTGAAATTTGGGAAGCAAAGCATTATCAATAGCCACCATTTTGGCATGAATCATGACATTAGTCATCCTATTCTTCGTCACCACTAATGTCGGGGACCGCCATGCCTTTGCCAAAGTTTGCTTAGCTACCGTTGGGTTAGAAGTTGTACAAATAGTTTAAATTGAATCAAAGTAAGAGATATTTTTTTTTTCAATCTCTTAAAACATTTCATAAAATTTCTTAGGACACAGTTTTTTAAGGTTTAAATAAAATCACTGAATTTACTGCCCACCACAATATGTTGCCCCTTGCACCTGCTCAACTTGCACAGTAAGGTTAGCTAAAATCCAGTCTTGGGTCTCATTCATATATCCTACATGACCATGGTGCAGCAAGTATACTGCAAATACCTGCACCCGGGATCAGATGTTCTAATATCTGCTCAGCCTGTATACCTGAGTGATGGGCTGAAAAGAGCCAAGGCTGTCTGCTGCTGTAAACATATAACCACCTGTATCTGCACATCCAGTGGTGACCTGCAGGTAGAGATACATTTTTGCCCTTGGATAAAATCTCTCTGCATCTAGGGTCAGAAATTTGTCCCTAACAGCAGGTAACCACTGTGACCCACGGTTTGTTAGTGTGTCGCTCAGGCTCAATCGATGTGGGGGGTAATGTAGATGATACCGAATGTGTTGCAGGAGTGCCGGCGAGGGATGGAGCTCATCCCAGCTCCTGTAGTCACTGAAAGGAAAGAGAGAAAAAAAACACGCCTGGTGCCACACATCCACGGAGTCCTATGGTAATGTAGTAGTGATGGGAGAGACCTCAGCCTGGGTTCCCGCCAGGCCACACCCCAATGTGTTTTGCTTTGTCCCCCGGAGCTTAAACATGGGGACCACTGGATGTACAGATACATGTTAACAGCAGTGGCTCTTTTCAGCCCATCATTCAGGGTGAACAGGCTGAGCAGCTGACAAAAATTGGAACATCTGGAATCCTGGCTGTAGTTATTCATGGTATATTTGCCATTCCGTGGCCATTTAGAACATATGAATGAGATCTAAAGCCTGGTTAACAATGTGAGGTTTTTTTAGTTCAACCCAGCGGGCTGAAGGAAAAAAAAAAACTAGGGAGCTTAGGAGGAGCTCACTGTACTAATGAGTACACTACCGCACCACAATTACGTGCATTGCGTCCTATTCAGTTGAATGGGGATAATTTTTGCTGCGTTGCATTGCAAAGCCTCATGGCCCCACTCTGCTGTCACATGTTTTTACCGTACATCCGCCAACATTCAAGTGTAAATGATGCCTTTAAGTTTTAAAGACCTGAACCCCCCAGAAACAAAAATGATCTACGGCCCTGATTATATCATAGCTATGTTGGCTATGTATGGCTATATTATGGATTTGTTGGCTCTGTACTGCTGTATTATGGGTATATTATTGCTATGTTGGCTAAATTATGGCTATAGATGGCTTTATTATGGCTAAGTTGGCTATGTACAGTATGGCTATGTTGGCTATGTAGAGTTATATTATGGCTATGTAGAGTTATATTATGGCTATGTAGAGTTATATTATGGCTATGTAGAGTTATATTATGGCTATGTTGGCTATGTAGAGTTATATTATGGCTGCGTTGGCTATGTAGAGTTATATTATGGCTATGTAGAGTTATATTATGGCTATGTAGAGTTATATTATGACTATGTTGGCTATGTAGAGTTATATTATGACTATGTTGGCTATGTAGAGTTATATTATGGCTGTGTTGGCTATGTAGAGTTATATTATGGCTGTGTTGGCTATGTAGAGTTATATTATGGCTGTATATATATGCTAGTTCACCTTTTTTTCTAAAATAGTAAATTTGCACTTTAAAAACATATTTACTATATTTAATGGGATTATAGAAAAATAAAAATGATGCAGTTCCACTATAGGGAGAACCTGAACACACATTACTGTTTATATTATCATTGTTTATTTCTACTTTATAATAATAATCTGTAAAAAAAAAAAAAAAAAAAAAAAAAACAAGGTGTATAGCAGAGTACTCTCAGGGTATAGATGAGTAATCTCAGGGTATAGATCAATACTCTCTATGTATAGATCAGTACGCTCAGGGTATAGGTCAGTTTTCTTAGTGTATAGATGATTACTCTCAGGGTATAGATCAGTGCTCTTGGTGCATAGATGAGTACTCTTGGTTTATAGATCAGCACTCTAGGGGTATAGATCAGTACTCTCAGGGTATAGATCAGTATTCTCAATTTATAGATCAGTACTCTTAGGGTATAGATCAGTGCTCTTTGTGTATAGGTGAGTACTCTTGGTGTATAGATCAGTACTCTAGGGGTATAGATCAGTACTCTTGGGGTATAGATCAGTACTCTTGGGGTATAGATCAGTACTCTCAGGGTATAGATCAGTATTCTCAGTTTATAGATGGTTACTCACGGGGTATAGATTAGTGCTCTTGGTGCATAGGTGAGTACTCTCGGGGTATAGATGAGTACTCTCAGGGTATAGATCAGTGCTCTTGGTGTATAGATCAGTGCTCTTGGTGTATAGATCAGTACTATAGGGGTATAGATCAGTTTTCCCTTTTTTTAGATGAGTACTCTCAGGGTATAGATCAGTAGTCAGTGTAAAGATCAGTACTCTTGGTGAATAGATCAGTACTCTCGGGGTATAGATCAGTACTCTTGGTGCATGGATGAGTACTCTAAGGGTATAGATCAGTACTCTTGGTGTATAGATCAGTATTCTCAGTTTATAGATGAGTACTCTAAGATTTTCTGCAGATTTTTGTCTTCAGATTTACCAAAACTATGTAGTGCAAGGGCCTGCCTGATTGCATACAAATTGAAACTCTTAAGGTTTGACCTCATATTATATGGTTTGGGTAAATTTGAAGACAAAAATCTGCAGAAAATCTAATAGTGTATAGATCAATGCTCCTGGTGTATAGATGAGTACTCTCGGGGTATAGATCAGTGCACTTGGTGTATAGATCAGTGCTCTTGGTGTATAGATCAGTACTCTCGGTGTATAGATGAGTACTCTCGGTGTATAGATGAGTACTCTTGGTGTATAGATCAGTGCTCTTGGTGTATAGATCAGTGCTATTGGTGTATAGATCAGTACTCTTGGTGTATAGATCAGTACTCTTGGTGTATAGATCAGTACTCTTGGTGTATAGATCAGTGCTATTGGTGTATAGATCAGTACTCTTGGTGTATAGATCAATACTCGTGAGCTATAGATCAGTGCTCTTGGTGTATAGATCATTACTCTCAGGGTATAGATGAGTACTCTCTGAGTTATATATGGATATCCTGTACACATGATCACTCTCTGCGCCGTTCTCTGACAGCCCAGCACCCGGACAGGAAAAGGCGATGGAAACATATAATTTTGTCATCAGTTGTCACATTGCTTGTTTACCAGCTGAATGCAGAGGTGTCGTGCCATTGTGGTATCTGGGTCAGTGGAAATGTAGAGATATGTGGTAGATCAGTCTGGGGGGGGCTTCCGTTTAATGTACCTCTGTGGTCAGCTGAGCTGTGAATTGTTTTTATAGAAGTAATAAACAGGGCTTTTTTTCAGCGGGAACGTGGGGGAACGCAGTTCCGGCACCTCCAGCACTGAATGTATGTAATAGTATGGATTTTGGGGTGTGCTGGAGGGTCTATTTATGTTGGCTGCAGGGGGATCTATTGTCACTGGTGGGATCTGATTTTGTGTGAGGGTTTATTGTTGCTGATGGGGAATCTATTGTTGCTGGGGGGTCTTATGTTGCTAGAAGGGATCTATTGTTGAGGGAGAGGTCTATTTTTACTGGCTGCTGGAGGATCTATTGATGCTGGCTGCTGGGAGATCTGTTGTTGCTGCTAGGGGGGTCTAATGTTGCTTGGGTGGATATTTTGTTACTGGGTATGATATTTTGTTGTGGGTAGTTTACTGTTGCTGCAGGGAATCTATTGTTGTTGGGGTGGAGTCCATTGTTGCTGGGGGAGTCTATTGTTTTGTGGGGATCTATTGCTGGGATTCTATTGTTGCTGACTGCAGGGGATCTATTTTACTGCTAATCTTTTTATCATCAACATGTTCCATACAAATGATTTGGCACCACAAAACGATACTTGGTTCTGTATTCTCTAAAAGGGGCAGTACTGGTAGGTGGGTAGAGGGTGGAATCAAGGGACGGTGGTCTGAGGTGGGTAGGGGGCAGAGACAAGGGGTGACTCAGACGGGGGGGGGGGGGGTTCCTGCACCTATTTTCCGAGAAAAAAAGCCCTGGTAATAAATATGTAGAACATCCCCTGTGCTACATAACCATAAAACACGAAATGTAAGCAGCATCCTGCTGTTTGCAGAATGACCACTAGTAAGCAGTAGAGAGCCTCCGTGGGACTAGCAAGTTTCCAGCAAGGTTCAACTAATTTTTGGGGGGTTCATTTTTATTTATTGCTTTTTTCACTTTTTATAGCATTACCATATTCTGTAGCTCTGTACATATGACAATGAATGATCTCTATTAGATCCTGCCTCTAGCTGATTTAAAGTAAGACCCAGAGCGAGGGGAATAAAATGGAAAGGATAGTGAAGGGTGACAGGGTGATAAGGGTTAGCAACTATGGGGTTAAGAAAGTTTAGAAAAGTAGAAGAAGGGGAGAGCTGGTATTGGCTAGGATCAACAGGATGGGGAGGGGCAGGATAGTTAATCTAAGGGGGAGATGGGGTCGACCAGGCATCAGTTGAGGGACAGGTGACAACGCAGGCAGTTTTACGCTGCTGCTTGTCACATCCACAGAACGCATGGCGGACGTTGACAGGATCCTGGCCCAGCTACGGGCAGCGGCTGCATCTAAGGGGCCTGAGTGGCTGCAAAGCCAGGCAGCAGCCCTGTTGGAGGACGAGGCATCTGGATCAGGTGCAGGGAGGCAGGACAAACCAGGTGCGCGGCGGTCTAGGCTGCCAAATCGTTTTTCGCCCAGACCCCCCCCCGAGCTTTGCGCCGCGGTAGGAGCCCCATACGGGACCCGTCAGGCCCACCTGAGGAGCACCCAACAGCTTCCACGTGTGGCGGGCCTGGATGGAATCCTCATCGAAGGTGGAGCTAGGGAGGCATATACAATGCGCATGCCTTCTCCGCCCTTCCGGCGGCACCGTCCAGATCACGTGGACTCCTCCCCCTCTGAAGTGTCGGGGGAGTCTCGGCGAGGGAGAGGCATTGACACAGCTGCCGGGCCATCACCTGACTCGGCCGGCGCCTCCGGTGTGACTGTGAGAACCTCCGCCAGGAAGGAAAAGGGGGGACGTGCAGCAGGAGAAGAGAGACCGTGGCCTGGGGTTCGAGACGTGGGGGCTGTCGCAACGGCAGTTCAGGGGGCGGATCTGGTGCTGGGAGGCGGAACCAAGCATGGCGCGTATCCACAGCGGCCAGGCCCCCATCGCCTGGGCTGCTTCAGGAGGAAGAACTGCAACTGACAGACATTCGGTCGGAGGGTGAGCTGTCTTGCTCAGAGGAGGAGGAATCGCAGAATCAGCCTGCACTGAGGGATTCTGGAGCTGCAGCTGTCGGGAGCACCCCAGGTCAGCCTGTTAAGTCTGCTAACTTATTTGTTAATGCTGGAAATGTTTTGGGGAGCTTGTTGGGGGTTGGGGATGGGAACACAGTAGCGGCGGGAGCCATGCAGGTAGCGGAGGGACCCGCGTCCGGCCCACAGGTGGTGGGTATTCCACCTGCCAGGTCCGGTATGGAAGCACTGAGGGATTTGTTGGGGGGGGCTGCGGGACCTAATGCAGTGCTTCAATGAGGGGAACCTGGGGACGACCCGGCAAGAGCCGCCACGGGTCCAGTCGGGTGGTGGAGCAGATGCAGGCACTGCAGGTACGGGGCCCAGTGTGGTATCCCCTCACTGGTGCGAATAGCTGACACTACAAAATGTGAGGTCTATGTGTGTTTTTAAGGACCGTTGGGGGCCCATTTGAAACAGGACATCCGGGATAAGATTTGTAAAGGTGAGTATGTAGAGATTTTCTCCCTGCTGCCGCTTGAAAAATTTAACCTGGATAGGGTTAAGCCTGATGATACAACGAAGGAAGATGAGGAAAGGCAGCGGTACAGGTTGATCCAGCGGACTTTCGCCAATTGGCTACAGGCGTTTGCCATTATGGCGAGCGTTATCGAGGGAAAAGAACCCTGAACACTGTTCAGCGCTCTTTTGATATATGAATGCGGTGGGGGAGGCTCATAGAGTCTATGGTGGATCCGTTTGGCTACGATACGATGAACAGTTTTGTCAGCGCCGGGTGGTACGTCCGTCCCGGCAGTGGGACCATAAGGACATAAGCCTCTGGATGCGGCTCATGTCCTTGGCACAGGCCCCGAACCAGTCTTTTCCAGGGAGGGTCGGTGGTTCAGCTTCCCCGGGACAACTGGCCACTAAGTAGTGAGGTCTCTGTTGGCAGTACAACGAGGGATCGTGTAAGTTTGGGGGTTCCTGCCATTTTAAGCATGAGTGCTCCGTGTGCGGAGGTGCCCATCCAGGGTCCCATTGTTTTAAAAAAGGTAAGGGTCGATCCGGAGATTCTGCAAATAAAAGGGGAGGACACCAGTGAGGGGGGAAAGGATGCCACCTTTCCTAAATAGGTATCCAGACAGAGTGGCTGTGAGGCTACTGAGGGAAGGTTTTTTGGAAGGCTTTAGGATCCCATGTTCATTGAGTACCATGCCTCCTATGGCGCAGAACTTGCATTCCGAGTTACAGCATCCAGGGGTAGTGACTTAGAAACTGGCTAAGGAAGTGGCATTGGGTCTCAAGGGGGGGCCGTTCGATGTTAAGCCACTGCCAGATTTGGTGAGAAAGAACCGCACAAATTCTGCCTTATACACCACCTGTCTTTCCCAAGGGGGGGTTCAGTCAATGACGCCATAGATCCAGAGGCGTGTATGGTTTCATACACTTCTTTTGACACGGCGGTTGGCTGGGTTCACCGGTACGGAAAAGGGGCTCTGATGGCAAAAGTAGACATTGAATCCGCTTTTCCCATTCACCCGGACAGTTTGACTTATCGGGTGCTGTTGGCAAGACAGTTTCTACATAGACCACTGATTGCCCATGGAATGCTCGGTTTCCTCCTGCGCTCTATTCGAGAAGTTCCGTTCTTTTGTGGAATGGGTGTTCCGTGACATGTCGGGGGTGAATTCCGTCATCCATTATTTGGGTAATTTCCTTTGCGTGGGGCCACCCTCTTCGAGGGTGTGCGCGATCCTTTTGTCCACAATGCAGCACATAGCAGGCAGGTTCAGTATTCCATTGGCTGTGAACAAGACGGAGGGCCCAACTACCATGCTTGGTTTCATAGGCATAGTCCTTGACTCGGATGTCGTGGAGTGTTGTTTGTCGGAGAAAAAATTGGTGGCCCTCAAGATGGAGATACGTGGGATATTGGGATTACGCAAGATCCAGCTGCGGATGCTGCAATCCCTGTTGGGTAAGCTGAATTTTGCATGCCACATTATTCCCATGGGCAGGGTTTTTTGCCGACGGCTGTCGGCTGCCACTGCGGGGGTTATATCCCCTACCCATTATTTTGTCCGTTTCAATCGGGAGCATAGGGAGGATTTGAGGGTTTGGCACTCGTTTCTGGAACACTATAATGGCAGATCAGTATGGATGTCTGGGCTGGTGAGTAATTTTGACCTGGAGCTGTTTACAGATGCAGCCAGGTCTTCAGGTTATGAGGCCTTCTACCAAGGTCATTGGAGTGCGGAACCTTGGCCACGTTCCTGGGTAGACGTGGGTTTTCTGGGTAACATGGTGCTCTTGGAGCTTTTTCCAGTGGTACTAGCCATGGAAATATGGGGCGAGTCTTTTCAAAACTTGAAAATTCGTTTGAATTGCGACAACATGGGAGTGGTTCAAGTTATTAACTGCATCTCAGCGTCGTCACAACCCATTGTCAGGCTGTTGCGGCATATGGTGTTTCGCTGCCTGCAGTTGAACATGTTGTATGCTGTGCACCTCCCGGGGGTAGACAATACGTTAGCTGACTCATTATCTCGATTTCAGTGGGACAGGTTTTGGGAACTTTCACCAGCGGCAGAGAAAACGGCGGTCCCTTGTTCTGTGGGAGATTGCCCTGGAGTCGTCGTGGCATGGATCAGAAGGTCGGTGAGTGAGACTACATGGACGGCCTACTCCAAGGTATGGCGGGAATGGATGGAGGTGTTGCATTTAGCCGGGGTAGTGCAGGGAGATTCGGAAGTACGGCTGGTGATTCTGTACTTTGTTTCCAGGAACATGGAGCGGTGAGTGTCGGTGTCTGCCCTGGAGCGGAAGCTGTCAGGTTTGGCATTTTTCTTTAAGCTACGCGGTTGGGTGGATTTTACAAAAGGTTTTTGGGTTCGGCAAGCAGTGAAAGTATATAGCAAGTCACAAAAGCGCAGGGACGCTAGGCGGCCCATGTACTTTAGCAATCTACAGGCCATTTTTGAGGGGTTGGCCTCATTATGTTCCTCTGAATACGACATTGCCTTATTCAAGGCGGCTTTTTCCTTTGCATTTTTTGGCCATTCCAGATAAGCGAGCTGGTCAGTCCATCTCGTAAGGTCCCAGGGGGAATATTGGTGCAAAATGCTCTGTAGTGGGGGCCGTTTTCAAGTTTTGCTGCGCAGGTCAAAGACAGACCAGGCGGGCAAGGGAGTGTGGGTGCAATTGTTTACACTTCCAGGTTCCCCGGTGTGTCCGTTAAGGGTGGTGCAGGAGTTTTTAGAGCTGCGCCCAGTTGTGGAGGGTCCGTTCCTAATACATGGGGATGGGGCTCTGTTGTCCAAGTTTCAGTTCATAGCTGTCTTCAGGAAGGGACTTAGGGCAGCGGGCTTTGAAGAAAAACAGTATGCTTCGCACTCCATGCAGGTCGCTCGGTGCGGGCTGGACGAGGCGGCTGTTAGGCGGATTTGGCAGATGGGAACTCCAATAGATTCCGTTCCTATATTCGCCACATTTGTTAATGGATTGATCAATGTTAATCAAAAAAGGGGGTGTGCTATGGACGGATGGGGTATAGTGGGGTGCTTTTCATGTTGGGTGAATATTCCTGGAAGATTGATTGTATCCAGTGGTTTCATTCTTTTCTTTCAGATGGAGTTCAGCCACGCCTCGTCTGGATATTGGGCCACTCCTATGTTTTTGGGGGGCCAGGCGAGCGGACGTTAGACCAGATGGGAGGCAGCTGGGGATTTCCAAGAGGGAGGCGTGCGTTTGGTGGCGCATGGCGAGGTCGGTTGCGAGAATCAACAAAACTCGCATAAGAGTTATTAAAGTGGTGGGGCAAATTTTTTATTTGGAATAGTGGTTTGGTTATCCACCATTTGGAATTGGAGTCTGATACTGGGCTGTACCTGAGAGGGGATGGAGTCCATTTATCTGCGGTGGGAATAGATTTATGGTCCCTGGGGTTGCAGGATGGAATTCAAAGCGCATTGCGGGTGAGGAGGGGCCTGCGAGGGTAAGATGTCACCCTTTTGGGCGGTGGTGGTGGTTGGTCTTTTGGTGGTGTAAGAAAAGACTTTAGAGATGGAAGTTTCGGGGGCTCATCGGTGGTATGTGGCCCTCTGGTGTATTCCAGTTACATAGGTTAACTGGAATATGGTAATGGTTGCACTGCAGGTAGTGGCAGTTGTCTCCAAGCTGGTGTTCACAGCTGGAGGCCTATTATGGTAAAAGGGCTTGCAGTGCAGAAGTGGAATAGTATTGGATTTCTGGGTGCCATCAAAAGACCAACAGGCTGAAAATTGTTATGTTTTTTCAGATGGGAGCTGATTTTGGACATCACACACATAGGTTGGACTTGATGGACTTTTTCAACCTCACCTACTATGTAACTATGTTGATGTGAAGATAATGTTAATTTTAATAAGTGTTTTTGTTAATAAGGAAGGCTGCTATTGCCATTTGTACTCCATTTTCAGGTGTGGTCTCATTAATTGGAAATAATATTGAAGGGTAGGTTGAGTACTATGGTCGGGCAGACAGAAGAAGGTTGGGAACATCTGATCTACACTGGTCATGTCCCTTTAAATAGCTTGGCCGGTCCAAACAAACTATTTAAAGGCACAACAAATGTGGAGATCAGCTTTAAAAAATGAATATAGCCTCCTTGAGCTCGAAAAACAAATTACAGTCTGATTGTACAATCTCCTGGCTGGACACGTTACCACCAGTATGACTTTACAATCTCTGCTGGCCCTACACTATATCACACATCAGGGTGTACAATCTCTATACATTCTCCTTTGGATTTACCAAATATGTAATATGAGGACAAACCTAAACAATCCATTCAATTAGTATCATAGCAGACAGGTACTTCATAGCTGATGGTAAATATAAAGGAGATTGTACAATCAGATTGTAACGTATTGGGTCGGCTTTATATTTACCAGGCAATATATTGTACAAGTAGCCAGCTGATTGGATATAAATTGATTGGCCTGTTTAGGCACATTTTTATAATACAGAGTTGCTGATAAATCCAAAACATTGTACAGAGATTTACATTTTAATGTATGCCGGCTCCATAGAGAGCTTTAAGAGCGGCGGCACGACCCCTAGAGGTTTAGGCGCAACATACTAAGTGCCGAGCGATAGTCACAATTTTATGTGAGTGCGGTTTCTTGTTTTTGTTTTTCTTGGAACTTTAATAAAGCAGTTTTACACAGTGGGATCCCTGTTGGTCTATATATGGTTTGCAATTTTTAATTGGTAGTTTTTGTTTTTTTTCCACCATATTTATTTGGGTTTTGCGCTAGGTTCATAAGAACGCTGTTACCATTCCTAACTTTAATCTAAAGTACAACTAGAGGGCACTATTGTAACAAGCAGCTTAAAAGGTGTATACACATATATACTGTATATTTGCTGGTTTAGTCATCTCTCTCATAGCTCAAATGACATCTTCTATAATCTAGTACAGTGATCTCCAAACTGCGCCCTGGGAACCTAATGCGGCCCTTTGCTTGCCATTATCTGGCCCTTGGGGCACTATTCCCCTCATTGTCAGCAAAAGTGGGGCATAGTTCCTGACACTGACAATGGGGCCCTAGTCCCCTCACTGACACCAAGGATAGGACTCTATTCCTCCCACTTATTTCAATGATGGGGCACTATTCCTCCCACTGATTCCAGTGATGGGGCACTATTCCTCCCACTGACACCAAATTATGGGACACTATTCTTTCCATTGACACCAATGATAGGGCACTATTCCTCCCACTGACTCCAATGATGGGGCACTATTCCTCCCACTCACACCAATGATGGGGCACTATTCCTCCCACTGACTCCAATGATGGGGCACTATTCCTCCCACTCACACCAATGATGGGGCACTATTCCTCCCACTGACTCCAATGATGGGGCGCTATTCCTCCCACTCACACCAATGATGGGGCACTATTCCTCCCACTGACTCCAATGATGGGGCACTATTCCTCCCACTGACACCAATGATGGGGCACTATTCCTCCCACTCACACCAATGATGGGGCACTATTCCTCCCACTCACACCAATGATGGGGCACTATTCCTCCCACTGACTCCAATGATGGGGCACTTATTCCTCCCACTCACACCAATGATGGGGCACTATTCCTTCCACTGACACCAATGATGGGGCACTATTCCTCCCACTCACACCAATGATGGGGCACTATTCCTCCCACTGACTCCAATGATGGGGCACTATTCCTCCCACTCACACCAATGATGGGGCACTATTCCTCCCACTCACACCAATGATGGGGCACTATTCCTCCCACTGACTCCAATGATGGGGCACTATTCCTCCCACTCACACCATTGATGGGACACTATTCCTCCCACTGACTCCAATGATGGGGCACTATTCCTCCCACTCACACCAATGATGGGGCACTATTCCTCCCACTGACTCCAATGATGGGGCACTATTCCTCCCACTCACACCAATGATGGGGCACTATTCCTCCCACTCACACCAATGATGGGGCACTATTCCTTCCACTGACACCAATGATGGGGCACTATTCCTCCCACTCACACCAATGATGGGGCACTATTCCTCCCACTCACACCAATGATGGGCACTATTCCTTCCACTGACACCAATGATGGGGCACTATTCCTTCCACTGACACCAATGATGGGGCACTATTCCTCCCACTCACACCAATGATGGGGCAGTATTCCTCCCACTGACACCAATGATGGGGCGCTATTCCTCCCACTGACACCAATTATAGGGCACTATTCCTCCCACTGACACCAAATGATGGGACACTATTCTTCCCATTGACACCAATGATGGGGTACTATTCCTCCCACTGGCACCAATGATGGGGCACTATAACTGCGCCTAATGATGGGGTATTGTTTACTCCCATTGACACCAAGACACTTTCTTCTCCCACTGGCCACAGTTCGACCCCCTAAAGTTTGGAGGACAGTAAAGTGACCCTTTGTTTAGAAAGTTTGGAGACCCGTGATCTAGTACATACTATAGAGAGGGATTTCTTCATTGGTTTGTTCATTTTGCATTTCACTTTAAGTGCTTTTTTATTTTATATTTTTTGTGCTGCACTTCCTCCCTTCTTGCCTAGGTGAGAATAATACCGTGCACAAATGTGCAGATGTGCTGGAGGGCTCTGCAGGACCTTCAGAACATCTGCATGGGTTTTCCTGCGTACATGTGGCACACACATGAAGGTCTGGACCTCTTTTTCTACACGTGTGTTCATACAACTCGGCGCATGCACAGATCCACCTGTAGGCTGCAGGGCTGGGGACCACCCAGGCGGTAGGCCCCCAGAGAAAAGACTTGGAACACACAGTGGTTGAAAATGTGAAAAATATTGTTAACTGTTCCAGACACAACAACTGAGTCTCTTCAGTGCTAATAACTGAGGCCAGGTTCACATATGTGCAGCCATGGGTCCTAGCCTGGGGTCCGGTGCCTTTCTGTTCATTGGTTCAGGTACTATTCAGGTCCAAAACTCTCAGGACCAAAACTCACTCATCCATGTCTTTATGGACCTTGCTTTGTGCACTGATCCAAATCATTTGGTGGAGGGGGGATTATGGTGTGGGGTTGTTTTTTCAGGGGTTGGGCTTGGCCCCTTAGTTCCAGTGAAGGGAACTCTTAAGGGGTCAGCATACCAAGACATTTTGGACAATTTCTTGCTCCCAACTTTGTGGGAACAGTTTGGGAATGGCCCCTTCCTGTTCCAACATGACTGCGCACAAGTGCACAAAACAAGGTCCATAATGACATGGATGAGCGAGTTTGGGGTGGAGGAACTTGACTGGCCTGCACAGTCTTGACCTCAACCCGATAGAACACTTTTGGGATGAATTAGAGTGGAGACTGCGAGCCAGGCCTTCTCGTCCAACATCAGTGCCTGACCTCACAAATGCTTTTCTAGAAAAATGGTCAAACATTCCCATAGACACACTCCTAAACCTTGTGGACAGCCTTCCCAGAAGAGTTGAAGCTGTTATAGATGCAAAGGGTGGGCCAACTCAATATTGAACCCTACAGACTAAGACTGGGATGTCATTAAAGTTCATGTGCGTGTAAAGGTAGGTGTCCCAATACTTTTGGTAATATAGTGTATGTGAACCCAGCCTTATACAGGGGACTGAACTTAAGCAGGAGAGCGGAAGGCCAAGGCTGGTGGGCACCTGTCACAGAGGGGGAATGCAGTGAGCTTGAAACAGAGAAATCTCTAAAGTAGTCTATATTGATCCCTATACTGTCCCTCCTCCTCTAGAACCTATCCCTGCGCTAGGTTCTCCCTGACCAGTGGGTTCCTGTCCAGTGGCGGCTGGTACTCAGATTTCTTGGGGGGGGGGCGGCCCGCGGCCCCTACTCAGCCACTCAGCCACACCCACCCCCCCAGCCAGCCATCCGACCACCACCAAACCCCCCTCCCACTCCCCCCCTCGCTCAATTGGTCACCGCTACCCTACCACCACCCCCCCATCGATCGCCGTTTCCCCCGTCAGCCCCGCACTTACCTTCATCCCTGCATCTCTCTCCCCGAGTCCCGGCGGTCTCCTCCTGGCCAATCAGGAGTCCCGGAATCTGGCCAATGGGGTCTTAGGACGTTCAGCCAATCAGGTCTCAGGACCCACTTCCTGATAGGCCGGGAGGAGAAATAGGAAGACATTAGCGAATATTAATTCGCTAATGTCACACAAGTGGGTGGGCTTGAGGTGCAGTGCACTGCGTCCTGAGCCCACCCTTTTTTTGAAGCCAATGAGAGGCTCAGGCTCTCATCATCTGCCTCCAAAAAATAAAAAACCCCATTGGAATCCCTGCGTCCGGTGCCCTGCATGTAGATTAGGGGCCTGGGCACATGGATTTGTGGGGGGTGGTGCCCAATGCACCCTGCGTGAGCGGCCGACACTGTTCCTGTCCCTAACCTCACCACATGCAGAATGTGAGCCAACAGCAGTGGGCTAGGGCTTTTTGTAAGCTCTACCCCCCCCCCCCACTAAAGATGAACGCAGGGGTCCAATGGGGCAGCAGCCCACCAGATGACTCGTACAGAGGCCTAAGAGGAATGAATATTGTCCTCTCCTCCACTCTCCCTGCAAGGTGGATGCAACAGCACCACCCGTGAAGGGTGGTCAACCTGCCTACATGCCACAGGGCTCCGCCAGGTCCCCGAACACTGGGCGGAGCCCTTGGGTGCATCTGTGGACGTGCCGGACAATCAAGAATAATAGCACAAATAAAAAGAGAATGGAGCCACGTTCAAGGGAACTGAAGTCCTTCTTTAATTGGCCCCTCATAGAAAGTGGAGCCCACTACACACAAAGCACGATAACCGGTCTCAATTTAAACATTTTTTTTTTTTATTAGAATACAGGATTTAAATAGAGCCAACAGTTTGTGCAGCAATTTACATTATAAAGAGCAACAGTACAGGTAGAATACAATTCAATACAAGAGGATTGGGAGGGTTCCCTACAATCACCTGTAAAACATAAATGTTCACTGGTTTGGTATCTCTACATGTATTGCTCTGTTTCAAGCACCACTTATGCATTGACATAACCTCAGAAACCTCTGTCCATCCAGCCAATATAATCACCTGCTTAATACGCACCCTCCACAGACAGCCTAACTCTCCAATAAGATACGGGAGTATAATCTAGACGCGTGCAATTCGTTCCGTTCCGAAATAGTTTCTTAACAAATTTCGACAAATTCGTTAATTCGGAAATATCTGAATGAACGAAAACACGTTTAACTAACTTTTCCGAATATTCATAAATTCGAAAAAAATTCATAAAATCCGAAAATATTTGGAAATTCGAAAATTTCGGAAATTCGAAAAACCCGAAAATTTTATAAATCTGAAATAATAACTACCTAATAATAACCTAACTATTACTAACTATTAAATTATAGGTGTTGGAATTTCCTGTCAAATTTGGCTGTTCGTGAACGTAAGCGAATACGAATTTATCCAAAGTTACGAATTATCCGAAATAACGAATGCTGCATCTAAACAAATGGAACGGAACAAATTAATCATAATAAATAAAACAATTTTTATTATTATTTATTATTAATTCATTCCGTTTTAATAAATTTGTTTAGATGCAGCATTCGTTATTTCGGATTATTCATAACTTTGGATAAACTCGTATTTGTTACATTCACGAACGGCCAAATTTGACAGGAAATTCCAACACCTATAATTTAATAGCTAGTAATAGTTAGGTTATTATTAGGTAGTTATTATTTCAGATTTTTGAATTTCCAAAATGTCCGAATTTCCGAATTTATGAATATTTTAGAATTTTTTTTCAATTTACGATTTTTCGAATATTCGAATTTATGAATACTCGGAAAAGTTAGTTAAATGGGTTTTCGTTAATTCGGATATTTCCGAATTAACACATTTGTAGAAATTTGTTAAAAAAAACTAATTCGGAACAAAACGAATTGCAAACATCTGGATTATTATTATTATTAGGTAGTTATTATTTCAGATTTTCAAATTTTTCGGGTTTTCGAATTTACGTATTTTTTTGAATTTACGATTTTTTTTCGAATTTACGAATTGTGATCATAACGAAAAACTAAAACAAAACAAAAAAACAAATGAAACGAAAACTATTTTTTTCGCCAGTGCACATGTCTAGTATAATAGTTTTATAAAACATCTAAAATAGTTTTATTTGTTAAAGTGCAATACATTTGATGTTCACCGCTCAAATCAAATTGTAAAGGGGCAATGATCTTCTACACCTTGTGTCCAATGTGAAGGCCGAAAACTAACTGAGGGAACATGAGGAAAATGGAAAGGATCTATCTATGGTCCAAACTAGGGATGCACCAATACCATTTTTTTACGAGTACTGATGCTTTTTTTTTTTAATACTCTCCGATACCAATTACTGATGCCTACCGCAACTGTTTTGTTTATACTTCAGCTGTCAGCAATGGTATCAAGTATTGAAAAGTTATTTACAAATTAAATAAATGTATTATTTTTTTTAATTTTGTGCTTTTTTTTTTTTTTTTTTTTTTTTTTTGTGAAATGTGTAAATATTATAAAAATACCAACGAACAAAACAAACATAAAAAAAAGTTTTAATTATTAATAGTTTATAAAATAGAAGTGAACAAAAAAAAAATCAGCAGGAAAATAATAATTAAATGGAGGAGAATAAGAAGTTAATTAAAGGGGAACTCCAGTTTTGTGCAAAAAAAAAAATAGCAAATAAAGAAAAAATAATATAGCATATACAATTGCGAAACAAGTTATATTGTAATTGAATGTTATTAAAAATTACCTGCAGCTCTGTAATTTTCTGAAAATGCAATGCACTATGGCTACCTGGAGGTGTTCTGTACATAGAATGTGTACAGAACGCCCCACCTGAAACATAATTTCCTACTTGTGTGATTGGCTCACCAATTTTCCCAGAAGTCTGCACTAAGATACAAGTCAGGTTTTAGGCATCCCCTGCAACAAGAATGTCATTTTTGCTGAGATACTCCCAATAGGAAACCATGTCTAAAGGGATGCAGGCCTAGCAGCTTTCCTCATTAGAGCCCTGCGGGTGCACAGCTGGTTGATAATTATGAAACCACTCCCATTAGACTCATGCACATGGGCACAGACAAACACACAGGGATTTCTTCAGAATAACAAAAGGTAGGAATCTGCAACAAAGTTTGTTAAAATCATTGTAATAGATCACCCAGAGGGGCATGTTTTTTTGTTCTCAGCAAAAGTGGAGTTACTCTTTAAGGCTGATTAGAGTAAATTAAGGGTTAACAAGGGGTTTAGCAGAGGAACTTTTAATAAAAATTTTTTTTTTACTTGACGGGTTGCTTTAAACTGACTTCATCTGCAGTTGCAGTTCATCAAAGTTGATTCCTTTGATCTGTAGATGAAGAAAAACAGTAGGATACAAAAAGAAACAATGTTCCTTTTTTTATCTTTGGCTGAGCAATGTTGTTGATAAACATTGCCCGGCTGCTTTTATTTTATTTTTTTCACAGCTCCAATTGCTGGGACTTCAGTTTACACTTCAGCTGTCAACGGGGGGAACCCCACTGACAGCTGAATGAGTCATTGGTTGCTAAGGACCCGGCGGCCCGGCTCCTTAACAACCGATACTTGCCGGCTTTTTTTTTTTTTTTTTTACATTTCTGCTGTCAGTGTGGGAATTCCGCTGTCAGATGAAAGAACCGAGCCTGAAAGTATTGAATACTCGTGCAAATGCTTTTTTTTTTCACAAGAAAACTCGTGCAAATGCTTAGTATCAGCACTGATACCGGTATCGGTGCAACCCTAGTCCAAACCAATTAACCTAAACACATAGGTAAACTGGACTGTACCACTTCAGAAATACAATAATAAACAAATTGTAGTTGCAATGGATGCCACTAGATGTCAGTACAAAGATATTATACATTCAATACAAGCGTGTTGCATAGCACATTGTTATCAGTTTATCAGAAAAAACAATATATATCATAAACAAGCATATATACAATGGTTACAGACATACCAAAACAATCAACAACTGGGAGGTCACTCAACTATACAGCTGACATTTCATAAGCTGTAAGCATAAGTTCCATAACCCAACACTGAAACCTTAAACCCCACTCCAGGATTAAAAAAAAAAAAATAACGCAGCAAGACCCTTCACCCCCACCCCAGCACTTTAAAACACTTTTTGGTGGATAAATAGTGCATTTTTTATAGAGGTCCATGTAAAAAGACAAAAATGAGGATGCATGGGAAGGAAAGAAGGACTATGTTCCAAAAGAGGAACGGTCCCTTCAAAACAGGAACAATTTTCCTGCTGGACCAGCAGGTTGGCTCTCTAGGTTGTGGGTGGGTCTCACTGTCCTTAAGTACAATGCAGGAAAGCTGGTCCTGCATTGTACTAATGCAGGACCAGCTTTCCTGAATTGTACTTAAGGACAGTGAGGACCAACCCACAGCCTAGAGAGCCAGTGGTGAGAGCTTGCCAGAGTAAAGAGTCAACAGCTTATACAGTACCTCCACCAAGGATGAGTTTGGGTTTGGTTTGTATTGGTGGACCAATGAGCTATGGTCTACAGATATACAAAGGGGTGGGGATGCCTGTGATATCATGGACCTAATATGGCCACATTCCCCTTCTCTCCACCCCTAGCAGCTACATAAAAGATTATATAGAGAGGGGCCGAGGAGCTGGGCCACCACAGACAGTTATTAGACACTCCCAGAAGAGAAGAGATGATGTGTAAGGATGTGAAAGGAGGGGTAGGGGCTGTGGTTTGGGAATGACCAGTCAAAAGTTCTAGCAAGTTCAAAGGCACATTGCAAGTAGACATGTGCGGTTCGTTTCGTTCCGAATTAATATTCGGGTGAATTTTTCGTTATTCAGAGATTTGGATATATCCGAAAAACCCAAATTACAATATAAACAAATTTTACTGAATGCTCCGAATAACGAAACGAAATTTTGGAAATTTGGACTGAAATTTGAATCGAATTTTACATTGAACTCCAGTCGAATTCTAACTGTACACATATTGCTGAAATCAAAGACTGCGTGTGTTATTAGAGGAACATTTTGAAATAATGCTGTTTTAGTAAGTCGAGGGTGATTTAAAGAGTCATTGTAATCATTGTAATCATTTGTTTGTTCACTTTGCCACATTCTATTCGGAAAAAAAAATAAAAAATTCGAAAATTTGCCATTCGACTGTTTCAGTTTTTGTCGATTCGAATGTTTTGAAACCAAAAAATCGGTAATTTCAAAGAAAATTCAAAAAATCCCAAATGCGAATTCCGAATACGAATCCCGAATACGAATTGAACGAATCAACCGAATTTAACGAAACTAAATAACTAGATTAACTAATCGAAACAAAACAATTTTTTTCTCATACACATGTCTAATTGCAAGTGAATAAAAAAGTATTTTTGAGGGAAAAAAGCGCTGCAAGTATGTAAAATATTCGATTTTTTGTGTTTGTACCTGCAGTTTTGTGACAGGGTCTCTTTAAGACCAAATTACATACAAACAGAATCCCAAATGGCAATTTTCGTAGAGGATGAAGATAAACTGTTTTGGTTAAATATATGTTGTTATTCTCCAACATGTACTGACAGGTATAATCTCAATTCCCAGTGACCCGTTTAGCAGGGTTTTGCCATTTCTGACAAAAGTGATCATAAACTAACTACAGACCTGGTGCCCAACTTGTGGCCCTTTGGAATTTATTGTGCGGCTCTCTGGGCCCCTGCAATCATTAGTCTGGGTTTTCCTGACCTAGATGCTTGTTCAAGACAGTGATTGAAAAATAATATAATAGTAGATAAATGGTTTGTATTTTTGTTTTGTTTTGTTTTTTTTTCAAACTAACTTTTTCCATGCTGTCCATCCATTTTTTTAAATTTTTTTTTACTTTTTTTTTATCTCCTCTAAATTTTTATATGGATCTTGCTGAGAGTCAAATGTGGCACAAGTCACTTTGAAGAAGCACAAATGTGGAAACATTGATTTGTAAAGGGGTTGCAATAGCAGTTTTTTCTAGCAGTCTTGTGTACTATGTCCCACCCTAGTCTATGATGGTCTCCTGAAGCCTGTTTCCTGTCTCCAGCATCTCCTATAGCATGTTCAAAGTATATGACCATCTCCTGTAGCATGTACATAGTCTCTCAACATCCCCTATCTCTAAACATCTCCCATAACATGTACATAGTCTCTGAACATCTTCCACGCCTGAACATCTCCCATCTCTGAACATCTCCCATAACATGTACATAGTCTCTGAACATCTTCCATCTCTGAACATCTCTCCCATCTCTGACCATTTCCCATAACATGTACATAGTCTCTGAACATCTTCCATCTCTGAACATCTCTCCCATCTCTGACCATTTCCCATAACATGTACATAGTCTCTGAACATCTTCCATCTCTGAACATCTCCCATAACATGTACATAGTCTCTGAACATCTCCCATCTCTGAACATCTCCCATCTCTGAACATCTCCCATAACATGTACATAGTCTCTGAACATCTTCCATCTCTGAACATCTCTCCCATCTCTGACCATTTCCCATAACATGTACATAGTCTCTGAACATCTTCCATCTCTGAACATCTCCCAGAACATGTACATAGTCTTTGAACATCTCCCATCTCTGAACATCTCCATATCTGAACATCTCCCATAACATGTACATAGTCTCTGAACATCTCCCATCTCTGAACATCTCCCATAACATGTACATAGTCTCTGACCATTTCCCATAACATGTACATAGTCTCTGAACATCTCCTATCTCTGACCATCTCCCATAACATGTACATAGTCTCTGAACATCTCCCATCTCTGAACATCTCCCATAACATGTACATAGTCTCTGACCATTTCCCATAACATGTACATAGTCTCTAAACATCTCCTATCTCTGACCATCTCCCATAACATGTACATAGTCTCTGACCATCTCCCATAACATGCACATAGTCTTTAACTATCTCCTATAGCATAGCTCCTAACTGTCCCTCATTCGGAGCAATGTCCCTCTGTCCCTCATTCCTCCTCATTTGTCCCTCATTTTGGTCTGATCTATATAGTTGCATATAAAATGCACTATTTGTCTTTCAAAAAGTGTTTCCCAGTGCTAAACCTTTCTTCCAATGTCTAAATTGCTGCATTTCTAAATCCCAAAGGCCAGTATAAAGGAATAGTAGTGGTAAAAAAAGTACTTGTGGGTTTAACCAATCATTTTTTTTGTACAGTTCTCCTTTAAGGGGGGCATGGCAGGGGGCGAGTCCCATGCCGACATACTTTTGGTAATAGGTGTCCCTCATTCTCATCTCAGAAAGTTGGGAGGTATGCCTATAGCATGCACATAGTTTCTGACTATCTCCCATAGCATGCACATACAGTGCCTTGAAAATGTATTAATAACCCTTTCAATTTTCCACATTTTTTCATGTTACAACCAAAAACGTAAATGTATTTTATTGGGCTTTTATGTGATAGACCAACACAAAGTGGCACATCATTGTGAAATGGAAGGTAAATGATAAATAGTTTTCAAAATTAAATAAATATCTGAAAAGTGTGCATGCATTTGTTTTCAGCCCCCCTTTACTCTGATACCCCTAACTAAAATCTAGTGGAACTAATTGCCTTCAGAAGTCACCTAATTAGTAAATAGAGTCCATCTGTGTGTAATTTAATCTCAGTATAAATACAGCTGTTCTTTGAAGCCCTCAGAGGTTTGTTAGAGAACCTTGGTGAACAGACCGCATCATAAAGGCCAAGGAACACACCAGGCAGGTCAGAGATAAAGTTGTGGAGAAGTTTAAAGCAAGGTTAGGTTATAAAAAAATATCCCAAGCTTTGAACCTCTCACGGAGCACTGTTCACTCCATCATCCGAAAATGGAAAGAGTATGGCACAACTACAAACCTACCAAGACATGGCCGTCCACCTAAACTGACAGGCCAGGCAGGAGAGCATTAATCAGAGAAGCAGCCAAGAGGCCCATGGTAACTCTGGAGGATCTGCAGAGATTCACAGCTCAGGTGGGAGAATCTGTTAACAGGACAACTATTAGTCGTGCTCTCCACAAATCTGGCCTTTATGGAAGAGTGGCAAGAAGAAAGCCATTGTTGAAAGAAAGCCATAAGAAGTCCTGTTTGCAGCCTGCGAGAAGCCATGTGGGGTACCAAGCAAACATGTGGAAGAAGGTGCTTTGGTCAGATGAGACCAACATTTAACTTTTTGGCCTAAAATAAAAACGCTATGTGTGGTAGAAAACTAACACTGCACATCACCCAGAACACACCATCCCCACCGTGAAACATGGTGGTGGCAGCATCATATTGTGGGGATGCTTTTCTTTAGCAGGGACAGGGAAGCTGGTCAGAGTTGATGGGAAGATGGAAAAAGCCAGATACAGGGCAACCTTAGAAGAAAACCTGTTAGGGTCTGCAAAAGACTTGAGACTGGGGCGGAGGTTCTCCTTCCAGCAGGACAATGACCCTAAACATACAGCCAGAGCTACAATGGAATGATTTAGATCAAAGCATATTCATGTGTTAGAATGGCCCAGTCAAAGTCCAGACCTAAATCCAATTGAGAATCTGTGGCAAGACTTGCAAATTGCTCTTTACAGATGCTCTCCATCCAAACTGACAGAGCTTGAGATATTTTGCAAGGAAGAATGGGCAAAAATCTCACTCTTCAGATGTGCAAAGCTGGTAGAGACATCCCCAAAAAGACTTGCAGCTGTAATTGCAGCGAAAGGTGGTTCTACAAAGTATTGACTCAGGGCGAGGCTAAATGTATGGCACACTTTTCAAATATTTATTTGTAAAAAAAAATTTATCATTTCCCTATCACTTTACAATTATGTGGCACTTTGTGTTGGTCTATTACATAAAATCCCAATAAAATACATTTACGTTTTTTGGTTGTAACATGACAAAATGTGGAAAATTCAAAGGGGTGTGAATACTTTTTCAAGGCACTGTAGTCTCTTACTAGCTCATGTAGCATGTACATATTCTCTATCTCCTATAGCATGGTCACAGTGTCCGACTATCTTCTATAGTCTCTGACCACCCCCTGCTGTATGTTTTCAGTCTCTGAGAATTTTCTATAGCATATTACTTGCAGTCTTTGACCATCGCCCGTATCATGCTTGCAGTCTTTGACTATCTCTTGTTTTATGTCTAATGACAGCTTTTCATAACATTCCATTCATTGAATATTATGTCTGACCCTTTGGTGATCTCCGCCACCACACTTGAGGCCCCCTATATCAAGAAAGCTTGCCACCACCAAAGCACAACCATCGAAGACAGTGATGGATTATGGTAGAATGGATTGGAATAGGCACAGAGAAGCATGCCCATTTGCATACTCGCTTCAGACACCGCCTGCCTAGTGCTTACAAGTACTGACAGGGTCACATCTGTCAACATCTGCACTATGCCCCTGGTTTACTGCAGAAGAATGGAGGTTGTAGGCTATTGCCCTGTGCCTAGGTTTCTTTGTGTATGATCTGGCTCTGAAAGAGCAAAAGGGACTTAACACGCAAGTCCTCCAAAAAAAATATTCTTCAATATGAATGGACGAAGTACGTTTAAAGTGTGTCTCTTAATTATCTTCTGGACATGGCAACCTGTAAACATTTTATTCCTGCCAATGAGACATCCCATGCATCCAAGAAAGAGCTCATGTAGGGGTGGGTAATTCTACTGATCAATAAAAAAACAAGCAAGGTGTGGGGGTAAGGGAACATAGCCAAGATGACAAATCAGAGACCTTGCCAAAAAGTTCCTGGAATGTTTTAATAAGTCAGCAAACAATCACATTTCCCAAAGAATATTTAATGTAGGAATCTGAAGGTAATTAAGCCCCAGTAATAAGCAATACATGTTTATCTGTCCTTTAAGTGATTTAAGAAAGTGCTTTACGTGGGTACTTAAAGTGGACATTGCTTGGCTGGGATTCCCAGGCAGGTCGACTGTGATACATAGGGTTAATGGTGCTGAAAAGAGGCTCCGGTGTAATTGGAACACGTAATCTTGGTGGCTGTAACGAAGCAGGGTCTTCAGAAAAGTAGGATGTGTCTCCACACAGACAAGGAGCAGATGTGGTATGGTAGGAGTTACCAGATGATGATTGAGTTGAACTTGCATAAGGGAACATCTCAGGTTGGTCCCCAACTGGCTCGTTCTGGGTGTTTTGCAAATGGGGCATCTTAAGGCGTTGCCTGTTGTGTCGCCGAATGTTGCTGTAAATATGTTTCTCTGTGGATGTATGTTCTGGTATAGAATGGATCCTTGAGGGAGGAACTGAAGATGAGCTTGTGTAGGGAGGAGGATCAACCGGCAGAGAACTTTCAGAAAGCCACTGGTTCCTTGGGAGTGAGATTTGATATTGTTCTGAAGCTCTTGTTGGTGGGCCTTCAAAAGGCGGTGGATTTGCTGGTTCTCCGTGTTGAGTATGTGGCATCTGTGTTGCCTCATTATTTAAAAGATTTGCTTCAATAGGAGGTTCGTATGCAAGGTTGACTGAGGGCGAATTTCTTGTATATGGAACCTGTGAACTCTGAGCTCTGTTCCACACTTCTCGAGTGGCCCCTCTCAGATTAAGGATCCTCCTGATTAAAAACAAAAAAGTTATAAAAGATTATACTGAGAGTAGATAATATTGAGCACATACCGACTGACTACTCCAAACTTAGGGGCATCTTTAGGGCCTTGTGGCCCATGTTTGGAACCTGTTACCACCATCCTCCTAGACTGCAGCAACCTTTCCTTTGATCTGCTCCCCAACAATCCTTCTTGACAGTAAACTCTGTATCAATCTAGTATGTGTTGTTGGGGGTGATTTGTAATTCGTACAGTAAATTCATCATAACCTTTAGTGATAAGTGATTTATAAAATACACTGGATTGTTTGGTACTTATTTATACATAAACATACAAGTAATAAATGTACTTATGTAAAGGTGGACTGAACATGTCTGAGTACGCTGAGTAAACAATGGCTTTCAGAAAGGCATGCATATGTTAAAAACATTTAGAAAGCATGTTGAATCTATGGTCAAAATGTAAAATTATATATTATTTTCTACATACATTTCTACATGTACTGTATGTAGCGCTACTCCCAAAAGCCGCAGCACCCACAGCCAGGAATTTTCCACACTCTCTCTGAATGGCTCAAGAAACAGTCTGGGGAATTTGGTTTAGGTTGTTTATATTGAGAACGATGAACTTGGATAGGGATTGGGGTACATGGGATACCCAGGACTTGAAGAACTGTAAACTCCAGACAGCAAATGAGGACCTGTCAGCGTTTCTGGCTACTCCTAATCCAAACTGTAGAATTGAGCTGCAACAATGCGAATGATAATGCAGCAATAACAAAAGTACATTGAAGAGACAGCACCAGCACCTGGCTGTATTGCACGGCACCTGGCTGCTCTAGATCCAAAGTAGAGATACAATGGCTCCTGGCTGACTTGCTCTGCACTTAAAGTGATTGTAAAGTCTTGCTTTTTTTTAAAATAACAAACATGTTATACTTACCTCCTCTGTGTAGTTGGTTTTGCACAGAGCAGCCCAAGTCCTCCTCTTCTCGGGTCCCTCTTTGCTGATCCTGGCCCCTCCCTCCTATCGAGTGCCCCCACAGTCAGCAGCTTCCTATGGGGGCACTGGTGCCGAGTCACAGCTCCGTGTGTCCATTCAGACACAGAGCCCCGATCCGCCCACCCTTCTCTCCCCTGATTGGCTGGCTGACTTTGATTGACAGGCGCGGGAGCCAATGGCGCCACTGATGTGTCGCAGCCAATCAAGAGGAGTGTCCCAGTTGGCTTAGACATTCATGGACATCGCTGGAGAGAGATGGGCTCAGGTAAGTAATTAGGGGGGTGTTGAGGTGGCTGATACATACAAAAGGTTTTTTATCTTAATGCATAGAATGCATTAAGATATAAAACCTTCTGACTTTACAACTCCTTTAAGCTTCCCCCTGGTCCCACACATGTGAGGTATTGCACTTCACTTTCCTCTCTGTAGCTTTGGGTGTGATGCTGGTTTGTATTCACACAGTCCCCTTTAAGTGGTCACTCAAATCCAGAAAGCTGCTGCACTGGCCTCTGTGTTGGTCAGGCTGTTCCTGGCCTGTCTTGATGTCTGTAGCTAATCCTAGCTGAGACCGGCCTGAGTCCACATCGGTGCTCCAATCCTCGGGAGACCCAGACCTAAAACATGCCTGACTGAGTCCTTGCTGGAGGGAATAGCTCCTATGTGGTTGGCATGTTACTAATTTTTTTTTAATACCTTTTGGCTTCTCTTGCCTTTGTTTATGTGTGCCCCATTCATGTTATGGGATTCACCCCTGTTTGGAGGCTGTTGGATCCTTGTGAATACTGGTTGACATTATATTTCATCATTTCTGGCATTGGACTATTAAAGAAAAGCCCGGAGCAAAGCAAATGAAATGACATAGGCGGAGGGCTTACATGACTGGGGAAACAGGGTAATAGTATCAGGAGAGGGAGTGTATCAGGTTGGTGCTGGGGGGAGGGGTTGGAGAGGAGATAAAAGGGAGGCCCCTCCCTATGAGTCATCACAGTTTTGGGAAAAGTTCAGCAGAAGCATGTCAGAGGTGGAGCAGCTCTTGGCCCAGCTCAGGGAGGAAGCAGCGTTTCAGGGTCTCCTGTTGGATGCAGGACACTTTGGGGCTTATTCTAACATGAACAGCAGCAGGTGATATTACAGGGGGGAGGTAGGGCAATCGGGCGGGTAGGCCCAGGCCGCTGGAGCGATTTTCTCACCGGACTGTCACTCTAGGCCACAGCGTCAGTTGGGGGGTACCCTGTCAGGGACTCCCGACGGGACCCCCGGCCTAGTGGGCAGCAGCGCGGGATGGGGGGAGTCCTGTGCGGTCTCCCCTCCAGCACAGGAGGTCACCAGGAGGACAGTCTGGGGGCTCCGGGGCGGCATTGCGGCCTACTAGGCGGTGGAAACAGGAGGGCACGGGCCCCGCCCCTAGCGCTACGTCAGTCGGCCTGAGGCCTACCATTGAGGAACAAAGCAAAAGGGGTTCCCGGGCTTTCTTATGCACCGCCAAGGGACCTTAGGAGGAGCAGTGGGGGACAGCCGGGGAGGACTTCCAGGCAAGCGGAGGCCAGCAGGACTGAGGCCCCACACACTGGTCCTGGTAAGGCCGTCCAGAAGCCGGTGAGCGGGTACCCAATGCGGGGGGGTTCGGAGGTCAGCGGAATCATCGGCAGCTGGTGCTGTTATGCCTGGCGGGCTCTCATCAGAAGAGGAAGAGGGGTCTGGACAGAGGTCGGCAGGAGAACTGGGAGTCGGAAGAAGAGGCTGCTCCCCCCTCCAGCAGTGCAGTGCAACGTCGTTGGAAAGCAGATGGTCGGCTGATGGGGCAACTCCTGTGCAGCCCAGTAAGTCACCTTTACACTTATATCATGAGGGATTGTCTGTTAGCATAGGGCAAGAGGGCAGGACAGATGGGTCCGGCGGGAAGGACGGCAGTGGCTGAGGCAGCTGGGGGGGGCTGCGGGGTTACTGGGTTTTCTTGATGGGACATAGGAATTGATGCAAAAGTTGGGGCATGCGGATAGAGCCCCCGCTGTCAGCCTGGGTCCCACCAGCAAGAGTAGTCGGCCAAGCCATTTTTCTGGGGGGTGCGGTAGCTCCGGTAGTTCCGGCCTTGACAACATGCCCGTCACAGGTAACACAGGTGGGGTTACGCAGGGGACGACCAAGGTGGTGGTGGCGGGGGAAGCTGCGGGCAGACAGGAAGTCATCAGACTAGCTGGTTCTGCAAAATGCGAGGTCTATGTTTACTATGAGGGGCCATTGGGTGCACACTTGAAGCCTGAAGTATGAGAAAAGATGTGGTAGGGTGAGTATGCGGAGATTTTTTCCCTGCTGCAGTTAGCAAAAATTTAACCTGGATAGGGTTAAACCGGATCATTCAAAGGAGGACGGAGAGAAGAGGGAATACCGGTTGATCCCGACGACATTTGCCAACTGGCTGCAGGAGTTTTACCATCAGTGCAAGGGTGAGTGGGGAAAAAGAACCCCGAATACTGTTCGGCACTCTTTGGTTACTAGGATTTGATAGGGGAGGCGGATAGAGCTTACGGGGGCACGGAGTGGCTGAGGTATGTTGAGCATTTTCGTCAGTGGAGAGTTATCCGGCCGGCGTTGAGATGGGACCATAAGGACATCAGCCTGTGACTGTGCTTGAGGACGGCTGCGTGGGCTCCGCACCAGTTAATTTTCAGGGGAGGCCGGTGGACTTTCGGCTCAGGGACAGGCGGCCGGCAACAAAAAAGGGGTATGCTGGCAGTACAATGCTAGGACCTGCACGTTCAGAGGGATGTGCCGGTACAAGCACTAGTGTTCAGGGGTAGATGGTCTCATCAGTCGTCCAGAGGTTGCAAGCAAGGAATAGGTCGTGCTGGAGAGGCTGGACACAAGAGGGAGGACCACAGTGATGGTGAAAAGGATGTGGCCGTTTTCTCGGTAGGTATCCGGATTGGAAAGTGGCTCAGTTGCGGGATTCAGGTTTCACAGCTGGCGTTAGGATTCCATGTATTTTAGAGGTGATTCCACGGTGTCTTGCACTTTGTGATCGGCCATGCGACAGCCAGATGTAGTTTCTGAGGAACTTAGTAGGGAAGTCGCATGGAGGGCCCCTTTCCGTCTGCACTGTTTCGCAGATTTGGTAGTTTCCTCTTTGGAGTAGTGCCAAAGTAGGAGCCCAACAAATTTAGGTTGATTCACCACTTTCTTTTCCAAAAGGGGGTCGGTTAATGATGCCATTGACCAGGAGACATGTTCGGTGAGTAGTACATCGTTCGCTGCTGCGGTGGGTTGGGTGCGTCATTACGGCAAGGGGGCATTGATGGCGAAGGTGGAGGTGGAATCAGTTTTTCGGCTACCCCCAGTTCACCCGGATAGCTTCCGGTTGCTGGGGGTGTCATTGGAATGAGTAATTTTGCGTCGTCCAATGCCCACCGATGTGTTGCTATGTATTCCTGTGCACTATTTGAGCAATTTAGCTCAGTTGTGGGAGGGGTTGTAAGGGATGTGTCGGGCGGGAATTCGATCATCCATTACCTGGACGATTTCATTTGCATGGTACCAGCTTCTTCCAGAATCTGCGCGGGGCTTCTGGCTACGTGGGAACACAGAGCGGACCGGTTTGGAATTCCGGTGGCACCTGAGAAGACGGGGGGGCCTAGCACGGTCATCACGTTCCTGGGCATTGTCTTGGACTCTGGTGCAATGGAACGCAGGTTGTCGGTAGATAAGCTGGCGAATTTAAAAGGGGATATTGCAGGTGTGATTGGTTTAAGCGTGGTCATCACGTTCCTGGGCGTTGTCTTGGACTCGGGTGCAATGGAACGCAGGTTGTCGGTAGATAAGCTGGCGAATTTAAAAGGGGAAATTGCAGGTGTGATTAGTTTACGCAAAGTTAGCTGCGAGTACTGCAATCGTTCGGGGGTAAGCGGAATTTGGCATGTCACATTCGGCCAATGGGGGCGGGTTTTTCTATCATTGGTTTTTGGCAAGTACAGCCGGGATCAGGTTTCCCACGAGCGTTGTGCGCTTGGTTAAAGCGCACAGGGAGAACTTGAGGGTATGGCATGCCTTTTTTGTTTGGGAATCCTTTCACGGACAGGCTCTATGGATTTTAGGGCCCGTTAGCAATTTTGACGTGGAAATTATTACAGATACTGTTGGCTCTACGGGTTTTGGGGTTTTTTATTCCAGGGTCAGTGGAGTGCTGGACCATGGCCGTGGTCATGGCTTGAAGCGGGAGTTAAGAAGAATTTAGTGTTGCTGGAATTGTTTCCGGTGGGGCTGGCGGTGAAATTGTGGGGTGCTTCGTTCAGGGATCTGAAGGGGATGGAAGGAAAGGCTGGCGTTCGTTCAAAAGGCTGGTGAAGGGTCAGCTGGCCTGGCAGTTCGTTTACTGATGTTGTATTTCAGGTGAGGCATAGGGAAGAGGGGGTGTCCACTCCTGCTGTGAATATGAAGTTAGCTGGTTTAGCTTTCCTATTCAAATTGCAAGGTCAACCTGATTTCACACAAGATTTTGGGGTGAGACGGGCGATTAAGAGTTACCGGCGATCGGTGGCCCGCAGGGATGCCAGGAGACCAGTAACCTTTGTCATGATGCGGGGTATGGTAGCATATTTGGGGGAGTGTGTTGATCTGAATACCAGGCCATCTTGTTCAAGGTGGCCCTTTTTGTTAGCGTTCTTTGGGGTGTTTCGGATAGAGGAGTTGGTCAGTCCTTAAAAAGGTTCATGGGGGAATTGGGGGTCACGAGGTTATATGTGGAGATGATGGGTTGGCTTTATTTTTGCGTAGATCGAAGACCGATCAAATGGGTAAAAGGGAGGTCAGTACAGGTGCTCCAGTGCCAGGATCACTGCTGTGCCTCATGTAGATGGATCTACTGTATCGCGCTTTCATATTGTTGATGATTTTTGTAAGAAAATGTTTACGGGCATTGGGGTGGGTAGAGAAGGAGTTTTCCTCTCATTCATTTTGGATAGGGGCTGCTACGGAGGCAGCCAGAAGTGGACTGGATGTGGATTCGGTAAAAGCGTATTGGGTGGTGGGAATCAAGGAGGTCCTAGACAGCAGTTCGGCCTCAACTTGTGGTTGGGTTGTGAAGTATTAGGGTGGGGAGGAGTTTGATGTTAGGCCCTGCGTGGTATGGAATACTATTTGGTCATGGTGTTGGGTTTGCTCTCTTATAATTTCAGAATCGGTGGCAGGAATGGTCTGGATAATGGGTCATTCCTAGGTGTTCTGGGGGGCCAGGAGGGGTGAGGTTGGGTAAGAAGGCAGGCATATGGGTTTTTATAGACGGTAGGCTGTATTCGTGGTTGGGAGTCCCTGGGATGTTATGGGGTAGGATTGTTACTGAAGTGTATCGGTATGCAAAAAAGGGACAGGCTGCCCGACGTTTTTGCACGTGAGCGGCAACGGTTTGGGGGTTAGGTCCATGTTGGACATTACGCGGGACATCAAATTCGATGTGCGGCGGTTATTGAGGGACTTTCCTGGCATGGTCATTGTTTTGGTCGGACATGGTGGCTCGTACAACATGGCGGATGGCCAGGTCGGTGGAAAGGGTTAGTAGGGCCAGGAGAAAGATTAATAGGGATGTGAGCAAGTTCATGGTTAGGCATGGGGGATTGGCTATTAGGCACGTGGAATTGGAGTTTGAGAAATGGAGATACCTGAGGGCAGATGGGGTGTATTTGCATGAGGTGGGTATTGACATGTGGGTGTTCGGATTACAAGAGGGTATTTAGAGAGCACTTCGGGTGTGGAGGGGCACCCATAGGTAAGGTGTTTCCTTTGGGTGCTGTGGCGGGTGTTGGTCTTTGCAGGGGAAGGAAGATATTTCAGAAGGAAGAGTTCAGGAACTATCGTTGCTATGGGTCCTGATGGTGGTTTCCAGCTAATGGAGATTAGCTGGAAAGTGTTAATGGGGGCACTGCGGTTAGTGGTTGTCTCTGAGCCAGCATGTCGGCTTGAGGCCTATTAATACACTTGGAGAGGTACCGCAGTGCAGTATTGTTTTTCCACAGATGGTTATGAAGTTCCTGCAAAGACCAACGCTAGGAGATTGATGGGTTGATTAACAGATGTTTCAATGTTTTATGTTAATTTGAATATATATATTTGTTTAAATAAATTAGGCTGCTACGGCCTTGTTAACTCCAACCTTGGTGTGGTCTCAATTAATAAGGTAAGGTTAAGAGGTTGGGGTATATAAGTGGTGGTAGAGTTACCTCTGTTATACAACAGTCAAGAAAAGCCCGGAGCAAAGCAAATGAAATGACATAGGCGGAGGGCTTACATGACTGGGGAAACAGGGTAATAGTATCAGGAGAGGGAGTGTATCAGGTTGGTGCTGGGGGGAGGGGTTGGAGAGGAGATAAAAGGGAGGCCCCTCCCTATGAGTCATCACAGTTTTGGGAAAAGTTCCCGCCCACCCTCCCTTTGGCTTCATTGTTTTTGGCTGTTTTGTATTTCTTGCTTTTCATTTCGGACAGGTTCGTTGAATCCTGCAATGTCGTGGCAGTGGCGGGTGTTGGTCTTTGCAGGGGAAGGAAGATATTTCAGAAGGAAGAGTTCAGGAACTATCGTTGCTATGGGTCCTGATGGTGGTTTCCAGCTAATGGAGATTAGCTGGAAAGTGTTAATGGGGGCACTGCGGTTAGTGGTTGTCTCTGAGCCAGCATGTCGGCTTGAGGCCTATTAATACACTTGGAGAGGTACCGCAGTGCAGTATTGTTTTTCCACAGATGGTTATGAAGTTCCTGCAAAGACCAACGCTAGGAGATTGATGGGTTGATTAACAGATGTTTCAATGTTTTATGTTAATTTGAATATATATATTTGTTTAAATAAATTAGGCTGCTACGGCCTTGTTAACTCCAACCTTGGTGTGGTCTCAATTAATAAGGTAAGGTTAAGAGGTTGGGGTATATAAGTGGTGGTAGAGTTACCTCTGTTATACAACAGTCATGTCTGTAAAGGTTGGCATATTTTATTATTACCAGATACCTGCAATTTACATATATTTATTAGTATTGTCATTATCTGATGGCTTTCCAGATTTATCCTTTCAGGGATGACCACAATAGTCTTATTACTTGGAGGTATTGTCCATGAAGTGCAGACTCTGAGCATGGCATGCATTGTGCGTTTTGGTCTTCCCCTAGTCTGGACACCTAAGATGTCCACTAGGTAGATATTTTTCCTTTTTTGTGTTTCTTTTTTCACAGATGTCTGGAGTTGACCGTTTAAAAGCCCACTTTACACTTTTCTTCTTTTTTTCTTGTATATTTACTTAATCAACATTCACCGTAGTGGGCAAAATCCAAAGAGAATAATCTAACTTATGGTGCTGCAGGGTGCCCAGGTCTCTTAAGCAATGCCTCGGTCCATGCTAGTTGTGTATAATACTAGTTATACACTGATAATCATCTTACCATGCCAGGGATGTAGATAAAGGAGGGGGGATATGAGGGTCCAAACTACCCCCATCCCAGAGCATATGTTTGCACTAGAAAGCCTAGCTGCAGATTCAAGATGGACTGTGCATGCCTGCGATCCTTCTCTCCCCTAGCTTCTAGCTTGGCACTGGGAATCTGCTTACTCTGGCTAAAGAAAGCGGGTCACAGGCTGCAGGCTATCCAGATCTCTGTCCTGGCGCTCAATGGAGGCTTTTACTGCCTCTTTCCCCACCACTTTAGGTTTTCTGCATAGGCGTACGAACAGAGAAAGTGCCAGGTGTTCCTGGGCACACCCTAATCATTCTGTGCTGCACAGATTCCCCCTGCTACTTGACTGCAGAAGAAGGGACTAGGGAATCCCTGTCTAAGGCTCGATTCACACCTATGCATGTTGCTTTTGAGCGTTTTTGGAGGTTTTTTTTTCATGCTTGCCACGTTTTTGAGCAGCGTTTTTGCCGCGTTTTTGCCGCGATTTGCGTTTTGCATTTTTTTTTTTTAACAGTTTTTTTTTACAGTCTTAAAAAAAAAAAAAAAACAGCAAAAACGCATCAAAAACGCATCAAAAACGCTGCAAAAAACGCTGCAAAAACGGTGCACTTGCGTTTTTGATGCTTGTCCATTGAATTCTATTACATGCAAAACGCTGCATTTTGCATGAAAAAAAGTCCCTGACCCTTTCCAAAAATGCAGAGAAACAAAAAGGCATTGATGTGAACATGTTCCATAGGAACCCATGTTAAAAAATTCCCATGCATTTCTGCAAAATGCAAAATGCATCAAAAAACGCGCTAGTGTGAATGGAGCCTTAAAGGTGAGACATCAGGGGTCTGTTTAGACCTCTGATATCTCACCAAAGCCCCCCCCCAATGGAGTTGCTAAAACAATGTACAGAAAAAAAAATAATAATAATAAAAATATATTGTTAAATAAAATTGTAAAAAATAGAAAAAATTTAAAAATTATGTTTAAAAAAATAATAATAAAAATAAACTACTGACATCAATCTCTTCCCTACTGACACCGTCCACTGCTCTACTCTACTACTATATATATATATATATATATATATATATACACGTGTGTTTGAGCTTTGGGTGCACACACTAATGCCATGGTCTGTGCACACCTATTGTCTTCTGGTGGATCTACATGGGCAAATTAGTGTGTTACTGCCCAGTGGGAAGGAGGGATAGGCACCGAGGGGTGTACCATGTACATGTGGAGACCGGGGCAAGGAATATACACATGGGAACACTTTTACATGTACCAGTGTAAGGTGATTTGCATTCTTAAAACCATATTGGAGGACAAGGCTGCTGTTGTCACAGCTGTAGATTCCCTACAATCCCCATCTTTTTTTATAGGAAAAGAATGCTATACTGTGTGTTCATGGGGTTTTAGCATTTATGGTTGGCTGTATGACAATCAGGTTTGTGAAACAACATGGTTTAGGTAATTTACAATAGAATAGAGTGCTTTCTGACTAACCCTGCCCCTGACCCCTGCACTATAGGAGAACGAGGGGGCACTATGTGCGCTGCATTACTATTCTCTTTGATGCCCCCAAAGGTGTCCCAGGTCTGTTATCCTATAGTGTATACTAAAAAAAAAAAAAAGACTGTGCACCGCCAAAGTATTGGGTTTGGCTTGAAGAAAAAGTGGCAGCCCTACTCCTGACTCCTGCACACTCTATATCATAAATAAATACTCCTGACCTCTGTACTTTGTACACAGCACACTCCTGACCCTTGCCGTATATACATTACCCACTCCTGACCCTGCACTCAGTACATTATATATTTCTGACCCCTGCAGTATATACTATCCATTACCTACTCTGGTGGCCATAGGTGCGGGGAGCGGCCCGGAGGTGCGGAGAGCGGCGGCTCCGGTGTCGGCTCCTCCTCACAGTGTACTGTAGGTCCGGACTGTGTTCTCCTTCTCCCGGAGGTGCAGGGAGCAGTGGCTCCAGTGTCCGCTCCTCCATCTCCTACAGCATACTGTTCCTCTTCCACCTAAGTGCTAAGCATCCAATAGGATCGCCTGACGTTTAGGCCAATCAGGATACAGTTCTCACAACCTGCCTCCTGATTGGTGGGGAGGAACTTTAGTGTGAAAATAGCAAAAATGAATTCACTATACTCACGCAACAGGGTGGGATCAGGACGTAGTGCTCTGCGCCCCGAGCCTGCCCTTTTTTGAAGCCTATCAGAGCCTCTGGCTCTAATCATGTGTTTCAAAAATCCACCACCCCATTGGAATCCATGCACCCGGCGCCCTGATATATAGATCAGGGGGCTGGATGAATGGAATGGGGGGGGGCACCCGTGCGCCTTCTATGGACGGGCCGCCACTGCTCCTGACCCCTAAACTCTGTTTGATACATACTTCTGACCTCGCTGTATAAATATAATATACCAAGTATACACTAATAATGATCACACGGCACTGTGTAATAATACTGAGTATACACCTATAATGGTCACACCATGCTGTATAATAATAACACTGATTATACACCGATAATGATCACATGACACTATATAATAATCCTGTGTATATACACCGATAATGATCACATGACACTATATAATAATCCCGTGTATATACACCGATAATGAACACATGACACTATATAATAATACCGTATATATACACGATAATGATCACATGACACTATATAATAATACCGTGTATATACACCGATAATGATCACATGACACTATATAATAATCCCGTGTATATACACCGATAATGAACACATGACACTATATAATAATACCGTGTATATACACCGATAATGAACACATGACACTATATAATAATACCGTATATATACACGATAATGATCACATGACACTATATAATAATACCGTATATATACACGATAATGATCACATGACACTATATAATAATACCGTGTTTATACACCGATAATGATCACATGACACTATATAATAATACCGTGTTTATACACCGATAATGATCACATGACACTATATAATAATACCGTGTATATACACCGATAGTGATCACATGACACTATATAATAATACCGTGTATATATACCGATAATGATCACATGACACTATATAATAATACTGTGTATATACACCGATAATGATCACATGACACTATATAATAATACCGTGTATATATACCGATAATGATCACATGACACTATATAATAATACCGTGTATATATACCGATAATGATCACATGACACTATATAATAATACTGTGTATATACACCGATAATGATCACATGACACTATATAATAATACCGTGTATATATACCGATAATGATCACATGACACTATATAATAATACCGTGTATATATACCGATAATGATCACATGACACTATATAATAATACCGTGTATATATACCGATAATGATCACATGACACTATATAATAATACCGTGTATATACACCCGTAATGATCACACAATCATCGCACTGTATAATGTCAGTAATTTGCGAAGTTCAGCACAGACACAGGAAGTGGAAAATAGTTTGCAGCAAAATATACCTTGTGGTTAAACTGTGTCTGTGCAGTGTAGGTGTGATTCTCATCTACAGTCTTTTTCTTCTCTGAATTATCTGTTGCATTCATTTTTAGACAAGTACATGAATATGATCAGATAAACATAAATACCATGTACATTATGGATCAATGGTTTTTATGTTTGCATAAATACTGTAATTATAATGGTACATGTAGATTGCTAGAAGGGGCAAAGAAAAAGATAGAAAGAGAGATGGTGATGGGGAACAAGAGACAGAAACAGTGAGAGGAAGAGAGAGATGAAAAACAAAGTGAACACAGGAAAAAGAGATGGTGAGGGGGAAAAAAGTACATAGAGTGAGAGTAAGAGAGTGAGATGGTGATAGAGCACAAGAGATAAAATAAGAGAGAGAGATGGTGATAGAGTACATTAGATAAAATAGAGAGATGGTGATAGAGTACATTAGATAAAATAGAGAGATGGTGATAGAGTACATTAGATAAAATAGAGAGATGGTGATAGAGTACATTAGATAAAATAGAGAGATGGTGATAGAGTACATTAGATAAAATAGAGAGATGGTGATAGAGTACATTAGATAAAATAGAGAGATGGTGATGGGGTACAAGAGATAAAATAAGAGAGAGAGAGAGATTGTGATAGAGTACATGGGATAAAATAAGATAGAGAGATGGTGATGGGATACAAGAGATAAAATGAGAGAGAGAGATGGTGATGGGGTACAAGAAATAAAATGAGAGAGAGAGAGAGAGATGGTGATATGATACAAGAGATCAAATAAGAGAGAGATGATGGGGTAAAAGAGATAAAATAAGAGAGAGAGAGAGAGAGAGAGAGAGAGAGAGATGGTGATGGGATACAAGAGATAAAATAAGAGAGAGAGATGGTGATAGAGTACAAGAGATAAAATAAGTGAGAGAGATGGTGATGGAGAACAAGAGATAACATAAGAGAGAGAGAGAGAGAGAGAGCTGGTGATGGGGTACAAGAGATGAAATAAAGAGATAGATATGGTCATGGGATACATTAGATAAAATAAGAGAGATATATGGTGATGGGGTATAAGAGATAAAATAAGAGAGAGAGAGATGGTGATGGGGTGCAAGAGATAAAATAAGAGAGAGAGATGATGGGGTACAAGAGATAAAATAAGAGAGAGAGAGAGAGAGATGGTGATGGGGTACAAGAGATAAAATGAGAGAGAGAGAGAGAGAGAGAGATTGTGATGGGATACAAGAGATAAAATGAGAGAGAAATAGAGATGGTGATGGGATACAAGAGATAAAATAAGAGAGAGATGGTGATGGGATACAAAAGATAAAATGAGAGAGAGAGAGAGAGAGAGAGAGAAAATAAGAGAGAGATGGTGGTGGGATACAAGAGATAAAATGAGAGAGAGAGATGGTGATGGGATACAAGAGATAAAATGAGAGAGAGAGAGAGATGGTGATAGAGTACAAGAAATGAAATAAGAGAGAGATGGTGATAGAGTACAAGAGATAAAATAAGTGAGAGAGATGGTGATGGAGAACAAGAGATAACATAAGAGAGAGAGAGAGAGAGCTGGTGATGGGGTACAAGAGATAAAATATGGTGATGGGATACATTAGATAAAATAAAGAGATAGATATGGTGATGGGATACATTAGATAAGATAAGAGAGATGGTGATGGGGTATAAGAGATAAAATAAGAGAGAGATAGTGATAGAGTACAAGAGATAAAATAAGAGAGAGATGGTGAAGGGGTACAAGAGATAAAATAAGAGAGAGAGAGAGATGGTGATATGATACAAGAGATAAAATAAGAGAGAGATGGTGATGGGATACAAGAGATAAAATAAGAGAGAGAGATGGTGATAGAGTACAAGAAATAAAATAAGTGAGAGAGATGGTGATGGAGAACAAGAGATAAAATAAGTGAAAGAGATGGTGATGGAGAACAAGAGATAAAATAAGAGAGAGATGGTGATGGGATACAAGAGATAAAATAAGAGAGAGAGATGGTGATGGAGAACAAGAGATAAAATAAGTGAAAGAGATGGTGATGGAGAACAAGAGATAAAATAAGAGAGAGATGGTGATGGAGAACAAGAGATAAAATAAGAGAGAGATGGTGATGGAGAACAAGAGATAAAATAAGAGAGAGATGGTGATGGGGTACAAGAGATAAAATAAGAGAGAGAGATGGTGATGGAGAACAAGAGATAAAATAAGTGAAAGAGATGGTGATGGAGAACAAGAGATAAAATAGGAGAGAGATGGTGATGGAGAACAAGAGATAAAATAAGAGAGAGATGGTGATGGGATACAAGAGATAAAATAAGAGAGAGAGATGGTGATGGAGAACAAGAGATAAAATAAGTGAAAGAGATGGTGATGGAGAACAAGAGATAAAATAAGAGAGAGATGGTGATGGAGAACAAGAGATAAAATAAGAGAGAGATGGTGATGGGGTACAAGAGATAAAATAAGAGATAGATATGGTGATGGGATACATTAGATAAAATAAGAGAGATGGTGATGGGGTACAAGAGATAAAATAAGAGAGAGAGATGGTGATGGAGAACAAGAGATAAAATAAGAGAGAGAGATGGTGATGGAGTACAAGAGATAGAAAAATTGTGTGTGAGAGAGATGGAGACTGGAAACAAGAGACAGTCACAGAGAGAGAGAGAAAGGGAGAGAGAGATTGTAATGGGGAGAGAGTGAGAGGAATTGTAAAGGGGAACAAAAGATAATGGGGGAGAGAGGTGGTGATGGGGTTCAGGAGAGAGAGATAGTGAGAGAGATGGGATATAGAAACGAGAGATAGAGAAAGATGGTGATGGGGTACAAGACATAGAAAAATATGGTGATGGAGTACAAGAGATAGAGAAAGATGGTGATGGGGTACAAGAGATAGAGAAAGATGGTGATGGGGTACAAGGGATAGAGAAAGATGGTGATGGGGTACAAGAGATAGAGAAAGATGGTGATGGGGTACAAGGGATAGAGAAAGATGGTGATGGGGTACAAGACATAGAAAAATATGGTGATGGAGTACAAGAGATAGAGAAAGATGGTGATGGGGTACAAGACATAGAGAAAGATGGTGATGGGGTACAAGAGATAGAGAAAGATGGTGATGGGGTACAAGAGATAGAGAAAGATGGTGATGGGGTACAAGACATAGAGAAAGATGGTGATGGGGTACAAGAGATAGAGAAAGATGGTGATGGGGTACAAGAGATAGAGAAAGTAAGTGAAAGAAAAAGATGGTGAGAGAGATGGAGATGGGAAACAAGAGACAGAGCGTAAGAGAGAGAGAGCGAGAGGTGGTGATTGGGAACTAGAGACAGATGTCGATTACAAATCCATCTCTGACCATCCTACTATGATAAAAAAGTAACACATTTCTATTTTTTTTCATTTTAGTTTGTCTTAAGGAACCAATTCAAGATAGTTTTCAATCACAAAACCTCACCGAGAACTCTTCTTCGTCCAGCAGATGTGACCGATAAGGATAATTGATCCGAAAATGAAGAATCCGCTAACCACCAGAGTGCCCACAAGAGCCGACTCAATGTTCCGTCCATCTGAGACTGACAGAAGAGAACAAGCTGACTCCATGTACAGGACAAGGGCACCAACACACACGGCTTCATAATTAATAGCTCACAACTGCTTCAAACATCATATGCAGTAACTGTGCAAAGAATATATAGACTGAGCTATAAAAAGAGCTATGAATGTCACACATTCTCATTATTATCAGAAATTTGTATCAGAAATGTTCATTATCTTCATATATTTGCTATTATATCATTTGCTTCATATCATTCGCTATTGAAATATTGGCTATCATTTAGGCTATGTTTCCACTATTGCGTCCCCAAAGTCGCGCGATTTTGCCGTGATTTTTACCGCGATTTTACCGCGACTTTTTACCGCGATTTGAAGCAATGCCTGTATCTATGGACCTCAAGTCGCATCAAAGTGGGACCAAAGTAGTGCAGGGACTACTTTGAAGTCGCTGCGACTTGAAGTTGCACAAATATGAACGGTACTCATTGGAAATCATGGGATACAATTTGTCATGCGACTTTTCAGTCCCAAGTCGCATGAAAAGTCACACTAGTGGAAACATAGCCTTACACAAGTATTTGAAGTGTTTGTTACAGTCATATGAGCATTGGAACTGCTTATTGTAATGATATCATGTACTGGACACTCGAAAAGCTGGAGCTAGTGGCCATGTTGTGCAGGAATCATAGGTCAGCCATGATAGTCTTGCAGAACTGTAATGCCGCGTACACACGGTCGGACTTTTCGTCTACAAAAGTCCAACGGACGCCGACGGACTAAAGCTGGCTGGTAATCCGATCGTGTGTGGGCTTCTCCGGACTTTCAGCAGACTTTTTCAGCCTCAAATCCGACGGACTTTAGATTTGAAACATGCTTCAAATCTTTACGTCGTAACTACGACGGACCCCGAAATCCGCTCGTCTGTGTGCTAGTCCGACGGACAAAAACCCATGCTAGGGCAGCTATTGGCTACTGGCTATGAACTTCCTTATTTAAGTCCGGTGTACGTCATCACGTACGAATCCGTCGGACTTTTGTGTGGTCGTGTGTAGGCAAGTCCGTTCGTTAGAAAGTCTGCTGCAAGTCCGCCGAAAGTCCGCCGGAAGTCTGTCGGACAGGCTGTCGGACTTTTGTAGACGAAAAGTCCGACCGTGTGTACGCGGCATTAGGCTGGGTTCACATATGAGCATGCCGCAACTCACACCAGAAGCCCGGTGCATCCTTGTCCACCATTTCAGGTCCGATATCGGCCTGAATTCGGACCTGAAACAGATCAAAAGACACACAGGGCTCCTGTGCAAACCGCACCGGAGCCGCCGCGGAGATATGTCAACCGGCTCCATAGAGAGACGGTCACAATCTCCTGCTGTGCGACTTGGATGCGGGGGGTGGGGGGACCCACGTCCAATTCGCACTAGTGTGAACCCAGCCTTACACATTGCAGCAGAAATCTTACCCCCCTCCCTCCTCCTTTAATTCATGGAATTCATAGGCTTAACTTTAGCACACTTCAAAAGAGCCTGTTATCTCAACTTACACACAGCATAAACCAGCGCTTAGGCCTAAGCAAAGTTGTAAACAGCTAACTGAGTTCTGGCAGGATGTCTGTGTCCGCTGTCCAGGCCTATCGTAAAACTATGACCAAATCCATTAAGAATACATAGCAGAATACACAGCCATAATGCCATAGCAATCCAGCATGTCATAAAAGGATACCCAGAACTAACGGGGATAGTAAAATGCATTCAGGGCCGAAAAGTGACCCTTGCCCAATTCAAAACTTAACAATTCCGCACACGATTCATAAAAGCAGACAGAAACATGGCACATTAATGAGCATATCTTTGAATGGGGAATGTCATACTGAACAAATCAAGGTCATACATGACTACGCTAGCACCTACAGAAGGGAAGATAGCTGTCAGATACCTCCTGGGTGACAAGTTTATCTGAGCTACCCTGTGTTTAGTATCCCTGGACACGAAATTCAATGCTGAACAACAATCTATCAGTTTCAAGAATGCAACCAGTATATGTTGGGAGATATGAATGGAGGTATAAAACCGTGTGTAAGGCAGGGCTATGATACTGTAATAAACCCAGGACTGCCCATGGACACTCCTTAGACGCTTAACTGGTCAGAGGGCATCTGTCAACACCCCTTTGATCCCAGAGGAAAAGAGAGATGCCAAGACAGTTGCCAGTTCTCATGTACCATCAAATCAGAAACATCTGTCAAGTTTGAGAACCGATAACACCTGGCTCAACGACCAAACTCTGATCAACCCAATGACATTGCACAAGTATTCATCTCAGCTCTGTTTTATTTCTCTTTCGCTGTATTATCTATTAAAACCTTAATCTGAAAACTGTTAAAACTGTCTGTAAGGCTCTTTTAATGCAGACTAAATGAATCCCTGTCTCTTTAAGAGTGCTACTTTAGTATACATCTCTGAATATACCTGTCTGTGGTGACAGTGTGTGTACAGACCTTTATTTTAAGATCATAATTGTGATGCAAAATTTGTGGAAGTTTCGACTCTTCATTAAAAATCGGTGGTGGCAGTTAAAGGGTTAACTGCTTAATTAGACCAGTGACAATCGCATCCAGGTTGCTGCCACCTAGATTGGGTCCCCGTCCCCCAATCTGAAAAATCTTTGTGCCGGGTGCATCTGTGAGTAGCATAATTACGTAAGTGTCGGTGTGGTGTGAGATCGGCCAGTCCTTTGTCACAAGTTAGTGAGGAGGGCAGGGATCTGATACCCGCGTCTGTCACACTCACTAAAGTCACATGAGCATTGGAACTGCTTGATACAGTCACATGAGCATTGGAAGTGCTTGTTATAGACACATGAGCATTGGAAGTACTTGCTACAGTCACATGAGCATTGGAAGTGCTTGTTACAGTCACATGAGCATTGGAAGTGCTCGCTACAGTCACATGAGCATTGGATGTACTTTCAACAGTCACATGAGCATTGGAAGTGCTTGTTACAGTCACATGAGCATTGGAAGTGCTCGCTACAGTCACATGAGCATTGAACGTACTTTCTACGGTCACATAAGCATTGGAGAAGCTCATCACGCTCATATGAGCATTGGAAGTGCTTGTTACAGTCACATGAGCATTGAAAGGGCTGGAGAGTTGAGGACTAGATCGGTATTATCCTGTAATAGTCATCCCCTAGGAAAACAAGAAATCAGAAATGGGAGACAGGGGGATTTTTATTTATGCTATCTCTGCTCAGGACCAGTTTTTAAAGCAAATTACAAAAAACTGGTGGCATGTTTACCCCATAAGACCCCATCAGGTTTTGAGGTTTTGGTCATAGGCAGCAAGAACTCTTTTCCATCAGACCCCTTGAAGGTCCTCATCATCTTACCTGAGTCACCTTCAACCATTAGACAGTTTTCTTGGACCACTCCAGAAGGGTAGGTTATGACTTCACAACACACCACTTTGCTGGCCTCTGCTATTTCCAGTGTGTAGGTGGTCTCATCCATTTTGCTTAGTTTCACTATCAGTTGGTAAGAGAGCTGTGTGGCATTCCCCCAGACTGTGTTTAGAACAGCGATCATGTTGTATTTCCCATCGGTGAGACGTTCCTTCCAGTGAACCTGGGTCACCCTCTCCTCTGGGATGGCAGCAGTACAAGAGATGAGGTAGGAATCATATAATGTTTGGGTGGAGGTCAGGATGAGATGAGAAGATGGCAGTTGAACTGAAGAGAAAAAATCACATATTTTGTAAGTCAATTTCATTTAGGGATTTTACATGACATATTTTGTAACATGTTAAGATCTGTCCCTCTAAAATGACCACCCAAATGTGGCCTGCTGGTTGTTGTATGTCTCTGGGACTTCAGTGGTAAAGCCTATCTGTTATAGTTTTTGCAAAATTTTTGCTCAACTTGGAGTTTTGGTAGTTCCTGTTCTTCCTGTTGGGCTCTCCAAAGTATACAATTTATTAAAAACGAGATGATTTAAAGTTCAAGGAGTAAAAGAAGAGAATCTCATAATATAATAAATGTTCTCAGTCAAGTCTTTAGCATTGTAGAGGAAATGATTCTCTGTAGGCATCTCCCCATTCGTGGTGGCCAAAGGTCAGTTCTTTACTTGGGTAGGGACTGAGTGTACAAGAACAGAAGTGGCTAAAGCACAACGTAAGAAAGATGTGGGTGGACAGCGTTCAACGAGTTGAGTATAATGGTAAATGCCAAGTCAATAGGACCATGGAATGGTGAATGTAGAGACAATGTTTATTATCTTCAATGCACAATAAAAACTTGTGGTAAAATTGCAATAAAGAGATGTAGATAAAAAAGCCTACGATACCACTGAAGGTCTCCTGGGCAATGAGGAGTTATCAGAACGTCATCAGGAGATAAGAGCTGCAATACACGGGGGGGGCGCAAATGGCAATGCTATGCAGGGTGGAAGACAAAGGAAGAGTGGGGGCCCGATTTTATCGCTTCAGTGGTATTGTAGGCTTTTTTATTTACATCTCTTTATTGCTATAATGACACAAGTTTTTATTATGTATAGAAGATAATAAACATTGTCTCTACATTCACCATTCCTTGGTCCTATTGACTTGGCATTTACCGTTATACTCAACCCATTGAGCGCTGTCCACCCACATCTTTCTTGTATGCCCATTTCCATATGTCTTTTGGTCATCTGCACTGGGACCGGTTATTTTCTAACGACCCAATCAAACTTTAATGCCATGATCCACGATTTTAGTGCTTGAGGTTCTTATGCTTCTTTTTTTTTAAAGCAGAACGTATAAAGTTCAGATTCAATTTTATTTAGAATCTAATGTCAAAAATTTCCAACACGTTTCAGGTGTTTAAAGTGTTCCTTCCATCAGGGCTTGGTACTGCTGAACAGAAGTGTGTGCACTGATAAAATTGGAGAGATTCTAAGGAGTAATGAATCTGCTTGGTAGTGGTGAACAAAAGTGTTTACTGGCCTAGACCCTCCTGAGGGGTACTTAATATGATCGCTTTAGATGTGAGTAAACCCAGTATAATCAGCATCTGGAGAGATCATACTAATTACCATTCAGGACCCCTCCAATCTTGATCAATTCAGTACACACTTTATTCACCACTACCAAGCCCTGATGAAGACAGACCCTTTGAACCTCAAAAATAGACATGCGCACCACGGAAAAATTTATTACGCTAAATTAATAATTTTGTCATATTCGTAATGCCAAAATTATTAATTTTCTAAATTTGTTTCATATACAGTGGAACCTTGGATTACGAGCATAATCCGTTCCAGGAGAATGCTTGTAATCCAAAGCACTCGCATGTCAAAGCGAGTTTCCCCATAGAAGTCAATGGAAACAAAGATAATTCGTTCCGCATTGACTTCTTTTGCATGAAATACAGCATGTGGCCAGAGAAACCCTCGGAAAGGCTCGGAAACATTTGGGAACGAAAGGAGTTTTTCCGAGTGTTTCCGAGTATTTCCGAGTGATTCCAAGTAATTCCGAATGGCTCCGAACCGCTCCGAGTGTCACCAACGCACCCTGCACCTCTGGCCAAATGCGGTACTGCACACCCCATTAGCTTGAATCCTGCTCGTTTTGAGAGAAAACACTCACAAACTGAGTCAGGATTTAAAAAAAAAAGTTGCTCGTCTTTCAAAACGTTCGTTAACCGCATTATTCGTTAACCAAGGTTCCACGGTATTTAGATTTCGTTTGTATATTCGGATTCAGTTAGTTTAACCATTATTTCCCAATTAATTTGATTTTCGGAAGTTGGTTATATGCATTCTCCTCTATTCTATACTATTCTATTCTAATCTTTTCTATTTTTTCTATTCTATTCTTTTCTATCATCTTATTTCACTTTTATACCTTACTTTATTTATTGCAGTACGTTCACATTTCGAATTTAAATTTTTTTATTTCAAATTCATTTTTGAATTTTCCCAAATTCGTTATTTTGTTTTTATTTCAGATTCATTAAAATTTGTTACTATTGTGATTCGGAAACTCAGATACATCCGAATCCCCGAAAACAAAAGTTTTGTCCGCAAAATGAATCGAAACTAAAGGCACATGTCTACTCAAAAAACATTTTGACTTTTTTGACATAGGAGTCTGAACAAAATTGATTCTGGTCTTTATGGGTTCTGATTTAAAGTGTCTGTTCAGCCAAACCTCACTTGAATACAGCAGAGATTTTTTTTTTGCCATATGTGCCCCATTTGAGGTAGGTCAGGGGAATTTCTTCACTTTCTGTCCTGAAGACACATAGTCAAGTTAAAAAAGAAAAACTCTCCAATTAGTTGAACCAACAGAAAAAATAAATAGAAAACCTGCATATACTACTCAATCCTATACCCACAGCTGATCCGGGTGAAGGCAAAACCATCCCCTATGAAGCATAGCCCATTTGCTCCAACAGGGAAAGAAATTCTTCAAAATTCCCCGAAGACAATCGGATATTTGTTGGATCAACTAGCCCACAGTTTATCTACCTATAAACGTTAATATCGTTATATTTTGTGTATTTAGGGATGCATCCAGTTCTTTTTTTTAAACAATCCACTGGGATGGCCAGAACTAGTTCTTGAGGGATTCAATTCCTCATTATCTTAGGTATTACTGTGAAGAAGCCTTTCCATATGTGGAGATTAATCTCTTTTCCTCCAGACGTTAAGAATGCCCCTTATCCTCTGTAACGACCTAAAAAGCGAATAACTCTACCCCAAGTTCACTATATGGACCATCTATGTACTTATACACAACACGAAGAGACAGGATATTGTTAAAAAGTTAGGGAAAATATCTCTAAGACAAGTGTCACCAGAAAAAAATGCCTCCATTGTACAGATTCCATCTCTGTTCTTTTTTTTCGGTAGCAATCCAAAAGTTTTAAATTTTCCTCACAGTGAACCTGGCAGAGGTTCTAGTCCTTTCCTATTCTATCTAAGTCTTGGGTAGAGATACACTTTACCTATCCAGTGTCCACCAAATAGTCCAACAATGCTCATACATGAAGATATAATTACCGTATATACTCAAGTATAAGTCGATCCGAGTATAAGTCGAGGCCCTAATTTACCACAAAAAAATGGGAAAAACGTATTGACCCGAGTATAAGACGAGGGTGGGAAATGCACAGCTACTGTAAGTGGAAAAGAGGGTCAACAATGCCCATTTGCAGCCTCACTGTGCCCATTTGCAGCCTCACTGTGCCCATTTGCATGCCTCACTGTGCCCATTTGCAGCCATAGGTCCCCCGAACTTCAAACTCGGTAGTTAAGGGTTCCTAGATGACCCCTAGCTGCAGCAAAAATTTGGGGTCTCTGAACCCAAAGGGTCCCGAAATGACATTGCTGCAGATGGACACAGTTGACCGACTTTGGGGCCCCGTATCTCGGGGCCACGTAGTGCTAGGAACCCCAATGGTGTGCAAACCCAGTGGAACTAGCACCATAAAATATCCAAAGCTGGTGTTTCTAGCGCCAAGTGGCCCCGAGATACGGGGTCCCAAAAGTCGGTTCAGAAAATGTCAAGCACTTTTCTGCAGCAGAGAATGACATTTTCCGAACTAGTTTTGGGGCCCTGTATCTTGGGGCCACTTGGTGCTAGGAACGCCAGCTTTGGATATGTTATGGTACCCATTCCACTGGGTTTGCACACCAAATTTGGGGTTCCTAGCACCAAGTGGCCCTGAGATACAGGGCCCCAAATTCGGTTCAGAAAATGTCAAGCACTTTTCTGCAGCAGAGAATGACATTTTCCAAACCAATTTTGGGGCCCCGTATCTCGGGGCCACTTAATGCTAGGAACCCTAGCTTTGGATATGTTGTGGTACCAGTTCCACTGGGTTTGCACACCAAATTTGGGATTCCTAGCACCATGTGGCCCTGAGATACTGGGCCCCAAAGTCGGTTCGGAAAATGAAATTTTTTGCTGCAGAAAAGTGCTTGACTCAAGTATAAGTCGAGGGGGGCACTTTCAGCACAAAAAAATGTGCTGAAAAACTCGAGTATATACGGTAGGACACCTCTAGAAGGTTAGGTTCTACGAGAGCTGCAGTAATACTATAAAATGCTAAGCACAGAGAACGAGCTACAAAGAGTAAAGAGTATGGAACAACCAACCCTCACACAGTTAAAAATCTCCATTTTTTTTATTTTTCTTAAAACCCTTTTGGAAGTCTCACATTTTTGTCCACTTTATAGTCTTGAAACAATGTATTTGGGGACGGGGGTGTTAACCGAGTTGCGTGTGGAAATTTCTTAAAATTCTCTTTGTGCTTCCTGCCCGCCCACACCGATATTTTACTTGTCAGCCGTGGAGAATCTGTTCGTCATCTTCACGCCACTACTGGTGATGTACACTAGAGAAGATGAACCACAGCGCCTCCCTGGTCCATGCTGTTTGCTAGAAACGAAAGCTAACTGTTCCTGGGAACACGCTTTATAAATAAATTTAAGATGGGACATTTTGCAAGTGGGGTAATAAATGGGGATAGAATAGTGTATATTGTGAGTTGCTGGTTGGATTATTTTGGGCATAGAGTTTGCCATTCTTACTACCTGGCACAGGACGGGCATGTAAAAATGTGGCTGTGCATTATATTCTGGCTCAGTTAAGCTGGCTATATACATGTAGATTTTTGAATAAATGTTCGTACGACATTCATATGAAAATTTTGGGTACATTTGACGGTTTGACTTCATTACATTTGCATTTACCATTCAATTTTAAAAATGAGATTGGAGAATTAGGGGTCGGGTTCTGGGGTTTTTAATTTTTTCTTTCCCTCTCTTTTGTGTGGGTGTGTGTGGGTGGAATGATTGTTCTAGGATGTTTTATCAATGGGTGGTTAAGAGTTCCACATCTAATTTGAATATTTAAGAAACAAAGTTGTGGCCCTTAGTTCGATGGTCAGTTTGATATTATTAATAGGCCAAGTCACAGGGAGTTAACTTGGATGTGGAACCCCTGATTATGTATAAATGAAGGAGAACATTTTATCATTGATAATAGGCAGGAAATGTATTTGTTGAATGTATATATAAAATTTTGTAAAAATGTTTGGATAAATAAAGATATTAAAAAAAAAAAAATGAATGGACTTTGCCGAAAACCACATACACTGTTAGAAATGTGTTCGATCCAGAAGAAAAATTCCATTCTAGATCCTTCTAATTTTTTTTTTTGTCACTGTGGTCGAAATCCAAATGTCAGTTTGACCCCAGAGATAATGAGGAAATCGGAAAAAAAAACGTTCTTAAATGAAAAAGGAAATTCTGCTAGTGTATAGTCAGCTTTAGAGTATCTCCAAAGGAATAAGAGAGCTGGCAACTCTAAAATTCCTTCTGAATCCTTTATTAGTACATGACCACAAGCAAAAGCGTCATGGCTAATGCCTTTCGGCAGTAATGCCGCGTACACACGAGCGGACTTTACGGCAGACTTTGCCCGGCGGAAATGATTTCGTCAGACAATTCGATGGTGTGTTGGCTCCAGCGGACTTTGTTTTCTCAAAAGTTGGACGGACTTAGATTTGAAACATGTCTTAAATCTATCCGTCGAACTCGAGTCCGGTCGAAAAGTCCGCTCGTCTGTATGCTAGTTCGAGGGACAAAAAGTCACGCTAGGGCAGCTATTGGCTACTGGCTATGAACTTCCTTGTTTTAGTCCGGTCGTACGTCATCACGTACGAATTCGACAGACTTTGGTGGATTGTGTGTAGGCAAGTCCGTTCATTCGGAAAGTCCGTCATAAAGTCAGTCGAAAAGTCCGCCGGGCAAAGTCTGCCGTAAAGTCCGACCGTGTGTACGCGGCATAAGCCTTTATCACAGCATCTCCACTGTTGTTATTGCATGTCTCACCAGGTTAGATTACGAGGTGTACTGGGCTTTGTGTTCATTAGAACTGTTCCCAACATTTGGATTAAGTTGAATTTGGACCAAATTTTAAAGATTGGATGTTCCAATACAAATGTCAGTGTTATTTTTTTGGGCAGTTTGGATTCCCAAACGGCTCCTGGAAAAAAAAGGGACCAAAGGATGTTTCTGCCTTATATCTGTTTCTGCTGTCCCCTGGCAACCCTTTTTTTTTTTTACTGCCTGTGACACCAGGACCCTCCCTTCCTTTTTAGTATCCCTATTAGAGTTTTTAAAGGAAGTGGCTTAGGTGGTTTTTTGGCCTTATCATCTCGCCAGGAAGGCTGTCAGGAGCTTCCTAAACAATCTAACACAATTTGCTGCTCTGTCTCACATTTGTGATGGTTGGGACTCCTCTTGATTTTATTGAAACCTTCTGTTGGGAAATTCAGAGTTTTAGGGTTTGGTAGAACTGCAACTAATCAAACTTTTCAAAAGTTTGCTCATCATTAATGATCAAACTCCACTGCCTATTTGGGCTGCACAATTATATAAAAACATACTGCCCAACTACTATAACCAACAAATGTAGATACCATGGAAGCTGATCGGGTTGATAGCACATTGTCAATCTCAGAGCCTTTATTTGGGCTCTAGATCTGCTTAGGTCATGTAACAAATCCAATGGACATATTGACCAGTTCACTAGAAAGTGTTTAGCAAAGATAAACCCCCACTCACGTTCTTGCACCACCGCTGGTTCTGTGAAGGACTGATGTGGGCCAGGTTGATGTTTTGGCAGAGGGGTCCTTTTTTGGGCCCCAAATGGAAGCACCCCTCCAGTCCTCAAGGGTAGCATAGCCTACAGACATTAGAAGATGTCTACAAGTTGTGGTACAAACTAGGTTCTCTGATATCTGTGTGGGCACCCTATCTACTTGGCCTCTGTGGATGTGCTACATATGTCCAGAGTAAAGGATTTAAAACAAGCTCATGGCAGTGTGGTGCAGTGTGATGCAAATGCGCACACAGGGTACGCACGTTTTTGTAGACCGCGACTGCACCACACATGTGAGATATCCCCGTGAACGTGAGAGAGAGCCATAATTCTAGGGCAATAATTCATGGTTGACTCTATACTGATGGGCTTTAAAAACATTTAAATTGCTGCCTGTGGAGGATTTTAGTTTTTTAAGCGATATCATGTTTCCCTTTTACACAGGAAGGGCTCCGCTAGGAATATGCTTGCTCAGCGGGGAATTTGTCCGCTGATCCCCACTGAGCAGGTGGATGGCTGGTCTGTGTCTGCTCTGCTTTTGCAGAGCAGACACAGACACAACCCACTTCTCTATGGGTGGTCGGATGTAAACAGACCGCCTGTCTGTTTACACCCGACTGCCATCCTATCCACTAGAAAGAAGGGGAGCAGATCTCTGTCCGTCTGTTTTTTAGCTTTGCAGGGAGATAAAAACGGTATGTCACTGCTGTTAGTAGGGAGCCTTGTGTTGTTTACTTACACAGGGCTCTCTTTTATCATTCGCTCAGCCAATTGGCAGGGCAGGTTCCAGTCATAAATCATTGGCCGGGACTCACTGATCGGCTTGTGCTGCAGCGAATGGCAGCACAGCCAGGGCGGCGGGCGCACAGGGGCACGCGCACTACCTCCTGAGAGGTGCTGGATCACATACACGTACTGTATGTTATCCAACACAGCGGGGCCAATCTGTCGCAGTAAATCTGTGGTAGACAGTCCACAAGCAGTTAAAAAAGATTAATAGCCAAAAATGCATATTTTAACATCTGTGCAAAAAATCTGCTCTAGGGAGAAACCGGTTAAATGGTATGTAAACCCAATCACTAAAATCTTATTTTTAATATTTATAGATCTGCAGATTTCATTAAAAAAAAACAGATGATCATGCCATTTTCTGTTGGAAATGTGCTACAGATGTGATTCTGACCAGGCAACATGCTGCTGGACACGTGGCTGGGCCCTTCTTGTTTTATTGGAAACAACAGGAACACAGAAACAGGAAACAACATTATAGCCATATCATTCCAGTGGATAGAACATTGCATTAAACATAACACTACCACCTAGTGGCATAACTACTAACCACAGTAAATTATATGAGAATGGTTGTTGCACCTATGTCTGTATGAACAATATGCTAACATTTTCTGTTATAGGTTGACAACATTCTGACCCTGTGTAATGTAACAAAAAATGTAAATTGAAGCACCACACCATTGCTATAACGTCCAGATACGATTTCAAGCCAATTAAAGTCAGTGGAGTTAAAGTCTAAGGAGTAGCCAATAAATTCCGGGGATCCAAAAATGCCCCCTTCATCAAGGCTTGGTGTTGAAGACAATGTGAAAAGACTATAAGTGAACTAGACCTTTAGTGGTATTTCATCCAGTGTGATTACCAGCACAGGTCGTGCTGGTAATCAAACTGGAAGAGGGGGGCGCTCTTGGACCCCGAAACGTGTTGGCTACTTTTTAGATTCACCCCCTGACTTTTATTGGAATAAAGTCATACCTGGCCCTCTGGACCTTTTAGCAGTGGTGTGGCATTTTATTTTCCATTGTTGTTATATTACACAAATCAAGTAAAGGAGTCCGTGGAGATCCTCTGGATCCAGATCACCTACATCAACCTCAATACTCAAAGAAAGCAATACCAATAAGATAACCTTACAGGTCCAGCGCTGAAAACAGTATTTTCATTTTTTGTCTATGGTACACAGTACTTTAGCAAGTTTAATGCCATTAAGTTGTGGTTTACAGCAGAGCAGGGTAGCTCCCAGTAATGGCCCATATGCTCTGGTGACCCTCCTGTATGCCTGGTGTATAAGTGACCCTCTCCTGTATGCCTGGTGTATAAGTGACCCTCTCCTGTATGCCTGGTGTATAAGCGACCCTCTCCTGTATGACTGGTGTATAAGTGACCCTTTTTTTATTCCAAGTGTATAGATGACCTTCTCCTGTATTCCTGATGTATAGGTGACCCTCTCCTGTATGCCTGATGTATAGGTGACCCTCTCCTGTATTATTGGTGTATAGGTGACCTTGTCCTGTATTACAGGTGTATAAGTGGCCTCTCCTGTATGCCTGGTGTATAGGTGACCTTCTCCTGTATTCCCAGTGTATAGGAGACCCTCGCCTGTATTCCCAATGTATAGGTGACCCTCTCCTCTATTACTGGTGTATAGGTGACCATTTCCTGTGTTCCCAGTATATAGATGACCCTCACCTCTATTCCTAGTGTATAGGTGACCCTCCCCTCTATTCCTGGTGTATAGGTGACCATCTCCTGTGTTTCCTATGTATAGGTGACCCTCCCCTCTATTCCTGGTGCATAGGGGACCATCTCCTGTGTTCCCAGTGTAAAGGTGAACCTTGTCTCTATTCCTGGTGTAGAGGTGACCATCCCCTGTGTTTCCAGTATATAGATGACCCTCACCTCTATTTCTGGTGTATAGGTGACCATTTCCTGTGTTCCCGGTGTATAGGTGACCATTTCCTGTGTTCCCAGTGTATAGGTGAACCATGTCGCTATTCCTGGTGTAGAGGTGACCATCTCCCGTGTTTCCAGTATATAGATGACCCTCACCTCTATTTCTGGTGTATAGGTGACCATTTCCTGTGTTCCCAGTGTATAGGAGATCCTCACCTCTATCCCTGGTGTATAGGTGACCATCTCCTGTATTCCCAGTGTATAGGTGACCCTCAACTCTATTCCTGGCGTGCCAAGCTAGTATTTTTTGGGGGTGGGTATTTTTTTATCTTCAAATAAAGGACACAAAAAGTCAGATCTAGACCCTGTGGCTATAGCTGGCTGTCGGATAAAAATGGGTCACAAAAGTGCAGAACGATCTGTACTCCTCCCCAGGAGAAGTACAACCAAGCGGTATGCCGTCCCTTCAGAGCGCATGCACCGGTGACATCACCAGCTGCTTTCCATGTGAGTATCCCCTAAACACCACACGTTTAGGAGATATTCACTGTACCTACAGGTAAGTGTTATTATAGGCTTACGTGCAGGTACAAGTTCAAAAGCTGGGTTTTACCACAATAAGACTGAATAAAAGCCAACCATATTGATCAGGTGCAAAGGGCACCATCCTGTGATAGGCAGTGCACAATATTTTTTTTTCATCTCTTAAAACATTTCATAAACTTTCTTAGGACACAGTTTTTTAAGGTTTAAATAAATCACTGTATTTACTGCCTATCACAATATGTTGCGCCTTGCAACTGCTCAACTTGCAAAGTAAGGTTCATTTTGAAGTCAAATTTCAATTTAGTTTTAGTCTTATGCCGCGTACACACGAGTGGATTTTCCGTCGGAAAAAACTTGGATGGTTTTTCCAAAGGAATTCCGCTCAAGCTCGCCTTGCATACACACGGTCACACAAAAGTTCTCTGAACATTTGACCGTCAAGAACGCGCTGACGTACAACACTACGATGAGCCGAGAAAATGAAGTTCAATGCTTCCGAGCATGCGTCAAATTGTTTCCGAGCATGCATAGGGATTTTGCGCGTCGGAATTTGTACAGACGATCGCATTTTCGGATAGGAACTTTTTCCGACCGAAAAATTGAGAACCTGCTCTCAATCTTTTGCTGGCAGGAATTTCCGCCAGCAAAAGTCCGATGGAGCATACACACAGTCGCATTTTCCGACCAAAATCTCTCATTGGTCTTTGGCTGGCCGAATTTCCCATCGTGTGCATTAGTCTTTTAAATAAAATGGCATTTTAGTTTTAGTCGTATTTTAGTCATCTCAGTTGTTTTCAGTTTTAGTCGTATTTTAGTCGACTAAAATAATATTCATTTAGTCGGCTAAAATGTTTTAGCCGTTTTAGTCGACGAAATTAACACTGGTAGTCACTGAAGGGAGAAAAAAAATCCCTGGTGCCGCACATCCACGGAGTCCTATGGTAATGTAGTAGTGATGGGAAAGACCTCAGCCCGGGTTCCCGACAGGCCACACCCCAATGAAGGCCTCTTGAGCCCCCTAGGGAAAGAGAGCCTTGACTGATGGGGGCATGGCTAGGTGCATGTAGGGGAACGATTGATTGGGACAGTTGGGATGGGATGGGCCTGAGCTCAGGAAACGTTCACCCCAGGGAATTCTGGGTCTTTCGGAAGAGTCGTTGGAAGAGCTGCCCACCCTCCCGCCCTCTTTTTTCCTCTGTTATGGTAGGTCACAGCTAGCTGCGGTTTCTTGACATTGCCAGCAGTTAAAGTTGCTGTAATGGGCTATGCCCTTGATGGAAAATTGGAAGTAGGCTGTCTGTCCAGCACTTATGGTAAGGACAGGCCCCTACTTCCCTCTTTTGGTTAAGTACTCACAGTACAACTGTGACTGGCACTGGTTGAATATGTTCACATGTTATGTGTTGGATATTTATAAAGCTGTGGCCTTGCCCTTTCCAACCTAATGGTTGTAAGTGTCTTATTTAACGGGGTAAAGGGCAAGGGTTGTGGGGGACTTGATCCCATTGTGTTACGTTAATTGAGACCTAAGCCCATTGCGCCTCAGCAGTCATGTGTTTTGCTTTGTCCCTCGGAGCTTAAACATGGGGACCACTGGATGTGCAGATATATGTTTACAGCAGTGGCTCTTTTCAGCCCATCATTCAGGTGAACAGGCTCAGCAGCTAAAAAAAATTTTAACATCTGGGGAACCTGGCTGTAGCTATTCATGGTATATTTGCCATTCCGTGGCCATTTAGAACATATGAATGAGATTTAAAGCCTGGTTCACACAGTAAGTTTCTTTTAGTTCAACCCAAGCCGCTGAACGAAAAAAAAAAAAAAAAACTAGGGAGCTTAGGAGGAGTTTGCTGTACTAATGAGTACACTACCGCACCACAATTACGTGCATTGCGTTCTATTCAGTTGAATGGGGATCATTTTTGCTGCGCTGCATTGCAAAGCCTCATGGCCCCACTCTGCTGTCACATGTTTTTACCGTACCTCCCCCAACATAAAAGTGTAAATGATGCTTTTAAGTTTGAAAGACCTGAACCCCCCCCAGGAAAAAAAATTATCTACGGACCTGGTAGAATCACACCAATGAATTGGGCAAGTCGCTGTCTTTAATGATTTGCTCTTATCTACTTAAACTCGTCTACTAATATACAGTAAATTATTGTTTTTATTGTTCATGAAAAGAAAGTGTGAAAACCACAAAGTAAGTTTTTCACTCTCGAATTCTCGGAAACTTCACAGAGAAAATAAAAAAACGATTTCTTTGTTTCCTAACACTCTGCCACTGACAGTAACCCTGATCTCACTGCATGGAGAACAGAATTATTTTGAAGTGGAACTAGCATTAGATATTTTATAGAAAGTACAGGCCGGCAACTCAACAGCTTCTCCATAGAAAATATTTATTCAAGCATTACAGCAATAACATCATCCAAAAAAGGCTGACGCGTTTCGGCCTTAGGCCTTCATCAAAAGCAGATATTGTCTCATGCTAAGTAATGTGTCAGTGCAACACTTCCCGGTATTTATTACCCCTCACAAACATCACAGTACTACACAAAGATACACAGTCCTACCAAAACTTTCATATGCTTTTCACTCTAGAAAGACAGAGCCATAGCTGTTCAGGCCCCATTCAGGGTCACCATCTACTTCCTGGACTGAGCTGCTGGCTCAGAAATTACAACAACATGTAAATCATGGTGCCTGTGTAGTTCTTGACTATGTTCACAAATGCCTGGCATAGCCCCTGCGGCATCTTCTCGCCTTGTAACTTGTTTAACCGGTTGCCAACTGCCTTATAGTAGTTTTCCTGCCACAGGGTGGCCCGCGCTGCGCAGAATCACGTATATATAAGTCAAATCCGCACTTCAGGGTAGCAAGCGTGAGTGTGAGCTGATTCTACACAGCGGGAGCCGATCAGCCAGTACCACGCCCCCCCCCCCCACGCGCTGGCACCCGCTGATTGTTCGGTACACAGGCAGAACAGCAGTCTGACTATGTAAACAAGAAAGATCAGCGTTCTGTACGTATTGAAGGCATTGCTCCTGTGTTCCTCCAGGTACATGGATCCATGCCTTCCCCTATTAAAAGCACCTCCCACACTACACAAAATAACTAGCTAGGCACACAGTTAACCCTTTGATCACCCCTGATGTTAGTCCATTCCCAGTCAGTGTCATTAGTACAGTGACAGTGCATTTTTTAGCACTACGGCACTTCCGGTTTCTGTCGGCGCGGTCTGTGGAACGCACGCTGTTCAGACCCCGAAAGTGTCTTGTTTATCAATTGTATGACATTTGGAGCAATGGAGCTCCCCACCTTTTTTAAATAGGCTATATTGTCTTTATATTTTTATAATAAAATACTCATTTTTTATGGTGGTACGCTATAAGGGTCTTTTTGATAAATTACATGTGGATGCCTGAATACCCCCAGCTCGCAGTGGAGAGAGGAGGACATTATTAGTGGATCACTAATAGTCTGCCCATACCCCACGATACGTCACTCACCCCAGGAGGGACCAGGATTCCAGGTGGAGACCCAATCGTTTACATCAGGCAGTGGAGGAGGATACACCCCGGGATTGAGCCACCAGGGATAGGAGTATATCCCAAACAAACGTCTTTCACCCCTGCAGGGGTAAGGCGCTCTGGTGAGTGCAAATACGAGAGGGGAGCACGGAAAAGTCACCTATATATTTCTAGCACTGGAATCCAAAACAGACTGTCACCAATATTTTTTAATTATACTTTTTGAGTTTGCACCAGTCATTTTGGGAATTTATTTTTATTTTTATATTTTCTATATGGACATTAATTTATGTTTATTGCATAATTATTGGACTTCTTGATTTATACTAATATGTCTTTTGCATTTTAATATGTTCTTTGCACATTAATTGGGTTATGCACTTATAGTTCTTTTTCATTACCATATATATTTTGTAATATATATATAATTTTTTACAGTTTTTTGCTGGACATACTATATTAGCCTCCACAAGGCTTTTCTCATACAGTCTACACAGCTTCTCACCCGTGTTTGGGAAGTTATTCCCCTTATCACCAGGGCTGTCTTTAAGGCAGGGCAAAAGGGGCAGCTGCCCTGGGCCCTGTCATTGTTGTGGGGCCCAAAGCAGCTGCCTCATACTTGCCAACTATCCTGGTTTAAATTCCCTTGTCCCTTGAAGTTTTAGTCCTGTGCTGTGTCCCGATATCTCAGTGTGAAGTGCTGGTACTAATGCTGCCCAGCTCTGCCCTATTGTTGTGTACGGATGACTCACCTGCAGACCCTGTGTTTACATGTAAATAACCGGCATTCATATGTAAATAGCGGCGGCATTACTAAGTAAATAGCTGCGGCCGGCGGCATTGATATGTAAATACAGGAGGTATTCATATGTATATCATGCCCCCCTGCAGTGAGGAGATGATGTGCTGTAACCTCTAGCAACTAATCAGTGAGCCGTAATGTGTGCTGTAACCTCTAGCAACCAGTCAGTAAGCAGTAATGATATGCTGTAACTGCTGGCAACCAATCACAATTGCTGCCTGATCTGATACAGTAAACTGATTTTAAGTCTAGCTGCTATTTATTGTATGTCTCAGAGCAGGTGGAGAGTGAAATTGCATGGGGGGGGAGGGGCCCCAAGAAAATTTTTGCCCAGGGTCCAATCAATTATAAAGATGGCCCTGCTTATCACATTTTAATCTTTATCACCCCTATTTCACCACTCATGTGAGTTTTACATTCATTATAGTTTGGTTTCATAGAACAGCGCCATTTCCTTTTCTTTGATTTTAATATTCTAGATTTTAGTTTGTTTTAGGGAGGCAGCAGTTCACATCACTCCTAAGCGCAGAATCCTTGTTTATTAAATACTGGCCTAAACTGATGAAGAAATTTGTTTTTTTCTATATATTTTTATTGGATGTTTTTTATGGCAGAAAGTAAAAACTATTGCTTCTAATGTTAGCGTTTTCGTGCGTGCAGCGGCACCATGCGTTTGGGTGTGACTTGATTTGATAAAAGGATCAGGGACTTCTTTTGCATGTTGCATTGAAATGAATGGGCTGTCCTATACATGACAATTGGGAATGCATGAAAATGTGCCCACTCTGTCGCACCGGCATGGTGTGAACGGAACCTTAAGCAGTATCAACCAGTTTCTGACCCAGACCACCGCACGCCGATGTACGTCGGCACAATGGCACGGGCAGGCATAAGGGCTTACCTGTACGTCCCTGCCTGCCCGCGGGCGGGGGGTCTGATCGAACCCCCCCCCCCCCCGGTGCCTGCGGCGGTCGGATTACTGTCAGGAGCGATCCGAGGTGAGGGGAAGGCGACTGATTCATGGCCAACCCCTCACAATCGCTACTGGCGAATGAGAATCTTCCTCTGCTGCTATAATGTAAACAGCGGCAGGGGAAGTGATGTCATCGCTCCTCGTGAAGCCTTTTCGTTCCGGCTTCCGAGGAGAGAAGACATCAAGTAAGTTTGCACCAACACCACACTAACAGTAGAACACACTAGGCACACTTTTCACCCCCCATCACCCCTCGATCACCCCCCGATCACCCCCCTGTACCCCCTGTCACAATGACACCAATAGCAGTTTTTTTTTTCTGATTATTGCATTGGTGTCATTTTGTGACAGTTATAAGTTTTAGGGCAGTTAGTGTTAGCCCCCTTTAGGTCTAGGGTACCCCCCTAATAAAGTTTTAACCACTTGATCACCCCCCGTCGCCGGTGTCACTAAGCGATCGTTTTTCTGATCGCTGTATTAGTGTCACAGGTAACGCTAGTTAGGCAGGTAAGTATTTAGGTTTGCCGTTAGCGTTTTATAGCGTCAGAAACCCCCATATACTACCTAGTAAAGGTTTTAACCCCTTGATTGCCCCCTAGTTAACCCTTTCACCGGTGATCACCGTAAAACTATTACGGGTGACACTGGTTAGTTAGTTTGTTTTTTATAGTTTCAGGGCACCCACCGTTTATTACCGAATAAAGGTTTAACCCCCCCTGATCAGGTTTTAGGATCAGATAGGGTCTGCGTCGCCCCAGGCAGCGTCAGGTTAGCGCCAGTACCGATAACATGCACGTAGGGGTGTAACTAGAAATAGCAGGGCCCCATAGCAAAATTTTGTATGGGGCCCCCCTGCAAACAGCCCCCCCACAGCTGCCCTAGTGTCAATGCAGCGTGACCTGTGCCACATATAGCGTGACCTGTGCCACATGCAGCGTGACCTGTGCCCAATGCAGTGTGACCTGTGCCCAATGCAGCATGACCTGTGCCCCAAACAGCGTGACCTGTGCCCCATACAGCGTGACCTGTGCCCAATGCAGCATGACCTGTGCCCCAAACAGCGTGACCCTGTGCCCCATACAGCATGACCTGTGCCCAATGCAGCGTGACCTGTGCCCCATACAGCTTGACCTGTGCCCAATACAGCGTGACCTGTGCCCAATGCAGCGTGACCTGTGCCCCATACAGCGTGACCTGTGCCCAATGCAGCGTGACCTGTGCCCAATGTAGCATGACCTGTGCCCCATACAGCGTGACCTGTGCCCAATGCAGCATGCCTGTGCCCAATGCAGCATGACCTGTGCCCAATACAGCGTGACCTGTGCCCAATGCAGCGTGACCTGTGCCCCATACAGCGTGACCTGTGCCCCATACAACGTGACCTGTGCCCAATGCAGCATTGCCTGTGCCCAATACAGCCTGGTCTGCCTGTGCCCCATACAGCCTCACCTGTGCAGAGGAAGAGGCAAGCCACCCGGATCAGCAGAGAGCAGGATTGCCTGCTGTAATAGCTTTCATTTGAATTTCCTGTCTTCCCGGGGCTCATCGTCACAGAGCCCCACCTCTTGGCCCGATGCCTTTGATGACGTCACATGTCCCGCATTGGATCGGCATTCTGTCTATCAAAGGCACCGGGCCAAGAGGTGGAGCTATGTGACGTGAGCCCCGGGAACGCTGGAAGTTCTAATGAAAGCTCTTACATCGGGCAATTCAGCTCTCTGCTGACATGGACAGCTTGCTTCTTCCTCTCCTCTCTCTTTCCCTGGCTGGGAGACTGTGCAGGCAGTGCTCTCATCCTCACCGGGCCCCACTTGGCTGCGGACCCCAAAACGCCCGCATGGGTCGCTATGGTGGTAGTTCCGCCCCTGCATGCACGCAGCATACACCTCTCTTAGTGGTATAGTATCTGAACGGATCAATATCTGATCTGATCAGATCTATACTAGCGTCCCCAGCAGTTTAGGGTTCCCAAAAATGCAGTGTTAGTGGGATCAGCCCAGATACCTGCTAGCACCTGCGTTTTGCCCCTCCGCCCAGTCCAGTGCAGTATTGATCGATCACTGTCACTTACAAAACACATAACTGCCGCATTCGCAGAGTCAGGCCTGATCCCTGCGATCACTAACAGTTTTTTTGGTAGCGTTTTGAATCAGTCACTAACAGTCAGGAGCTTTTTTGCCTGTGAGTCTCACTAGTGTACCACTAAATTTAGAGCCCAAAATGGCAAATCGAAGGTACACGTTTCTGAGCATGACAGATAGTGAAGAGGAAGTCACTCATCTGTCAGATTCAGGCTCAGAATACAATCCTATAGAGGACAGCGGCTCCATGACAGATAGCTCTGACGACGGAGTTGTGGTCCCTGCCAAGGTCAGGCGTACCAGACCCCAATCTTCTTCTTTTGCTGTTGAGGTGCAAGAATCGCAGTGCTCTTGTATGGAGCAGAGCAGTACTAGCGCCGCTATTCCTTCTGGTGAACTGGCAAGCACCAGCGGCCTAGTACACCCTGGTCGTACATCCAGCACTGCAGTAACACTTGGTGATGTGGCGAGTCCCATAAGTGCAGTTCAAGCTGGTGAGGTGGCAAGCACAAGTAGTGTCCCGCTGCCACCAAGAAGACAAACACAGGCCCGTCGTGCCCATAGTGCCCTTCCTGCTGCATTCGCCAATCCTAATTGGGAACCCACCACTTCTGCAGCACCCATACTTGCCCCATTCACTGGCCAACCCGGCATTCATGTTGAAACAGTTGATTTTACGTCACTTGATTTTTATTCTCTATAGATCTATTGTGGACAAAAGCAATTTGTACGCTGGTCAACACATCGCCACTATTCCCCAGTCCTCCCTTGCCAGAGATTGGAAACCAATTACGGTCTCCGAATTTAAGATCTTTCTGGGCCTTTCCCTCCTCATGGGCATAACCAATAAGAGTGAGTTGCGGTCATTTTGGTCCACTGACCCAATTCACCATATGCCCTTGTTCTCTGCTTCCATGACCAGGGCACGATACGAGCAGATTTTGCGGTTCATGCACTTCAACAACAATGAACTCTGTTGTCCTTGTGGAGACCCTGGATACGATCGGCTCTACAAAATTTGGCTCCTCAAAAACCACTTTAACCAACGTTTTGCAGACTTGTTTACTCCCCATCAAGTTGTCTGCGTTGATGAGTCCCTGATTAAGTTTTCTGGCCGCTTGTCATTTAAACAGTACCCTCTCAGCAAGCGTGCCAGATACGGGGTCAAGATGTATAAGCTCTGTGACAGGGCCACAGGCTATACATATAGTTTTATGGTTTACGAGGGCAAAGATAGTCACGTAGAGCCAACAAACTGCCCTGACTACATAGGAAGCGCTGGCAAGATTGTGTGGGACTTGGTGTCACCCTTATTCGGAAAGGGGTACCCTTTGTACATGGACAATTATTACACAAGCGTGCCACTTTTTAGTCACCTTTTTGATCATCAGATTGGAGCATGTGGCACTGTGCGACCTAATCGCCTGGGCTTTCCCCAGTGGCTTGTAGATTCCCGTCTTAGGCTGGGGGAGAGAGCCTGCTTCCAGTGTAATAATTTGCTCGCTATGAAGTGGAGGGACAATAAGAATGTTTTTGTTCTTACCTCCCTTCATGCAGACACGACGGTCCAAATTACTACGGCGACTGGTGTTGTGGAGAAACCCCTCTGTGTCCACGAATACAACCTTAATATGGGAGGGGTGGACCTCAACGACCAGTTGTTGGCGCCGTACCTAGTTGCCCGTAAGGCCAGACGCTGGTACAAAAAAGTGTCTGTATACTTATTTCAATTGGCTTTGCTGAACGCTCATGTGCTATACAGAGCTTCAGGACGGACTGGATCCTTCCTTAAATTCCAGGAAGAGATCGTCAGAGCCCTTCTGTTTCCAGACGGTGCTCCACCTCACCTTCCCCAACCAAATGCAGTAAGCCGGCTGCATGAAAGGCATTTTTCTTATGTCCTCCCGTGTACCCCTACCCAACGAGCCCCCCAAAAAAGATGTTGTATCTGTAGAAAGCGCGGATATAGGCGTGACACCCGCTATTATTGTCCCTCCTGTCCTGACAATCCTGGTCTTTGCATTGGTGAATGTTTTGAACGCTACCATACACTAGTTGAGTTTTAGCGTAGGGTACAGCATTGCACAGACTAGGACACACTTTCACAGGGTCTCCCAAGATGCCATCGCATTTTGAGAGACCCAAACCTGGAACCAGTTATAGTTACAAAAGTTACAGTTACAAAAAAAATGTAAAAAAAAAATACACAAAAAAATATAAAATAAAACCAAAAATAGTTGTCGTTTTATTGTTCTCTCTCTATTGTTCTGCTCTTTTTTACTGCATTCTTTATTGTTATTATGTTTTATCATGTTTGCTTTGTAGGTATGTAATTTTTTTATATTTTACTGTTTACTGTGTTTTATTGTTAACCATTTTTTTGTTTTCAGGTACGCCATTCAGCTACAGCGCGGATTTATTTATCTTGACAGCAACAGCGTTTGCTCCCACGATACATAAAGCTGTGACTCCAGCGCTGTCGGAGGTGATTTCACCACCACAGTTAAAAAAAAGAGCATATATGCCGAAGCATGGGGGCAGCAGGGGCGGAGGAGCGATTTGCTCCTAACTTTTGGGGCGGATGTCCCCATGCTTCGGCATATATAAATGGTGCATGTATGTCCATCATTAGAAGTGGGTGGATGAAGGGAGGTATTCTAATGGTCAATCTCTTTTTTTCGTTCAGCCCACAGGCTGCATGAAAAAAAAAATACAATATATGCCCAACAAGGACCAGCAACATGCTTGAGTGGTTATACCAGAATGATGCCTGCAGGTTTAGGTATCAACTTGGTATCATTATTTTCAGCCAGTGGTCGGCTTTCATGTAAAAGCAATCCTAGCAGGTAATTAGCCTCTAGACTGCTTTTTCAAGCAGTGGGAGTGAATTTCCCTCCCCCCCACTGACTTCCATGGTTTTCTCTGGCTCTCCTCTCACAACAGGGAACCCGAGAATGCAGCCGGTGATTCGGCCAGCTGACCATAGAGCTGATCAGAGACCAGAATGGCTCCAATTATCTCTATGGCCTAAGAAACCGGAAGCTATGAGCATTTCATGACTTAGATTTCGCCGGATGTAAACAGCGCCAATGGGAAATTGGGAAAGCATTTTATCACACCGATCTTGGTGTGGTCAGATGCTTTGAGGGCAGAGGAGAGATCTAGGGTCTAATAACAACATTTTTTTTCAAAAAATAGTACCTGTCACTACCTATTGCTATCATAGGGAACATTTACATTCCCTGAGATAACAATAAAAATGATAAAAAAAATGAAAGGAACAGTTTAAAAATAAGATAAAAAAGCAAAAAAAAAAAAAGAAAGAAAAAAATAAAAAAAGCACCCCTGTCCCCCCTGCTCTCGCGCAAAGGCGAACGCAAGCGTCAGTCTGGTGTCAAATGTAAAAAGCAATTGCACCATGCATGTGAGGTATCCCCGCAAAGGTCAGATCGAGGGCAGGAATTTTAGCAGTAGACGTCCTCTGTAAAGCTAAAGCGGTAACCTGTAAAGGCTTTTAAAAAAAAAAAAAAAATGTAGTTCATCGCCACTGCACGCTTGTGCGCAATTTTAAAGCATGTCGTGTTTGGTATCCATGCCCTCAGCCTAAGATCATCTTTTTTATTTCATCAAACATTTGGGCAATGTAGTGTGTTTTAGTGCATTAAAAAAGTGTGTTTTTTCACAAAAAATGCGTTTGAAAAATCGCTGCACAAATACTGTGTGAAAAAAATGAAACACGCACCATTCTAATCTTTAGGGCCTCTGCTTTAAAAAAATATATAATGTTTGGGGGTTCAAAGTAATTTTCTTGCAAAAAAAAAAATATTTTTTCATGTAAACAAAAGTGTCAGAAAGGACTTTGTCTTCAAGTGGTGAGAAGAGTGGGTGATGTGTGACATAAGCTTCTAAATGTTGTGCATAAAATGCCAGGACAGTTCAAAACCCCCCCAAATGACCCCATTTTGGAAAGTAGACACCCCAAGCTATTTGCTGAGAGGCATGTCGAGTTCATGGAATATTTTATATTGTGACACAAGTTGCGGGAAAAAGACACTTTTTTTTATGTTATAAAAAAAATCCAATAAACTCAATTTTAGTCATACATTTAGGCCAAAATGTATTCGGCCACATGTCTTTGGTAAAAAAAAAAGTCAATAAGCGTATATTTATTGGTTTGCGCAAAAGTTATAGCGTCTACAAACTAGGGTACATTTTCTGGAATTTACGCAGCTTTTAGTTTATGACTGCCTATCTAATTTCTTGAGGTACTAAAATGGCAGGGCAGTACAACCCTCCCCCCCCCCAATGACCCACTTTTGGAAAGTAGACACCCCAAGGAAATTTCTGAGAGGCATGCTGAGCCCATTGAATATTTTATGTTTTTGTCCCAAGTGATTGAATAATGAAAAAAAATATATTTTTTTTTTGCACAAAGTTGTCACTAAATGATATATTGCTCAAACATGCCATGGGAATATGTGAAATTACACAAATCCAAAATACATTCTGTTGCTTCTCTTGAGTACGGGGATACCACATGTGTCAGACTTTTTGGGAGCCTAGCCGCGTACGGGACCCCGAAAACCAAACACCACCTTCAGACTTTCTAAGGGCGTAAATTTTTGATTTCACTCTTCACTGCCTATCACAGTTTCGGAAGCCATGGAATGCCCAGATGGCACAAATCCCCCCCCCCCCCAAATTACCCCATTTTGGAAAGTAGACACCCCAAGCTATTTGCTGAGAGGTATAGTGAGTATTTTGCAGATCTTGCTTTTTGTCACTAAGTTTTGAAAATTGAAAAAAGAAAACAAAAATACATTTTTCCTTTCTTTCTTCATTTTCAAAAACAAATGAGAGCAGCAAAATGTATTTTGGGGTGTAATTTCACATATAACCATGGCCTGTGTGAGCAATATATCATTTAGTGACAACTTTTTGTAAAATATATATATTTTTTTTCATTATTCAATCACTTGGGACAAAAACATAAAATATTCAATGGGCTCAGCATGCCTCTCAGAAATTTCCTTGGGGTGTCTACTTTCCAAAAGGGGGTCATTTGGGGGGGGGTTTGTACTGCCCTGCCATTTTAGCACCTCAAGAAATGACATAGGCAGTCATAAACTAAAAGCTGCGTAAATTCCAGAAAATGTACCCTAGTTTGTAGACGCTTTAACTTTTGCGCAAACCAATAAATATACGCTTATTGACTTTTTTTTTTTACCAAAGACATGTGGCTGAATACATTTTGGCCTAAATGTATGACTAAAATTGAGTTTATTGGATTTTTTTATTACATAAAGTAGAAAATATAATTTTTTTCTAAATTTTCGTCTTTTTCCATTTATAGTGCAAAAAATAAAAACCGCAGAGGTGATCAAATACCATCAAAAGAAAGCTCTATTTGTGGGGAAAAAAGGACGCAAATTTCGTTTGGGTACAACATTGCATGACCGCGCAATTAGCAATAAAAGTGATGCAGTGCCAAATTGTAAAAAGTGCTCTGGTCAGGAAGGGGGTAAAACCTTCTGGGGCTGAAGTGGTTAAATATAAAAGCTATCATTTATTGTATTGCAGGTTACCATTTCTTAGATGGTTGTATTAGTTTCACTTTTTAGACTTCCTTTCCCCTACTTTTTATCTGGTGAACCAACCAGTAGATCTGTTGTTCTGCAAAAGCACATGCTCTCCAGTAGAATATTGTATATCAGTTTACATGGATGAGACAATCCATTTACCACTGCTGGCAGGGGTGATTAAAATGGTCAGCTTTTATTTATTCATGTAAAACCTTTATCCAAAAAGGAAAAAAAAACAACCTGTTTGCTGTAACTGTGTAATTAAGTAGTGGTTGGAGTTTTGCATTTAATTTGTTATTGTATCTAAATTTGCTAATACATCAAACACTCCTCTCCTCCCAGAAAGACAACCCTGCTATCTGCCGTGCCCCCTGTGCTCCTTCATCCAGAGTGGGGACACTCTAATACAGGAGGTGTGTTACTAGCCAGATCACCAGGGGAAAACAGAGGGGAAAAAAATGCCTAAAAAAAGAAAACTAATACAGCCACCACATCTAATGATTTGAATTTGGGGTTTTGGAGGAGGATGAGAGTAACCATTCTTATCTACAGCTGTCTGTCCCCTACATCCATTCAAAGTGTAGAATTTACACAGGATCTCTAAGCTTTGAACAGCTGGGGGGCGGGGAGATGAAGTTACATTAGTGAGGAGAGTTCTGAGAGCTGATTGGAGGAAAGCAACACCCCCTAGCACACAGGAACAGAGCTGAGGTTGTCAATCACAGGCTGTGCCCTCCCTGTCACTATTTTTCTCTTGGTGTCAGAAAAACTTGTCAGAAGTGACTCATACTGATAGCAGAGGAACGAAGCAACAGACAGAAATTACACTTAGTTCATGGCAAAGATGTTCTATCGGGTTGAGGTCAGGGCTCTGTGCAGGCCAGTAAAGTTCCTCCACCCCAAACTCGCTCATCCGTGTCTTTATGGACCTTGCTTTGTGCCCTGGTGCGCAGTCATGTTGGAAGAGGAAGGAGCCATCCCCAAACTGTTCCTACAAAGTTGGGAGCATGAAATTGTCCAAAATGTCTTGGTATGCTGACGCCTTAAGAGTTCCCTTCACTGGAACTAAGGGGCCAAGCCCAACCCCTGAAAAACAGCCACACACCATAATCCCCCTCCACCAATGATTTGGACCAGTCCACAAAGCAAGGTCCATAAAGAGGTGAAGGGGAGGAAAGAGGGTGCGGACAGTTGCTGAGGCTGTCCTCTCACACAACCTCAGCAACTGTCCGCACCCTCTTTCCTCCCCTTCACCTCTATATAAATTTTGGATGATGGTACTTTTTATACCTTAATTGTAGGACACAATATCTGAGGCTATACTCAAAAATGTCAAGGTCCATAAAGACATGGATGAGCGAGTTTTGGGGTGGAGGAACTTGACTGGCCAGACCTCAACCCGATAGAACACCTTTGGGAAGAATTTGAGCGAGCCAGGCCTTCTCGTCCACAATCAAACGTTCCCATAGACACACTCCTAAACCTTGTGGACAGTCTTCCCAGAAGAGTTGAAGCTGTTATAGCTGCAAAGGGTGGGCCAACTCAATATTGAACCCTACGGATGAAGACTGGGATGCCATTAAAGTTCATGTGCGTGTGAAGGCAGACGTCCCAATACTTTTGACAATATAGTGTATGTGTAGCACAGAGGTAGGACTTTAGACTGTAAACTCCTTGGGGCAGAAACAAATATGAAGCATTCACAGTTCTCGGTAAAACAATGTGGAATATGTCAGCACTCTACTGATCAGTACAATAATTGTCAGGGCTCGAGTATAGCCTTGTGATGCTGACCACACAGATTACAATCCGATTATATCATTTCCTTTAGATTTACCAAATCTATGCAGTGTGAGAGCCTGATTGGATACAAAATGAACGGGTAGTGCCATACACTGCATAGTTATTAGTAAATCTAAAAAAGTTTGTACAGAAATTGCCTTAAATGAACAAAGTAAAAAAAAGCAGAATGTCTTTAAAGCACACCTAGCATTAGCAAGCAAGATTTTTTTTTTATGGCCAAATTCCTAGTGACTAGGGTTGCACCAATACCGATACCAGTATCAATATCGATACTAAGCATTTTCACGAGTACCGGTACTCTCGAAAATGCTCTGATACCCAAGACCGATACCTGACGTGACGTCACCTTGGGGCAGACGGTGGCATCGCTAGGTGGGTGCAGGCCGCACCTGGGTGACACCCGCCACCCGCATGTCCCAGGCAGCTGCGGTGGCTGGGCTGTTCCTGGCATTGTGGACCTACAATATATGATGTGCCTGTTTTAACTGTTAAATTGTGAGTAGCCCTCTATTGGGATAATTAACGCATTTACATGTTCTGATGCACTTAGAAACACTCCTCTCCTTTTGTTTTTGTCCTTCACGTATTTAGAGTCTGTTACAGTTTGCCCTAGTGTTGGATCTGCATAGACTTCTTATGGACTCACATATTATACTTTCATGAACATTGTTCATAGCAGATTAGGTATAGTGACCAAACCATTGCACCTATAACTTCTATCCCTTCTTACTTGGCAGCATTGGAGGCCAGAAGAGAGATTTGAGGTCTAACAGACCCCAGATCTCTTCATAAAGAGGACCTTTAATGGCCCATGCTATAACACGGGATGTTGTACGTCCCTTGTAATAACAATAAAGGTGATCAGAAGAAAACCACAGAGGGGGAAGGCAGAAGAGGACACCAAGGAGGAAAGCAGAAGCGGACACCGGGAAGAAAAGCAGAAGCGGACACTGGGAAGGAAAGCAGAAGCGGACACCGGGAAGGAAAGCAGAAGCGGACACCGGGAAGGAGAGCAAAAGCGGACACCGGGAAGGAAAGCAGAAGCGGACACCGGGAAGGAAAGCAGAAGCGGACACCGGGAAGGAAAGCAGAAGCGGACACCGGGAAGGAAAGCAGAAGCGGTCACTGGGAAGGAAAGCAGAAGCGTTCACCGGGAAGGAAAGCAGAAGCGGACACCGGGAAGGAAAGCAGAAGCGGACACCGGGAAGGAAAGCAGAAGCGGACACCGGGAAGGAAAGCAGAAGCGGACACCGGGAAGGAAAGCAGAAGCGGACACCGGGAAGGAAAGCAGAAGCGGACACCGGGAAGGAAAGCAGAAGCGGACACCGGGAAGGAAAGCAGAAGCGGACACCGGGAAGGAAACAGAAGTGGACACCGGGAAGGAAAGCAGAAGCGGTCACAGGGAAGGAAAGCAGAAGCGGACACCGGGAAGGAAAGCAGAAGCGGATACTGAGGAGGAATGCAGAAGCGGACATCAAGGGGGAGGCAGAAGTGAGCACTGAGAAGGAGCCAGATGTGGCACCAAGGGGACGTAGAAGTGGACACTGAGAAGTAACCAAAAGTGGACATCAAGGGGGAGGGAGAAGTGGACACCAAGGAGGAGGCAGAATGGAAACCCAGAGTTAGGGGGAAGGGGACACCAAGGGGAGCCAGAAGTGGGCACTGAGAAGGAGCCAGAAGTGAACACCGAGGGGGAGGCAGAAGGGGATACCATGGGGAGGCAGAAGTAAACACCAAGGGGGTGCAAAAATGGACATCTTAGATGCTTCAGAAAGAGAAGGGTGCCAAAAGGGCAGGACCTTTAACCTATACTGCTGAAGTAGTTCACAGTTCATGAGGGAAGTGCGCACTTTTTGCCTTGGCTACTAAAGGAACATGTGCTAATATGGCAAGAGAATCATTAAATACAGAAATACAGGTAGCTGTCTCTGTAAATCTCTACTTTTCCTTGGCAGCTTGGCAAAGAATATCGTAATTTTACTCACCAAATTGTAACACACAAAATGAAAATTAAACATTAAAAGAAAATAACTAGTGTTGATAAAATATATTTTCTTTATTTAGTTATTACTTTCAGGACTACAAAAATAAAATAATTTATAAATATTGTTTCTTTTTTTGCATGATATATTGCATATGATATTTCATATTAAATGACTTCTACAGGAGGAGCTCTAGGCTCCTTTTCACATGTTTACCAGGCTAATCTCAGCTACTCTTCTGAAAATCTAGTTTCTTAAAGCTTAGTGACTGAGGTTCAAATTGCACACACTGCTGCATATCCCCCTCCATCCTCTATACACCCTTGAACAGCCCTTTCATTAGAGAAGGACATTCTGAAAGGGCCGGTAACTGATAAACCTATAACGCTTGGTGATAGCAGTATCTAGGGAGCATTTTGTGTTAAATGTTTGTTTGTAAAAAATAAAAAACTTAGATCAAACAATATAAAAAGTTAAAAAGGACATTTTAAAAATGTTTAAATGTATGTGTTAACACACTGCGTTATTGAACGTTAAGGCACAAACAAGATCCCTTTTATTTAACGCAGCACCTGTTGTGGCATGCTGCAGTGTGGGTTCAATGCTACTGTAACGATGTGCTGGGGTACCATTTAAAATAAATGGCACCGCCATTCATGGTAACATGCAAAATGCTTTTTATTGATGAGTAAACATCTATAGAACAGTTTGTGGGCCGATTTAACTGAATATATTACACTGGACAAGACCTACAAATAAGGAGTAATAGGAGGACATCTAACCCAACAAAGTTTGGCTGGTCAGGCCCAGACCACTGGGTCTCATCCACGGAAGGTGGACACCAAGGGGTACTTTTGCATCCATTACTAATCTCATCATAACTGTTCAGAATGTAACAGACAATATCCCACCCACAGAACCGATATCCAGAAGTATTATCAGTTACCTGTAACTATATATACACAATTAGAAGACAGTACCCATTTCGCTGTCAAGGGGTATCTTAGGTAACCTATTTCAGGCAATCCTAGTCAAGTTCAGCGTTTATAAAGGGGTAAAATCTTTAATAGGGATAACGTAAAGCTAAAACCTTTTGTTTTCGTTTTCATAAGAGTGGGGAATGGGAAGGATTATTTTTTCTGTCTGTATCCCCACTGGGAAGATGTCCTTCCAGTGCCAAAAGAAAGGAGAGGGGAACGAGGGGAAATCCTTCTAGACTAGTGGTACTTTCATACTAGATACTGGAGGACTCGGGGGGCTGTTGACATCAGCAAAGGTCTGCACATAAGATTTAACGCTGTTGTAATGGCACAGAAAACTGTTAGAGAATGTAGAGGTGCTACAGGAGATGATCAGAGACTGAGGACATGCAACAGAAGATGGTTATTAACTATGGGCATGCTACAGGAGATGGTCAGAAACTGCAGACATGTAACAAAAGATGGGCAGAGACTATAGACATGCTACCAGAGATGGTCAGAGACTGTAAACAGGATACAAGATGTGGTCAGAGACCGTAGACATGATATAGTAGATGGTGAGAGACTGCAAACATTCTACAGGAGATGGTTAAAGACTGCAGACATGCTACAGGTGATGGCCAGGGGCTGCAGAAATACAACACAAGATGGTCAGGGACAGCAAACATGCTTCAAGAGATGGTCAGTGACTGCAAAAATGCAACCGGAGACAGTCAGAGACTGCAGACATGCTACAGGAGATGGTCAGGGACAACAGATATGCTACAGGATATGGTCAAAGACTGCAAACATGCTTGAAGAGATGGTCAGAGACTACAGACATTATATAGTAGAAGGTCAGAGACTACAGACATTATATAGTAGATGGTCAGAAACTGAAGAAATGCTACAGGAGATGGTCAGAGACAACAGATATGCTACAGGAGATGGTCAAAGACTGCAAACATACTACAGGAGATGATCAAATATTGTAGACATGCTATGGGAGATGGTCAGAGACTGCAGACATACTACAGGACATGGTCAAAAACTACAAATTTTAGGAGAAGGAGTCATTGGCATGAGATATGTTATAGGAGGCTGCTAAAGATAACAGCCATTACAGCCCCTTTATAAATCAATGCACACATTGTGATCACAACAGCTTCCTTAAAAATGACTTGTACTGACATATGTTTTAGGAAGATCCATTACAACAGATCAGATGCAAAGGAAAAAGAAAAGAAAAAATAAATGAACAGAAAAAAGTTAAATAGTGCAATAGAAATAAAACAAGACCATGTATTCACTAGAAGGAGGTCTAAAGAATATCTTTCCTTAAGAGATTTGTGATTTGGTGCGGCCCCTTGGCACTTACTGAGCGGCCCCTCTGCAGGGAACCTGAGGGCCACACAACAAGTGCTAAATGGCTGCATGTGGTCCCTGGGTGGCAGGTGGAGTACCAAGGTCCTACACAGTTATTATCCAAACAAGTATTGGATTTCCCAGCCTGGTGACCAATAGAGAAGGTTAATCTTCCCAGCAGGGGCACAGAAAGCAAAAAATAAACTGGCCGAGTTTCCAACCCACTCTAAACAAATCAAAGTTTTTTCTCACTTTAAGAAACATCACTCTAGCCACAGGTTGGCCATTGTCCCACCGCCGCCCACGCCACCTATCACATGGTCCATACCTGGACAAACTCCGCCGAGGAGAAGAATGACTATAACCAGCATCCTAACCATGGTGAAGCTTCTGTGAAGTGTGCAGAATGTGCAGAGTGGAGGTGATGTGGGACAGGAAAGAGGGGGAGATGTATAGAGAGAGGAGGAGGTGACAACCACAAATGAAACCGACAGACAGCAGGCAGGAAGAAGTCACAGTGCAGTCAGGTCTGAGCTGCTCGATTTCTCCACCATGATGTATCCAGCCGACCCCACGTCTTTCCTCTGCAGTCTCAGCACGGCGGTCTGGTTCGACTCTCCGACGGGACACGGAACCGATACGCTGCCCAATAACGTGTCCCTCACCCATCGAGACTGCCATACCTGGAACACAAGACACAGCTCATCATCCACACCTAGAACACAAGACACATAGCTTACCACCCATCTTCAAAGTCTAAGTAAATCTGATCCCATAAAAGATCTATGAAGGCTGCCACTACTCAAAGTCTGAAAATAAGTTGCCTGGCTGCCATGCTGACCACTGGCTTCAATACTTTCTGAGTCGCTGACCCGAAACAAGAGTGCAGAGCAGGAGAATTCCAAAGAAAAGTCAAAACTAATTATCTGCATACGGGTCTCAGGTCAGAAAGTTGATGTCAGAGGGTCAGCAGACTTCTACTACAATATTTACTTAACCACGTGACCTTCAGAAGATTTTCCCCCCCTTCAAGACCAGGACATTATTTGCCATTTAGTAAATGCGCTAATTTAACTGGTTATTGTGCGGTCATGCAACGCTGTACCTAAATGAAATTTTAATTATATTTTTCATACAAATAGAGCTTTCTTTTGGTGGTATTCGATCACCATTGGCTTTTTATTTTTTATTATATAAATGAAAAAAAAAAAAAAATTTGGGGAAAAAAAAACAAACAACAAAAAAAAACACAATGATTTTTACTTTCTGCTATAAAACATATCCAATAAAAAATGTAAAAAAAAAATCTTATTTCTTCATAAATTTAGACCAAAATGTATTCTGCTACATGTCTTTAGGGAAAAAAAATCCCTATAAATAAGCGTATATTGATTGGTTTGTGTGAAAGTTATAGCGTCTACAGACGGTTGTATACGTACTGGATTTTTTATCTTATTTGTTTTATACTAGTAATGGCAGTGATCAGCGACTTATGTTGGGACTGCGATAGTGCAGCGGGCAATCTGACACTAATGCCCGGTACGCACGATCAGAAAATCGTATGAAAAATACCGCTTTCGAAGCGATCGTACCTGATCATTAGTACAGAGCTTTCGAGAGCCGATCAGGACAGTTCATCCGATATTATTCTATCGGACATGCACGAAAATTTTTTTTTTTTCTTATGATGCCAGATCGTACGATTTTCGTTTAACCCCTTCCCGACCGCCGCATGACGATATACGTCGGCAGAATGGCACGGGCACGGGCAAAAGGGAGTACAGATACGTCCCCTTTAAGATGCGGCATTGTGGGTGCATGCGCCCGCCGCGTGCTCAGTGACCGCGGGTCCCGCGGACTAGATGTCCGCGGGGTGCCCGCGATCGTGTCACAGAGCGGAAGAATGGGGAGATGCCTTTGTAAATAACATGTGACATGACAGAGATCATTGGTCCTTGTCATCGGGAGCAGTGATCGCTGTCATGTGAGTAGTAGCCCATCCCCCCACAGTTAGAATCACTCCCTAGGACACATTTAACCCCTTGATCGCCCCCTAGTGTTAACCCCTTCCCTGCCAGTGTCATTTACACAGTAATCGGTGCATTAATATAGCACTGATCGCTGTATAAATGACAATGGTCCCAAAATAGTGTCAAAAGTGTCCAATGTGTTCGCCATAATGTCGCAGTCACAATAACATAAAAAAAAAAAATCGCAGATTGCCGCCATTACTAATAAAAAAAAAATTAATAAAAATGCCATAAAACTATCCCCTATTTTGTAGACGCTATAACTTTTGCGCAAACCAATCAATATACACTTTACCAAAAATATGTATACATAAGAATAAATATATCAGCCTAAATTAAGGGGAAATGGTTTTTTTATATATATATATATATATATATATATATATATATATATATATATATATATATATATATATATATTTGGGGGATATTTATTATAGCAAAAAGTAAAAAAAAATGCGTTTTTTTCAAAATTGTCGCTCTTTTTTTGTTTATAGCGCAAAAAATAAAAACCGCAGAGGTGATCAAATACCACCAAAAGAAAGCTCTATGTGTGGGAAAAAAGGACATCAATTTTGTTTGGGTGCAACGTCGCACAACCACGCAATTGTCAGTTAAAGCGACGCAGTGCCGAATCGCAAAAAGTGCTCTGGTCAGGAAGGGGGTAAAATTTTCCGGGGCTGAAGCAGTTAATCAGTACAGCTGTCATTCGAAAATGCAATACAAATGCATTATAACACATGACATCATTTCTGAATTTTTATTCTGTCGTACGCAAATGTTCTGACTTTAGTAAACGCATCAGATTCAATCTGAGATTAGCATGCAAAAAAAAAAAAAACGGACGATCATTCGATAATCTCATCGTGTGTACCGGGCTTAACTGACGCTGGGGGAACTGACTAAACTGCCACTGACATCACCAGTGACACTAATACAGTGATCAATGCTAATCCATGTGGCTGACTTTTCTCCCTGCTTTGCAGGGAGAAAAAAATAAAATAAAAACAGCCACATCGCTGCTCCGTGTACAGAGAGCCCTGTGTTATTAGTAAACACAGGGCTCTGTACTGTGATTCGCTAAGCTGATCAACAGGTCACGGCCATAAATCATTGGTCGGGACCTAATGACTGACTTGTGCTGTACCGAATCACAGCACAGATTGGGTCGGCAGGCGCGCTAAGGCCAGATCTGACCAATAGGGAGGTTTTATTGATAAAATGTGGAGCTTTTCTAAAAAATTATACCATTGCTGTATACAGTGAAATGTCAGTATAGCTACCATTGGACTTTTCCTGCAGACAACTGGATGCTGGCTGAATGTTGCTGAAGTAACACAAAGGGGTGTATTTATAAAAAGCCTGCATAGCACTTTGTCTAGCGAAAGTGCATTTACATTCGTTCTGTTAGAATGTGGCCAAAAAAACAATTGTTATTAGAGTATTTACTGAGCTGGTCGAATATTTTTAATTGAATGAAAACAGAAAATATAGCATTTGCCCACTGGATGGTGCTAAGTATCATAGCACATTCCTATGATACTTTGTGCCATTCTAAAGTGGATGTAAACCCTCACATATACCCAGTGAAGTGAACATCCTCAGATGATACACAGGGATGAAACAAATCTCCCTACATAAGTTTTACATGTATATCTGCTGTCTTCAGCTTTTCATACTGTTTAGAAAGTGCAGATTGTTTTACAGATTTTCTCTTCCTGGTTAGCACTGGAAGTGATGTCTGGGCATACAGCCAAGACACCTGATTGGAGGAAAGGCACACACCCCCTCTCTTCATAGGCAGAGACTTGCAGAGCTGTTTTGTGAATAGTTCAGCTCTCTGCTGATCTATTTATAGCATCCTCCTTGACACAAATTTCTGGTTTTATCTCAGTTGAGGGAGAACTTGTCAAATTTTCATGCTGATATCAGAAGAACCGCTTTGAAGAGAGATAATAAAACACTACAGATATATGTGCCCAGCTCAAATTTCATGAATCAGGTTTACATCCACTTTAAGCCTAGTATACACGGGCCGAATGACGGGATGCATCGGCTGGTTCAATAGAAACCGTCCAACACTCGGCTCACGTGTACTGCAGCTGCTCCTACAGAAGTCGGACACAGGGCCGGTGCTACCACTAGGCAAACTAGGCGGCCGCATAGGGCGCTCTGCTGTCTAGGGCGCCTGGCCTAGTCTCTAGTTTCCTAGTCTCTTCTCTCTGCAGGAAGCAACTAAGTCTCAGCATCAGTAGGCAGCCGCCGCTCCTTTCATACATAGTGTCAGAGGCGCAGCAGTGGTGGAGGACTGTGTCTGTGTTCCGACTCCTGCAGCAAGCAAACATTCATTAATGGGCACTGGTAGGCTGCATTTGATGGGTGCTGGTGATGCGGCGCTGGTGAGGCTGCATTTGATGGGTGCTGGTGAGGCTGCATTTGATGGGCGCTAGTGAGGCTGCATTTGATGAGTGCTGGTGAGGCTGCATTTGATGGGTGCTGGTGAGGCTGCATTTGATGGGTGCTGGTGAGGCCGCATTTGATGGGTGCTTTATTAAAAAGGTGGGATTTACATGGGCAGGGAAAAGGGGGCGGAGTCAGCGGGGGGGGGCGGCAAAATGAGGTTTCGCCTAGGGTGTCAAAAATCCTTGCATCAGCCCTGGTCGGACATTCGGCTGGCTTCAGTCGAAGGGGCGTGACTGAAACAGGTCTGCAAATCGGCTCCCGATCAGCGCTCTCAGACAGCGGTTAGATCGCTGTACTAACATCAGATAGTTAGTACAGCGGCTTCTCCTAAGCTGTCCGTTTTTTTTTTTTTTTTCATTCAGCCTGCTGGGTTGAACGGAAAAAATAACTAGTAGGGTGTACCAGGCTTTAAGTCCAAGGAGCTGCATGACATCTCCTGGGCTTATCTATTATTTATATCTGAAAGGAATTACACTCAGGTCTGTGAGAGAGGAGAAAGGCACACAGAGCAGTTATCCCCACCCCTCCCCTCTGCTGCCTATTCAGAGAAGCCTTTTTATTTTGTAAAATGGGTTCACATAACATGAAGGCTTCTGTGAATGGCCGGGAGGAGGGGAGGGGTGGGGTAGGCATAGCAGCTGCAGCGACTCTCCTGTTCAAGAGGCATAGCTCAGATGGATCAGCATCACTCTCATGGAACTACCATCCTCTGGGAGTACTATAAAGCTGTCAGATATGAATAATAGAGCTAAGTCCATGAGGTGTCATGCACCTCACTGGACTTTACTCATAGCGTGCCTCCAATTTTTACAAAGTGGCTGAATTCCTGGAATTCGGCTTTAAAACTGTAAACACCACTTTGGGCCAGTGGCCAAATGCCATATTTTCTGTTTTAAATCAATTCAAAACATTTAACCAGCACAGTAAATAGCCTTGTTGCCTTTAGCCACATCTGTGAGAATGACCATCCTACCTGTACAACAATCGCCTTTTTCTCTTGTTTGCGGTAAAATATGGCTTTCAGGTCAAACTCTGGGTTCCGTCCTTTCACCGTCCGTGATCTTACCTTCTGACCCTCACAGTGAATTGTCACATAGACGGAAGGATCTAGCAAAAAAAAAAAAAATGGAAATCTGCATTAATAATTAAAATCCTAATTCCAGCCACATAAGAGATATTGTTGTCAGTTACATATTTCTTTGTGACCACACTGTGGAAATTTTTCCTCACTTCCTGTCCCTGTGACACCAGGTCAGAGACTACACACCAGGCACAGACAGCAATAATAAGTCAAAACATGGTCAAAGGTTCTAACCCTTCCCTACTCTGCCTTTTCTTTTGTCTGTGTACCCATTGGGGAAATCCCTCATCACTTCCAAGATGTATTTTAAAGTAAAATAAATCTTTCTTTTGCATGACAGAAAATCACAGGAGAAAGCCAACATGTTTGGGGGCTCAATACTCCTTCATCAGGGCTTAGATGCTAATAGTAAATAGGGAATTAATAATAATATAACAAAGGATGGGACTATAGTTATTTGGGTAACTGGTCAGGCTGCTGATCCCTGATGAGGGTAATGCAGTGGCGATTGGAGTCTTAGGACTCCCCGGCCAACCGGGTCTCAGAAGCCCCTTCTTAATTGGCCAGGAGGAGAAGCAGAATAGACATTAGCGAATATTAATTCGCTATTGTCACACAAATGGGCGGGCTCAGGGCGCAGTGCTCTGCGCCCCGAGCCCACCCTTTTTTTAAGCCAATTAGAGCCTCAGGCTCTAATCATGTGCTTCGAAAAAAAAAAACCCCATTGAAATCCATGCGTCCGGTGCCCTGCATGTAGATTAGGGGCCGGACGCATGGATTAGGGGGGCGGCCGCCACTGCTTGTGACTTTCTTGTGCGGTAGAGGTGAGAGTAAGCATACCACATGTATAATTTAGGTAAGACCAGACACTTACCACTGCTACTTCCAGGTACTGACAGCCCAGACGCTGCGTGGACGGTGATAGAGGTGACGACCCGCGCAGGGCCAATAAAACACAGGCAGGAGGGATCAGGAACATCTTTATTCAGTTCTCTGTGAATGATAAACCAAATAGAACACATTGACTTTGGGAGACATTTTTATGAAATGAATATTCACTTATGTAAACGTGATTTACTATATGCAGATGTGTTTAGTTGTAGAAACATCAGTGTGGAATATTATAAAGAGCACAGCTTAGCTAGAAAGAATTGTCTTCATTATAACATAATAGGTCTAACCAAGAAGTAAAAATGATTGAACATATACATACACATATTTCTTTGGAAAGTGATGGTACAGGGGTGTATATTATTGTTATTATTTTTAGCTTGATTTAAATTCAATTTGTTGTATATACAATTTAACCTCGGATTACGAGCATAATTTGTTCCAGGAGTATGTTCGTAATCCAAAGTACTCACATATCAAAGCGAGTTTTCCCATTGAAGTCAATGTAGACGAAAATAATTTGTTCCGCATTGACTTCAATGGGATGCAAAACCGCATGCGGCCAGAGGCGGGGGGGGCGCCGGAGAGCTTTGGAAACAGCCGAAAAGGCCCGAGAACACTTCGGCGGACCACGGCAAACCTTGGAAAGACTTCCTACCCGAGATTTACCGAGGTCAGACGTGCTGTACTCGGGCCTTTCCGTGCATTTCCGAACGTGACGTTCGGCTCTGCCTGGCTCCGGCTCCCCCCCCCCACCTCAGGCCAAAAGCGGTACTGCACACCGATTTGGCCTGAATCGTGCTCGTTTTGTGAGAAAACACTCGCGAACCGACTTAGGAATTTTAAAATACAGTGCTCGTATTGTGAAACGCTCATTGACTGCGTTACTCGCAATCCGAGGTTCCACTGTAATATATTATAACATTTGATAAAACGTGGCCATATGCTCTGACTGTGAGAAAAGTTCACTTAAACCAGTCAAGTTTAAACTTAGCCGATCGATTATTTTTTGGTTATTTGCAATGTTTTGAACAAACTTAAATATTGATATCGATATCATGCAATCTAGGCTAGTAACTCGGCAAACTAATGCATTCATTTATGGTTATGGGTTTTATTTTTCATTTTTGTTTTTAGGTTTTTTAGATCATGTGGAATGTGTTTTTCTTCAATATAAAAAATCTTTTTTCAATCATGAAATTCAACATGAAGGTCTGATATGTCCATGCATTAAAAGGGTTAATATAGAGTTGTAGCATCAGTTGCTTCATCAACTTAATTGAAGATTGATTTTTTTGCATGTGAATGAGGGTGTCAGCTTGCCTCCTGATTGGATCTTCATTTTTTTGAATATGTGTATATACACCATGTCATTTTATGTTTGCATTAGCTATGATTAAGCACCAGTGAGAGCGGTGTGAAACGCGTTAACAGTTTGCAATTTTAATCTGTTTGTGTATGGACTGTATCTTCAATAAAAGGAAACGACTATTTTTGGAGTGTGGCTATCCGGATCTTTATTTGCTCATATGCATTCCACATACTGAGCCAGCACCCTTGGCAAGGAAGGTGTTATTCATGTACAGACGCCTATAGCGAGTTCTCTCCTTAGTTTTGAATGTTGATGGGCCAACATTTCCAATGTTTCACTTATATGAATAGCGTATGGTGTTTACCTTAATTTTATGTTGTTTTTCTATTTCTAGTGTATTTATTATGTGTATGAAGATTTGATATGGATAAAGAATTACAAATGTTTTTTTTATTTCAGGTCTATGAGATCCCTGACACCTTCCCATGCCAATGTCTGCCCAGGAGAGGGGGTATTTAAATCCCCCCTACAGGTACGCAAATGATACGTCACGAGTGGACGTCTTCTAGGGATTCGGCCAATCCCCAGAAGACGTCCACTCGTGACGAAACGCGTAGGGTGGAGCCTCCGATGGTAACGCCATTACGCTATCCTTCCGCAACGGTGGTGAGACGAACGCTCTAGGAAATAGCGAGAAGCTGATAGAGACGCCGCGGCTTTTATGTGACACAACCGCCTGTTATGATACTTCACTCCTGTAAGTGCAAACTCTTCTTTTATTAAATTACCTGAATTGATATACTGCACCATGGGAGTTTTTATTTTTTATCTTTGAGTAACAATAGAACATCGGCTAGTCCAGATACCTATAATTTTTGGGGAGACTGTTAATTCCCTGTGCTGGGCGAGACTGTTATCAGCAGTCACGGCTTTTTGGTTAGCAAGCTACCTCACACTTGGGTATTGACCTGAACACACGTTTGATTTGTTTTGGGAAGATTGGTGTCACAACTTCTTTCCCCTGCAATTCATTTTTTCTCTTCTGGAGGCTAATTTTGCACTGACTCTTTCATTGATTACTATGGGACGTTGCTTTAGTTTTCCTTTTTTATTTTTTGAATCTTTTTTCTTTTTTTTTTTTTTTGGGAAATTCATTTTTTATTAATCACTTGTTTAATGAATTTATCACTCATTTATTGATTATTCAATTCTTTATCATATTGTTATCACTATCAATTTTATATCAATAATAGTGCTGCACTCACTTTGTTATTTAGGTACACAAATGAGGCCGAGTTCATGGGCGCCGACAACATCCTGAGTCCAGGGCTGTGACGCGGAACTGGGATAGAAGAACAAAAATAATGGAGCTAGGTGGATGGCAGCCCTGGAGCCTGCCTTTCAAAAGCAAGTTCCTATAATTCGGAATTTAGACAGGTTCCCTTTAACCACCCGCCGACCGCTACTGTGAGCGGGCGGCAGGTACAGGCACAATCACGTACATGTTTGCGATGGCCTTCTTCCGGGTTTGGGGCATGCAAGCACATGCCCCCTGTTGACCCGAGTTTGGCAGCAGATTTCAGCCAATGATTTTAGCTGAAACCTGCTGATCTGCTGTGTCCAATCTCACACAAAAACACAGAACCCTGTACAGAGAACAGCGATCTGTTTCTTCTCCCTGAAAAGCAGGGAGAAAAAACAGCCAGAGTAAAAGCAGCACACATTACACATTGTTATGCCGCGTACACACGATCGGATTTTCCGACAACAAATATTGGATGCGAGCTTATTGGCGGAAAGTCCGATCGTGTGTATGCTCCATCGAACATTTGTTGGCGGACTTTCCGCCAACAAATGTTGGCTAACAGGTTCTCAAATTTTCCGCCAACAAATTTTTGTTGCCGGACATTCCGATCGTGCGTACACAAGTTCGTCACACAAAAGTCCACGCATGCTCAGAATCAATGCTCAAACACAACATTAGCAGAAGGAGCCGCTTGACTATTGAACTTCCTGTTTATCAGCTCGCTGTACGTCTTGTACGTCACTACGTTCGTAATTGTTGGCCAACATTTGTGTGACCGTGTGTATGCAAGACAAGTTGGAGCCAACATCTTTCGAACAAAATTCCACGGTTCTGTTGTCGGAAAGTCCAATCGTGTGTACAGGGAATTAGGCACACAATTAAAGTGATTGTAAAGTCTTGTTTTTTATGTTTTTTTACTAATTAACAAACATGTTATACTTACCTGCCCTGTGCAGTGGATTTGCAAAGGGCAGCCTGGATCCTTCTCTTCTCGGGTCCCTCTTCGCTGCTCCTGGCTCCTCCCTCCTTGTTGAGTGCCCTCACAGCAAGCAGCTTGCTATGGGGGCACCCCAGCCAAGCCCCAGCTCACTGTGTCCATTCAGACACGGAGCTAACGTCTGGCCCCACCTCTCTCTTTCCTGATTGGCTAACTGACTTTGATTGACAGCAGCGGGAGCCAAGGGCTCTGCTGCTGTGTCTCAGCCAATCAGGAGGGAGAGTCCCAGACAGCTGAGGGACTCATGGACATCGCTGGATAGAGATGGGGCTCAGGTAAGTATTAGGGGGGCTGCTGCACACAGAAGAATGCATAGAATGTATTAAGTTAAAAAACCTTCTCACTTTACAACCACTTTAACCACTTGATTACCCCTAGTTGTTATCCCCTTCCCAGCCAGAGTCATTTTTGCAGGGTCAGTGTACAGTATTATCACTGATCACTGTATAAGTCTCAATAGCGACATCAGTGTCAGTTAGTGAGCTTCCCAGATAGTGCCTGTTAGCAGCAGATTGCCCGCCACACTATCATAGTCACACTATAAGTCACTGATCTCTGCCATTACAGTATAGCATCCATAGCCCTGTAAATTACAGTATATATACCATAATATGTAGATGCTATAACTTTCACACAAACCAATTATTATACACTTATTGGGCTTTTTTTTACCGAAGACAAGTAGCAGAATACTTTTTTGCCTAAATTTATGAAATTATTATTTTTTTTATTGGATATGTTTTATAACAAAGTAGAAAAGATCAGGGGGGGTTAAAAATTTTCAGTCTGAGGATAGTCCCTTCACTGGATAAATGTAACGGTTTACACCCAACTTAATTGACATCATATGCAGAATAAAGGTCATATAGAATATAACAATAATAATGTCACATTGTAATTCTCAATGAAAAATCAGAACACTTTGTAATCTACACAGCAAAAACAGCGCTGTGATACAGAGCAAGTTTCTTCTGTCATTTTGACAGCAGGGATTTGATGGCAATAGTGGCCAGAGAGCAGTAGAGAGGGGGGGACATGGTATACAGCATAAGTCTAAGGTGCTTAGCTAAAGCTTTTTTTAGGGTATATCCGTACCCCTAATGTCTTTAACTGTTTAAACCCCCCCTTCAATACCTGAGATGGCTGGCCCGGTCTGTATACACTCGGAGAAGGAAGGCGCCGGTCTGTCTAGAGTGGAAAGTTGTGGGTAAGATGACGTAACGCCCTTTCTGTAGTTCGGTATGCAGTAGGACGCTTCGAGAGTTAATATAAGTAGAAGAGGAGGCTTTGCTAGCAGCACAGTGTAGGCGATATTTGCGGTTCACTTCAACCTAAAAATAGTTAATAGAAGGGAGGGGTACAAGAGATAAACATGTCAACATGAGAGGGGAGAAACAGTTTTGGAACCATCGAGAAATACAAATGTCACATACTAGAAAATAGATATGATACAGAGAGGGAAAAAGTATTTGATCCCCTGCTGATTTTGTACGTTTGCCCACTGACAAAGAAATGATCAGTCTATAATTTTTAATGGTCGGTTTGTTTTAACAGTGAGAGACAGAATAACAACAAAAATATCCAGAAAAACGCATTTCAAAAAAGTTATAAATTGATTTGCATTTTAACCACTTAAGGACTGGCCTCGTTTTGGATTTTAGGTGTTTACATGTTTAAAACAGTTTTTTTTTGCAAGAAAATTACTTAGAACCCCCAAACATTATATATTGTTTTTTTTCTAACACCCTAGAGAATAAAATGGCAGTCAATGCAATACTTTTTTTTGCACCGTATTTGCGCAGCGGTCTTATAAGCGCACTTTTTTTGGAAAAAATTCACTTTTTTGAATAAAAAAAATAAGACAACAGTAAAGTTAGCCCAATTTTTTTTTATATTGTGAAAGATAGTGTTACGCCAAGTAAATTGATACCCAACATGCGCCCGCTCGTGGAATGGCGTCAAACTTTTACCCTCAAAAATCTCCATAGGCGACGTTTAAAAAATTCTACAGGTTGCATGTTTTGCATTACAGAGGAGGTCTAGGGCTAGAATTATTGCTCTCACTCTACCGGTCACGGCGATACCTCACATGTGTGGTTCGACCACCGTTTTCATATGCGGGCGCTGCTCACGTATGCGTTCGCTTCTGCGCGCGAGCTCGTCGGGACGGGGGGTTTTAAAAAATTTTAGCCTCACTCGTCTCCAGGCACAGAAGGGAGATGGACGCGATCGCCTCCGCCGCTACCGACGGCTCCGGTAAGCAGCGGAGGGCACTGGATCGCGGCGGGAGGAGCTCTCTCCAGCCACCGATAAAAGTAATCTCGCGGCAAATCCGCCGCAGGGACCCCTTTATCAGAAAGCCGACCACCGCATGAAAACGGGGATACCGGGGTTATGGCAGCTAGCTGCTGCCCTAATAACGATATCCGCCGCCAAAGTTTGGATGTATATCGACGTGCGACGGTCAGCAAGTTTTTTCGCAGAAATGCATGGGAATTTTTTAACATGGGTTCCTATGGAACATGTTCACATCAATGCCTTTTTGTACCTCTGCATTTTTGAAAAGGGTCAGGGACTTTTTTTCATGCAAAATGCAGCGTTTTGCATGTAACAGAATTCAATGGACCAGCATCGTTTGCAGCGTTTTTACAGCGTTTTTGGCGTTTTTTTTTTTTTCTTTTTTTAGACTGTATAAGTCTAAAAAAAACTAAAAAAAAAGCAAAACGCGGCAAAAACCCTGCAAAAACGCTACAAAAATGCTGCTCAAAAACATGGCAAGCATCACAAAAAAAACTCTAAAAACGCTCAAAAGCAACATGCATAGATGTGAATCGAGCCTAAAAGGGAGTGCTCCTAATCTCAGCTTGTTACCTGTATAAAAGACACCTGTCCACAGAAGCAATTAATCAGACACCAATCTCTCCACCATGGCCAAGACCAAAGAGCTGTCCATGGATGTCAGGGGCAATATTGTAGACCTACACAAGGCTGGAATGGGCTACAAGATCATTGCTAAGCAGCTTGGTGAGAGGGTGACAACAGTTGGTGCGATTATTTGCAAATGGAAGAAACACAAAATAACTGTCAATCTCCCTCGGTCTGGGACTCCATGCAAGATCTCACCTCATGGAGTTTCAGTGATCATGAGAACGGTGAGGAATCAGCCAAGGATCTTGTCAATGATCCCAAGGCAGCTGGGACCATAATCACCAAGAAAACAATTGGCAACACACTACACCGTGAAGGACTGAAATCCTGCAGAGTCCGCAAGGTCCCCCTGCTCAAGAAAGCACATATACAGGCCCATCTGAAGTTTGCTAAGGAACATCTGAATGATTCAGAGGAGAACTGAGTGAAAGTGTTGTGGTCAGGTGAGACTGAAGTCAAGCTCTTTGGCATCAACAGGAACGATGGACGGGGCCATGTACCGTCAAATCTTCTGTGAGAGCCTCCTTCCCTCAGCAAGGGCATTGAAAAAGTGTCGTGGATGGGTATTCCAGTTGACAATGCCTCAAAACACACGGCCAAGGCAACAAAGGAGTGGCTCAAGAAGAAGAACATTAAGGACCTGGAGTGGCCTAGCCAGACCTTAATCCCATAGAAAATATGTGGAGGGAGCTGAAGGTTCAAGTTACCAAACGTCAGCCTCAAAACCTTAATGACTTGGAGAGGATCTGCAAAGAGGAGTGCGACAAAATCCTTCCTGCGATGTGTGCAAACCTGGTGGCCAAATACAAGAAACGTCTGACCTCTGTAATTGCCAACAAGGGTTTTGCCACCAAATAGTAAGTCATATTTTGTGAAGGGGTCAAATACTTATTTCACTCATTAAAATGTAGATCAATTGATAACTTTTTTAAAATGAGTTTTTCTGGCTATTTTTGTTGTTATTCTGTCTCTCACTGTTAAAATAAACCTACCATTAAAATTATAAACTGATCATTTCTTTGTCGGTGGGCAAACATACAAAATCAGCAGGGGTTCAAATACTTTTTTCTCCTCACTGCATTATGAACCTAAATGCTCCAACTCAATTGTATTATAGTCACATCAATCAAAGGTATTATTAAAAGTGTTTCTGTGCCATGGTAAGGGTATAGCATTGCCAATACTGACCCAAAGCTTAAAGAATATGTAAACCCAACATTTCACATTCCTGATATGTGACTCATGTACTTGTATGAAAAATGTGTTGGCATGCCTGCCAGTTCCTCTGCTTTCACCACACTAAGCATGAGAGCACAGTGTGGTCAGTTCTCTAGCTGTGCTGGGAACTCAGCCTGCTCTCTTCCAATGATCAGACTTGTCCTGACACCTCCCTCCCCCTGCACAGTCTTTCACTGGGAAGACTAGTGTCCTGCTGTTTCTCCTTCTCCAACTCTTATGCAGCTGAGAACAGAGGGCACTTATAAAAAAAAGGGGAAAAAAATGTATTTATAATATTTTTTATATCTATACAAAATTGTTTTGCCTTTCATTTATATTTTAAACTGAATGGGTTGTTTTACATGGTGGGGATTTACAATCACTTTAATTCTTTCCAGCCATCTACCTACAAAACTATTGATAGGATGCTTAATAAAAATCATGATCCACTTATAGCTGCATTGTGTTCCCACATCACAGGCAATCAGTTTATCCTACTGTCCTGGAGTACATAGGAAAGTTAGTCTTGCTGGACCAACATGCTCACCTCTGACATCTACTGGACATTCCTCATACTGCAGGTGCACACCTAAACCCGTTATCGACCTGTTGTAAACCCTTGAGGTTTTTCACCAATGCATTAAGGTGAAAAACCTCCTGTGATACAGCTACCCCCCAGAGCCCTCCTTTTTCTTACCTGAACCCGATCTTTCCAGCGATGGGGATCCAGCCGGTGTCTTGGGTCCTGATTGGATAGATTGATAGCAGCTCAGCCATTGGCTCCCGCTGCTGTCAATCAAATACAATGACATGGGGGGCAGGGCAGAGTCCTGCTGTCTGTGTCAATGGACCCAGCAGCAGGACTCGAGAGCGTGCCTGCACCAGTGCCCCGAGGGAGAGAGGCTCTCCAACGGGGAACTCGAGAAGAGGAGGAGCCAGGAGCACCGCTGAGGGACCCCAGAAGAGGAGGATCGGGGCCACTCTGTGCAAAACCAACCGCACAGAGGAGGGCAAGTATAACATGTTTGTTTTTTTTTTTTTGTTTTTTTTTTTTTTAAGGGAACCTTTACATATCCTTTAAATTGAGAACAACCCATTCAACCAAAGCAGTTCTGTAAAGCCAGCATGATCCAGTGGGTTGAATAAAAAAAAAAAAAAATGGGCAGATTCCCCATTCAAGGTGGATGGGGAAATCCTTCCCACTGAGCTATTGTACTCTGACAGTGGGGATACTTCCTAGGGTTGCCACCTTATCCCTTTAACCCTTTCATGACTAAGCCTATTTTTGAAAATTGGTGTTTACAAGTTAAAATCCGTATTTTTTGCTAGAAAATTACTTAGAACCCCCAAACATTATATATATTTTTTAGCAGAGAATCTAGAGAATAAAATGGCGATTGTTGCAATATTTTTTATCACACGGTATTTGTGCAGCTGTGTTTTAAACGCAAATTTTTGGAAAAGTGACACTTTCATGAATTTAAAAAAATCCAAACAGTAAAGTTACCCCAATTTTTTTGTATAATGTGAAAGATGATGTTACGCCGAGTAAATAGATACCAAACATGTCACCCTTTATAATTGCACGCACTCGTGGAATGGCGACGAACTACGGTACCTATGAATTTCCATAGGCGACGCTTTAAATTTTTTTTACGGTTACCAGGTTTGAGCTACAGAGGAGGTCTAGGGCTAGAATTATTTCTCTCGCTCTGACGATCGCGGCGATACCTCACATGTGTGGTTTGAACACCGTTTACATATGCGGGCGCGACTTCCATATGCGTTTTCTTCGCTGCGCGAGCTCGCGGGGACAGGGGCACTTTAAAAAATTTTTTTTAATTTTTTTTTTATTTATTTTATTTATTTTTTTACTTTATAAATTGTGTTTAAAAATTTTTTTTTTTTTTTTTTTTTACTTTTATTGCTGTCACAAGCAATGTAAACATCCCTTGTGACAGTAATAGGTGGTGACAGGTACTCTTTATGGAGGGATGGGGGGTCTAAAAGACCCCCCATCCCTCCTTTACACTTCAAAGTATTCAGATCGCCGAAAACGGCGATTCTGAATACTGTGTACTTTTTTAAATTCGGCGCCATTGGCAGCCGAGTAAACGGGAAGTGACGTCATGACGTCGCTTCCGCGTTTACAACAAGAAGCCTGGAACGAAGCCGCTCGCAGCTTCATTCCAGCCCGCCCCCAGCCGCCGAAGGCAGCCGAACGGACACCGGGCCTCCCGATCGCACGGGAGGCCCGGTAACAGCGGCGGGAGGGGGGGGATGTCCCCTCCCGCTCCCCCGGTATAACAGCCGAGCGGCTTTTAGCCGCATCGGTTGTTATACACGGGTAGCCGATCGCCCGCTGTAAACAACGGTACTGGGATGATGCCTGCAGCTGCGGGCATCATCCTGGTATAACCCCGGAAAGCCGAGAACGCATATCTGCGTACGGTCGGCGGGAAGGGGTTAAACCTGAACACATATGAATTACACAGGTTCTGTGGCTAATTTAATGCAGATAAGGCATCAGAACCGTGTAATTAATATGTGTTCAGTTTTAAAGGGATGAGGTAGCAACCCTAATACTTCCCCACCAGTAGAATACAATGATCAGTGTCACCGGCTATAGCTGGCAGCACTGATAGTTTGACAAAAAAAAACGACAGGCTGCTTGTACACGATTAATAGATCAGCTTAAGAACAACCAGCCTGCTCATAAATGGATCAGAATTTGTCTGGTCCAGAATTTCAATCCATGTATGGCCGGCTCTACTCTGTAACTTGCCTGACTTCTCTGTGAACAGCTTTTCAGAATTCATCTATATTGGACTGTAGTTTGGACGTTGATTCTGTCTGAATCATGCCTTACCTTACTCCTGTGTTCAATTCAAGAGAGACCTGGAGGAGAGAATGGACGGAGGGACGGCATGACTAAGGGAGGAACAGGGTCAGGGAATGGTCAACTAGGTCAGTGTGTTTGGTGGGGGGTGTAGCCCTTACCTGATTGGAGGCAGAGGTTAAAGGGGCAGGGATCAGATGAGAGGGTCTTTGCGGTGAGGTAGTTCTCTCACATTCCAAGGAGTCAGGAGAAGTGGTAGCTTCCCACCCACCAGCCCTGGTGTTAGGGGTTACTGAGGTGGATAGGTAAGTGATTGTATTTTTGTGTCTAAAGTTTTTATCGAGTTTATATAAAAAATAAATAAATTAAAAAAAAGAATATATAATAATAATTTACTAAATGTGTATGTTGCTCATTTTGTCACAGTAGTTGGAGGGGCAAGGGGTCTTTGGGGGGTCAGTAATTACATGGTTGTAAAAGTGTGGGGCCCATCTAAGGTATGGCGCTTCCACTTGGTTAGTGGTGGTTCTCCCAGGAGCGAAGTCTCCTGGGGGAGGGGAATATGGAAGTATGTGTGATGTCGGAACGTCTTTGAGCCGGTTGGGGCGCGGCTGAGGACATGGACCATTCCAGTTAAAATTGAGCCTTAAGGACACCCAAAGACCTCTTGTTGTTGGGCATTACATTGATGAATTTGCACTTATTGGTATGTTTTAATGTTATGATATTTTATTCTTTGGTTAATAAAATTGGCTGCTGTGGCCGTATAAAACCCATGTCACTCAGTCCGTGTCTTTATTCTAAATTTGTAAGGACCCTGGTTGACGAATCCTTTAGTCATGTGTGTTGCACTTCAGCACTGTAGCAGCATAAATTCCATACCATCAGAGGAAACATCAAGGGATAATATAAGGTTGGAAAAAATTAAAAAATTAAAAAAAGATTGCGCCAAACTCCTAGAAGGATAACGTGAAGCAGCCAACACAACAACCTGACTGTTGTAAGTATATGAAAGTAATAAAAAGTGTGGCGCTAAAGAATAAGTGACAGTGGTTACTAAGAGTGAAAGTACATGACCCTAAGGCGTGTATCTAAATAGTAATGATACCATGCGATGTGTGGAAGGACGATCAAGTCACTTCATGTAACACTATAAAATCACACAATATGAGAAAATAAATAAACACGTGTGTAAACACATATAAATAGTGAAAAAAAGTGTATAAATAAGTCTATCAATTTTTGGGGCAGAGTAACCTGACCCAAAACAACGATACAAAAACTTGAATCGCAATAAGTAATTAGAAAATAGCAACAATATAGTGAACTACGACTCAAAAGTGGCCTGCTCCTTTAAACAAGGCCTACATGTAAAAAAACGTGAAAGGAAATGAGTCCATAAAGTGTAAAAAATGGGTCCATAAAGTGTAAATATTAAATAACCACCATTGTGCAATAAGGTGGTTAAATGTCCATCATTAAACAATAGGGTGATCCCTGAAGGTTCCCCGACAGCTTGGGTAAACACCGTCCACATACACACTCGATGGAGACCACTAGGAGAGTTCTTGCATATAAACAGATTCCTATCTTGATATGGGAACTTCCACCAAGAAAATATATGTATCAAATGCCCTTACCAGACAAGGTGGACTCACAGGCCCTTGGCGGTGAGTCAGACAAGCGTGTACCGTCAAGCGGTGAAGTATGGTAGACCGTATGTGGATCCAAGACGGAGTCTCCTCAGAAGTCACCGGATGGCGTATCTCCAGAAGCAGGTATCTTCAGAGTTTGGCCCCGATCATCAGTTTGGGGGATGGTTTCCTCAGCAACCACCCATATGAATGGGCGAAGGTAAAAAAGAAAGAAAAAACTTCCACATGGTGTAAATCCTTATTAAAACGTAATGGCATTTATTGGTAACAAAAGAGATGTAAACCAAATGAGTGTACAGATATGGGCAGTAAAAACTCGGCTCACACAAATACACAAAGTAGAAAAAATTGTAAAAATTAGCGCAGTAGGTGATGGGGGTAAAAAACACAGAGACCCGACGTGTTTCGTCCTCAAAGACTTCTGCTGGGGTACCCCAGCAGAAGTCTTTGAGGACGAAACGCGTCGGGTCTCTGTGTTTTTTACCCCATCACCTACTGCGCTAATTTTTAAAATTTTTTCTACTTTGTGTATTTGTGTGAGCGGGGCCAAACTCTGAAGATACCCCAGCAGAAGTCTTTGAGGACGAAACGCGTCGGTTCTCTGTGTTTTTTACCCCCATCACCTACTGCGCTAATTTTTACAATTTTTTCTACTTTGTGTATTTGTGTGAGCCGAGTTTTTACTGCCTATATCTGTACACTCATTTGGTTTACATCTCTTTTGTTACCAATAAATGCCATTACGTTTTAATAAGGATTTACACCATGTGGAAGTTTTTTCTTTCTTTTTTACCTTCGCCCATTCATATGGGTGGTTGCTGAGGAAACCATCCCCAAACTGATGATCGGGGCCAAACTCTGAAGATACCTGCTTCTGGAAAAACGCCATCCGGTGACTTCTGAGGAGACTCCGTCTTGGATCCACATACGGTCTACCATACTTCACCGCTTGACGGTACACGCTTGTCTGACTCACCGCCAAGGGCCTGTGAGTCCACCTTGTCTGGTAAGGGCATTTGATACTCATATTTTCTTGGTGGAAGTTCCCATATCAAGATAGGAATCTGTTTATATGCAAGAACTCTCCTAGTGGTCTCCATCGAGTGTGTATGTGGACGGTGTTTACCCAAGCTGTCGGGGCACCTTCAGGGATCACCCTATTGTTTAATGATGGACATTTAACCACCTTATTGCACAATGATGGTTATTTAATATTTACACTTTATGGACCCATTTTTTACACTTTATGGACTCATTTCCTTTCACGTTTTTTTACATGTAGGCCTTGTTTAAAGGAGCAGGCCACTTTTGAGTCGTAGTTCACTATATTGTTGCTATTTTCTAATTACTTATTGAGATTCAAGTTTTTGTATCGTTGTTTTGGGTCAGGTTACTCTGGCCCAAAAATTGATAGACTTATTTATACACTTTTTTTCACTATTTATATGTGTTTACACACGTGTTTTTTTTTATTTTCTCATATTGTGTGATTTTATAGTGTTACATGAAGTGACTTGATCGTCCTTCCACACATCGCATGGTATCATTACTATTTAGATACACGCCTTAGGGTCATGTACTTTCACTCTTAGTAACCACTGTCACTTATTCTTTAGCGCCACACTTTTTCTCACTTTCAGATAATATAAGGTTGTTCTCAGAAGCTGGGTAAGGACAGGATACCTTATAGACAAAGAACCCAATGGGCAGGTTGTCACCTCCCCCGGTGCTACGCTGAGTCCTGTGATCTTCTTGCTCCAATGAGATGAGGACAGAGTCATGGTCTAAGGTCACATCAAAGGAGAACTGCAGAGAAACAAGAGACATGTCAAATGGGTTAAACCCTAACGTCAGCCAATGATTTTTAGTTTCAAGTGGAGTAGAGAAGAGTTGGACTTTTGAGGGCTCTTCATACATTTACAGCTAAATGTGTAGAAATTAAAGGTGGTCCTCAGAAACTAAATGCAATATTGTCTGGTAATTTCACATAAGAAAATAGTGAAGGTCAAATATGGTGCCCAACCTACATATAAAGAACCAGTAAAGAGGTCTTAGAGAAATAAAAAAAAATCAACCCCTAAACAAATATTTCAACGCAACATTTCTTCTATGAATTCTTAAAAAAATATATATATAAGATCAACTGAATTTCATGTTTTGAAAAAAAGCTGTAAGCACCTGAATCTGTCTTTATATTAGCATTCTGTAATCTGCTGTACAACAGCACTCAGACTGGAAATAAGAAGGGTAAGCACTTTCAGAAATCAGAAATGTATTGCTTTGCAAGATGCTGTCAATCTAATGCTATGGACATCCTTACAGGAGGAGAGAGCACAGAGAAGACCTCTTCAGTGTACTGAACTGACCAAAAAGAAAGGCTGTGGGCGGAGCCTGGACCATCCTGGACTGCTTAACTGCACTGGAGATCAGAGCCCTGGTTATACTGTCTGATGACATCCTAGATTACAAGCTATAGATTATTCCATTTTTTTTTTTTTGCTACCCCCGGTAGTTTGAGCCATCTGCCATGTTTCTTGGGCTCAGTTGTCCCAGTTGCGGATCTAGGACCTGCATAGCAGGTGCCGCAAGACAGAGGTGAGGAAGACTAAATGTCCATTTGCAGATCTCCACTACCTAGCAAGAACTCAGAAGCGACGTACGTTACATCACTTCTATGTTTGGCAGCTAAAGGAGCACGGTCCACCCCCATTTAGTTTAACTGAAGGGCTGGTAAGACATCAAGGGTCTAACAGACCCCTGATGTTCCATGAAAGAGAACCTATCACAGCAAAATATCAAACAAGGGAATTTTGGTCCATTTTATCTATATATAAATATATATATATATATATATATATATATATATATTATAAAAACACTGCAAAGAGCAGTTCAAATCAAACGTATGGCAACTCGGTGTGTTCTGCAAAACGAAAAATGAATTAGATCCCTCCTTGTTTCCCTCTACACATTACTAGCACCACAGCTCTATGTCCACTCATTGCTATATATTTCCCTTGGACTGAGCTTTGCAGTGCTTCAAGTCTGCAATATCTATACGGTATATACATTGCAGCTTTGAAATGGTTTATCATGATTAAAGTTGAAGATATCAGCCATAACCCCGGTTTGCCCGAGAAACGATCCGACGGTGTGGCCAGCTGCTCCTATTGGTGATCAAAGACTAGATCCTCTTTGATCGTCTCTATTGCCTTGGAGCGCCGGAGCGACGTAATGACATCACTTCTGGTCCAGGCTGGAAGTAAAATTTTTTTATTTTTTTTTAAAGCAAAAGATATTTTTGCTCTTAAAGGTTAAGACAAGATTTGGGGTCTTCTTGACCCCAGATCTCTTCATAAAGAGGACCTGTCGTCCTTATTTCTATTACAAGGGATGTTTACATTCCTTGCAATAGGAATAAAAGTGATCAAAAAATAAATAAAATAAAGGGATAGTGTAAAAATAAAATGTAAAATAAATAAGAAAAAAAAAAAGGTAAATCGCCCCCATCCCACAGAGCGCCCCCCCCCCCGAACCGTACCAGGCCACATGCCCTCAACATGGGGAGGGTGCTTTGGGGTTGCCCCCCAAAGCACCTTGTCCCCATGTTGATGAGGACAAGGGCCTCATCCCAACCCTTGCCTGGTGGTTGTGGGCGTCTGAGGGCGGGGGGGATTATCGGAATCTGGAAGCCCCCTTTAACAAGGGGACCCCCAGATCCCGGCCTCCCCCCCTGTGTGAAATGGTAACGGGGTACCCCTACCATTTCACAAAAAAAGTGTCAAAATGTTAAAAACGACAAGACACAGCTTGGGGACAAGTCCTTTATTAAAAAACAAAGAAAAATATCCCACGATGTCCATTCATCTTCACACCGCGACGGACTGAAAAAATAAAAAATCCGCAACCGATCCTCCTCTATGGGAGGCTCCCGCAGTGTGACGCTTCATTGCCTTTGACAGTTCTTATATAACTGAGGGCGGGGCCACCCAGTGACATACCTGGGTGACCCCGCCCCCCTCTGACGCCACGGGGAAGCCATAGGGAAGTCCCTGTGGCGTCAGAGGGGGTGGGGTCACCCAGGTACATCACCGGGTGGCTCTGCCCTCAGTTATCTAAGAACTGTCATCAGCGAAGAAGCGTCACGCGGCAGGAGCCTCCCATAGAGGAGGATCGGTTGTGTTTTTTTTTTCTTTTTCAGTCCGTCATGGCGAAATAGAACAAGATGAATGGACATCGTGGGACATTTTTTTTTTTTAATAAAGGACTTGTCCCCAAGCTGTGTCTTGTTCTTTTTAACATTTTTACACTTTTTTTGTGAAATGGTAGGGGTACTTGTACCCCGTTACCATTTCACACAGGGGGGGAGGCTGGGATCTGGGGCTCCCCTTGTTAAAGGGGGCTTCCAGATTCCGATAATCCCCCTTCCCTCAGACCTCCACAACCACCGGGCAAGGGTTGTTGGGATGAGGCCCTTGTCCCCATCAACATGGGGACAAGGTGCTTTGGGGGGCAACCCCAAAGCACCCTCCCCATGTTGAGGGCATGTGGCCTGGTACAGTTCGGGGGGGGCGCTCTCTCTTCCCCCCCTCTTTTCCTGCGGCCTGCCAGGTTGCGTGCTTGGATAAGGGTCTGGTATGGATTTTGGGGGGGACCCCTACGCTATTTTTTTTAAATTTTTGCACAGGGTTCCTATTAAAATCCATACCAGACCTGAAGGGTCTGGTATAGATTTTGGGGGGACCCCTATGCCATTTTTTTAAAATTCGGTGCAGGGTTCCCCTTAATTTCCATATCAGACCCGAAGGGCCTGGTATGGATTTTAGGGGGACCCCCACGCAATTTTTTTTTTTTTACTTTTGGTTCGGGGTTTCCTTTAATATTCATACCAGACCCAAAGGGCCTGGTAATGGATTTGGGGGGGTCTCATGCTCTTTTTTTCAATGAGTTTTATCCATATTGCCGAGACCCGACAATTCATTACAGCCACGATCAGTTTTAAATTTTTCCTTTAGAAATGTAATTTTTCTGTGGTACTGTTCTAAACATGGGAACAATTTGCCACTTTACAGGTATACTATAGACACCTCCAGGCACAATATTTAAAGGAATATTTCATTTTTATTGTTTCACTTTAAGCATTATTAAAAAAAACACTGCTCCCGAAAAAACGGCCGTTTTAAAAAAAAAAAATTCATTGATACATGTCCCCTGGGGCAGGACCCAGGTCCCCAAACACTTTTTATGACAATAACTTGCATACAAGCCTTTAAAATGAACACTTTTGATTTTTCATGTTAGTGTCCCATAGACTTTAACGGTGTTCCAGCAGCTTTCGAATTTGCCCCGAACACCGCATATTGTTCGGTGTTCGCAGAACATCCGAACAACCATTGTTCGGCCCGAACTAATGTTTGGGCCGAAATGTTCACCCATCCCTAATGGAGACCAAATCAATGTTACATGGGAGGAGGTCACATGCTCACCCATACCCTAAGCAACGAGTATTTTGCACTGGCTGAGATAAAGGAAAGAGTGATGGGAGGTGATATTTAGTCAGCTGAGGGGGTACCTGTTTACAGACCCTGTCACTTTTCCCTGAGTGATGGTATCGCTTTAAACAATTTAGAAACATGAGGCTCCTTTGTGATGACAACTCTGTACCTGAGGGTTGTGTAGGTAGGTGGCCTTGTTGTTGGGACAGCCACCACTCCGGTCCTTCAAAGGATCAGGATTTTGCTTCCAGGCAGAGAAGACGGACTCCTCATTCCACGTCTTGTGTGTGCTCAGGAAGTGTGTGTTCACCCTCCGACACAGCGTGAGATCAGTGAAGTGTGTGCAGAAATCCTCCCAGCTCATCCTACAAGAGGAAATACCTTGGTTGTTACAATATAACCTCCAACCAACTTCAATGGAAAAAAGAAAACAATCCAACCAACTTGGAGGACCCAGTCTATACAATATTCTAGTTTTAGATAATAATGATAATAATAATAATAATAATAATAATAAATAATAATGTTTTCTATATTCATTTATGGTCTATACTAATTTTTACTAATCCGCCCTGCTGTTCGGGCCCCCTACAGGAGGACTGGTGGTCCGCCCCCCTATCAGTGGCCCTGGTTAGAGCCCTCCCGCATTGATGTCATGGGTGAGTCGGTGCCCATATATAAGCCAGGTTGGGAGGAGCCCTAGTGCAGTTCGGGCATGGGAGCCAGAGTCCCCACCATCAGGCAGATGTAGATCTAGAGTGGAGGCTCTAGACAGAGCTGGAGGCCGGGGTGAGGCAGACCTGCACCCAGAAGAGCTGGCTGTGGACTTCCTGACCCTTATGGAGGTGGAAGCTAGGGCGGGTTGCAAAAAAGACTTCTAGGCCAGGTCAAGAGTTCTCTGGAGGGTCCCAGGAGAGTTGTACCTATGGAAAAAGTGACTGCAGAGGAGATCCCATCTTAGTGAGCATCAATGTCCTCAAGTGGAGAGAGACTGTTTAACGAGGTAGTAAACTCTCAAAGTTTATTTTTACCTACAGGTATGCTTATACTAAAGCTTACCTGTAGGTAAAAGTAATATCTCCAACTGCACCATTTAGGACAGTGGTTCTCAACTCCTGTCCTCAGGACCCGCTAAAAGGCCAGATTTTAAGTATTACCTTGGGGAGATGCAGACTAGAATACTGCAATCACTGAGCAGAAAATGATATCACCTGTGATGTATTTCAGTTTTCTTGCAAACCTGGCCTGTTAGTGGGTCCTGAGGACAGGAGTTGAGAACCACTGATTTAGGAGATATTCAAGCAACCAGTGACATCATCGGCGCATGCGCTCTGAAGGAATGGCACACCCCTTCTTCAGAGCCCTGTCCCGCAGCTGAGGCACAAGTGATGTTAGCATGGCTCAGCCATTGAAGCGTCTGCAGCCCGCAAACTTGTAAGGAAGACCGGGTGAAGAAGGAAGCCTCTGCAGAAGTGACAGTGCGCCACTGGAGGGCTCAGTTTCAAGGCAAGACTTTAATAATGTGCTAGTATGCGATGCATACTAGCAAATTATGCCTTTACCTTGCTGGGTTTTTTTTTTTTATTTATTTTTTTTTAAAGCCTTTACTAACGCTTTAATGGAAGATTACCAAAAGTGCTATATAATGCTTACACATATGACTAATGTAGACCGTCCACTAAATGTGATAATATACTTTCAAATGACCCCAGATAGTATGTCGATGTGATGTGACTGCCAGGGCCATCTTTAACGCAGGGCAAACGGGGCACCTGCCCTGGGCCCAATCTTTGTTGGGGGGCCCAAAGCATTGAGCCCGCGCTACCTGTGAATTGGGGCCCCGATGACGCTTTGTAGAGCGCACAGAGGACACGGGAGGCTGTATTCCCGAAATAGCCAGCAGAGAGGGGGCGGGGCCGGGAGCTCCACTGACGCTCTGACTCCACCCTATGCAGCCTTTATGCTCGGAACAGAGCAGAGCGGCTGTAGTGAGAGCGGTGTTTGGAGTGGGAGCATCAGTGGAGCTTCAGGCCCTGCCCCCTCTATACTGGCTGGGGAATACAGAGGTTCAGGGGCGTGGCCGGGAGCTCCACTGATGCTCTAACCCCACCTCATGCCTGTATGCTCAGGGTGGAGCAGTTGTAGTGAGAGCAGAGAGTGGAAGCCCTGCCCCCGGACCTCTAAATGTATGTAGTGAGCTTGGCTGGCCAGGTATGTCCTTACACCCATAAAATGCCTAATTGCTGAAACCCTGAGCTGTGTTATTCAACTGTAAAGCTGTGCATTGCTGAAAGCTCTCTGACCATCTCCTGTATAATGTCTGCAGTCTCTGATTGTCAACTGTATAATGTCTGCAGTCTCCGATTGTCACCTGTAGCATGTCCGCAGTCTCCGATTGTCACCTGTAGCATGTCCGCAGTGTCCGATTGTCACCTGTATTATGTCTGCAGTCTCCGATTGTCACCTGTAGCATGTCCGCAGTCTCCGATTGTCACCTGTAGCATGTCCGCAGTCTCCGATTGTCACTTGTAGCATGTCCGCAGTCTCTGATTGTCACCTGTAGCATGTCCGTGGTCTCTGGTCATCTCCTGCAGTATATTTGCAGTCTCTGATCATCTCATGTAGTATATTGGCCTCCCAGCCAATGAGGAAATGGGACTAAAACCTGATTGGCTGAAAGGACAGGTGATCCTATTGGACACCTAGGAGGAGGGGAGGAGATGAACGGAGGAAGCGAGGAGGAGGAGGAGGAGAAGACACAGGAGCCCAATGCCCGCCACTGCCTGGTGCCCACCGATGCCTGATGCCTGCCGACGCCCACCACCTAGATGGGGTAAGTGCCGGAGGAAAGACTGGCAGACAGCAAGTGGGGGGGGTTTGTGGTGTTGGTGGTTGTTTACTGCCCCCCCCAAAAAAAAAAAAAAAACACCAGCTGCCACTGCTCACCAGTATTCCAACAGTACAAACAAATGCCACTGCTCCCACCTATAACTGGCATTTGCAGCAAGGAGCACATGGAAGGGCAGTGCATCCAAAACAAGACCAAAGAAAATATTACATATTAGGTGTCCTCTCTGTCTATTCCTGTTTCTGTGACTTTTATTGGAATTTCACAATCAAAATGTAATATGTTTGACCAGATAGATAGAGTGAGAATATTTTGTTATTAATATTTACCAAAATTCTCCGTCGTCATCCACCGTGACCCCCATTTTCTTCCTCTCCCTTTGGCTCACTTTCTTCCATTCTTCTGATCTACACAAACAGATATTGGTCACAAGCGGTTCTTAATATACATTTTTTAAATTTCCTTCAATACCTGAATTTCGAGCCTAAGTAAAGGGAAAAAAATCTCCTTATTTCAGAGTTGGGATGGAAGTGATTGCAAAGGCGATCTAAAGTCAAAACATGTTTCTTGGGTTAGTTGCATTGAAGGACCAGATCTGTGTGAGCCAAAGACTCTGCATGGCTACCTCTGCGTGATTAGCCAATCAGGGCCTCAACGTAGAACTTACCCGTTTATTTCGGCTAAAAAAACATACGTGGAAGTGAGACTTAAGTGAATCTAGGGGTGACTCTCCAGGAAAGAGAGAAGCATTTGAGAAGTTTGGCGGCCAAAATTTATTGCCAGCTGCAATGAGGACCAGAAGACTTCAATATAATATTTGACTTCGAATTCACTTTACTAGCTTCTGTTTTACAAAGGTGATGCTCCCTCTCACAATATTCAGCCTGTCCTTACCCGTCGCTCCAGGCCCCCTTCCATTCTCCACTCCCCCAAGGATTGCGCAGGCGGACGAGGCGCAATTTGTGAGTCCGAAAAAGGGACAAGAGCCCTGAGTGAAGGGTGATGCTTTTGACTGCAGTAACACTGTAGGCATGGCCTGTGACCAGGCCGCTAGAGAGGACCTCCTCCATAGACTGACTTGATGATGGCTGTGGGGGAAAAACAAGGGTTAGCATTTATTTTAAACCATTTAGTGTTGGGGTTAAGGGTTAGGTCAGTGTTAGGGTTACAGGAAGGGTTAGGGTTAGTATTAGGATTGTAGGAAGGGTTAGTGTTACAGGAAGGGTCTGTGTTAGAATTACAGGAAGGGTTAGGGTCAGTGTTAGGATTACAGGAAGGGTTTGGGTTAGTATTACAGGAAGGGTTAGGGTTAGTATTAGGATTACAGGAAGGGTTAGGGTCAGTGTTAGGGTTACAGGAGGGGTTAGGGTCAGTGTTAGGGTTAATATTAGGATTACAGGAAGGGTTAGGGTTACATAAAGGGTCAGCGTTAGGATTACAGGAAGGGTTAGGGTCAGTGTCAGTGTAATGCCGCGTACACACGAGTGGAATGTCCGTCAGAAAATCGTTGGACTTTTTCCGTCGAAAATTCAGACGGACTTAGATAGAGAACATGTTCTAAATTTTTCCGACGGAACTAATTACTATCGGGAAACCCGCTCGTCTGTATGCTGTTCCAACGTACCAAAAACGACGCATGCTCAGAAGCAAGTGCGAGAAGGAAGCTATTGGCTACTGGCTACTGAACTTCCGTTTTCTAGTCCCATCCTACGTGTTGTACGTCACCGTGTTCTGGATGGTCGGAATTTGGTGTGACCGTGTGTATGCAAGACAGCTTGAGCAGAATTTCGTCGGAACTCCATCGGAAAAACCTTCAGAGTTTATTCCGAAGGGAAAACCGGTCGTGTGTACAGGGCATTAGGGTTACAGGAAGGGCTGGAATCAGTGTAAGGGTTACAGGAAAGGCTGGGGTCAGTGTGAGGGTTACAGGAAGGGCTGGGGTCAGTGTAAGGGTTACAGGAAGGGCTGGGGTCAGTGTGAGGGTTACAGGAAGGGCTGGGGTCAGTGTAAGGGTTACAGGAAGGGCTGGGGTCAGTGTAAGGGTTACAGGAAGGGCTGGGGTTAGTGTAAGGATTACATTAAGGGCTGGGGTCAGTGTAAGGGTTACAGGAAGGGCTGTGGTCAGTGTAAGGGTTACAGGAAGGGTTAGGGTCAGTGTAAGGGTTACAGGAAGGGCTGGGGTCAGTGTAAGGGTTACAGGAAGGGCTGGGGTCAGTGTAAGGGTTACAGGAAGGGCTGGGGTCAGTGTAAGGATTACAGAAAGGGTTAGGGTCAGTGTAAGGGTTACAGGAAGGGCTGGGGTCAGTGTAAGGGTTACAGGAAGGGTTAGGGTCAGTGTAAGGGTTACAGGAAGGGCTGGGGTCAGTGTAAGGGTTACAGGAAGGGCTGGGGTCAGTGTAAGGGTTACAGGAAGGGTTAGGGTCAGTGTAAGAGTTACAGGAAGGGTTAGGGTCAGTGTTAGGGTTACAGTAAGGGCTGGGGTCAGTGTAAGGGTTGCAGGAAGGGTTGGGGTCAGTGTAAGTATTACAGGAAGGGCTGGGGTCAGTGTAAGGGTTACAGGAAGGGCTGGGGTCAGTGTAAGGGTTACAGGAAGGGTTAGGGTCAGTGTAAGGGTTACAGGAAGGGCTGGGGTCAGTGTAAGGGTTACAGGAAGGGCTGGGGTCAGTGTAAGGGTTACAGGAAGGGCTGGGGTCAGTGTAAGGGTTACAGGAAGGGTTAGGGTCAGTGTAAGGGTTACAGGAAGGGCTGTGGTCAGTGTAAGGATTACAGAAAGGGTTAGGGTCAGTGTAAGGGTTACAGGAAGGGCTGGGGTCAGTGTAAGGGTTACAGGAAGGGTTAGGGTCAGTGTAAGGGTTACAGGAAGGGCTGGGGTCAGTGTAAGGGTTACAGGAAGGGCTGGGGTCAGTGTAAGGGTTACAGGAAGGGCTGGGGTCAGTGTAAGGGTTACAGGAAGGGTTAGGGTCAGTGTAAGAGTTACAGGAAGGGCTGGGGTCAGTGTAAGGGTTACAGGAAGGGCTGGGGTCAGTGTAAGGGTTGCAGGAAGGGCTGGGGTCAGTGTAAGGGTTACAGGAAGGGCCGGGGTCAGTGTAAGGGTTGCAGGAAGGGCTGGGGTCAGTGTAAGGGTTACAGGAAGGGCTGGGGTCAGTGTAAGGGTTACAGGAAGGGCTGGGGTCAGTGTAAGGGTTGCAGGAAGGGCTGGGGTCAGTGTAAGTATTACAGGAAGGGCTGGGGTCAGTGTAAGGGTTACAGGAAGGGCTGGGGTCAGTGTAAGGATTACAGGAAGGGCTGGGGTCAGTGTAAGGATTACAGGAAGGGCTGGGGTCAGTGTAAGGATTACAGGAAGGGCTTGGGTCAGTGTAAGGATTACAGGAAGGGCTGGGGTCAGTGTAAGGGTTACAGGAAGCATTAGTGTTACAGGGAGAGTTTTATTTGTTAGAGGCAGGACCACAGGGAGGGTTAGTGTTAAGGTTACAAGAAGGCTTATGATTAGTGTAAGAGTTACAGGGAGCATTAGCTTTAAAGAGGAAGTAAACTTCCTTGGATTGTTTGTATCTACAGGTATGCCTACAATAAGGCTTACCTATAGGTACTGTAAATATCTCCTAAACCTGCGCCGTTCAGGAGATATTTACTGTATACTCCGCCGATTACGACATCAGCGCATGCGCTCTGAAAAGAAAAAAAAAGAGGCAGCATTTACTTCCTCTTTAGGGTTACTGGTCAGTTGTAAGGGTTACAGGGAGCATTAGTATTAAGGTTACAGGAAGGGTTAAGGTTAGTGTTGGGGTTACAAGGAAGTATTAGTGCTAAGGTTACAGGGAGAGTGTTATGTTAGAGCCAGGATTATAGAGAGGGTTAGTGTTAAGGTTACAGGGTAAGCGTTAGTGATATGGGGGTAATTGTTAGGATTACGGAGAAGGTATGTGTTGGAGCTACAGGAAGGGTTAGTGTTATAGATATGAGAGGTTAATGTTAGGTTTACAGGGAGGTTTTAGTGTTAAGGATATGGGCGTGTTATTGTTAGGATTACAGGGATTAAAGGCTGGGTTCACACCAGTGCGTGGTGCAAGATCGCATGTGATTCGCAACGCATTGCAAATCACATGCAATGTCTGTCTGATGCGATTTCAGTCATACAGATAGTATAGCTGAATTTGCATCGCATTCGGACCAAACTTGCACAGGACCCTTTTTTTTTGGTCCGCACCAGAATCGGATCACATGGGAGTTCACACCCATGTGATCTGATTGATGTCCGAACTGTCAGTTCAAAGTGCGATATGTGAGCTGAAATGTGGGTGTCATTAACATTGTATTGACACTCCCAGCAGTGAGGTGCGATGCGGGAACCCGCAGTGGATTTCCCGCATCACACAAGTGTGAACCGGGACCAAGTGTGTTAAGTGGTAAACTTGCCACACTACACTATACAATCTGACTGTACAACCCCTTTAGATTTACCAAAACTAACCAAGTAAAGCTGCCCATAGGCTGTTTGAAAGCTGGCTGGTTCAGCAGGGGCTGGCAGAATTTCAACCAGCGTGTGGCAGTCCCTGCTTGACAAAAATCAATCATTTGATTGGCTTTTATCTATGGGACACACTAGTAAACTTTTGGTGTTCAGAGTAAGGATGAGCTCCGGCATGTTCGCACACTCCACGTGGCGAGCCCGCCAGGAAGTCGGCACGGTGCTGCGCTAATCACAGGCAGTGAGACATTTCCCGATCTCTGCAGCCGCACATTGGGACAATGTCTCCCTGCCTGTGATTAGCGCAGTGCAGTGCCGACTTCCTGGCGGGCTCGCCACGTGGAGTGTGCGAACACGCCGGAGCTCATCCTTAGTTCAGAGGCTCCATCAACCTTGTCTGGGTGGAGATCCATGACCATGTGGAGATCTGATCTTCTTACCCTAATAGAACTGCATATGAGTGATGCTCTTGAATGGGCCTTCATCAGAGCCTTAAATAGCTTCTTCTTTGCCTCATCTGATCTGAATTTTTCCTCCAAGATGTCCATGGGCTCAGAAACACCCCCAGTGAAATCAATCAGAGCTTCGGCTGTGCTCCCTCCGTCCAGAGCTTCATAACTTCCAATCAGTCTGATAGAGAACATTGAAGGCGAGTCAAAAATTGGTCAAGTGTCAGATTTACCCAGGATTGGCCTTACTATTTACTAGGGAATCATTCACCTACTTCTTAAAGTACATTCGCCCCATCAAAACCAATTAAATGATTAGTAGACCTGTCACTACCCTGTTTCCCCGAAAATAAGACCTAGCATGATTGTCGGTGATGGCTGCAATATAAGCCCTACCCCCTAAATAAGCCCTACCCTTTTTCCCCGAAAATAAGCCCTACCCTGAAAATAAGACTACAAGGACTTTACCTAGGGCTTATTTGGGGGGTAAGGTTTATATTGCAGCCATCACCGACAATCACGCTAGGTCTTATTTTCGGGGAAACAGGGTAGGCGGTGGTGTTTACTGCTTGTATAATTTAAGGCGGTATTATATCCAAAGAAAAGGAATGCACTCACACTTTGATAGACAATTGTGAGGTCATTTGACACTGTACCCAAACAACATTTTTATCATTGTATTTCTATTGGTGGTATTTGATCACCTCTGGGGTTTTTATTTTTTGCGCTACAAATCAAAAAATAATGAAAATGTTGAAAAAAAAACTTTGATTCTACAAAACTTTGTAAATAAGTACGTTTTCTCCTTCACTGATTGGTACTGATGAGGTGGCACTGATGAGGTGGCACTGATCAGAGGTGCTGGCAGGCATCACTGATGGCTTCAGAGTGCCATCCCTAATGGACAATGATTGCCATCCCTGGTGGGCTCTAGTGGGCTTACCTGGTGGTCATGGTTGGGCATCCTGGGAGGCCATGGATGGGCAACCTTGCTGGCCATGGGTGGGCATCCCTGGTGGCCATGAGTGGGCATCCTCGCAGTGATAATCAATTAGTGCAAAATCCCCCTTTCAGGAGAGCAGCCGAGCGGCTCTCCTCTACTTTTACCAGGTAAAATTTTACCTGGTAACTGTCATATCTGCATCTACTTTACAATGTTTGTCAATTCTGACGCAGAGCAAATCAATGCTAAACGGGAGCAATAAGGCAGATTATTAGGCAGCTCTATTACAATTCTAATAGAATTCCTCCCTCTATTGGTCGAAAGTAGCACTGCAACTGCATAAAACCTGACCCTGACCACTTTTTTTTTTGTGCGTCTGTCTTCAGTAATAAATAATCTCGGAATTTTGCAAATATGTTTCAGTTGGCTGCCCCGGGTTATAGGTGAAAGGAGTAGCAAATACACAGAAAAAATAAATATTGCATTTAATAACTTTGTCACTATTTGCTTGATGAATATACCCCACTGTGTTTCCTGCTGACCCATTAATGCAGATCAGTTGCAGCGCTGAGATCCTCTGGTGCCCACTCCCAGTGTGGAGACAGCGGAGGTGACGGTCTGCATTGGGTTGGTTGAATCGCAGTGAATGATACCAAGCCTTAGGGCCCTTGCCTACTCTTGCAATAACCAATCACTTTGTGATTATTGCACATTTTATGGGGTGTTTTCATACAAAATTTTCCCCTGTAAAACTGCATGTACATTAGTTCTGTGCGAATGGGGGACAAAAATGAACGTTATTAGGTTATTCTCTCTCTAGGTGGAATGGTATTCTGCATACAGAATAAAACAAATCCTGAAAATACCACATTATAGCCACTAGATGGAGCTGACGATCATAGGCAATGAATGCTTATTGTAAGCTCCATCTAGTGTCCTTCATGCAATATGTTCTTGATTTATTCTATTCACTCTATTCTGTGTAAAGCATAACATTCAACCTGGAGAGAAAATAGCCTAATAACATTCGATTTGGCTTTCATTAGCAATTAACAAATGTTTAATTTTTACAGGACCTTTAGCTCTTTTTCATGAGGTAGATGCCTTAAAAGCGACTTGTGCCGCAGGGGACAGATGTAGGGATCAGAGTATGGGAGCACAGCGTGCCGCAGGGGACAGATGTAGGGATCAGAGTATGGGAGCACAGTGTGTCGCAGGGGACAGATGTAGGGATCAGAGTATGGGAGCACAGCGTGCCACAGGGGACAGATGTAGGGATCAGAGTATGGGAGCACAGCGTGCTGCAGGGGACAGATGTAGGGATCAGAGTATGGGAGCACAGTGTGCCACAGGGGACAGATGTAGGGATCAGAGTATGGGAGCACAGTGTGCCACAGGGGACAGATGTAGGGATCAGAGTATGGGAGCACAGTGTGTCGCAGGGGACAGATGTAGGGATCAGAGTATGGGAGCACAGTGTGCCACAGGGGACAGATGTAGGGATCAGAGTATGGGAGCACAGTGTGCCACAGGGGACAGATGTAGGGATCAGAGTATGGGAGCACAGTGTGCCACAGGGGACAGATGTAGGGATCAGAGTATGGGAGCACAGTGTGCAACAGGGGACAGATGTAAGGATCAGAGTATGGGAGCACAGTGTGCTGCAGGGGACAGATGTAGGGATCAGAGTATGGGAGCACAGCGTGCCGCAGGGGACAGATGTAGGGATCAGAGTATGGGAGCACAGCGTGCCGCAGGGGACAGATGTAGGGATCAGAGTATGGGAGCACAGCGTGCCGCAGGGGACAGATGTAGGGATCAGAATATGGGAGCACAGCGTGCCGCAGGGGACAGATGTAGGGATCAGAGTATGGGAGCACAGCGTGCCGCAGGGGACAGATGTAAGGATCAGAGTATGGGAGCACAGCGTGCCGCAGGGGACAGATGTAGGGATCAGAGTATGGGAGCACAGCGTGCCACAGGGGACAGATGTAGGGATCAGAGTATGGGAGCACAGCGTGCCGCAGGGGACAGATGTAGGGATCAGAGTATGGGAGCACAGCGTGCCGCAGGGGACAGATGTCTCCTTTAACATCAACAACAATAAAAAGGGAAAAACGTTTCGTAAAGATTGACAAACACAACAGGACGCCGAGGCTGAGATAGGAAGGACCTTACTTGGCATAAGCTTTCTCAAGCAGCGAACACCAGAATGCATCAGACTTGCGGCCAGGTCTGCAAAAAATTAACTCTCCGCCGGATGTCGGCAATCGGTCATCGATAACGACTTCTACCCAACGTCCGAAACGCCAGAACCGGAACCTGAAGATCCCGCAGTGTGGGGCACCTCCAGGGCTGGGCCATTCCTGCTCCTTGGGGGAAGGTATGACCTGGAGAAGAAGGTAGATGTAGACTTAAAGACACTCTTTGGTGGTCTTGTGCTTCGAGCCATTGGCCAAAGGAGAATTTTATTACAACCAGTGCCAAGTACTTACCTTCTTCCATATTGAAGGGTCTTTGGCTAAACAAGATGCTGCTGCCACAAACCAGCAATTACCCAGACTGCCTTGCTGCAGGTCATGTGGACTGATGCCGCTGGCGGAAAACAGGCTGGGTGCTCTCACCAGATCCTGTAACAAAGGCAGCAAATTATTGTGTCAGTTAACTGCTAATTCTATTCAGGGTTGTAAACCCTTACATACAGTATACCCTGTGAAGTGACTGGCCTGTGCACACAGAGATTAAACAAATCCTACTGCATACGCTATACCTGTTTATCTGCTGTCTTATCTTCTCTACATCCAGTGCTGAACTATAAAGCTTGAAAAAAAAAAGGGGGACGGGGAGCTCAAATTACACTCTGCAAAGCTCAGTGAGGAGAGATCTAAGAGCTGACTGGGGGGGGGACACACCCGTCTTCACACAGCACACAGGAACAGAGCTGATTCTGTCAATCAGCTGGAGCTCCCCCTCCCCTGTCACCATTTTTTCTTTTGGTGTCAGGAAAACTTGTCAGAAGGGACTCATGCTGATTGCAGAGGAACAAAGCAGCAGACAGAAATGGCACTTAGAGCTCTTAACTGAGACAAGTACACACTATAGAGGGATATGCTTTGTTCATATTTCATGTCTGAGGTTTACAATCACTTTATGGGTTCCATTGATATAGGGTAATGCACATGCATTAACAAGCATTGCATTGGGGTAACCCATTCATTTATAATGGACTGACAATGCACTACAGTGGATGAAAAACGTGCATGACCCTTTTTAACAATAAAGTTGTAGCACCCCCTATGACACCCCAAAGGCAGTATAGCACCTTCAGAGGCGGGCTAGCATTTCACCCCAGGGCTGAGTTCATGGCTAAAATGGGGAGACCGAGAAAGGATATTGGGTGCCAGTCACTTTTGTCTATTTAAAGTTTTACTGCAGAACAGTTAAGGAGGTGAGACGTCCCAGATATAGTAGCAGATCACTTACAGACAATCCAGATCAATGTCCAGCTTCACAGTGTCAGACCCTTTACGCTAACCTGGCAACACTGTAAGCCCGTTCCCAAATTTTAGTGGGTCCTCCAAGCGAGTCACCAGGCCAGACCGACCTTCCTGGCTCCCTCCAGCAGGGGGCCCCCCTGGGTGTCCTCCTTGGCACAGCTTCCTCCAGACCAGGCAGGACAGCTTCAGGACCGCTTCAGCACATATTAGTCCCCAAAACAGGCTATAGGGCCTAACAGCAGAGCTCCATCCAGCAGCACCTCCCTAGGCCTCAGCTCAGGGAAAAAGAGTGAGCACATTGCCTGTCCCAAATATTTATATCCCCCTCCCCAGCATGCACCAGTGGCCTAAACCTCCTACTGGATAGGCTGAAGAAAATATAAATATTCATAACTTAGTTCTGTTGGTGAAATCTCATTCTATGGCCAGCGACATCTACTGGCAACAGTGAGGAATCACAAGCCAAGTAAGCTTAGGGAAAAACCAGGCGAAAAAACTATACAATCAGTCTGAGCTAACTACAGCCCAGCCAAAAACTAAATTAATAACCCCCGTTTAGGACAAGGGGGCTATATAATACAGCACAACTTATGGTTGTGTTGCACTGCAGTGCTTGGTGCCTTGGGCTCTACTGTACAATATGTTGGGGTGCAATTTGCAAAGATCGGCATCCCAACGGATTGCACATAGAGCAGGGGTGTGGTCATGCATACCTCCCAACTTTTTGAGATGGGAATGAGGGACACCTATTAGCAAAAGTATGCAGGCATAGGACACACCCCCTGCCACAACCCCTTAAGGCCCCATTCACACTAGCGCGTTTTTTGATGCATTTTGCATTTTGCAGAAATGCACGGGAATTTTTTAACATGGGTTCCTATGGAACATGTTCACATCAATGCTTTTTTGTATCTCTGCGTTTTTGGAAAGGGTCGGGGACTTTTTTTCATGCAAAAAGCAGCGTTTTGCATGTAATGGTTTTCAATGGACAAGCATCAAAAACGCAAGTGCACCGTTTTTTCAGCGTTTTTGATGCGTTTTTGGTGCGTTTTTGGTGCGTTTTTGCCGTTTTTTTTTTTTTTTTTTTTTTTTTGTAATTTTTTTTTAAGACTGTAAAAAAAAAATGAAAAAAAAAAAAAAAACAAAAAAAACGCAAAACGCAAATCGCGGCAAAAACGCGGCTCAAAAACGTGCCAAGCATGAAAAAAAAACCTCCAAAAACGCTCAAAAGCAACATGCATAGGTGTGAATCGAGCCTAAGGCTCGATTCACACCTATGCATGTTGCTTTTGGGCGTTTTTGGAGGTTTTTTTTTCATGCTTGCCACGTTTTTGAGCAGCGTTTTTGCTGCGTTTTTGCCCCGATTTTGCCGCGATTTTGCCGCGATTTGCATTTTTTTTTTTTTTTTTTTTTTTACAGTCTAAAAAAAAATGTAAAAAAAATAAAAAAAAAAAAAACGGCAAAAACGCTGCAAAAACGCTGCAAAAACGCTGCACTTGCGTTTTTGATGCTTGTCCATTGAAATCCATTACATGCAAAACGCTGCTTTTTGCATGAAAAAAAGTCCCCGACCCTTTCCAAAAACGCAGAGATACAAAAAAGCATTGATGTGAACATGTTCCATAGGAACCCATGTTAAAAAATTCCCGTGCATTTCTGCAAAATGCAAAATGCATCAAAAAACGCGCTAGTGTGAATGGAGCCTAAAGGAGAATTGTACAAAAAAACAAGATTGGTTGAACCCACAAGTGCTTTTTTTACCACTACTATTCCTTTATATTAGCTTTTGGAATTTACAAATGCAGCAATTTAGAAATCAGATGAAAGGTTTAGTGCTGGAAAACACTTTTTGATAGATAAAAAGTACATTTTATATACAGCTATACAGATCAGACCAAAATGAGGGACAAATGAGGAGGAATGAGGGACAGAGGAATATTGCTCCAAATCAGGGACAGTTGGGAGCTATGGGTCATGCATTGTGGCAACAAGTGTTTATCACAAGTTGTCCCAATGCACAGATCTGAATGGGCCCTATGGGTTTTATACAAATCTAATCTTCTTTAGTCACTTCCATACCCGGCCTATTCTGACACTTCTCTCCTACTTGTAAAAAAAATCATAATTTTTTTGCTACATTATATTTTTTTTTTTTTTAGCAGAGACTCTAGGGAATAAAATGGCGATTGTTGCAGCTTTTTATGTCATACGGTATTTGCGCAGGAATTTTTCAAACACGTTTTTTTTTGGATGAATTAAAAAAAAGAAAACAAAAAAAAAAAACGGTAAAGTTAACCCAGTTTTTTTGTATAATGTGAAAGATGATGTTACTCCAAGTAAATAGACACCTAGCATGTCACGCTTTAGAATTGCGCACACTCGTGGAATGGCGCCAAACTTTGGTACTTAAAAATCTCCATAGGCGACGCTTTAAAATTTTTTACAGGTTACCAGTTTAGAGTTACAGAGGAGGTCTAGAATTGTTGCTCTCGTTCTAACGCACCCGCCGATACCTCACATGTGTGGTTTGAACGCCGTTTACATATATGGGCGGGACTTACGTATGTGTTCGCTTCTGTGCGTGGGGACAGGGACGCTCTAAATTTTTTTTTTGTTATTGTTTATTTTACTTAAATTTTTTTTATTTTTACACTCTTTAAAAAAAATATTTTTTTTTTGATCACTTTAGTTCCTATTACAAGGTATGTAAACAACCCTTGTAATAGGAATGGTGCGTGACAGGTCCTCTTTCATGGAGAGATGCGGGGTCTATAAAGACTCCACATCTCTCCTCCAGGCTGGAAAGACCGAGATCCAAAAAAAAAATAAATAAAAATAAATAAAAGATCTTTTTTTTTTTTCCAGCCGAGTTCTCAGCTTTGTTTACTTCCGTTGGCCAGATGTGATGTCATAACGTCGCGCCCGGGCCCCCTGAAGATCATAGAGATGACTGTGGACCATCTAGTCACTGGAAATCTCTATGATCAATGCCCGGCGGTGGCGTATTCCTCCTCCGGCTCGCCGATCGTACGGGCGAGTCAGGGGAAACACCAGAGGGTGGCGGGAGGGCGGGGGGGCGATGTCCCCTCCCGCCGCCTGAAGGTACGATCAAGCGGCTGAACTGCCGCCATGATTGTTCTTCAGGTGCACAGAAATCGCCGGCTGTAAAAGTTGATATCTGAATGATGCCTGAGATGGGAATGAGGGACACCTACTAACAAATGTATGTAGGCATGGGACACGCCCCCTGCCACACCCCCTTAAAGGAGAATTAACACAAAAAAAAAAGGTTAATTAAATCCACAAGGACTTTTTTTAACACTATTATTTCTTTATATTGGCTTTTAAAATTTACAAATGCAGCAATTTACAAATTGGATGAAAGGTTTAGCACTGAGAGACACTTTCTGAAACATAAAAAGTCAATTTTATATACAACTCTTTAGATCCGACCAAAATGAGGGACAAACGAGGAGGAATGAGGGACAGAGGGACATTGCTCCAAATCAGGGACAGTCCCTCGAAATCAGGGACAGTGGGGAGCTATGTATCTCCACTGACGTCCTTTGTCTGGAAGTGGTTAGTTATGTCTCCCTGCAGTATTAGAAGAAGATCCCCGAGGCCAATCAGACAAAATGAAAATGAGGGCCAACTTTAAAGCAGTACATGGAGCAATGAAAAGTAGTTCACGAATAGTTCTAACTCTTCCCCACCCAATGAAAAAAATGTTTTTGTTTCCTTTTGGGGAAATTTTTTCCTCACTTCCTGTTAGAATAGGAATTGAAGGGAAATACCTCCAACAATAAACACAGAGAGGGCAATAAAAACCTGACAGAGGCGCTGACCTTCCCTGCTCTAATAAAGACAAGATAAAAAGTCTTCAGTGGGATTAGAATTTAAAAGTAGAACTAAACAGACAAGACATTTTTTTTCTAATTTTGGATAGAATAAAGGAGGGTTTTATCCCCTGCCAGATTTTGTCATCTGCGTCCCATTGGGAAGATTTCCCTTCACTTCCTGTCCTATAGCCAAATATATTTGGTAATTTATTCATACGCTATATTACCAAAAGTATTGGGACACCTGCCTTTACATGCACGTGAACTTTAAGGGCGCAGAAAATAAGTACCACATTTTTTTCCCAAAATGTGCCGCACATAACTATGCGCTTGTCAAAGTGCAGCACGTTTTTTTGTGTGTCGTGAAACTGTGTTCCCAGACACTATAAAGTATAAATTGGGACGCCTGCCTTTACACACACATGAACTTTAATGGCATCCCAGTTTTAGTCCGTAGGGTTCAATATTGAGTTGGCCCACCCTTTGCAGCTATAACAGTTTCAACTCTTCTGAGAAGGCTGTCCACAAGGTTTAGGAGTGTGTCTATGGGAATGTTTGACCATTCTTCCAGAAACGCATTTGTCAGGTCAGGCACTGATGTTGGACGAGAAGGCCTGGCTCCCAGTCTCCACTCTAATTCATCCCAAATGTGTTCTATCAGGTTGAGGTCAGGACTCTGTGCAGGCCAGTCAAGTTCCTCCACCCCAAACTCGCTCATCCATGTCTTTATGGATCTTGCTTTGTGCACTGGTGCGTAGTCATGTTGGAACAGGAAGGGGCCATCCCCAAACTGTTCCCACAAAGTTGGGAGCATGAAATTGTCCAAAATGTCTTGGTATGCTGACGCCTTAAGAGTTCCCTTCACTGGAACTAAGGGGCCAACCCCTGAAAAACAACCCCACACTATAATCCACCCTCCACCAAATGATTTGGGCCAGTGCACAAAGCAAGGTCCATAAAGACATGGATGAGCGAGTTTGGGGCGGAGGAACTTAACTGGCCTGCACAGAGTCCTGACCTCAACCCAATAGAACCTATTTGGGATAAATTAGAGCGGAGACTGCAAGCCAGGCCTTCTTGTCCAACATCAGTGCCTGACCTCACAAATGCACTTCTGGAAGAATGGTCAAACATTCCCATAGACACTCCTAAACCTTGTGGACAGCCTTCCCAGAAGAGATGAAGCTGTTTTAACTGCAAAGGGTGGGCCAACTCAATATTGAACCCTACGGACTAAGACTGGGATGCCATTAAAGTTCATGTGCGTGTAAAGGCAGGCGTCCCAATACTTTTGGTAATATAGTGTATCTCTGTTAGGATTCTACAAGAGTTTTCTGCCCATAGTTAGAGTAAAGCTGGATACACACTATACAATTTTCTGTAGATTTTTTTCCTTTAGGATTTACCAAAACCATATAATATGAGGTCAAACCTTACTGCCGCGTACACACAGACGGACTTTTGACGGACTTCTGATGGACTTTTGAATGAACGGACTTGCCTACACACGATCACACCAAAGTCCGATGGATTCGTACGTGATGAGGTACACCGGACTAAAACAAGGAAGTTGATAGCCAGTAGCCAATAGCTGCCCTAGCGTGGGTTTTCGTCCGTCGGACTAGCATACAGATTTTTTGACCAGACTCGAGTCTGTCGGAAAGATTTGAAACATGTTCCAAATCTAAAGTCTGTCAGATTTTAGACCGAAAAAGTCCGCTGCAGGTCCGATGGAGCCCACACACGGTCGAATTATCCGCCGGATTCGGTCCATCGGACCAGTCCGGGTGAAAAGTCTGCTCGCGTGTACACGGCATAAGAGTTTCAATTTTCAAGGCAGGCCCTTGCACTACATGGTTTTGGTAAATCTAAAGGAAATCGGACAACAAAAGTTGTATAGTGTGTATGGGGCCTTAGGTTCTATTCACACTTGTGTGAATTGTCATGCAACTTTACAAGTTGCAGTCCATGTTTTTCAATGGAAGCCGTTCAAATCTATGTGACTTAAAGTTGCAGAGACTTTAAAAAAACGACTTTGATGCAATTTTCATGCAACTTGAGTGCCATAGACTGCAATGTAAACTCTCAAAAGTTGCATGAAAGTCTCATCTTAATGTTATCAATGCAACAGTTGTGCAACAGTCAAAGCCAAAGTCAACAGCCAAAGTTGCATCAAAGTCGCAATGTTAAGTCACAATGGAAATCGCATGACTTTGGAGTCATGCAAGTGTGAATGGAGCCTTACATTTTTGAAGGTAAGTTTGTAAAACCTCACGTTTAAATTTCGGGTGGAGGATGGGTCTCTCTTCAACCGAGTTCCCAACACGGGGATGCACAGGAGTTGAGTGCATTCCCGTATTGGCGTCCTATTCATTTCTATTGGGACACATGGCTGCAAGGGCACAACTGCTGGGTCCTAATATGACATGTGGGTGAAGATCCTGGAACTCATACAGGGCACGTTTAGGGACCCCGCACCTGCACGGGGCCTGCAGTAAAGCACCCCATGTGAATGGACCCTAACAGTGTATGTGGTTTTTGTTTGGTAAAATCCATTCATTCCAAAATCGAAAGTTAAAAGCAAACAAAACCTTGAACTACTTTCAAACGACATTCGAATGTTTTGAAAATTTGTGTACAATTGAAATTCTACTAGTGTATACCCAGCCTAAAGTATAACTAAAGGCAAGACTTTTTTTTGTAGTTTTGGATAGAGTGGAGAGGGATTAGAACACCTGTCAGTTTTTATTGCTGACTGTGTCCCCATTAGGGAGATTCTCCATCTCTCTATTTGTCCTGTTTACGGTTATCATTAAAAGAGAAAGTAAAAGAAAATCCCAAATTTTGGGTTGTCCCCAAAAAAGTAATAGAGGGGAAATCCTCCAATTTGGACACTAGTTCTGGTGACCTGGGGGGTCCCCAAGGAATTCCATTCATTTACAGGGTTTTCCTTTTTTGGCTATGGGACAGGAAGTGAAGGGAAAACCCCACAATGGGACACAGATGGTGAAAAAAAACACGGGTATAACCCTCCCTTACTCTATCCAAAATGAAAAAAAAAAGAAGTTTTGTCTATAGTTCTACTTTAAGTGCTTAAAAGTCCACTAACCTATCCAGCATGGCAGCTAAATTATATACAAAGTGTATTTCTTTACCTGAGGTCGCTTCCATTCCACCACCCTGGGGGGACTCTGGCTGTAGTACAGGGACCGGTCATTTGCTGGAAAGTTGGGATCCTCAAAAACACGGCTTTGGCGACAACACGCGTTTTTAAGCCGGTCATAATGCTGGTCCTGGTAATGAATAACCATGGTGCTGTGTGCTCACCTACTCGGGGTTGAAAGAAATGTCTGACAAATCTCTGTGGAAGCAATGCGTTGTGTTGCAATCAGTCTTTAGCTCCTTTTATTATCATCAGGGGCTACACTGTCTCTCTGCATAATTAATTCCGGAGTTTGTAAGGCCAAGCTGGTCCTAGGAATCAGAGCATATCCACAGCAGATCCAGTGCGGAAGATTCAAGTTTCTTCTCAGTATCAGTCACAGAGGTGTTATCGGGTGTGGTTCACAAAAGAACCTGCCAAGCCTGTTTTCATGAAAGGACAGCAACACCCAACAAAGCATAAAATAGGGACAGCAACTTATAGAGGGTAACAAGAAATAGTTTTGTAAGGACACACAGAGATATATTGCTAGTAAAAAGTTAGAGGAGACAGGTGATACCAGGACAAAGCAGGAGGAGCGTAGAGGTACCAAGACAGGAGGGGAGCAGAGGGCAGGTGATGCCAGGACCCAAGAGGAAGAAAGATGAAGATACCAGACAGAGGAAGATGTGTCTATGAATGCCAGGGCAAAGAGTGCAGCGAGTGGGAAAGATGCCAGGATCGATAGAGGAAGAAAGTCAAGATGCCAGGGAGAGGAAGAGATAACTATTAATGCCAGGATACCGCTAGAAGAATGGTGACACCAGGGCAGAGCAGAAGAAGTGTAGAGGTACCAAGAGAGAAGGGGAACAGAGGAGAGGTGATGCCAGGACCAAAGAGGAGAAAATGAAGATGCCAGACAGAGGAAAAGGTGAGTATTAGTGCCAGGACACAGAGTGAGGATAGTGGAGAGGCTACCAGGACCCAAGAGGAGGAGGATGAAGATGCCAGACAGAGGTGGAGGTAACTATTATTGCCAAGACACAGTGAAAAGAGTGGTGCTACCAGGGCAGAGCAGGAGAAGTGGAGAGATACCAAGACACAAGGGGAGCAGAGGGCAGGTGATGCCAGGACCCAAGAGGAAGAAAGATGAAGATACCAGACAGAGGAAGATGTGTCTATGAATGCCAGGGCAAAGAGTGCGGCGAATGGGAAAGATGCCAGGATCGATAGAGGAAGAAAGTCAAGATGCCAGGGAAAGGAAGAGATAACTATTAATGCCAGGATACCGCTAGAAGAATGGTGACACCAGGGCAGAGCAGAAGAAGTGTAGAGGTACCAAGACAGAAGGGGAACAGAGGAGAGGTGATACCAGGACCAAAGAAGAAAAAAGAAAATGAAGATGCCAGACAGAGGAAAAGGTGAGTATTAGTGCCAGGACAAAGAGTGAGGATAGTGGAGAGGCTACCAGGACCCAAGAGGAGGAGGATGAAGATGCCAGACAGAGGTGGAGGTAACTATTATTGCCAAGACACAGTGAAAAGAGTGGTGCTACCAGGGCAGAGCAGGAGAAGTGGAGAGATACCAAGACACAAGGGGAGCAGAGGACAGGTGATGCCAGGATCTAAGAGTAGGAAAGTGAAGATGCCAGACAGAGGAAGAGGTAACTATTAAGGAAAATACAAAGAGGGAGGAGAGCTGGAGAGATGCCAGAACCCAGGAGGGGGAAAGTGAAGATGCCAGGCAGAGATAAAGGTGACTATCATTTCCAAGACAGAGTGAGAAGAGTGGTTATACCAGGGCAAAGCAGTACTAAGGGACTAAGGCACAAGGGGAGCAAAGGAGTCACGGTGCTAGGAACCAAGAGTAGGAAAGTGAAGATGCCAGACAGAGGAAGAGGTGACTATTATTGCCAAGACACAGTGAGAAGAGTGGTGATGCCAGGACAGAGTGGAAGGAGTGCAGAGGTACCAAGACAGTGGGGAAGCAGAGGAGAGGTGATGGCAGGACCCAAGAGGAGGAGAATGAAGATGCCAGACGAGGGAGGGGTGACTATTAATGCCATGATACAGTGAGAAGAGAGTGGTGATGCCAGGGCAGAGTGGGAGAAGGGTAGAGATATCTAGATAGAGTGGGATGAGAGGAATGGTGATGCCAGGACCCAAGAGGAGGAAAATTAAGATGATCGAAAGAGAAAGAGGGGACTATTAATCTATTAATACCAGGACAAAGAGAGAGAAGATCAGCGATGATACCAGGACAGAGGATGAGAGTGGTAAAACCTAAAAAAAGAAAAAAAAATGGTGATGCTAAAGCACAGAGGAACAAAAGAGGTGCCTGCAAGGCAAAGGTTGAGGGGAGTGGTATGACCGAGGTAAAACCAGGCTAGAGGGAAAAGATTGTTATAGCAGAAGAAGAGAGGTGGTTATGCAGAAAAGATGGAGGAGGGTGGTCATGCCAGGACAGAGGAAGAGGAGAGGAGCGAACAGAGAGGGAATGAGTGGTAATTTAGCAAACTCTTCTGTCCCCAGGCCTACCAATGCTAGGATCTTGGTGCTAAAAACCACCAGTTGAGAAGAGTCCTCTGAAGAGCAAAGTCCGAACGGTTAGGCAGGGTGAGAGGATGAAACACGCTATCAAATACTGGGAGGGCAGGAGCTTCCAGGAAGTAAAGGTAAACGGTATTATACACAGTCGGACAAAGGTCGATGGACAGACAGGGTGCAGCGGAGATAAAGCAGAAGACTAGAACACAATAGTAAACAGAATATAACATCACTAGGTGACTCTGTCCTATAATAGTGTGGTAATAGTGAATTATGTAACTGGGGGTTATAGGTCCCCTTTTGGACAAAGCCTTCCTGTAGTGATGTAGTGTGTGGAGTTTGTGCCCATAAAAGTGCCAGAATGGGAGGAGTCCAGAGAGATGGGGCATGGGATCCAAACACCCCAGAAACATGTGGATGTAGTCTGGTATTAGAAAAAACTCAGGGCGAGGTACAGTGAGGGAAAAAAGTATTTCATCCTTTGCTGATTTTCTACATTTGCCCACTGACAAATACATGATCAGTCTATAATTGTAATGGTAGGTTTAAGGAACGGAATAACAACAAAAATATCCGGAAAAAATATCAAAAAAATGTATAAATTGCTTTGCATTTTAATGAGTGAAATAAGTATTTGATCCCCTATCAATCAGCACGATTTCCGGCTCCCAGGTGTCTTCTATACAGGTAAGGAGCTGTTACCTGTATAAAAGACACCTGTCCACAGAAGCAATCCATCAGATTCTCATCTCTCCACCATGGCCAAGGCCAAAGAGCTGTCCAAGGATGTCAGGGACAAGATTGTAAACCTACACAAGGCTGGAATGGGCTACAAGACCACCACCAAGCAGCTTGGTAAGAGGGTGACAACAGTTGGTGCGATTATTCGCAAATGGAAGAAAAACAAAATAACTGTTTATCCCCCTTGGTCTGGGGCTCCATGCAAGATCTCATCTCATGGAGTTTCAATGATCATGAGAATAGTGAGGAATCAGCCCAGAACTACACGGGAGAATCTTGTCAATGATCTCAAGGCAGCTGGGACCATAGTCACCAAGAAAACAATTGGTAACACACCACGCTGTGAATGACTGAAATCCTGCAGCGCCCGCAAGGACCCCCTGCTCAAGAAAGCACATGTACAGGACCGTCTGAAGTTTGCTAATGAACATCTGAATAATTCAGAGGAGAACTGGGTGAAAGTGTTGTGGTCAGATGAGACCAAAACTTGAGCTCTATGGCATCAACACAACTCGCTGTGTTTGGAGGAGGAGGAATGCTGGCTATGACCCCAAGAACACCATCCCCATTGTCAAACATGTCAAACATGGAGGTGGAAGCATTATGCTTTGGGGGTGTTTTTCTGCTAAGGGGACAGGACAACTTCACCGCATCAAAGGGACGATGGACGGGGCCATGTACCGTCAAATCTTGGGTGAGAACCTCCTTCCCTCAGCCAGGGCATTTAAAATGGGTCATGAATGGGTATTCCAGCATGACAATGACCCAAAACACACAGCCAGGGCAACAAAGGAGTGGCTCATGAAGAAGCACATTAAGGTCCTGGAGTAGCCTAGCCAGTCTCCAGACCTTAATCCCATTGAAAATATGTGAAGGGAGGTGAAGGTTCGAGTTTTGACAAACGTCAAAACCTTAATGACTTGGAGAGGATCTGCAAAGAGGAGTGGGACAAAATCCCTCCTGAGATGTGTGCAAGCCTGGTAGCCAACTACGAGAAACATCTGACCTCTGTGACTGTCAACAAGGGTTTTACCACCAAGTACTAAGTCATGTTTTGCGAAGGGGTCAAATACTTATTTCATTCATTAAAATGCAAATCAATTTATAACTTTTTTGAAATGCGTTTTTCTGGATTTATTTGTTATTCTGTCTCTCGCTGTTAAAATAAACCTACTGCGGTCACCTTGACTTTTGTCTCAATCTGCTGTGGACTGTGAGTGGGATGCAAAAGGCCTTTTAGGCAAGGCTAATGCTATGTACACACTATAGGATTTTCCGACAACAAAACCGTGGATTTTTTTCCGAAGGATGTTGGCTCAAACTTGTCTTGCATATACACAGTCACACAAATGTTGTCGGAAATTCCGAACATCAAGAACGCGATGACATACAACACATCTGATGAGCCAAGAAAAATTAAGTTCAATAGCCAGTGCGGCTCTTCTACTAATCCGAGCTTGCGTGGACTTTTGTGCGTCAGAATTGTGTACACGCGCTCAGAATTTCCAACAACAAGTCTTGCTGTCGAAAAATTTGAGAACCTGCTCTCAAACATTTGTTGGCGGAAATCCGACAACAAATGTTCTATGGAGCCTACACGCGGTCGGACTTTCCGACAACAAGCTCACATCCAACATTTGTTGTCGGAAAATCCTATTGTGTGTACGCCCATTAATGTTCTCTGGTATGAGTACTACTACACCTGGGAGTGAGAGTGACATCTGAAAGCATGCCCAGCTGCGCAGAGTTATAGAATGGGACATAGAGAAAGACTGGTATACTAAAGGAAAGCACCTTGGTGACAGAAGCAGAATGCTGTGATTCTTGTCTACAAATAGGTTGGTCCCAATACTGTGGTGCTCCCAAGGAGAAGTAAGGGAAAGATGACTTATTAATTTTTTAGCTTGCGTTCTGCGCCTGAGTGACTGCTACAGAAGGTTTGCTCTTGTATTTGTCAGTGTGTGCCAAAGAGTTTGGTCAGTATGTCAATGTGACTTCAAATGTCACAGCCATCTTTGCAAACGACAGTAAAGTGTGGAAAATGCTTTACTTGTGTGGACATTCCTTTATTCAAACATTAAGACCTATAGCCAGGGATGTCCTGAGTGAACCTATGGTCAAGAGTTGGGCACAATATGGCGAAGGCTTTCATCGACCAGCAGTGGGTCACTGTCCTAATCAAGATGTGTGGCGGGGACTTGAGCAGTTTGGCACCAACACACAGCCAATCATAGTCCCTCTTACAAACGTTTTCAATTTCATGTCGGCAAACCCCCTAGGTGTACAGAACAAGAGGCTCCATTTATTACGCTTTATTGGCCCGATATGTAAAATAAATGGAGATGGAACTAATAATCTCAGTGCCAAAGAAACCTGGGGACTTCTTAGCCATGGCAAGCTGAGCACCTGAAATGTTACACGTGTGTATCTGGGGTGGTCGCTGACTGTTGTTTCACTTACACTAAACATTTAGTACTTCTTGCCATTTATGAAGATGAATTTGTATGAATCACATGTACTTAAAACATACAGCGCACACCCAGGTTTTACAATATTAGATGTTGTTTACTGAAAGTGGACCTCGCACTTCAGGTAAGGTCAGCTTATTCAATGTGTCCCCCTCCCCTTTCATTAAACAGTGCTGCTTGGACCTTGAAGAAGGGGACATACCCCGAAAGCTTGTCCTGAAAAATTGTATGTTAGTGCAAATAAAAAAAGTATCACGGACAGTACTCAATTTTCTCTGTCACAATTGCACTAATACGGCTACAATCAAATCAAGTATTAAACAGTGCGAAACAAAGAGAGGGAAATTCCCTTTCTCCGACTTCTGTAGTGCCGGGGTTCACATCATCCTCCTGCTGAAAAGATCCCTGGAAATGTTGCAAAAAGCCAAAAACTTGCAAAAAGTCTGTGTATTACAGTGCAGAACTGTCTCTGGCTACTCTATAATCTAACTAAAAAAAAAAAAAAAAAAGACCCGATTTATGGACTGAATTATCCCCATTAAGGGGAGAACCTCTGGGGGAATCAATAAATACACATATATATGCCAGCGCTCAGGACCAATGGTAATAATAGCATAAATCACAGTAAATATTTCTGTAGATGACATACAATATTAAGTAAAGCTATAGTTGCTGAGAGTAATATAAAAAAGTCTATAAAAAGTCCGTGGCAATTAGTGGATGTGATGGTAAGCAAAGTCTTTTTGTTGACACCAGCGCTGAGGGCAAGCTTTCGTAATGAGCGAAGTCAGCTCTCTAAAGAACCGTAAGAAAAACAAGAGAAAGAAAGGACCTCTGAGTGCAGGTATTTAATGGAAACAATAAGCACGTATTCACACTTATCCCCGTACACACGGTCGGATTTTCCGACGGAAAATGTGTGATAGGACCTTGTTGTCGGAAATTCCGACCGTGTGTGGGCTCCATCACACATTTTCCATCGGATTTTCCGACACACAAAGTTTGAGAGCAGGCTATAAAATTTTCCGACAACAAAATCCGTTGTCGGAATTTCCGATCGTGTGTCCACAAATCTGACGCACAAAGTGCCACGCATGCTCAGAATAAATAAAGAGATGAAAGCTATTGGCCACTGCCCCGTTTATAGTCCCGACATACGTGTTTTACGTCACTGCGTTCAGAACAATAGGATTTTCCGACAACTTTGTGTGACCGTGTGTATGCAAGACAAGTTTGAGCCAACATCCGTCGGAAAAAATCCTAGGATTTTGTTGTCGGAATGTCCGAACAAAGTCCGACCGTGTGTACGGGGCATTACAGTGAAGTAAAATAAGTACAGCTCCGGTGAAGGAATCATCCTAGATCAGATAGGATAGATAACTATACAGATTCCCCGTAGGTCATTATTAGTTTTACCTAGCTATACTGCCTTTTTGGTGCAGTTGTTTTGCATTTTTTAGTAATTTTATAATGTAAACCATCACATATTCCCGTTTTTTACATTATCTCATATATTATCTATTCCTTAGATAGAGACCACTGACATATGAGATATCGCTGTAATAATGTCTTCATCTCATCTTTATAAGCAGCGAGATATAATAACCCAATCTTGCTGGCACATTACACACAGTTGTGCCTTATAATTATTCCCATTATTATCATTTCTGATATCTAATTATCACTATAACTACATGATTTCCCTATACCCACTCCTCTTCTATATCCTTCCTTCCTTACATATTATATATTATATTTCACATAGATAATTCTTTTATCCAATGTATATAATTATTCACTGATATATATCCCTTTTGGGTTTATTCATTTCATCTTTATTATTATTTGTATTTGATTTATTTTTTATTTATTTTTTATCTTTTATTTTTGAGATTTTTAGAAACCCTTGATATGTTTTAATTTATTGTGGTAGCAGACTCTCTTATTGTTAGCCATATCTATGTCTGTTTTTTCGTCCAGCTGGAGTGTTTTTAGTCCTTAATGCAGAGCTATTTAAGCCTTCTCTCCTTCCCGTCCACTCCACACTTGATAAAGGAGCGCGCATGCCCACTGTAAGCTTCACGCATGCTCTGAAACGCGTCATGTGTTCCTCTCCATCCTGGAGACGTCACACGCCCACGAGCGCCTTGCCGGCAATACGGAGCTTCCATCCAGCCCAGCTGCCTGTCTCTCCGTGCGGAGGTCCGCGGCCATCCCTTCGGCGCTACATCGCAGCTTCCTGCTATGGACGCGGGACTGATCTAGGGTGATTCCTTTACCGGAGCTGTACTTATTTTACTTCACTGTAAGTGTGAATACGTGCTTATTGTTTCCATTAAATACCTGCACTCAGAGGCGCTTTCTTTCTCTTCTTTTTCTCTGGGGGAATCAAGGAAGGAACAGGCTCTGAGGGTCCTGGTTGTTGATAGATAGCATGCAATGCCAAGCTGCAACAAGCAAGGCCAGCACAATATAATGTATTAAAGAAAGGTATTTACTCCAGCGATAAAGCGATAGTTCTACCACTTTACAAAACTCTGGTTCAGCCACCTCTTGAGTATACCATCCAGTTCTGGTCACCAGTCCTCAGGAAGGATGTACGAGACCTGGAAAGAATCCAGAGAAGAGCAGCAAAGCTAATAAACGGACTAGAGGATTTCGGTTATGAGGAACAACTACAGTACAAGCATTAAACTTATGCTGTGTACACACGGGCGGACTTTTCGGCATCAAAGATCCGACGGTCTTTCCGACGGACTTTCAAACGAACGGACTTGCCTACACACGATCACACCAAAGTCCGACGGATTTGTACGTGATGATGTACGACCAGACTAAAATAAGGAAGTTGATAGCCAGTAGCCAATAGCTGCCCTCGGACTAGCACACAGACGAGCGGATTTTTTCGACCAGACTCGAGTCCGTCGGAAAGATTTGAAACATGTTCCAAATCTAAAGTAAGTCTGATTTTCAACCGAAAAAGTTAACTGCAGGTCCAATGAAGCCCACACGCGGTCGGATTGTCCCACGGATTCGTCCCTTCGGACCAGTCCGGTTGAAAAGTCCGCCCGTGTGTACACGGCATTATTGTCCCTGAAGAAAAGACACTTAAGAGGGGACATGATAGCAATATACAGATATCTTAATGGTGATTCCAGCATTGGGAGGAAACTATTCAGTCTTAGGCCACTCAAGAAGATACGTGGCCACTCAATGAAGTTGGACAAGAAAAGGTTCAATCTTAAACTGCATAAGAGTGGTAGATATGTGGAACTCCCTTCCACAATATTTAGGGATATGGGAAATGGTAGGGACATAATAATTACACGCGTGTTAAGCTGGATGGGCTGATGTCTTTATTCAACCTTAACAACGACTATATACCGTATCAGCCATTCTCAACCAGGGTTCTTCCTGAGATTGCTAGGGGTTCCTTGAGCTGATTGACCTCCTATTTCAGGGATATGCAATTAGTGGACCTCCAGCTGTTGCAGAACTGCAAGTCCCATGAGGCATAGCAAGACTCTGACAAGCATGACACCCAGAGGCAGAGGCATGATGGGACTTGTAGTTTTGCAACAGCTGGAGGTCCGCTAATTGCATATCCTTGTCCTATTTGATGCTCCCTGCATAGTTCCAGGGCCAACACCACTATGCAGAACCAGCAGCATGACACCAATTTATTTATTACAGGTATTTATATAGTGCCAACAATTTACACAGCACTTTGCATTCACATCAATTCCTGCCCTCCAGGAGCTTACAATCTAAGGTCCCTACCTCACATTCATATACTAGGACCAATTAACCCACCAACATGTCTTTGGAGTGTGGGAGGAAACCAGAGTACCTGGAGAAAATCCACGCAGGTACAGGGAGAACATGCAAACCCCAGAAAGGTAGTGTTGTGGTGGGGATTTAAACCGACAACCCTAGTGCTAGGCAGAAGTGCTAACCACTTAGCCACTGTGCTGCCACCAACAATCTTTTTAGCTGACTTTGAGGATAGTATTCTACCACCATTGTAAGGGTGGAATTATTCCCACTGACCAATATTATAAGGGATATTTTACCCATTGACCCCTGCTGAATTGGATTTAGTACAGGTTCCCTGGGACCTGAAATTTTTTTAGGCTCCGTTCACATCAGCTAAAGAGCATGTGTACAGTTCCATCCAGCTGTTATTTTACATTTTGGGCGGGCGGCTGGGGGCCAGTAAAACCGCAGCTCAGCCACCCATTTTTACCTTTCCTTTACTGCCTGTCTGAAAGAGACCTTAGGTGGGGTGAACATCCTTTCAGGATAAGACCCATCCTAATGCAGTGCCAGCCTCATAGAGCACATAGGCATAGCTCCCAACTGTCCCTGATTTCGAGGGACTGTCCCTGATTTGGAGCAATGTCCCTCTGTCCCTCATTCCCCCTCATTTGTCCTTCATTTTGGTCTGATCTATATAGTTATATATAAAATGCACTTTTTATCTTTAAAAAAAGTGTTTCCCAGAGCTAAACCTTTCATCCAATGTCTAAATTGCTGCATTTGTAAATTTTAAGAGCCAATATAAAGGAATAGTAGTAGTAAAAAAAAGCCCTTGTGGATTTAATTAACCTTTTTTTTGGTAATTCTCCTTAGGGGGTGTGGCAGGGGGCGTGTCCTATGCCTACATAGTTTGCTAGTAGGTGTCCCTCATTCCCATCTCAAAATGTTGGGAGGTATGCATAGGGGGATTGTTTTTGGCTGTGGGGAATCACTTACTGCTGGGCAAAGACTTTTTCGCACCATGTCAATCAATATCTTAACAGTAGGGATCATTTGTGGAGAAGTCATAGCTTGTGGTTCATAAAATGCAGGGATTGAAAATTCCTCTGCAGCTTCTGCTACAATATCTGCGTCCCCATTGGTTTCCTTCATTTCTTTTCCAAACAAGTTGGGGGGGCTCAATCACTGATTTATGAAGAGAGTCGAGGGGGAGAGGGAAAGTGTGGCGTTTTTGGACCCTGAAAACTGAAGGTTCTAGGATTGCCGCCAAACATTTTCTGAAGCATTCAGACATAGTGCCAGAGAAATCTGCTTTTGGCAGATAAGCCGCATGGTGTGTCCCTTAACCACTTGCCTACCGGGCACTAACACCCCCTTCCTGGCCAGGCCATTTTTCAGCTTTCAGTGCTGTCGCACTTTTAATGACAATTGCGCGGTCATGCTACACTGTACCCAAACAAACAAATAGAGCTTTCTTTTGGTGGTATTTAATCACTGCTGGGTTTTTTATTTTTTACAAAAAAAAGACCAAAAATTTTGGAAAAAAAAAATGGTTTTGACTTTTTTTCTGTCAGTAAATTTTGTAATTTTTCGCCTTCACTGATGAAGCAGCACAGATGGGCACTGATAGGCTGAACTGGTGGGCATTGATGAGGTGGCACTGATGAGGAGGCACTAATATGCCTCACTTATGGGCACTGATATGTTGCACTAATGAGCACTGAGAGGTGGCACTGATGGCCACTAATAGGTGGCACTGGTGGGCACTGATAGGCGGCAATGGTGGGCATGGATAGACACTGATGGGCATTGATCGACAGCAGTGATGGGCACTGACTGGCATGGCTAATGGGCACTGATTGCTGCCACTGGTGGGCACTGTATGCTGGATTTGGTGGGCAATGGTTGGCACTGTATTGTGACACATTTCTTTATTGCAATCAGGGCAGTGATGATCAGTGCATTTTTACATTCCTAGATGTCACCCTGAGTGCAGATGCCGCTGACGCCGGTTTGTTTACATGTGATCGCTCCGTCATTTGACGGAACAATCACGTAATAAACGGCCGCGATCAGCGGCTATTTACTGTGATCCGTGATGCGCCGGGTCCTCTGGACCCGGCGGTCATGGATGTTCCCGAGTGCGCGCCCCAGGGGGCGCGCGGGAGCAACATTCTGGAGTGACGTCCATGGACGTCCACCCAGAACTAGCCGACTGCGCTGTTGCCGTCTTTCGGCAATGGCCCGGTCGGCAAGTGGTTAAAGTCAGCATCTACAAATACTGTAGCTGCTGACTTTAAATAAGTAGACTTACCTGTCCTGGGTGCCCACGATGTCTGCCGCCCGAGGCCGACCCGTCCCTCGGCTCTCGGGTCCCGGCACCGCCATCCTAGGTAAGGGGCTTCACTGCCAGTTTCCCACAGCGCACGCGCGAGTGGCGTGGCGATCTGTGAATGGCCCCGTGGTTTTCTGGGAACACACACAGTTATAGGAATAGGAACAGAATAGGAACAGGCAGATTAGGAAGACTGCCTAGCAACAAGGGTTCAGGTAAGTTTTAAAAAAAAATTTTTTTCCAATTTTTTTTTTTAGGATTTTTGGTGAAATTTTTTTTTCATGGTGGCCCTCCACTTTAAGTTGAAGCACCCAGTCGGCTCTAGTACCTCCCCACACACTGTAGGTGGCTCCACCTCTCTCGCTTGCAGGGAGATCATCCATTGGGGGTGTCGGCATCCTCATTTCACACTGGGCACTTGCATCTCCCTTGTCCCCCTCCTGTACACAGTGGGAGCCATTCAGGAGATTAGATCTACGGGAGCCGTTGAGAGTCAAGCTGTCACTTGGAAACACAGAAGCCAGACTTCTGTGTTTACAAATGATGGTGGTTAGCAGGGAGCAGAGGGCCTGAGCCAAAAGTTCCAGCTGAAAAAAAGCCCTGCATCAGAGAAGTCAGTGTCCTGCCAAACTGAACCTGAAGCACATGTCTGAGTTGAAGATACCTGTAAAAGGCGGTTCGGGGCAGTTCGTATTTCCTCTGCAAGTCATCAAAAGAAGCCAAAATATTGGTATCATAGATGTTATCCAGAGCAACCATCCCCCTAATTGATTTGCATTTTAATGAGTGAAATGAGTATTTGACCCCTTCACAAAACATGACTTAGTACTTGGTGGCAAAACCATTGTAGTTGGCCACCAGGTTTGCACACATCTCAGGAGGGATTTTTTTTCCCACTACTCTTTTCAGATCCTCTCCAAGTCATTAAAGTGGATGTAAACCCAATTCATGAAATTTGAGCTGGGCCCATATATCTACAGTGTTTGTTATCTCTCATCAAATCACTATGTCCCGTAGCTTTGTCCTGCTCCGTTTGTCTGTTATCAACCTGATAACTTTCGACAAGCTCTCCGAGATGGAAATAGAAGTGTGTGTCGGGGGAGGTTGCTATAAATAGATTAGCACAAAGCTAAACTAGTCACAGGCAACCTCTGTATATGTGGGTAGGGGGCGTGTGCCTTTCCTCCAATTAGCTGTCTCATAGTGTCTAGCAATAATCCACTCCTAGAGAGGAATGAGGAAGTGAAAATTCTAACAGGACGTGCACTTTCTAAACAGTATATAAACCTGAAGACAGCAGATATACATGTAAAACTTATGTAGGGAGACTTGTTCCATCTCTGTATCATCTGAGGCTGTTAACTTCACTGGGTATATGTGAGGGTTTACATCCACTTTAGGGTTTCGAGGCTGACGTTTGGTAACTTGAACCTTCAGCTCCCTCCACATATTTTCTATGGGATTAAGGTCTGGAGACTGGCTAGGCCACTCCAGGACCTTAATGTGCTTCTTCTTGAGCCACTCCTTTGTTGCCTTGGCTGTGTGTTTTGGGTCATTGTCATGCTGGAATACCCATCCCCGACCCATTTTCAATGCCCTGGTTGTCCTGTCCCCTTAGCAGAAAAACACCCCTAAAACATAGTTTCCACCTCAATGTTTGACAGTGGGGATGGTGTTCTTGGGGTCATAGGCAGCATTCCTCCTCCTCCAAACATGACGAGTTGAGTTGATGCCAAAGAGCTCAATTTTGGTCTCATCTGACCACAACACTTTCACCCAGTTCTCCTCTGAATCATTCAGATGTTCATTAGCAAACTTCAGACGGGCCTATACATGTGCTTTCTTAAGCAGGGGGTCCTTGCGGGCGCTGCAGGATTTCAGTCCTCCATGGCGTAGTGTGTTACCAATTGTTTTCTTGACGACTGTGGTCCCAACTGCCTTGAGATCATTGACAAGATTCTCCCGTGTAATTCTGGGCCGATTCCTCACTATTCCCATGATCATTGAAACTCCACGAGGTGAGATCTTGCATGGAACCCCAGACCGAGGGAGATTAACAGTTATTTTATGTTTCTTCCAGTTGCGAATAATCGCACCAACTGTTGTCACCCTCTCACCAAGCTGCTCAGCGATGATCTTGTAGCCTTGTGTAGGTCTACAATGTTGTCCCTGACATCCTTGAATAGCTCTTTGGTCTTGGCCATGGTGGAGAGGTTGGAATCTATTTGATTGATTGTTCTGTGGACAGATGTCTTTTATACAGGTAATAAACTGAGATTAGGAGCACTCCCTTTAAGAGAGTGCTCCTAATCTCAGCTTGTTACCTGTATAGAAGTCACCTGGGAGGCAGAAATCTTGCCGATTGGTAGATACTTATAAATATTTATTTCACTCATTAAAATGCAAATCAATTTATAACTTTTAAAAATGGGTTTTTCTCTCACTGTTAAAATAACCCTACCATTAAAATTACAGACTGATCATTTCTTTGTCAGTGGGCAAATGTTCAAAATCAGCAGGGGATCAAATACTTTTTTCCTCACTGTATGACTAACACCTATACTAACTACCCTGTAGAAGAAAGATGCTTATACTTAACTTTTCTCAGGGCGTTTTAGTCCGGTCACGTGATTGTCTCCCAGCGGTCGGCTTCAGGGGAGAGGAGGAAGAGCCAACAACGAATGCCCCATAGTAAGCCAATGGGTGACATCACCACCCAGGCATTCCATCTGTTGTCCATGTTCACTCATGTCCATACAGGCAATGAATAATGGATTTTTATTGCAGGAAAGACATTGTGAGCAAACAAAACCCCTTGTTTTTAATGTGAACTGTTAGATAGGGTATATATTTGGTTTGCTGCAGGCTGACTGGTAAGTGAGCTGGGAATTTTTGTTTGTTTTTTTGATATGTGTTACCCTTCTATGTTCTCCTTGCTGCAAAGGCCAGTTATAAGTTGGGGTGGTTGCCATTTGTTTGGATGTTCTCTCATCTCCCCTGAAGCTGGGGAGATCACGTGACCGGACCGGAGGCGCTCTGAGAATAGGTAAGTATAAGCATCTTTCTTTTACGGCAGGTGTCTCAAACTGGCGGCCCTCCAGCTGTTGCAAAACTACAAGTCCTATGACGCATTGCTAGGCTGACAGTTACAAGCATAACTCCCACAGGCCGAGGAATGATGGGACTTGTAGCTTCGCAACAACTTGAGGGCCACCAGTTTGAGACCCCTGCTTTACAGGATAGTTAGTATAGGAGTCAGAAGCTTAGTTAGTTCTAGGCCGGACTTCAACTTTAGGTCTTGTGTATTTTTACCTAGTATCTTAGCCTGGAGTTGTACTTTAAAAAAAGTGAAACAAAAGCCCATAGTTTTAAGCATTTTTATTAAGAAAAGGTTATTATTCCTTGTACACAAAATAAACTGTAACACACAGAAAACACCAGAAACATCCATGCATGCAGCCACACAATTGACCATACATTCACCCAAATGCTCATACACATCACAGGGGTCTCTTGTCACAAGCCGGAGGTCTCTGTTGTGGGGGGAGGGGAGGGTTGAGGGGTTTTGCTTTCTCCAGCGGTTGGAAGAGACACAACTATATATTTCTGCATTCCGCTGCTGCCACCAGTCGCTGAGCCCCCTACACCGCTGCTTTGCCCACCGGATACAAGTTTCACAATGGGTTGAACCCCGGGGGGGCATGGTGTGGATGGGGAAGGGCCGCTTGAAGAGGTGAGAACCTGTAAGGAGGGGCACAGTGAGATCAGAGGTGCTCAGATACAAGAAGACTGGTGTAGAGGATGTAGCAGAAATGTACAGACACAAAAAGGTATGGAATAAATGCAAAAACAGGGGAAGCTGGGAGGGAGGAACCAACAGTGAAAAAGCAGTAGCATAAGATGGGGGGGGGGGGGGGGGGATATTGGGAAATGTAAAATAAAGGAATCAGTAGAGGTTAAAGCACTTGAAAAGGTGTATATTGTTAAATACAGGAATATCTGGCGATACAGACTGAGGAGCGAATTAACAGCTCTACTGAAGAGAGAGGAAGCACAGAGTAAAGAATCACAAAAGGAGAGAAGGGGGAAGGAAGGGCAGTGAAGGGTAAGGGAAAAAAGCACAGCACAAAGGAAAGGAGAAAGGGTGGGTTTGTGAGAAGGAAGGGAGAAGGGGAGAGGCATGAGGGAATGAAGGGTGTAACATGAGCAAAGGTACAGGAGGGGAGAAGGAAGCCCAACACTAGGAAAGGGAGAGATAGGCGCGGTCCCAGGAAAGGCAGAGCTGGTGCAGTGGGAGAAATGGGAGGAGGGGCAGCATCCAAGAAAAAAAAGGGAGAGGGGATCCAAGAAAAAAAAAAAGGGAGAGGGGATCCAAGAAAAAAAAAAAAAAAAGGGAGAGGGGATCCAAGAAAAAAAAAAAAAAAAGGGAGAGGGGATCCAAGAAAAAAAAAAAGGGAGAGGGGATCCAAGAAAAAAAAAAAAAAAGGGAGAGGGGATCCAAGAAAAAAAAAAAAAAAAAAAGGGAGAGGGGATCCAAGAAAAAAAAAAAAAAAAAAAAGGGAGAGGGGATCCAAGAAAAAAAAAAAAAAAAAAAGGGAGAGGGGGACGCGGCGCCAGAGAAGGGAGAGGGGGACGCGGCGCCAGAGAAGGGAGAGGGGGACGCGGCGCCAGAGAAGGGAGAGGGGGACGCGGCGCCAGAGAAGGGAGAGGGGGACGCGGCGCCAGAGAAGGGAGAGGGGGACGCGGCGCCAGAGAAGGGAGAGGGGGACGCGGCGCCAGAGAAGGGAGAGGGGGACGCGGCGCCAGAGAAGGGAGAGGGGGACGCGGCGCCAGAGAAGGGAGAGGGGGACGCGGAGCCAGAGAAGGGAGAGGGGGACGCGGCGCCAGAGAAGGGAGAGGGGGACGCGGCGCCAGAGAAGGGAGAGGGGGACGCGGCGCCAGAGAAGGGAGAGGGGGACGCGGCGCCAGAGAAGGGAGAGGGGGACGCGGCGCCAGAGAAGGGAGAGGGGGACGCGGCGCCAGAGAAGGGAGAGGGGGACGCGGCGCCAGAGAAGGGAGAGGGGGACGCGGCGCCAGAGAAGGGAGAGGGGGACGCGGCGCCAGAGAAGGGAGAGGGGGACGCGGCGCCAGAGAAGGGAGAGGGGGACGCGGCGCCAGAGAAGGGAGAGGGGGACGCGGCGCCAGAGAAGGGAGAGGGGGACGCGGCGCCAGGGAAGGGAGAGGGGGACGCGGCGCCAGGGAAGGGAGAGGGGGACGCGGCGCCAGAGAAGGGAGAGGGGGACACGCAGGCGCCAGGGAAGGGAGAGGGGAAAGGGGAAACGCAGGCGCCAGGGAAGGGAGAGGGGAAACGCAGGCGCCAGGGATGGGAGAGGGGAAACGCAGGCGCCAGGGATGGGAGAGGGGAAACGCAGGCGCCAGGGATGGGAGAGGGGAAACGCAGGCGCCAGGGAAGGGAGAGGGGAAAGGGGAAACGCAGGCGCCAGGGAAGGGAGAGGGGAAACACAGGCGCCAGGGATGGGAGAGGGGAAACGCAGGCGCCAGGGATGGGAGAGGGGAAACGCAGGCGCCAGGGATGGGAGAGGGGAAACGCAGGCGCCAGGGATGGGAGAGGGGAAACGCAGGCGCCAGGGATGGGAGAGGGGAAACGCAGGCGCCAGGGATGGGAGAGGGGAAACGCAGGCGCCAGGGATGGGAGAGGGGAAACGCAGGCGCCAGGGATGGGAGAGGGGAAACGCAGGCGCCAGGGATGGGAGAGGGGAAACGCAGGCGCCAGGGATGGGAGAGGGGAAACGCAGGCGCCAGGGATGGGAGAGGGGAAACGCAGGCGCCAGGGATGGGAGAGGGGAAACGCAGGCGCCAGGGATGGGAGAGGGGAAACGCAGGCGCCAGGGATGGGAGAGGGGAAACGCAGGCGCCAGGGATGGGAGAGGGGAAACGCAGGCGCCAGGGATGGGAGAGGGGAAACGCAGGCGCCAGGGATGGGAGAGGGGAAACGCAGGCGCCAGGGATGGGAGAGGGGAAACGCAGGCGCCAGGGAAGGGAGAGAGGGACGCAGGTGCCAGGGAAGGGGGGGTGAACTCAGAGACGGGGGGGGGGGAGAGGGGAAAAAAAAAAAAGAGGGGGACACAGCACCAGGGAAGAATGATGGGGATGCAGCGCCAGGGAAAAAAAATAAAATAAAAAAGGGGGACGCAGGGCCAGGGAAAAAAAAAAAGGAGGGGGACGCAGCGCCAGGGAAGGGATGGGGGGGACGCAGCGCCAGGGAAGGGATGGGGCGGACGCAGCGCCAGGGAAGGGATGGGGCGGACGCAGCGCCAGGGAAGGGATGGGGCGGACGCAGCGCCAGGGAAGGGATGGGGCGGACGCAGCGCCAGGGAAGGGATGGGGCGGACGCAGCGCCAGGGAAGGGATGGGGCGGACGCAGCGCCAGGGAAGGGATGGGGCGGACGCAGCGCCAGGGAAGGGATGGGGGGGACGCAGCGCCAGGGAAGGGATGGGGGGGACGCAGCGCCAGGGAAGGGATGGGGGGGGACGCAGCGCCAGGGAAGGGATGGGGGGGACGCAGCGCCAGGGAAGGGATGGGGGGGACGCAGCGCCAGGGAAGGGATGGGGGGGACGCAGCGCCAGGGAAGGGATGGGGCGGACGCAGCGCCAGGGAAGGGATGGGGGGACGGGACGCAGCGACAGGGAAGGGATGGGGGGACGGGACGCAGCGCCAGGGAAGGGATGGGGGGACGGGACGCAGCGCCAGGGAAGGGATGGGGGGACGGGACGCAGCGCCAGGGAAGGGATGGGGGGACGGGACGCAGCGCCAGGGAAGGGATGGGGGGACGGGACGCAGCGCCAGGGATGGGGGGGGACGACGCAGCGCCAGGGAAGGGATGGGGGGGGGGGACGACGCAGCGCCAGGGAAGGGATGGGGGGGGGGACGCAGCGCCAGGGAAGGGATGGGGGGGGGGGGACGCAGCGCCAGGGAAGGGATGGGGGGGACGACGCAGCGCCAGGGAAGGGATGGGGGGGGACGACGCAGCGCCAGGGAAGGGATGGGGGGGACGACGCAGCGCCAGGGAAGGGATGGGGGGGACGACGCAGCGCCAGGAAAGGGATGGGGGGGACGACGCAGCGCCAGGAAAGGGATGGGGGGGACGACGCAGCGCCAGGAAAGGGATGGGGGGGGGGACGCAGCGCCAAGGAAGGGATGGGGGGGGACGACGCAGCGCCAAGGAAGGGATGGGGGGGGGGACGCAGCGCCAATGAAGGGATGGGATGGGGGGGACGACGCAGCGCCAAGGAAGGGATGGGATGGGGGGGATGCAGCGCCAAGGAAGGGATGGGGGGGGGGGGACGACGCAGCGCCAAGGAAGGGATGGGGGGGGGACGCAGCGCCAGGGAAGGGATGGGGGGGTACGCACCGCCAGGGATGGGGGGGGGGACGCAGCGCCAGGGAAGGGATGGGGGGACGGGACGCAGCAACAGGGAAGGGATGGGGGGACGGGACGCAGCGCCAGGGAAGGGATGGGGGGACGGGACGCAGCGCCAGGGAAGGGATGGGGGGACGGGACGCAGCGCCAGGGAAGGGATGGGGGGACGGGACGCAGCGCCAGGGAAGGGATGGGGGGGACGGGACGCAGCGCCAGGGAAGGGATGGGGGGACGGGACGCAGCGCCAGGGAAGGGATGGGGGGGACGGGACGCAGCGCCAGGGAATGGATGGGGGGACGGGACGCAGCGCCAGGGAAGGTATGGGGGGGACGGGACGCAGCGCCAGGGAAGGTATGGGGGGGGGACGCAGCGCCAGGGAAGGTATGGGGGGGGACGCAGCGCCAGGGAAGGGATGGGGGGGGACGCAGCGCCAGGGAAGGGATGGGGGGGGGGACGCAGCGCCAGGGAAGGGATGGGGGGGGACGCAGCGCCAGGGAAGGGATGGGGGGGGGACGCAGCGCCAGGGAAGGGATGGGGGGGGACGCAGTGCCAGGGAAGGGATGGGGACGCAGCGCCAGGGAAGGGATGGGGGGGACGACGCAGCGCCAGGAAAGGGATGGGGGGGGGGGGACGCAGCGCCAAGGAAGGGATGGGGGGACGACGCAGCGCCAAGGAAGGGATGGGGGGGGGGACGCAGCGCCAAGGAAGGGATGGGGGGGGACGACGCAGCGCCAAGGAAGGGATGGGGGGGACGACGCAGCGCCAAGGAAGGGATGGGGGGGGGACGACGCAGCGCCAAGGAAGGGATGGGGGGGGGGACGCAGCGCCAAGGAAGGGATGGGGGGGGGGACGCAGCGCCAGGGAAGGGATGGGGGGGTACGCACCGCCAGGGATGGGGGGGACGCAGCGCCAGGGATGGGGGGGACGCAGCGCCAGGGATGGGGGGGGACGCAGCGCCAGGGATGGGGGGGGGGACGCAGCGCCAGGGGGAAAAAAAAAAAAAGAGGGGGACGCAGCGCCAGGGAAGGGAGGGGGGGGCGCAGTGCCAGGGAAGGGATGGGGGGGACGCGGCGCCAGGGAAGGGATGAGGGGGGACACGGCGCCAGGGAAGGGAGAGGGGAAACGCAGGCGCCAGGGAAGGGAGAGGGGAAACGCAGGCGCCAGGGAAGGGAGAGGGGAAACGCAGGCGCCAGGGAAGGGAGAGGGGAGAGGGATGGGGGGGGACGACGCAGTGCCAAGGAAGGGATGGGGGGGACAACGCAGCGCCAGGGAAGGGATGGGGGGGTACGCACCGCCAGGGATGGGGGGGGGGGACGCAGCGCCAGGGAAGGGATGGGGGGACGGGACGCAGCAACAGGGATGGGGGGACGGGACGCAGCGCCAGGGAAGGGATGGGGGGACGGGACGCAGCGCCAGGGATGGGATGGGGGGACGGGACGCAGCGCCAGGGAAGGGATGGGGGGACGGGACGCAGCGCCAGGGAAGGTATGGGGGGGGGGCGACGCAGCGCCAGGGAAGGTATGGGGGGGACGACGCAGCGCCAGGGAAGGGATGGGGGGGGGGACGCAGCGCCAGGGAAGGGATGGGGGGGGTACGCACCGCCAGGGATGGGGGGGGACGCAGCGCCAGGGAAGGGATGGGGGGGGACGCAGCGCCAGGGATGGGGGGGACGCAGCGCCAGGGGGAAAAAAAAAAAGAGGGGGACGCAGCGCCAGGGAAGGGAGGGGGGGGGCGCAGTGCCAGGGAAGGGATGGGGGGGGACACGGCGCCAGGGAAGGGATGAGGGGGGGACGCGGCGCCAGAGAAGGGAGAGGGGGACGCGGCGTCAGGGAAGGGAGAAGGGAGAGGGGAAACGCAGGCGCCAGGGAAGGGAGAGGGGAAACGCAGGCGCCAGGGAAGGGAGAGGGGAAACGCAGGCGCCAGGGAAGGGAGAGGGGAAACGCAGGCGCCAGGGAAGGGAGAGGGGAAACGCAGGCGCCAGGGAAGGGAGAGGGGAAACGCAGGCGCCAGGGAAGGGAGAGGGGAAACGCAGGCGCCAGGGAAGGGAGAGGGGAAACGCAGGCGCCAGGGAAGGGAGAGGGGAAACGCAGGCGCCAGGGAAGGGAGAGGGGAAACGCAGGCGCCAGGGAAGGGAGAGGGGAAACGCAGGCGCCAGGGAAGGGAGAGGGGAAACGCAGGCGCCAGGGAAGGGAGAGGGGAAACGCAGGCGCCAGGGATGGGAGAGGGGAAACGCAGGCGCCAGGGATGGGAGAGGGGAAACGCAGGCGCCAGGGATGGGAGAGGGGAAACGCAGGCGCCAGGGATGGGAGAGGGGAAACGCAGGCGCCAGGGATGGGAGAGGGGAAACGCAGGCGCCAGGGATGGGAGAGGGGAAACGCAGGCGCCAGGGATGGGAGAGGGGAAACGCAGGCGCCAGGGATGGGAGAGGGGAAACGCAGGCGCCAGGGATGGGAGAGGGGAAACGCAGGCGCCAGGGATGGGAGAGGGGAAACGCAGGCGCCAGGGAAGGGAGAGGGGAAACGCAGGCGCCAGGGAAGGGAGAGGGGAAACGCAGGCGCCAGGGAAGGGAGAGGGGAAACGCAGGCGCCAGGGAAGGGAGAGGGGAAACGCAGGCGCCAGGGAAGGGAGAGGGGAAACGCAGGCGCCAGGGAAGGGAGAGGGGAAACGCAGGCGCCAGGGAAGGGAGAGGGGAAACGCAGGCGCCAGGGAAGGGAGAGAGGGACGCAGCGCCAGGGAAGGGAGAGAGGGACGCAGCGCCAGGGAAGGGAGAGAGGGATGCAGCGCCAGGGAAGGGAGAGAGGGACGCAGCACATGGAAAGGGGGGGTGAACTCAGAGACGGGGGGGGAGAAGAGGGGAAAAAAAAAAAAGAGGGGGACACAGCACCAGGGAAGAATGATGGGGATGCAGCGCCAGGGAAAAAAAATAAAATAAAAAAGGGGGACGCAGGGCCAGGGAAAAAAAAAGAGGGGGACGCAGCGCCAGGGAAGGGATGGGGGGGACGCAGCGCAAGGGATGGGGGGACGACGCAGCGCCAGGGAAGGGATGGGGGGGGGGACGCAGCGCCAGGGAAGGGATGGGGGGGGACGACGCAGCGCCAGGAAAGGGATGGGGGGACGACGCAGCGCCAGGAAAGGGATGGGGGGACGACGCAGCGCCAGGAAAGGGATGGGGGGGTACGCAGCGCCAGGGAAGGGATGGGGGGGGAACGCAGCGCCAGGGAAGGGATGGGGGGGGAACGCAGCGCCAGGGAAGGGATGGGGGGGGGAACGCAGCGCCAGGGAAGGGATGGGGGGGAACGCAGCGCCAGGGAAGGGATGGGGGGGAACGCGGCGCCAGGGAAGGGATGGGGGGGAACGCGGCGCCAGGGAAGGGATGGGGGGGGACGCGGCGCCAGGGAAGGGAGAGGGGGACGCGGCGCCAGGGAAGGGAGAGGGGGACGCGGCGCCAGAGAAGGGAGAGGGGGACGCGGCGCCAGAGAAGGGAGAGGGGGACGCGGTGCCAGAGAAGGGAGAGGGGGGCGCGGCGCCAGAGAAGGGAGAGGGGGGGCGCGGCGCCAGAGAAGGGAGAGGGGGGGCGCGGCGCCAGAGAAGGGAGAGGGGAAACGCAGGCGCCAGGGAAGGGAGAGGGGAAACGCAGGCGCCAGGGAAGGGAGAAGGTAGAGGGGAAACGCAGGCGCCAGGGAAGGGAGAAGGTAGAGGGGAAACGCAGGCGCCAGGGAAGGGAGAGGGGAAACGCAGGCGCCAGGGAAAGGAGAAGGGAGAGGGGAAACGCAGGCGCCAGGGAAGGGAGAAGGGAGAGGGGAAACGCAGGCGCCAGGGAAGGGAGAGGGGAAACGCAGGCGCCAGGGAAGGGAGAGGGGAAACGCAGGCGCCAGGGAAGGGAGAGGGGAAACGCAGGCGCCAGGGAAGGGAGAGGGGAAACGCAGGCGCCAGGGAAGGGAGAAATCGACGCAGCACAAGGAAAGGGGGGGTGAACTCAGAGACGGGGGGGGGGGGGAGAGGGGGAAAAAAAAAAAGGGGGACACAGCACCAGGGAAGAATGATGGGGATGCAGCGCCAGGGAAAAAAAAAAAAGGAGGGGGACGCAGCGCCAGGGAAGGGATGGGGGGGGACGCAGCGCCAGGGAAGGGATGGGGGGGGACGCAGCGCCAGGGAAGGGATGGGGGGGGGGGCGCAGCGCCAGGGAAGGGATGGGGGGGGGGCGCAGCGCCAGGGAAGGGATGGGGGGGGGACGCAGCGCCAGGGAAGGGATGGGGGGGGGCGCAGCGCCAGGGAAGGGATGGGGGGGGGGACGCAGCGCCAGGGAAGGGATGGGGGGGACGCAGCGCCAGGGAAGGGATGGGGGGGGACGCAGCGCCAGGGAAGGGATGGGGGGGACGCAGCGCCAGGGAAGGGGGGGGATGCAGGCGCCAGGAAAGGGGGGGTGGGGGGACGCAGCGCCAGGGAAGGGATGGGGGGGGGAACGCAGCGCCAGGGAAGGGATGGGGGGGGGAACGCAGCGCCAGGGAAGGGATGGGGGGGACGCAGCGCCAGGGAAGGGATGGGGGGGGGGACGCAGCGCCAGGGAAGGGATGAGGGGGACGCAGCGCCAGGGAAGGGATGAGGGGGACGCAGCGCCAGGGAAGGGATGAGGGGGACGCAGTGCCAGGGAAGGGATGAGGGGGACGCAGCGCCAGGGAAGGGATGGGGGGGGACGCAGCGCCAGGGAAGGGATGGGGGGGGACGCAGCGCCAGGGAAGGGATGGGGGGGGACGCAGCGCCAGGGAAGGGATGGGGGGGGACGCAGCGCCAGGGAAGGGATGGGGGGGGACGCAGCGCCAGGGAAGGGATGGGGGGGGGACGCAGCGCCAGGGAAGGGATGGGGGGGGGGACGCAGCGCCAGGGAAGGGATGGGGGGGGACGCAGCGCCAGGGAAGGGATGGGGGGACGCAGCACCAGGGAAGGGGGGGGACGCAGCGCAAGGGAAGGGATGGCGGGGGGACGCAGCGCCAGGGAAGGGATGGGGAGGGACGCAGCGCCAGGAGAAAAAAAAAAAAAAAGAGGGGGATGCAGCGCCAGGGAAGGGAGGGGGGGGACTTAGCGCCATGGAAGGCAGGGGGGGGGACGCAGCGCCAGGGAAGGGATGGGGGGGACGCAGCGCCAGGGAAGGGAGGGGGGGGACGCAGCGCCAGGGAAGGGAGGGGGGGGAACGCAGGCGCCAGGGAAGGGAGGGGGGGGAACGCAGGCGCCAGGGAAGGGAGGGGGGGGGAACGCAGGCGCCAGGGAAGGGAGGGGGGGAACGCAGGCGCCAGGGAAGGGAGGGGGGGGAACGCAGGCGCCAGGGAAGGGAGGGGGGGGGAACGCAGGCGCCAGGGAAGGGAGGGGGGGGAACGCAGGCACCAGGGAAGGGAGGGGGGGAACGCAGGCGCCAGGGAAGGGGGGGGGGGGGGGACGCAGGTGCCAGGGAAGGGAGGGGGGGACGCAGGCGCCAGGGAAGGGGGGGGGGAACGCAGGTGCCAGGGAAGGGAGGGGGGAACGCAGGCGCTAGGGAAGGGAGGGGGGGAACGCAGGCGCTAGGGAAGAGAGGGGGGAACGCAGGCGCCAGGGAAGGGAGGGGGGGTGCAGGCGCCAGGAAAAAAAAAAAAGGAGGGTGACGCAGCGCAAGGGAAAAAAAAAGAGGGGAACGCAGCACCAGGAGAAAAAAAAAAAAAAAAAGAGGGGGACGCAGCGCCAGGGAAGGGATGGCGGGGACGCAGCGCCAGGGAAGGGATGGGGGGGACGCAGCGCCAGGGAAGGGATGGGGGGGACGCAGCGCCAGGGAAGGGATGGGGGGGACGCAGCGCCAGGGAAGGGATGGGGGGGACGCAGCGCCAGGGAAGGGATGGGGGGGACGCAGCGCCAGGGAAGGGATGGGGGGGACGCAGCGCCAGGGAAGGGACGGGGGGGGACGCAGCGCCAGGGAAGGGACGGGGGGGCAGCGCCAGGGAAGGGATGGGGGGGGGGGACGCAGCGCCAGGGAAGGGATGGGGGGGGGGACGCAGCGCCAGGGAAGGGATGGGGGGGGGGGGACGCAGCGCCAGGGAAGGGATGGGGGGGGGGACGCAGCGCCAGGGAAGGGATGGGGGGGGGGGACGCAGCGCCAGGGAAGGGATGGGGGGGGGGGACGCAGCGCCAGGGAAGGGATGGGGGGGGGGACGCAGCGCCAGGGAAGGGATGGGGGGGGACGCAGCGCCAGGGAAGGGATGGGGGGGGGGACGCAGCGCCAGGGAAGGGATGGGGGGGGGGGGACGCAGCGCCAGGGAAGGGATGGGGGGGGGGACGCAGCGCCAGGGAAGGGATGGGGGGGACGCAGCGCCAGGGAAGGGATGGGGGGGGACGCAGCGCCAGGGAAGGGATGGGGGGGGGGACGCAGCGCCAGGGAAGGGATGGGGGGGGGACGCAGCGCCAGGGAAGGGATGGGAGGGGGACGCAGCGCCAGGGAAGGGATGGGGGGGGACGCAGCGCCAGGGAAGGGATGGGGGGGGGACGCAGCGCCAGGGAAGGGAGAGGGGGGGGGGCGCAGCGCCAGGGAAGGGAGAGGGGAACGCAGGGGCCAGGAAAAAAAATAAAGGAGGGTGACACAGCGCAAGGGAAAAAAAAGGGGGAACGCAGCGCCAGGGAAGGGAGGGGGGGACGCAGCGCCAGGAAAGGGAGGGGGGGGACGCAGCGCCAGGGAAGGGAGGGGGGGGACGCAGCGCCAGGGAAGGGAGGGGGGGGACGCAGCGCCAGGGAAGGGAGGGGGGGGACGCAGCGCCAGTGAAGGGAGGGGGGGACGCAGCGCCAGGGAAGGGAGGGGGGGGACGCAGCGCCAGGGAAGGGAGGGGGGGGACGCAGCGCCAGGGAAGGGAGGGGGGGGGACGCAGCGCCAGGGAAGGGATGGGGGGGGGACGCAGCGCCAGGGAAGGGATGGGGGGGGGGACGCAGCGCCAGGGAAGGGATGGGAGGGGGACGCAGCGCCAGGGAAGGGATGGGAGGGGGACGCAGCGCCAGGGAAGGGATGGGAGGGGGACGCAGCGCCAGGGAAGGGATGGGAGGGGGACGCAGCGCCAGGGAAGGGATGGGAGGGGGACGCAGCGCCAGGGAAGGGATGGGAGGGGGACGCAGCGCCAGGGAAGGGATGGGAGGGGGACGCAGCGCCAGGGAAGGGATGGGGGGGGACGCAGCGCCAGGGAAGGGATGGGGGGGGGACGGAGCGCCAGGGAAGGGATGGCGGGGGGACGCAGCGCCAGGGAAGGGATGGGGGGGACGCAGCGCCAGGGAAGGGATGGGGGGGACGCAGCTCCAGGGAAGGGAGAGGGGGGGCGCAGCGCCAGGGAAGGGAGAGGGGGGGGGGCGCAGCGCCAGGGAAGGGAGAGGGGAACGCAGGGGCCAGGAAAAAAAATAAAGGAGGGTGACACAGCGCAAGGGAAAAAAAAGGGGGAACGCAGCGCCAGGGAAGGGAGGGGACGGGACGCAGCGCCAGGGAAGGGAGGGGACGGGACGCAGCGCCAGGGAAGGGAGGGGACGGGACGCAGCGCCAGGGAAGGGAGGGGACGGGACGCAGCGCCAGGGAAGGGAGGGGGGGGACGCAGCGCCAGGGAAGGGAGAGGGGAACGCAAGCGCCAGAAAAAAATAAAATAAAGGAGGGTGACACAGCGCAAGGGAAAAAAAAAAGGAGGGGGACGTAGCGCCAGGGAAGGGGGGGACGCAGCGCCAGGGAAGGGGGGGGGGCGCAGGCGCCAGGGAAGGGGGGGGGGGACGCAGGCGCCAGGGAAGGGGGGGGACGCAGGCGCCAGGGAAGGGGGGGGACGCAGGCGCCAGGGAAGAGAGGGGGGGGACGCAGGCGCCAGGGAAGAGAGGGGGGGGACGCAGGCGCCAGGGAAGAGAGGGGGGGGACGCAGGCGCCAGGGAAGAGAGGGGGGGGACGCAGGCGCCAGGGAAGAGAGGGGGGGGACGCAGGCGCCAGGGAAGAGAGGGGGGGGGACGCAGGCGCCAGGGAAGAGAGGGGGGGGACGCAGGCGCCAGGGAAGGGAAAGGGGGACGCAGGCGCCAGGGAAGGGAAAGGGGGACGCAGGCGCCAGGGAAGGGAAAGGGGGACGCAGGCGCCAGGGAAGGGAAAGGGGGACGCAGGCGCCAAGGGAAGGGAAAGGGGGACGCAGGCGCCAGGGGAAGGGAAAGGGGGACGCAGGCGCCAGGGGAAGGGAAAGGGGGACGCAGGCGCCAGGGGAAGGGAAAGGGGGACGCAGGCGCCAGGGGAAGGGAGAGGGGAACGCAGGCGCCAGGGGAAGGGAGAGGGGAACGCAGGCGCCAGGGGAAGGGAGAGGGGAACGCAGGTGCCAGGGGAAGGGAGAGGAGAACATAGAGGGGGAGGCAGGGCAGCGCGAGGAAAGGGAGAGGGGGAGGCAGGGCAGCGCGAGGAAAGGGAGAGGGGGAGGCACGGCAGCGCGAGGAAAGGGAGAGGGGGAGGCAGGGCAGCGCGAGGAAAGGGAGAGGGGGAGGCAGGGCAGCGCGAGGAAAGGGAGAGGGGGAGGCAGGGCAGCGCGAGGAAAGGGAGAGGGGGAGGCAGGGCAGCGCGAGGAAAGGGAGAGGGGGAGGCAGGGCAGCGCGAGGAAAGGGAGAGGGGGAGGCAGGGCAGCGCGAGGAAAGGGAGAGGGGGAGGCAGCGCGAGGAAAGGGAGAGGGGGAGGCAGCGCGAGGAAAGGGAGAGGGGGAGGCAGCGCGAAGAAAGGGAGAGGGGGAGGCAGCGCGAGGAAAGGGAGAGGGGGAGACAGCGCGAGGAAAGGGAGAGGGGGAGGCAGCGTGAGGAAAGGGAGAAGGGGAGGCAGCGCGAGGAAAGGGAGAGGGGGTGGCAGCGCAAGGGAAGGAAGTGAACATGAAGGAAAGGGAGGGTACAGAGTAGAAGGGAAGGTAGAGAGTGCACAGCGTAAGAGAAGGGACAGGAAGCACAATGCAAGATCTAAACATCTAAAAACCTATGGGTGCAACAATTCCAGCGCTCAGAAGGGCTCGTCATTTCCCTCTAGTTAATACCTACATGGCCCAATCATGATAAGGAATGCTGATTAATTGATTTAATCCTGAGAGGAGAAATTACACAAAGGTTGAAAAGAGGTGTTATAAAAACACAGGCAGAGTGCTAGCAGAATAGCGAGACAAGGGTCAGCATGAGAGAACACGGTTAGAAGGAGAACACAAAACAGGCAGAGATCTGGAGGAAGAGGATGATGCGTTAGTGATGAGACAGAGAAATGGCACAGAACAGGCACACAGGACACAATGAGCAGTTACCTGGGTCCCGCTGCTCCCTGCTGAAGACACCACAATGAACTTGGTGGGTGGTGGTGAAGGCTGAGTAGGGGTGGCCGGCCGGGTACTCACTAAGGTCTGTACGGGCAAAGTCAAGGACCCAGGCACCTTAATTATCCCAGGTGGGCGAGGGGATGGCGTGATGGAGCCGGAGTTCGGCTGAGAAAGGGTGAGTGTAGGGCGAGGCTGAGAGAGAGAGAGGTTACAGAGAAAAAGGATGATGGCAAAGAGAGAAAGAGGTGGGATTAGGAAAGAGACATAAAAATAAGTCATTAGGGGCAAGACACTATATCATGGCTTCCACACAGTAGTCCGGGTCACGTGACTACCGGGGGAGATTATTAGACATCTGACAAATTCTACAAAATGATGCAAAGCAAGGATATCATGCAGAAGGTTACCTGTGTAACTGTCAGAGTGGTCCGGTTGACCTGGGGCCCCTGCAAAGCACTCTGGGCCCTAGCCTTCATCACATGAGAGCACAGAGTGGGACCCAGGAAGCCATAATCTGTACGGTATGCATCTGGGACATCTGGAGGGGCGCGCAATTTCACCAGCACTGGAGCTGTGTGTTTCTGAGACACAACATAAAAAAGAAAGAAACGTTGAAACAATGGCATCCCAGTGATTTCACAGCTTGTGTGTCTGTTTACCATAGGCATTCAGGAACTGAAGCTGTGCCTAAAAACAGCAGGTGGAAGTCAAAAGTCTAGTCACCAGTATTGCCTGTGGTCTCCCTGCAGCTGATCCTTTATACATTACTGACTTATTACGCCTGTATCTATATGTGGAGGTAGCCATCTTGGCGGAGGCAGGGCTTTGCTTCCTCAAGTCAGAGCCTCCAGCAAGGGGAACAGTGAGCAGTACAGTGAGGACATCACCAAATCTCACCTCAAATCTCCTGAGACTAATCAGTCACAGGTAGCAGTTTCTTATGCCGTGTACACACGGGCGGAGTTTTCAGCATCAAAAGAACGACGGTCTTTCCAACGGACTTTCGAACGAACGGACTTGCCTACACACGATCACACCAAAGTCCGACGGATTCATACGTGATGACGTACGACCGGACTAAAACAGGGAAGTTCATAGCCAGTAGCCAATAGCTGCCCTAGCGTGGGTTTTCGTCCATCGGACTAGCATTCAGACGAGCGGATTTTTCGATAGGAACTGGGTCCAGTGGAAAGATTTGAAACATGTTCCAAATCTAAACTTCGTCTGATTTTCGACCGAAAAAGTCCACTGCAAGTCCGATGAAGCCCACACACGGTCGGATTGTCTGACAGATTTGTCCCGTCGGACCAGTCCAGTCGAAAAGTCCACCCGTGTGTACACAGCATTAGATCTCACGCTGCATACATACAGCTATACCACTGTAGACACAGGAGTGCCTAGGCACACTCACATACTAGGAAGTACAATGCTATTTCCAGGAGGAAGTCCAGCTAGATTTTTCAGGGTGCAGCCCAGGCACAACAACATTTCTGTTCTAAATGCTTCTTATAACATAAAAAAATCTTCACCTGATTTCAGGTCCTCTTTAAAAAGCAAAAACTATCCATTAAAAAGTAAAATTCTATCCACTAAAGTAAACAATTGTTCGTCTTTTTAACTAGCATCCAAATTCTGCAGTAAATATTCAGCTAAGAAAAAAAAAAGTAAAAAAGCACATGCCAGCACAAATCACTAAAAATCTCATAAAAGCTCATCGGTGTCCATTTAAAAAGGTTCTGAACGCCCAGGAAAAGAGGGATTCACAATCCTGTGACCATTGTGATTGGTTGTCAGAGTGGTCACACAACTGGGAGCTGGTCCTGCCAGCTATCAATCGTTAGTGGGGACCAAATGCTATTTTTGACAACTTATCGTTCAACCGGTGACACATGGATGTTAAAGCGGAACTAAACCCATCAATTTAAGAGTCTAAAAAAAAAAAAAAAAAAGAAGAGTTACATTCCTGGCGTGAATGCTAACTGGGAATACTCCAATACCGTTTTTTTTTTACTGGTGAGTATTGACACTTGTGCTAGGGTACGCGCCAATACCAACTCCCGATGCCTTTGCAGTGCGATTTGAACCCATACAAAACGAATAGGCGCAAATCGCACTGCAAAAAATTGCATGTGACTTGAACGGGAATGCGATCTCTGTCCAAACACATGCAGTTTCCCGCACTGCAAAAGAGGAGGAGGAGGAGGATGAAAAGCACCAAGCAGCCAATAGTGTAGCAATGTTTATTTATTAAAAGGGTTAAAAAAAATGAAATAGTATTGCCCTCACAGATATCGCTCGCTGGTGACAGGCATAATACAAGCTCAGTGTGGAGCCCCCCCAAGTCCAAAGTTCAAGTGGGTCTAAGGGCTGAAGATTTTTTTTTTTACCTTTATGCGTCCTATGCATTAACATAAAAAAACCTCCTGTGTGCAGCAGTCCCCCTAATACTTTCCTAAGCCCTATCGTGCTCCATCGATGTGCATGAGAGCCTCGGCTCTCCCTCCTCATTGGCTAAGACAGCAGCAGGCGCCATTGGCTCCCACTACTGTCAATCACAGCCAGTGAGCCAATGAGGAGAGAGAGGGTGCGGTGCCAAGCCGCGGCTGTGTGTGTGAATGGACACACAGACCAGTGGCTCGAGAGCAAGCCTGCTTGAGTGCCCCCACAGCAAGAAACAGCTTTAAAGAAACAGGATCTTTTTAAAGGTTTAAAGGTGTAAAAATATTAACGAATAAAGCAAACAAAAAAAGTTTTAATTATTAATAGTTTATAAAATATAAAAAAATATATAAAAAAAATCAGCAGGAAAGTAATAATTAAATGGAGGAGGAGACTAAGGAGTTAAAGTGGTTGTAAACCCTTACAGACCACTTTGTGCTACAGGTAAACCTATGATAACAGACAGGATACAAATAAATATAATATAAACCCGCTTAGGCTCTGAGGAAAGGGGCTCGCCCCCGAAACGCGTAAGCCATCGCCGTATTCACCTGATGTCCGGTCCTATTTGTATCCTGTCTGTTACTGCACACCTGCAGTTTATGTCCATGCCTGTATTCCAAGCTCGTTTGTGAGTATTACTCGCTATTTTACAATTTTTAATAAACGTTATCAGTGGTAATGCGCAAGGTCGTTGCGCCCTCTCTTCTTTTTGTTTCGCTTTGTAGCTTTTGAATGCCCAGCATTCTGAAGAGGGCTGCAAGACAGCAGATACCATCGAAGCTTATTGGCCTTATCACACACTGAGCATCTAGACACTTGAGCGCAGGAGAGAGTTGTTCTCTTTTGGTTAAACCTATGATAAGGCGTACCTGTAGCTACCCAGGATATCTCCTAAACCTGCACGGTTTAGGAGATATCCCCTGTATTTGCATACGCCGATGTCATCGGCACATGCACACTGACACAAACTGAAGGAACGGCACGTATGTGCCGTTGCTTCAGTGAGTGTGCTGTTACCGCGCGCATGCGCAGGAGTGACGTCATCGCGGCTCCGGCAAATCACAGTTACTCCCGGGAGTGATGTCACCGGCCGGTGCTGTGTAATGGCACCGCAGCAAGGGCTTCGATCTCAGGTGAGTATTACATAATGAGCTAGTATGCTATGCATACTAGCTCATTATGCCTTTGTCTTGCAAGTGTTAGGTTTTTTTTTTTAAAGTGGGTTTACAAGCACTTTAATTAAGGCTGATTAGAGTAAATTAAGGGTTAATAGGGGGTTAAACAGAGGAACATTTAATAAAAATTTGACAGGTTGCTTTAAACTGACTTCATCTGCAGACCACATGCTTTTTGATCTGCAGATAAATAAATAGAAAGATACAAAAAGAAACAATGTTTCTTCTTATCTTTCGGTTTCAGTGACTGAGCAATGTTGTCAAACATTGCCTGGTTGCTTTTCTTTTTTTACAGCTCCAATTGCCGGGACTTCTTTTAAACTTCAGCTGTCAACAGGGGAACCCCACTGACAGCTGAATGAGTCATCGGTTGTTAAATACGTGGCAACCCCGCTTCCTACAAACCGATAATTGCTGTTTTTTTTTTATTCTTTACATTTCAGCTGTCAGTGGGGGAATTCCGCTGACAGATTAAAGAATCAAGCCTGAAAGTATTGGTTTCAGGTATCGGAGCATTTGTACGAGTACAGATACTAATGTTTTTACATAACTTTTTTTTTCACCAACAATTAAAATGATCTTCGAGTCTTTCATCTGGTGTTGTCTGTTGCTCCTTCCTGTATTTCTATGGTTTGAGCTGCTGTCAGGCGCCTTCGAGGAAAGCTTTGCTGTGTTGGGCGCTGTCTCCCTGGATCTATTGAGGTTTTTTGAAGTTTTTCCTTCAACCAACGCCAAGCGCAAGTCAAAAAAATCCCAGCTCCTCAGAGTATGTTTTCCTGGAGTCCTACCATAAAAACTGTCACAGTACATTTTGTAATCAGTGGATGTGGTACTTTTCTAAACAGCTGGTTGGACTTACTGGGATCTATTGTTCCCCAATGACAGAAGAGGCTTATGTTGGAATACAATATGTACTATTAGGCATAGACACAAAAACACACACACACTGGAATGCACGTTATTACCAGCATGAGGCTTTGGACATGGTCAGCTCCAATTTTGTCGATGTTGGAAAGAACCTGACCCTCCAGGACGGTGCGTAGTCGCTCTCCTTCCAGCAGCAAACGAGGGACAATCAGAGTTTTGATCACCTTATGGAAAGGATAAAGAAAATCAGCCACATTGTAAGACGATAGGTGGCCCAGCTCCTCCTACTGCAAAAAACCTACTGTTAGGCTGGCCATATATTATACAAATTTTCTTGTACAACTTTCCTTTAGATTTATCAAAACCATATAATATGAGGTCAAACCTAAAAACTTTCAATTTGTACGCGGTCTGGCAAGTCCTTGCACTACATAGTTGAAGGTAAATCTAAAGAAAATTGAATACGAAAATTGAATAAGAAAATTGGATGGTGTATGGCCAGCTTTACTTACATCGGGTCCCAGTTCTGCAAGACCGGCAATGGAGCCGTATCGGGTGGTCCAGGGAGTGCGTTCGTCAACCAAACTCTGCGAAAACGGGACCAAAAAAAAAAAAACTCATCAAGAATACAGGAGGAAACTAAAACCTGGCTGGGGAAATTTACAATGACAGTGTGATCTGACTTCAATTTATTTATAGAGACTAGAAATATTTTCCCGACAACAAATCTGTAACATTTTGGCATTAACTTTCTTTAAAGCGGAACAAAAAGTTTTTTTTTTTTACATTCAGAATCAGAAAATGGATTGTCATTTTACAATAACAATCATAAAATGAAATAGAGTTGTCGCTCCTTCACATTAAAAAAAAATAAAAATTCCACGCCCAGCATAAAAAAAAAAAAAAAAAAAACACAACCAGAAAAAGCATACATACCGTAATAAATAAATACTGTAACTCCCAATTCATTTATTCCAGGAGACCTCTAGCATTCAAGAGCTGCACAGATCGAGGAAAGAAGCTATTCCACAACCTGGTAGCACAAGACCCAATACTTCTATACCACCTACCACATGGTAGCAATGTAACAAGACAGTAGCAATGTGAGCAGGCAGGCTGTTTATTGTAGAAGAGATAAGCCTGCTCACAATCTCTCTTAGAATTTACATTGAACTACACATGCACGGGAGTTATGACCTTTTGTGCCGGCCAATCAAGATGCCCCGAAAAGGCCAGCATTTGGAAGAAGCCGGAGAGAAAAAGCCAGCACCAGCAAGGGACCTTGTGGGCACCGGACAGTTGGAGCGAAGGTAGATATCTTGGACTTTAGTTCCACTTGAAAGTGGTACTATGAGCAAAATCAAAAATGACATATGATGCAGTCTATCAGTCCCAATAACAAAGTAGTTTATGTTTTTTTGGGTCCCCCTGCAACATAGTTGTATTACCTTGTGATTCTGCCAATAGGTCTGTTATTTTTCAACCTCCTTTAACATACCGAGCTGTTCAGCTAAAATGACAGTTAGGCTAGGATTAGAGCTGCGTCTAGACCTGCCGCTACTCGTGTTGGATAGTTTTTGCTGCGGCATGCGAACACCCCTGTCCGCTGCCATTGCAGCTTAAAGTATAAAGTTCACCTTTCATAACATGGTATACTCAGATTCCCACTGTTCCAGCTAGCAGGGGCTTTTCTCCACCCACTAGCTGTCGAAATTTAACAAAAAAAAAAAAAAAAACGCAGCCATGTGGGGCTCCGCCCACCGGGCCGCGTCACTCATATACAGCACTCTGGAAAAATACAAGGTCTGGCAGCTTTTGTCGGCTTGTAGTTTTCAACAAACTACCACGGCGCTGTGGTAGTTCATTCATTCTTCCTGTCAGCATGTATCGGCTTCCTCGTACGAGCAAACAGATACACCGACAGGATTGCAGGAGACATGCATGGCACCAGAGATTTGCTAATCGCTGGCGTAATGCTTTACAGGCTCCTGCAACAAAAAATAACAAATGCAAATTTTTTTTACCTGCGAAAAAAATGTGCATTTATTTTATTTTTTCTGAAAAGGTGAACTTATCCTTTAAGGGGAGGGGGGCGCTAAAAAAAAAAAAAAAAAACAAAAAAAAAAGCGGCTCAACCACACGTTTAAATGAGGGTTGAGACAAACCATTCACCTTTGACAGAGGTGCTTACAATGGTCAGCTTTTATTCCTATAGTTAAAGTGACACTAAAGGTCCGGGTTTTTAAAAGAACAACAAACATGTTATACTTACCTCCACTGTGCAGCTCGTTTTGCACAGAGTGGCCCCAAACCTGGTCTTCTGGGGTCCTTCGGTCGCTCTCTCGGCTCCTCCCCACATCAGATAACCCCCTGGGAGAAGCGCTCTCCCGAGGGGGGTTACCTTGCGGGCGCGCTCCCGAGTCCAGCATTCGGCATCCATGGATGCCGAATGCAGGACTCGGCCCCGCCCCCCCCTGGTGCTCGCGTCACTGGATCTGATTGACAGCAGTGGGAGCCAATGGCTGCGCTGCTATCAATCTATCCAATCAACAGCCGAGAACCCCGGGCAGAGAGACAGCGTGTCCCCGTGGGACAAGTTCGAGGGTTCAGGTAAGTAAAACGGGGGGCTGGGGGGGGGGGGGACAGTCACTGACAGGTGTTTTTTCACCTTAATGCATAGGATGCATTAAGGTGAAAAAATACGAACCTTCACAACCCCTTTAAAAAAAAAGGTGCACACAAAAAATAATAAAATGCACAATTTTTTGCAGGTAAATAGTATGTAAAGCATTGTACCCACGATCACATCATGGGTGTAATGCCACGGTCCTGCAGACTATCTGTGTATCTGTCCGCCCGTGCCTCTGATATGAGCAGGCAGTTACTGAATGACAAGAAGCTCCAATGAACTACCTAGAGTGCTCGACAGTGCCCAGGTAGTTCATTGAGAACTACAAGCTGACAGCCGCAAAAGGATCTGTGAAATAAATGATGCAGCTGTGTGGGTGGAGATACACGCAACCATGCATTCTTTGAATTGTGACAGCGAGTGTGGGGTAGGGCTCAGATGCTGAACATGTTACACCCTAAATATGGGTGTAACATGTTCAGAAAGGTGAAAACCTTAAAGTGATTGTAGTCCTGTTGAGTACGGGGGTACTCAACAGGAATATATATATATATATATATATATATATATATATATATATATATATATATATATATATATATATATATATATATATATATAAAACAAACATGTGATACTTAACTGCCCTGTGTGCAGTGGATTATCACAGAGCAGCCCCGCTCCTCCTCTTCTCGGGTCCCTCTTTTATGCTCCTGGCCCCTCCCTCCTGTTGAGTGCCCCCACACCAAGCAGCTTACTATTGGGGCACCCAAGCCGAATCACAGCTCCCTGTGTCCATTCAGACATGGAGCTGTGGTTCGGCCTTACTACTGCAATGACGCTGCTACTGTGTCTCAGCCAATCAGGAGGAAAGTCCTGGATGGCCGAGACACTCGTGGACGTCGCTGGACAGACATGGGGCTCAAGTAAGTATTAGAGCAGTGCTGGAGAGGCTGCTGCACGCAGAAGGCTTTTTATCTTCATGCATAGAATGCATCAAGATAAAAAACCTTCTGACTTTACAATCAATATGTAAGCTTTTTTGAGCACAGACACCTGTCCATTTCTAGTTTCAGAGGGACACAGAGGAAGCTTTTCTAACCAGATAAAAACAAGCATTTCACAGTGTCTGATGCAGGACTTTTATTTTGAAAACTATAAACCCACTGACAGGCTCACTTCAAAAAGAGAGAGAAAAAGTAGGTGAGAAAGGACCTGAGGGTTCCCCGAGCAACCAAAAGCCACTGATCAAATGTAATATTCTTCTTTGTACCTTGGTAAATGTCTTGGTTATCCTGGATTGGATGTTGTTGGTTGTGGTGCTGAAGTTCTTGCAGATTTGTGCAATGAGCCGAGCGGCAAAGTCTCTCAATGCCCAGTGATTGTCCACATCCGGACGCAGACAAAGCTGCCGGCTGACGATACACGTCATCACAGCTGGAATGAGTTCATGGAGCTGGAAGAGATGAGGTCAAAGTTGTAAGCATTAGCGTGGCTAAGCGGTTATCCCTGTGCGGCGCTGGCCCCAGGGTTCAACTTCAAATAGAATTTGTGTGATTTTCCTGTAGTTACTTAGTGCCCACAATCAACGGACGAACATTTACGGCCCAATCACATCAGAAACTGCGAGTGGCTGCACGATTTTTCCTTGTACACATGCATGCATTTGACACGCATTTTACATGCAGTTGACATGCGGTTTCCTATCTGCATTTGTCCTGTGAGGTGACTTCTTTCCTTCCTTGGGCTTCTATGTGCACTGTGATGCATTGCAGTGCGTTTGAATGTGTTTTTTGCACATTTGCGGTGCAGAAAAATGCAGCATGTACTGTATTTTTCTGCACTGCGCCGCACTGCATTGGTGTGAACTATGCCCATAGGATAGCCTGGATTTTGGATGGTCTATGCAGATGTAGTGCAGTCCAAAAAGCATCCAACTGCATTTGGTGTGAAAGGGCCCTTATTCAAATATGGCCTAAAATTGGCAGTAGTGTTTGCTGTATGACTGCGGTAGGAACATCAGATTGCAAGCTTCTTCCCCTGCTCTAACCTACCCCCCCACCCCCCCATGGATATTTACCCCGTTTTAACAGCTGCAGCTCTGCTGTTTGTTTCAATCAAGACCTACAGGTCTTCACAGCCTTGGCTGTAACTGAGCAGTACAGCCCTATAGACTTCCATGGGGCTGTCTCTGATCGCCTCCGTCCTCGGGACAATGCCCCAGGGAAGTCTATGAGGCTGTAGTGAGCAATGTGTAAGACTTGCACTGCAAGACATAAACAAAATGGCAGTCCTGCAGATGTCAGATCCAGGTAAGCATGCATCTGTACAGGAGAAGGGAGGGTTAGGTGAAGGGGGCAAAATGGTTAAATACACTTTATTTGAACCTGTACTTATCCTTTAAGACAAGTGTAAATCTGTTTCCGGCTGAAAATCTCTGATTATTGGGACACGATCAGGAGTTTGGATCTGAAGATATTGGGGGGAAAAAGTGCAACTCTTAAAGAGAGACGCATTTAATTTCTTGGCTTCCTTCCTTTCTATTATTCTCACTGTCTTGTATTGCAGGCAGTATCTGAGCTTTGTTGAAATTTTACCGACTCCCTGAAGGCTGCCCCCATTGAGTGGAGCTTTTCACTATAAGTTGGAGAACCACAGAGATTCTGGAATCCTGTTTGGAGCACCATCGCTGTGCCTGGATTTTGCTTGAAGTCACCCTTTCCTGCCTAACCAAAACCCTGGGACATTCGGCCCACATAAGCCCGATTGACCCACTACCGCTGGTAAGTGAGTCCACCGCATCCGGTAAGAGTATCCATCTACACTACTATGACAGAGGATCTCTTCACTGTTATAAGCTTCACTGCTATTTTTGTCTGCACTATTTTCACTTGATTGAAGACTCACCATTATGTATTAGATGAACAATCTTTTTATTTATTTCTCATTTTCTTTAGTTCACAACAGTGAACATTGGATTTCATTTTGTTCACCTTACTAGCTACATGTTATGTGTATACATTATTTTGTAATTTATGTTCTGTCTGGACATTGTTTGTTTGAGTGTTTGCTGCTTTCTCACATTTTTGGGTTTAGCTCAGTAATTTCCCACATTTTTCTCACAAGTGTAAATCTGTGGCTTGTACCTTCCTTTGACAACCACTCCCCAAGTTTCCTGTACAGGCATCAAGACAGAAAGCGAGAGAAAATCTCCCAAGCGTCTTCACAAACATAAAAAGTTTTAACTCTTGCCGCACAAAATTGTCTAGCCTTCAGGTCTCTGATCTTGCGTGTCAGCCGGATCAGGGTGGAACTTTCTCAGCCATAATAAGCAGAAAAGTGAATCTAGTTTGTCTTTTCAGTGTCTTCACACTTACATATTTCTCTAGATACAGAGTGGTGTTGTCCATCAGAGCTTTTACCATTCGCATGAGATAAATAAGCAATGCCAGGTTATTCTGTACAACATTCACGCGCACCTATAGAAAAAAAAAAAAAAAAAAAGATAGAGGTAATGTTTACAAATCAAAAATGGGCACAGAGCTTTGAAAGTGAAAAATCAGTAATGCGAAAGGCCATAATGTCTTATAATAAAGGCTCAAGCTGGACATTAAAAAGTAAAACACTGGACCATCGGCTGAAACAAGTATACAGCCTGTCTTGTGATCCGTGCAAAAAGTAAACTGCGCTTGGCGCCTGTCACAAATCCAGATCGCTGCGACCATTACATTCGAATACTAGATAACAAATATTTTTTGTGAAAAAATGGTGCGCCTTCCAATCAAAAAATAAACAATATTTCAAAAACTATAACCAATATTATATTGTTTCTTTAAAGTGTAAGTCCACCTTTACAGAAAAGGACCCTGCAGCGTGGCGATCTCCCGTTCTAGCTGCCTCATGGCTCCGGGGCTTAGAAATCCCCTCAGCTTTCTCTCTTCTTCTTCCCCATTAAGAGGACAGGCTACGCGGGTTCTGATCTGTCAACACTGCCCATGTGACGGTGAAGACCAATTCGAATGCTCCTAAACCTCCCTCCTGACGGGGTATGTTTAGGAGGTTAAATGGGTTGTAAACCTTCATGTTTTTTCACCTTGATGCATCCTATGCATTAAGGTGAAAAAACACCTGTCAGTGACCGGCCCCCCAGCCCCCCCGTTTTACATACCTGAACCCTCGAACTTGACCTGGTGGGGATGCGCTGTCTCTCTGCCCAGGGTTCTCGGCTCTTGATTGGATAGATTGATAGCAGCGCAGCCATTGGCTCCTGCTGCTGTCAATCAAATCCAATGATGCGAGCGCTGGGGGGGCGGGGCCAAGTAATACATTCGGCCTCTAAGGACACCGAATGTTGGACTCGGGAGCTCACCCGCAAGGTAACCCCCTCAGGGAAGCGCTTCTCCGAGGGGGTTATCAGATGTGGGGAGGAGCCACGAGAGCCGCCGAGGGACCCCAGAAGACGAGATTCGGGGCCACTCTGTGCAAAACGAGCTGCACAGTGGCGGTAAGTCTGATATTTTAAGCCCTGGGGATTGCTAAGCCCCGGAGCCATGAGGCGGCTATACTGGGGCTCAAAACGGGAGATCGCCATGCTGCGGGGGGGGGGGGCAGGGGTATGAGGATTGGGAAGGGGGTCCCGTTTGGTCCGGTGTTCACCTTACAGATTTTTCTGTAAAGGTGAACTTACCCTTTAAGGCTCTGTTCACATATTTGCAGTCGCGGTTTCAGAGCAGGAGTCAGGTGCGGTAAAATTTATACTTAATATCACACATAGACCGGACGGCAAAAATACACAGGGCTCTTTTAAAAGCCGCACCTCGGCCGCCCCACACACGTGTGAACTGGCTGCATTCAGAAGGCTGCCGGTTCACGTGTTATGCGAACCTGATGCGCTTCAAAAACGCATCAGATTTGCAAAGGAATAATATAATGTAACACATCAAAGGCAATAAATAATAATACATGATGTTGTGTTATCTCTTCAAATAAAGTGCAATGTGTGCTTTGAAACAACATCCACCAATGTGTTTTGTGCAGTAAACCATTCAATAAAGTGCATAAAGTCCAGAATACAGTCATTATCCTAGCAGTTCATAGAGAAGTCCATATAGTTTATATATATAAAAAAAAGGAGCACTGGATGGATATGAACTATATGGATTTATATTTGAACTGCATTGATAATTACTATATGAACTCTGGACTCTATTGAATTGCTTACTGCATGATCCAGCTGCTCTTCACTAAAATCAAGGCAATCTAAACAGAACACATTCTAAAATGCCAACAGAAATAATCGGTCTTGAGGCAGAACAACTGACCGATTGGCTCTCTCTGCCTGAACACCTATTAGGTTTTTATTGCTGTCTGTGACCCCCATTAGGGAGATTCCCCCTCTCTGTGTCCTGTTTACCATTATCACTGAAAGTGATAGTAAAGAAAATCCCAAATTTGAGTTGTCCCCAGAAAAGTAATAGAGGGAAAATCTTCCAATAAGGGCCACTAGTTCTGGCGACCTGGGGATCCCCCAAGGGATTCCATTCATTTGAAGGAATTTCCTCTCACTTCTTGTTTGGGTATGAGACAGGAAGGGAAGGTAAATCTCCCCAATGGGACAGAGAAGGCAAAACAATCTGACAGGGGTTAGAACCCTCTTTTACTCTATCCAAAGGGAAGAAAAAAAAAAAAGTTTTGCTTTTAGTTCTACTCCAAAGACATTTGGTCTACGTGATCAATGATTGTAGGTGAATGCCAGCATCAGTAATATCATGCTTATGGCATTTAACATAGTCAGCCATGGTCTTGGCATAGAGGAACTAGTGCCAGAATCTGGTGGAATGCAGTACCTGTCAAAGAGAACATGGCCCTATACAAAGCTTCCAGTCTCTTATCAGCGGCGTTCTTAAAGCTGACCTTCAGTGATTTTTTTCAACTTTCCATCTATTAAATCTTCTGCCCTTGTTGTTTTAACTTTGGATAGTAAAACATTTTTCTTCTGCCAGTAAATCCCTTATACAGCCCACTTCCTGTTTCTTGTCTGGTCATTAGCCTAGGCTTATGATATCATCCACAGCTCTCTCTCACTCCCGTGTGAGTTTGCCAGGAAGGGAGGGGGTGGGGCGAGTCATAAGAGGGCCAATGAGAGCTGCAGGTGTGCCTCTGTGTAAATCCAGGAAGTGAACAGGCAGCGGCTTAAGCTGCCCACAGTTAAAATGGATGCAGCCGGACTCAGTGGAGCATATTTGGCAAGTACAGAATCGCAGTATATATAAAATAATATGCAACGTGGTTGGAGGGAAGCTTCAGAATGGCAAAGGTGTTTTTATTACAAATTTTGTGAGCAGACTGCAGTGCCTCTTTAAGAATCAAAATGACGGTTTTCTTATATGATGCAGCTGGACTGCTAAGATAAAAAACAGGTTAGAGTATACCTTGATGCACAATACTCACCCCTTCTGATATGAAAGTGCTGAACCGAGGAAGCATCTGATACAGGCCAGGGTCAGTGGCAATACTCTGTAGTGCTTCCTGCAGAAAATAAAATGGAATACAAGAGTCACATACGCCCTTACAACCCTAAGAGACCACCAAAGTCTTTGTGCTCTTTTCAATTCTCACATTGAGTGCTAAAATTATATTCCACTGGCAAGACTCTCACCTATATAATTAATCATCAATTATGCAGAAAGATTTTCTATCCCTCCCATTACCTAAAAGTAAACCTTAGCCTTTAAAAGCGGACCCTTCAGTCATTTTTTTCAACTTTCCATCTATTAAATCTTCTGCCCTTGTTGTTTTAATTTTGGATAATAAAACATTTTTTTTCTTCCAGTAAATACCTTATACAGCCCACTTCCTCTTTCTTGTCTGGTCATTAGCATAGGCTTATGAGATTATGCACAGCTCTCTCTCTCACTCTTGTGAAAGTTTGCCAGGAAGGGAGGGGGTGATAAGTCATAAGAAGGGGGCCAATGAGAGCTGCAGAGCTGGAGGTGTGTCTCTGTGTGAATCCAGGAAGTGAACAGACAGCAGCCTCCGCTGCCCACAGTTAAAATGGTTGCGGCCAGATTCAGTGGAGGGAGATTTCTGCAGCATATTTGGCGAGTACAGAATCACAGTATATATAAAATAATATGCAAAGTGGTTGGAGGGAAGCTTCAGAATGGCAAAGATGTTTTTTTATTACAAATTATGTGAGCAGACTGCATTTCCTCTTTAAGTAGTCCCTCAGCTTAAAATTTCCTATGCCGCCTCCTCTCTCCTACAATCTTTTGTTACCATGTAACCAACCCCAAACACCCACAACCTTTGTTATCTCATCTATTTTGCCTATTGTATAGGCAGAATCCTCTTCGCTCTTTTTTTTTTTTTTTTTTTACATCTTTGTATAGGCTTTTGTCTAAAGACTTTCCTTTTATACTCTTGCTAATGAGTAGTGCTGTGCAATAATTTGTAGCTTTATTTTTGGTAATAAGGATAATGTATCTGGAAAGCAGTAGGGTGTCTGTCATGCACAGTACTTTGCAAAAATAAAGGCAGACAGAACAGATGAACAACAGTACAATAAAGTTTGGAGTATTACAGGACCTTCCTGTGGAGTTTACAATCTAAAAATGCTCATGTGTCTACATACCGCTCTCTTGGCTTCACAAGAACCAACACACGCCTCTGTAATCTCCTTGTAATACAACTGCTGTTCTACAGACAACTCGTGTATGCTGCGTGGCTTTAGCTTCAGAGGAGCACCTTCTATAATGGTGTTCTTCTTCTCCTTACCTGGGTGGAAGAAAAAGAAAAAAAAAACAGGTAAATGACCAGCTGATAGTTAGACTGAGGGTCCCATACACACACACGGAGATAACCTTTACCCTCAACAGCATTTGCCCCCTGTCCTTTCCGCCCAGCCTCCTCTTGTCCTGGCTTGGCAGCCTTCAATGGCTCAGTGGCCTCCATCTTCTGCTGCTCCTTCGGGACTGCAGGGAGGAAAAAAAAAAAACAAAAAAAAACAAAAAGAAGAGGACATAAGTGAATCATCCTGGGATACAAAATAGAAGTAGAAAAAATGATCCGCACTCAGGTTGTTGCTCTTAAAATTTCTTCATTTTATTGAATAGCCACAGTGAACAAATGCAGATTAAGTCAGTTGACGTGTTTCAGCCTATAAGGCCTTAGTCATGGGTAATGACTAAGGCCTTATAGGCTGAAACGCGTCAACTGACTTAATCTGCATTTGTTCACTGTGGCTATTCAATAAAATGAAGAAATTTTATGAGCAAAAAACGGAGTGCGGATCATTTTTTCTACATTACTCTACTCAGCCAGCGACTGTGGATCGAGCACCTGGGAGCTCTGCTATATGTGATGTACGGGTAGTAGCACTGACTTTTCTGTTTATACAAAATATAAGTGCCAGAGGTAAAAGCAGAAGAAGAGCAATCCAAGGAAAAAAGGAGGAACCACATTATTGAAAAAAAGAGAATAAAGTAATAGCAGAGAGACAGAAAGACAAAAGAGAAAGGAAGGAGGAAAAGGAAAGTAGGAAGAAAGGGGAAAAGCGATGGATGAACAAAAAGAAAAGGGGTGGAAGAAAAAGATGGAAAGAAGTAAAGAAGAAAAGGAATATGAAAAAGGGGGAAGGATGGAAGAAGGACAAGGACAGAAGGCAGGAAGGACAAGAAGCCCAGAAGAGAAGGAGAATACTGAATAGAGAAATAAAGAAGGACTAAAATCACCTGGAGGGGGGTTCTCTGGGATGGCGGGCTGAACTCCTTCAATACTTAACCAATGAGCTGGAAAAAAAAAAAAAAAAAGCACACAAATAGGAGATCAGTATTAAAGGAAAAAAAATAATTCCTGTGATGACGGGCTCACTTCTTTTTAAAGAGTAAATAATGTACATACACTAGTGATGTGCCAGAAATATAGTGTGCTTCTACCTTTCCCTTTGGCATGACAACACACGGGGGTTGATTTACTAAAACTGAAGAGAGCTAAATCTGGTGCAGCTCTGCATAAAAACCAATCATCTTCCAGGTTGTTTTTTGTTTTTTTTTGTCAAAGCTTAAAGTTGAGCTCTTTTTTTTTTTACTCCTAGCATTATTGCTACTGAAATTCAAAAAAGACTATACAATGATCATGATCGATTGTTCAAAAATATAAATATCTTACTGTAATATTTTTACGACTCCGTTTGTGGCCGTTTCCATCATGAATGTGGGCATGTGAAGTCTAATCGAGATCGCTTCCTGGAATAGTTTTGGAGAGGTGCATGCTGGGTAACCAGCATGCACCTCTCGATCTCGCACATGCGCGATTCAACGGCGGCAGTAGAGTATTGCCCACATACTCCTGGGAAATGATGTGTCATCATTTCCCAGGAGCATAGACGAGGGAGGAAGTCACGAGGAGCTCCGCGGACCAGGAAGTGGGAGATTACGACGAGGACTACATAACAACAGGGTGTTTAGGATAAGTATAAAAAAAAAAAAGTCCTCCAAATGTTTGTTTATAGGTTAAAAGGAAAAAATTTTTTTTTTTTTTTTTTTTTAGGGTGGAACTCCACTTTAAAGACGAGTTCTACCCAAAAGTGAAAGCTCCGCTTATCTGTCTCCTCCCCCCACCTCCAGTGCCACATTTGGCACCTTTTGGAGGGGAGGGGGGAGCGGGTACCTGTTTTTGACAGATACCTATCCCCACTACTGTTGGACCTCGCTGTGAGGTACGTCAGAAGTTCAGCCCCCTCCTCTTTTCTCCGCCACCGGGCCAGTAAGAGAGAGCAGCATGCTTCGCGCATAAGCAGTAGCGTACTGGCTTTAAAGCCGCAAGGCTTCACTGCCAGTTTCCCTTACCGGCTATGGCGCTGGTGGCGGTAGCCACCGCGAACCAAAGAAAACATCGGCTGGGGTACTGACATCTCTGGATTCCAGGACAGGCAAGTCTCCTATTATTAAAAGTCAGCAGCTACAGTATGTGTAGCTGCTGACTTAACTTTTTCATGCAAGGGTAAAACACCGCTTTAATTGAACAAGCTAAAGTTAGAAGCCGATTGGCTACTATTCACAGCTGAGATTTTGCACTCTCCAATTTTACGAAATCAGCCCTGTTTACTCTATTTCGGAGGCATTACAAAGAATTCATTCACTTCACCAAATTCTTTTGAAATCACTCCAGGTAGTAGAGCACTCGTATTGCGGTGTTTAAGACCCCTTTCACACTGGGGTCGCCCGTGGGTTTGCAGTAAAGCGCTGCTCATTTTAGCGGCACTTAACCGCTGTTTAAGCAGTGCTTTTCGGCCGCTAGCATGGCCCTTTAAACCCCAAAAAAAGTGGTTAGAAACTCCCATGTTGCAGCGCTTTCAAAGCACTTTGGAAGCATTGCCCATTCATTGCAATGGGCAGGGGCGTTTTGGGAGCGCTGTATACAGCGCTCCCAAACCACCCCAAAGATGCTGCTCACAGGACTTTTTCTAATGTCCCGCAAGTGCACCGCCCGGGTGTGAAAGCACCCATTGCAATGAATGGGAGGGAGTTTTCAGGCACTATTTCTAGTGCTAAAACGCCTGAAAACTGCCTCAGTATGAAAGGGGTCTAAAGGTAACACATACATCAATGCGGTATTTTGAATACTGCATCTGATGAAAAATATGAACTTTGTGATACATTGTGCTGTTTTTGCTTTCAGTGTGCAATATTATTTATGTTGCATGCTAGATGTACAATCGTTTTTTTTTTTACTTTGTTTCACTTTATAATATTGGGTAAAGTGGATAAAAAAACCTACAAATTTTTTACCCCAATGTATTCCTTGCATTAGGACTTCTTAGGAAAAATGGCCTAGAAAAACACATCTTGGAGTCCTTCTATCGCTCCTGCATTGAAGGAGTGCTGACATATTGCACTTTAGTCTGGTATCCCAACTGCACATTAGCAGAAAAAGCTTCACTTCAGAAAATAATAAATGCTGCACAGAGGGGTGTGGGATGCTGATTAGCTTCTCTAAACGAAATGTATAAGTCCCGTTGTGTCAACAGGGCAGTCAAAATAGTGAGTGACCCGTCCCACCCTGGGAACTATCTTTTTGAACTACTGTCATCTGGCAAGAGGTTCAGAAATATAAAAAGGTGGGGACAAACAGATTCAAGGAATTTTTTGTTTCTCAAGAGCTATCAAGGCCCTAAATGGCAATTTGGAAAAATAGTATTTTACTATAAAGAAAAAGAAATAGAACAATTTGGGACTTTATATGAGGCGGTGACCTGGTAAGGTCAAGTGCCTCCATCCCTGTCTAAATGAGAATGGGGAAAGGGGAGGTGGGACTTTAAATGAAGCACATAGGTATACAAAATGTATTTATTTATGATAATAATAACAATAATCTGGTACATAAAAGTAATCATGATGCATATTGGAACCAATACAGTATATTTATATATATATATATATATATATATATATATATATCATACACATAGATACATATATACACACACACACACACACACACACATATATATATATACATATATATATACACATACACACAAGTTTACATGTAATAAAAACAAATCATCACATAAAAAAATTGGATAGTTGATATTGCATACTGCACATATGAAATGTATAGTAAGTAGAGACACGGCATTAAACAGATCTATGCATTTCATGGATTGATCCATCTTCAGGAGCAAGCACGTGGCTTGGAATATGTAATAACAAGTGTATATAGACAAAGAACAACGAAGCATGGGAGCGAGCCTGCATGGGTTCCCCCATAGAAAGCAGCATTAATGAGGTCAGGAACACAAGAGGGGGACCCGAGACGAGGAGGTTCAGGGCCACTCAGAGCAGGTATGTATAAACCGGTTTATTATTTATTTTAAAAAGGCCTTTACAATCACTTTAATGAGTAGGTTGCAGCATTGTATTCCTTCGGATCTGGGGTAAATTTGACAGGGTAAAGAGCATGGAATAGGTTTTATTCAATGTTATACTGTATATAAATGGTCACGATCTCAAACTCAGCCAATCAGAGGAGGCTTTGTGTTCAGAGAATAGAAAGCTGCCTATAAATGGCCAAGCAGCGCTCAGCCCAGCTCAATTTTATTCTGCTGAGACTACATACAGCGCCCCCAGTGGGTGCATCAGTTAGTATAGAAATTAGATTGCTTGGGCCAGCTTGACCCAAACTAGCTAAAGGGATAGCAAAGGTGGGGATCAACTTTAGGAAAGATTGGAAACTCTGCCCAAAAGCGATTAAAAAGGAGAAGTCCAGCCAAAGCTCGTTTGGCTGGACTTCTCCTATGGATCACAGAAGTGCAGTCCGTTCTGCACTCCTGTGACCGTTTTCAATAGAGAGCGGGTTGAAGTCCTCTCTCTGCCGACGTCACTGGAATCAGTCCAGGCTCCGCGTCATCGTGACAATGGAAGTCGGGATCCGCCAGGTGCCTGGACTGTCACCCGACTCAGCCTCTCAGCGAGCCGCTGAGAGGCTGAGCCGCCCCCCCCCCCCTTCACAGCTCAGCTCTCCAATGAGCGACGGGGGAGAAGAGCAAAGAGCTGTGACTGACAGTCTACAGCTCTCTGCTCATGGAGCTCTAAAGACTGAGTGATCAGCGGTGTTCGAACGCTTGGTTCTCCATGCAGAGGTGACGGGGGACCGATGCTGCATCCACCGAGGTAAGTATGATTCCAAAAAAAAAAAAAACAACAACCCATTTACTTCTCTTTTAAAGTACAGTATTAAAGACAGATCCTTTCTTACCTTTCAAGGAGACATCGAGAGGCACTCGAGGAAGCGGGGTGCTGATTATATCACACAGATCAACCTCTTTCTCTTCATAGAAGTGCAGCTCCCGCCCTCCCCCACTGGCATAACGGAACGGCAGAAATTCCTTTGCATGGAAACCGTATATAGGCTGCAAGAGAGGACAACACCACTGAAGTAAAATACTGTAAATAGACAAAAGTAATCAAAATATCTTCTAGAGCGAAAGACAACTTTTTTTTCATTTTTTGATTACAGTTGGATGGAGTGAAAAAGAAACCTCTGTGTATACTTTTATATGGTGTTTGTCCCCATATGGGAGATCTTCTTGCACTTCCTGTTGTGTTTACTGGTGTCAGCAGGAACAAACCGAGGAAATTCTCCCCATTAGAGACACAGTTAAAGCTGAGCTCTGAGCACCAAACTGAAAACGCCATTTATTTTGATTTGGAAGTAAATGAAATGTCACATTTTATTGTGATATTTCTATAAAGTAAAAATTATAAATACATGGGCCCACAGATCATTTTTGGCCTTTGTTTGATCAGCAGTTGTCATGGTGCTGCACATGTGTGATCAGTTATGATACCAGCTATTTGATGGCTTGAAAGCTCGGTTGAGAGCACAAGCAACTGCGACAGTTATCTCTCACGGCATGCCTACTGTTCTGTGAAACAGTTAAATTGATGTTTTTTAGTTTCTTTGTTAGTGTGCATTTTTGACCCTTAACTCCCTGATGATAGTGAAAAGGCTGTCAAATAATCCTAACTTTTTAGACCTGGTTCACACCTATGCAGGTTGCAGTTTGCAGGTGCATTTTGCGTTTTTAAATACACGTTTTTGATCCATTAAAGTCTATGGAACCAAAAACCAGAAAAACATCCCCCGGCTCGTTCCATAAAATGCACAGACGTGAACGTGACTGTAGGAGACCATGATAAATGGACTGTAGTGTGTTTCTGCAAAACCGATAACGCACTAAAAAATGCATAGGTGAGAACCAGGCCTAAAGATACTAATGCTTTTCTCTCTTAAAATTTCTTACAATTTTTCTGTCCCCGGATGCTAGGAATACTTTCTAGAGGAAGAGCTACATTTCCCATCATTCCATGGGAATGCAGTGATGTGATGGGGTGCATGCAGGCAGTACTTCCACCATTGTTTTAACTAAAGAGCAGCTATTATTATATGCATGTACAGTATATAGTGTTGACAGTTGACACAGCCCCTTACATACTGTACATTCACTTCAGTCCCTGCTTTCAAGGAGTTTACAATCTAAGGCCCTACCTCACATGCATACACATACAAGGGCCAATTTAGACAGGAGCCATTTTAACACTTGCTTACTGGGCACTTAAACCCCCCTTCCTGCCCAGGCCAATTTTCAGCTTTAAGCGCTGTCACACTTTGAATGACAGTAGCACAGTCATGCTACACTGTACCCATATGAAATTTTTATCATTTTCTTCACACAAATAGAGCTTTCTTTTAGGGGTATTTACCATATTTATCGGCATAAAACACACTCTTTCCTGTGTGTGCGTGTTATACGCCGATATAGGCTGCCACCGAGGGGAAGGAGGGGACGAGCGCTGCCGAAATAGAGCCGGATCTCCTGTGTACTCGGCTTGGCTCGCAGTCACGCTCAGTCCCGCCCCCTGGACATCTCCTAGCATTGACGTCCCGGCATTGGACAGGCGCTATGTCCATCATAGGATCCGGCCCAAGGGGCGGGACTGGGCGGGACGCCGAGTCGAGTACACAGGAGATCCGGCTCTATTTCAGCAGCGCTCGTCCCCTCCTTCCCCTCGGTGGCAGCCTATATTTCGGCAGGGCTGCAGATGGACACTGACCAGGCTGCAGTGAGGAGCAAGGCTGCAGGTGGGCACTGATCAGCCTGCAATGAAGCTGCAGATGGGCACAGATCAGGCTTCATTGATGCTCACTGACCATTATTTTGCTTCAAAGTGGTTTATTTAAAAAAAAAATTTTTTTCCTGAAACTTCCCTCTTAAACTGGGGTGCGTGTTATACGCCAATAAATACGGTAATCACTACTGGAGTTTTATTTTTTGCTAAACAAAAAAAAAAAGACCGAAAATTTTGAAAAACAAACATTTTCATAGTTTGTTATAAAATTTTGCAAACAGGTAATTTTTCTCCTTCATTGATGTGTGCCGATATGCTGGACTGATAGGCACCGATGTGTACTGGTAGGTGCCACTGAATGGCAGCACTGCTTATCAGTACTGATAGGCACTGCTAGGTGGCACTGCTTAGCAGTAGTAGCTGTCCGTGTGTGGGAGAACAATGTCCCTTTTACATGAGCCGATAATCAGCTTGTTCTTTTCTTCGATTACCAGCTTCTGTTTACATCATGTGGTAAAGGCCCGGGATCGGCCCTTTCTCCTCCGATCTGTGATCAGCCAAATACCAAGGACTCAGTAAACACAGAGCTTGCCGCAGGGGGGGCGCGCGGGCAGCGTGCGCACGGGACGACGTCCATATATGCCCTACCAGCAATTTAAGCCTGCGCTGTAGCTGTCTTTCGGCTATAGTGCGGGCTTCAAGTGGTTAACCTACCATCAGGTCTTTGGAGTGCGGGAGGAAACCCGAGCACCCGGAGGAAACCCAAGCAATCTCAGGAAGAACACGCAAACACCATGCAGGCAGTGTTGAGTTTGGGATTCAAATCACAAGGCAGGAGTGCTAAACACTAAGCGGCAGTGCTGCACCAGTTAGCACAGCTGCCAATCAATGTCTGTGGCCTGGGAGCAAATGGGTGCTGTGGAGATTATACCCACCCACAGAAAGAATCATGATGTAATCACATCACCACTCTTCTTGAGGAAATGTGACCAGGAGCATAAAGGACATTTTGAGAAAGAAGAATTAGCCAAAAAATGGACTGTAAAATGAAAGGGTGTGTAATATGGCACAAGGTAAGCTAGTACCTTCCTGATACAATTCTATTCCTTCTGGCTGGTGTTCAGCTTTATAGCCTAAGTTCATACTGGATGCGGTGCGATGCAGTGCGATTTTCATGCAGTCTGGAGTGCAAATTTGTGGTGCGATTTTTGCTTGACAGCTGCAATTGTAATGCAATTTTAAAATTGCACTGCACTAATCATGCACAGGACCCTTTTTTTAACAGCATCAGAACCTCACCACATAGATGTGAATGACCTTCATAGAAAACAATGCCATTTCACTTAACCATGTGAATCTATGTGTTCTGGAACACATCTGAACCATACCTGTGTGAATCAGGGCTTAACCCCTTGGCGCCGGCCGAACGCATATATGCGGCCTCTCGGCGGGTGGGCCTTGATGCAGAGCGGCCACATATATACAGCCCTGTGTTTACAACTTACCACGCTGCCAGCATGGCAGCCAGCGGGAATCAGGAGCTTACGATCATGTGACCGTTGTGACAGTTAATCATAGCAGTCACATGACCCGAATGCCCGCCTCTACCTCCTGGCTTTTAGAACTCTTAAAGGGCCGGGAGGTGGTCTGTGGGAAGGGGTTAAAACGGTGTTCCGCCCAAAAAAAAAAAAATTAAAAGCCAGCAGCTACACATACTGTAGCTGCTGGCTTTCAACAATAGGACACTTACCTGTCCTGGAATCCAGAGATGTCGGCACCGCAGCTGATGTTTCCATCAGCTGTCGGGTGCTGCTGCCGCCATTGCGGGTAAGGGTACCCGGCAGTGTAGCCTTACGGCTTCATGCCGGGAACCCTACTGCGCATGCACGAAACCCCGCTCATCTCTCCTACTGGCCCGGCGACGGGGAGAGGAGGAGGGATGTCACGGGCCGCGGCCCGGACTCCCAGGAGTGGGAACAGGATACCTGTCAAAGACAGGTATCCTGTCCCCCCCTCCCCCCTGAAAGGTGCCAATTGTGGCACCGGAGGGGGGGACACAAATGAGAGAAAGTTCCACTTTTGGGTGGAACTCCGCTTTAAGGAAGGGTGTTTCCCTGAAATTCACTCAGAATAAAATTGCCCCAGTACAATGGCATGCCTGCTCGTTATCCTTACTCACAACATACATTATATTCACTATTTCTGCACTACGGGGGAATAAACAACGAGGAATGTCCACAACAGGCAAAATTGTTTGAATCAATATCTCCCAATAAAAACTATCAGTTCTGATCTTTTATGAAGGGGAACCCCGAGATGTTACTAAATAGACAGAATTATCTTTGATGCCTCATTGAAAGTCTCAGTGGGATTGATTTACTAAAACAGGAGATTGCAAAATCTGGCGCAGCTCCGCATAGAAACCAATCAGCTTCTAGGTTTTATTTTTTTGGTCAAAGCTTTATTGAACAAGCTGAAAATAGAAGCTGATTGGCTACCATGCTCTGCTCCACCAGATTGTGCAGTCTCTTATATTAGTAAATCAACCCCAATCCTGTTGAGGAGGTTGTAAATTTTCTTCCTATTGTGTCATTCTGTTACCTCCACATTCTTCAGTTTGAGAGCAGCATCGATGTCATTTGGGGTGAGTTTCTGCCTCTTACCAACGTGCATGAACTTCATAGCATCCTGCAGGGGGGAAAAAAGTGAGTCAGAAGTTTGATGGGTGAAGAATAATTTTAGGCTAAATATACAGATGAAATAGGTCCTGTCCCTCCTTAAGTCTGTGAATTGACAGTGAAAGGAAAAGCAGAAGACAGATGAGCTAATTTTTCTACTACGCTGCTCTCCCCACCTATCAGCATGTCTCCTGATAGCACATAACCACTACAGCACAAGTAAATGGCTCCTTATGCTGCATACAGGGGGCGGCAATAAGCTGATATAAGGTCACATTGAGGCACTTGGACTTACTTGCATTTAAAAGTAACACACTTCAATTTGTATTAATGAATACAGAGCTGTTGAAATGAGGTCACCTCAAGCTTTTATAGAATCACCGTGGGGAGGTTTCCAGCCTGGTGGCCAGGAGAACAGAGGGTGCAGCAGCCATCGGTCTAACAAATACAGATGTGCAGGTGAATCAGAACTGCAAAGCTAAAGAACAAAATTGGACATCTCATGTTCAGTCTGCCTATTAATGCAGCGAACACCGCATTTGTTCAAGGTAAGAAAGCACCAATATAAATTAGGGGCCCGCCGATTATCGGGGGCCGATATTCACATTTTTCAAATTATCAGTATTGATCAGAAATGTACCGATACTGGTCAGACCTCCTCCCCCTGTGCCTGCACGGCACTGGCTGCCTGCCTCGTATCACCGCTGTTCCGTCCTTACAGCAGGGCCGCAATACCTGCTCTTGACAGAGCTGCAGCCACGGGTGAGCAGAGAGATAGTGGCATCATCTCTCACCGCCCATCCGCATGTGGAAGTTTACCCGCTCCAGCGCCGCTGGGGAGAGGCTGCCATAAGTAGTGCAAGTATTTGTACAAGCTGTGTATGGGTGGCAGGTGACAAGCTGCATCTGGGTGGCTGGTGACAGTGATGTGCAGAATATCGGCACCTGATATCAGCTATAATCCTGAAATGTGGCCGAAAAATCACTGTTGGTATGGGCCCCGAAAAAACGATATAAGTGGACCCCTATTATAGATATTCAAAAACATTTCTGACCAGAGTTCAGCCTTTAAGTGTATCTAAAACCCAAATTTTTGGATATAGTGCCTGCATTAGTTTTCTCTTTTAAGACTTTTTTACCCTTTTTTTCACCTGGTTACTGTGCTCAATGTAGAAAAAGGCACCATTACATTGGTGGTCAATGTGAAGAATATCCCTTTACATTCATAGTATGAAAAATGCCCCTTACATTGATGATCAATTTGAAAGCATGTGGCCCACGACCTCTTGCTCAGGAATGGCAGGTCAGCCAGCCCAGATCGTAGGTTGCTGACCCATCATCCTAGAGTATCATTGTGGACCTGTGGATAGAACTGGCACCAGAGGAGGCAATCGGCTGTGGAAGGAGCAGGAGCCGCATAAGCCGATGCTTCTTCTATAGCTTCTGTCCCAGGCGAAGTGATACCAAATGCACGCCTCCTAGGCAGCAACATTTCCTACATTACAGCCAACAATGCGTGCCAATAGTGCAGGATAAAAAGGTCAGTATATTAATATCACAGCAGAAATGGGGTAGTGCACCTGCGGCTTTCCTGTGGGTTAGCTGCACTGAGCCATAGACTTCTATTATATCCTGTGGGTTTAGTGCGCATTTAGAAAGTGCGCCACACCTACAAGATATAAAAAGTCTATGTCAAAGCACAGCTAACCCGCAGAAAGCCTCAGCTGCATTACCTTTATCTGTGGTGCAGGTAAACCGCAGCGCATCTGTGTGAAAGCAGCTTTAGGCCCCCTTTCACACAGACCTGATTGGACCCTTCATTCATCTCTATGGAGCGACGGATTTAAACAGACTTGTGTCCGTTTACACCTCCATACCTCTTATCGTATCTACCAAAAAAAAAAAAAAAAAGGAAGGGGATCTATTTCCCTTTGTCTGGGCAGATCAAAGGGCCCACAGAGTACAGCGGGCTGTGTCCACTCTGCATAAGCGGAGCAGACATGAACCTATCATATGTCTGTTTTGCTCTGCTCGGGGGCGGGGGGGGGGGGGATCAGCAGACAGATCCCCATTGAGCAAGCAGATTCTGCCCTGTGTGAAAGGGACCTTATAGGGGGCTTCAGAACAGTAAGGGCTTGTTTACATTTGCAGTTTGGGGAGCGGTAAAAACCCCATAGTTGAGACGTGTCTCCCCCAAAACACTGGTATAGCGTCAGGGGTTGCAATGATGATCGCATGCTATGCTCCAGGGGACCTGTGTGGCCTCCCTGTAACATTCTGTTTCACACTTGGACAGGAGAGGGCAGTGGGGATGACATATACAGTAACTGATCCTCTCCATTTTCCTCCTACAACCGCTGAAAGCTGGCTTCTGCTCCTCTTCCTCTCACCGGCATTCAGTGGCTGCAGGAGAAAAATCCTCATTATGCTATTCAAAATAAACAATTAAAATTCTGAACCATTTCAGTGTGGCACACTTAAAGCAGAGTTCCACCCAAAAATTGAACTTACGCTTTAAGTGATGTTGACCCCCTGACATGCCACGTAATTTTTTTGGGGGGGGGGGGGGGGCGCGGCGAATACCCTCTTTTTAGAGGCATCCAGCTCCCACTTCCTCCCGGGGCTCTGCGGCACCGGAAAGGAAGTTCACCTCTCCCCCCCTCCTCCCATCTTCTGGGACACATCACAGGTCCCAGAAGATTGCCCGGCTATTCACAGCGTGCAGCTCACGTATGCGCACTGCGTGCTCGGCTGTGGAGCCACAGCCAGGCGCCCACAGTAAGAATGCCGGCACCTCTGAGAGGAGGGGGAGAAGAGCGGGACTTTGTACGCCTGTATCGCTGGACCGTGGGACAGGTTAGTGTCCGATTATTAAAAAAGTCAGCAGCTACACTTTAAAGTGGCTCTTCAAAAGGTTGTGCACCCCTGCTCTAGAAGAACGCTGGTTAATAAATGCTGGGCTAGAGGTTCAGAATATCTTAGAAAGTATCTGACTATGCTCCCCCTTATCTCTTTCCCAATGGGGGGGCCTCTGACCTGAGTGACTTCCTTTATCCGGAAGCTGACTTCTTGTGTGAGCATCTGGCAGGTCTCCTCCGATATCTGGGACACCCCTATAGACTCTGCAATGACTTTCATGGACTCGCTGGGAAGGAGAGCATTCCCGATCTTCTTCCCCTCCGCCATTGCAAGGGGGCGTGTCTGGAGAGCCTGGAGGGTGCAAGGAGAAGCAAACAGCATGAACATGGAGGTATATTAGACAATGTGCTCCTTCTTCAGCAACTAAATCACCCCACTAAAATACCAAGAAAAGACATCATCTCTGTTGGTTTAACAAGGTATCATTTGGAGGGTTTATTGAAAAATTATTATAGCAAGCACGTCATCTTCTAGAAGAATGAATGCACCATTGTATTCCTCTCCCTCTCCACAATATATAAAAACCCACCTTTTAATAATTATATGTTTTTATTTACCTTTTTTTCTCCCCATTCAACCCACCCCATCTCGGTTCTCAACCGGGCGAGAACAACATTTCAGTCTCTTCCTGGAATAATAATGTCATATATCCCAGCAGGCATTACTTTCCACTATTCATAAAAAACCATGGCAACATGCAAAAACACACACGGCGCCAGATCTCTGTCTGTGCATGTGCGAGATCTGACGCAGCATCACTGAGGGGTTGGCTGCAAAAACCAGGAAGAGACAACCGGCTCCCCATAAGGAAGATGCCACAGGAAGGGACCTGTAGTAGGAGAGCGGTGCCAGAGAGAGGGCAACACAGGACCCCCTGGACTTGTAAGTATATTAATGCAGCATAAAAAGAGCACCAAAGGAAAGGGGAAAAGGAATGTCATTTTCCTTGGGAGGTGGAGGCTCCTCTTTAAAACAAATACGTTGCTTTCCCCAAATAATCTAAAGAGTTGTTCCCAACAACAAAGAAAACGTAAATACTTACCACTCCAGCTGGTGCCGAGTCCGAACATCTCCGTCTTCCAGCTTCTGTGAAAATGTCTAATGTCTGTGTCCCCACTGCACTCAATGTCTCCCTCCATCGGGTCCCTCTCATTACAAAGCCCCTCCAAACACATCCCCCCCATCGCAGAGTCTTCCAATCACACACTCCTCCATCGCAGAGTCTTCCAATCACACACTCCTCCATCGCAGAGTCTTCCAATCACACACTCCTCCATCGCAGAGTCTTCCAATCACACACTCCTCCATCGCAGAGTCTTCCAATCACACACTCCCCCATCGCAGAGTCTTCCAATCACACACTTCTCCATCGCAGAGTCTTCCAATCACACACTCCCCCATCGCAGAGTCTTCCAATCACACACTCCTCCATCGCAGAGTCTTCCAATCACACACTCCTCCATCGCAGAGTCTTCCAATCACACATTCCTCCATCGCAGAGTCTTCCAATCACACACTCCTCCATCACAGAGTCTTCCAATCACACAGAGCCCCCCACCCCATCGCAGAGTCTTCCAATCACACTCTCCCATTGCAGAGTCTTCCAATCACACACTCCTCCATCGCAGAGTCTTCCAATCACACATTCCTCCATCGCAGAGTCTTTCAATCACACACTCCTCCATCGCAGAGTCTTCCAATCACACACTCCTCCATCGCAGAGTCTTCCAATCACACACTCCTCCATCGCAGAGTCTTCCAATCACACACTCCTCCATCGCAGAGTCTTCCAATCACACACTCCTCCATCGCAGAGTCTTCCAATCACACACTCCTCCATCGCAGAGTCTTCCAATCACACACTCCTCCATCGCAGAGTCTTCCAATCACACACTCCTCCATCGCAGAGTCTTCCAATCACACATTCCTCCATCACAGAGTCTTCCAATCACACATTCCTCCATCGCAGAGTCTTCCAATCACACACTACTCCATCGCAGAGTCTTCCAATCACACACTCCTCCATCACAGATTCTTCCAATCACACACTCCTCCATCGCAGAGTCTTCCAATCACACACTCCTCCATCGCAGAGTCTTCCAATCACACACTCCTCCATCGCAGAGTCTTCCAATCACACAGTCCCCCATCACAGAGTCTTCCAATCGCAGAGTCTTCCAATCACACACTCCCCCCATCGCAGAGTCTTCCAATCACACACTCCTCCATCGCAGAGTCTTCCAATCACACACTCCTCCATCGCAGAGTCTTCCAATCACACACTCCTCCATCGCAGAGTCTTCCAATCACACACTCCTCCATCGCAGAGTCTTCCAATCACACATTCCTCCATCGCAGAGTCTTCCAATCACACAGTCCCCCATCACAGAGTCTTCCAATCACACAGAGCCCCCCCCATATTGCAGAGTCTTCCAATCACACACTCTCCCATCGCAGAGTCTTCCAATCACACACTCCTCCATCGCAGAGTCTTCCAATCACACACTCCTCCATCGCAGAGTCTTCCAATCACACACTCCTCCATCGCAGAGTCTTCCAATCACACAGTCCCCCATCACAGAGTCTTCCAATCACACGCTCCTCCATCGCAGAGTCTTCCAATCACACATTCCTCCATCGCAGAGTCTTCCAATCACACATTCCTCCATCGCAGAGTCTTCCAATCACACACTCCTCCATCGCAGAGTCTTCCAATCACACAGTCCCCCATCACAGAGTCTTCCAATCACACGCTCCTCCATCGCAGAGTCTTCCAATCACACATTCCTCCATCGCAGAGTCTTCCAATCACACATTCCTCCATCGCAGAGTCTTCCAATCACACACTCCTCCATCGCAGAGTCTTCCAATCACACACTCCTCCATCGCAGAGTCTTCCAATCACACACTCCTCCATCGCAGAGTCTTCCAATCACACACTCCTCCATCGCAGAGTCTTCCAATCACACATTCCTCCATCGCAGAGTCTTCCAATCACACACTCCTCCATCGCAGAGTCTTCCAATCACACACTCCCCCATTGCAGAGTCTTCCAATCACACACTCCTCCATCGCAGAGTCTTCCAATCACACACTCCTCCATCGCAGAGTCTTCCAATCACACATTCCTCCATCGCAGAGCCTTCCAATCACACACTCCTCCATCGCAGAGTCTTCCAATCACACACTCCTCCATCGCAGAGTCTTCCAATCACACACTCCTCCATCGCAGAGTCTTCCAATCACACAGTCCCCCATCACAGAGTCTTCCAATCACACAGTCCCCCATCACAGAGTCTTCCAATCACACAGTCCCCCATCACAGAGTCTTCCAATCACACAGTCCCCCATCACAGAGTCTTCCAATCACACAGTCCCCCATCACAGAGTCTTCCAATCACACAGAGCCCCCCCCCATATTGCAGAGTCTTCCAATCACACACTCCTCCATCGCAGAGTCTTCCAATCACACAGTCCCCCATCACAGAGTCTTCCAATCACACACTCCTCCATCGCAGAGTCTTCCAATCACACACTCCTCCATCGCAGAGTCTTCCAATCACACATTCCTCCATCGCAGAGTCTTCCAATCACACACTCCTCCATCACAGAGTCTTCCAATCACACAGAGCCCCCCACCCCATCGCAGAGTCTTCCAATCACACTCTCCCATTGCAGAGTCTTCCAATCACACACTCCTCCATCGCAGAGTCTTCCAATCACACATTCCTCCATCGCAGAGTCTTTCAATCACACACTCCTCCATCGCAGAGTCTTCCAATCACACACTCCCCCATCACAGAGTCTTCCAATCACACAGTCCTCCATCGCAGAGTCTTCCAATCACACAGTCCTCCATCGCAGAGTCTTCCAATCACACAGTCCTCCATCGCAGAGTCTTCCAATCACACACTCCTCCATCGCAGATTCTTCCAATCACACACTCCTCCATCACAGAGTCTTCCAATCACACAGTCCCCCATCACAGAGTCTTCCAATCACACAGTCCCCCATCACAGAGTCTTCCAATCACACAGTCCCCCATCACAGAGTCTTCCAATCACACAGTCCCCCATCACAGAGTCTTCCAATCACACAGAGCCCCCCCCATATCGCAGAGTCTTCCAATCACACACTCTCCCATCGCAGAGTCTTCCAATCACACACTCCTCCATCGCAGAGTCTTCCAATCACACAGTCCCCCATCACAGAGTCTTCCAATCACACACTCCTCCATCGCAGAGTCTTCCAATCACACACTCCTCCATCGCAGAGTCTTCCAATCACACATTCCTCCATCGCAGAGTCTTCCAATCACACACTCCTCCATCACAGAGTCTTCCAATCACACAGAGCCCCCCACCCCATCGCAGAGTCTTCCAATCACACTCTCCCATTGCAGAGTCTTCCAATCACACACTCCTCCATCGCAGAGTCTTCCAATCACACATTCCTCCATCGCAGAGTCTTTCAATCACACACTCCTCCATCGCAGAGTCTTCCAATCACACACTCCTCCATCGCAGAGTCTTCCAATCACACACTCCTCCATCGCAGAGTCTTCCAATCACACACTCCTCCATCGCAGAGTCTTCCAATCACACACTCCTCCATCGCAGAGTCTTCCAATCACACACTCCTCCATCGCAGAGTCTTCCAATCACACACTCCTCCATCGCAGAGTCTTCCAATCACACACTCCTCCATCGCAGAGTCTTCCAATCACACATTCCTCCATCACAGAGTCTTCCAATCACACACTCCTCCATCGCAGAGTCTTCCAATCACACACTCCCCCATCGCAGAGTCTTCCAATCACACACTCCTCCATCGCAGAGCCTTCCAATCACACACTCCTCCATCGCAGAGTCTTCCAATCACACACTCCTCCATCGCAGAGTCTTCCAATCACACACTCCCCCATCACAGAGTCTTCCAATCACACAGTCCTCCATCGCAGAGTCTTCCAATCACACAGTCCTCCATCGCAGAGTCTTCCAATCACACAGTCCTCCATCGCAGAGTCTTCCAATCACACACTCCTCCATCGCAGATTCTTCCAATCACACACTCCTCCATCACAGAGTCTTCCAATCACACAGTCCCCCATCACAGAGTCTTCCAATCACACAGTCCCCCATCACAGAGTCTTCCAATCACACAGTCCCCCATCACAGAGTCTTCCAATCACACAGTCCCCCATCACAGAGTCTTCCAATCACACAGAGCCCCCCCCATATCGCAGAGTCTTCCAATCACACACTCTCCCATCGCAGAGTCTTCCAATCACACACTCCTCCATCGCAGAGTCTTCCAATCACACAGTCCCCCATCACAGAGTCTTCCAATCACACACTCCTCCATCGCAGAGTCTTCCAATCACACAGTCCCCCATCACAGAGTCTTCCAATCACACAGTCCCCCATCACAGAGTCTTCCAATCACACAGTCCCCCATCACAGAGCCCCCCAGTTACATAAGAACCATATCTTTAACTCCAGCAACATGGCAGATGATGGGGGTGAAGACCCAGCATGCACCTCTCCTGGATTAGAGTCATGCATTGTCATCTCCGAAGCACTGAATGATGCCATCCATCCTAGCCCTTAAGCGTCACTGGTTGTTGCCAGCCATCCCACACCATGACGCTGATCCAGAGCAAGCTGGGTCCTGTGCTTGTAACACCCGGCTTAAAAAACATTGGTATTAGCTTTAAAGGCTAAAAAGAATAATATACGGATAGGAGACATCACTGAAAATTTTTTTTTAAAAAAAGGTCTGGAACTGAGTGGGATTTAGCAGTAAAAAGTCCCGGAGACTCAGTCAGTGTAAGTGTATGGTCCTGCCTATATTTGCAGAGTCCTACCATTTGTCACTCTGAAGAAAAAGGCTGTTTCTCTATGCAGAGTGCATCTAATGGGAGGGGTTTTTATAATCATCAATCAGCTGATGCAACTGCAGGGCTCTAATGAGGAAAGCTGCTGGGTCTGCATCCCTTTAGACTCCTATGGGGAGTATCTCACCAAAAAAAAAAAATTTGTTGCAGGCGAAATTGCAGTGTCTGAAGTGAGGAGGGGAGGGGGACCTCCAACAACAACACAGACAGAAACATTTTAAGGGAAGACCCTCTTTATATTCCTATGGCTGTGTGTGTGTCACCAGCTGCAGATCTACGCTCACTTCCTGTCTGGTGAAAGCGTTGGTCGGTGACACCGGTCTCGGGGGGACGGAGGGATAACACAGGGTGCAGGTCCCTGAACAGAGATGTGGGTATGGGGTATCTGGAGGGTCCCAATATCAAATGAATCCCGTTAAAGTCGATGGGCATTCGTTTCTGTCATTCCTTTTAGTATGTCCCGTCCCAGGGTGACACCTGGACCTTCCTCCTATTAAATGACACCTCTGGGGATACAGAGGAAGACGCCCAGCACCCAACATAACAGCTCCCCCAGTTTGTGAATAGCTCTTCCCAGACCTGGTCCCTGATTTCCACAGTGTATTATCTATGCAACCCCTCCTTCCTCCTGCATGCTACACTCCTATCACTGAATGCCCACCATACACCGACATACATAGACATAACATCCAGAATTAGACTGGTATTAAGATATAAACATGATTATATCAGTACAAAGCACTCCACCACCCCTTACAGTACTCACCGCAGCTCTCCTGTACCAACCCCCTGGGTCACTTCCGCTTCCCAGGTAAACTTCCGGTTGTGCCTCCAAAGGTCCTGTACCTCCGCGACGAAATAATATTACAGCCGAGCTGACCAAAAATAAATAAATACATACAAATATATATAACCTTCACACTTCTCGTACAATTATAAAATATGTTTTTCTGTTGCGTTTTTTTTTTTCTCGTCAACTCGTTCACATGTGATTATTTGCGGGTGTGTTATCTGTATCTTCCAAGACCTGGCGTAGAACGCGTCTGTGGAACGCAGAGCGTAAAGCCGCGGCACGCATGCGTAAAAGGCGCCTAATCTGACGGCGTTCCGCCATACTCTTGTACTGCGCATGCGCGCGCGACAGTGCACGTCGGATTGCGACGTAAAAGTCATGAACTACTACACCAACTCTTCTTGCCGCCGCACCGCGCCTGCGCGGTCTTCGTGTGCAACACACGAAAATCATTCTGTCAAATTCTCAAATTGTTATGGCAGCAGTGCGCTTGCGCGGGAACACAGAATCAGAATGGCGGGTTTTGTATGGCTGCCCGCAGCCCGCCTTCTGATTGGACAATCGGACTCAACCTCTAGAAGGCGCTTCTAGGGATGAGTCAATTGGCCAATCAGAAGGCGGTTAGCCGGGCTCTGGGTCACGTGGTGAGCCGTGAGTGTCCAGCCGCAGGATGGAGGTGAGATGATGAATGGATACAATGTAACTGGGAGATGTCAGCACTGGGCTTTGTTTACAAGGACATAACACTCTCCATTCACTGGGATGGGTTTATTATCTGGTCACATGATCATTTTCTCATTACCATCACATTGGGGGTGGAGCGAGGGAAGGGTTACAACCTCTGGCAATGTTTTTATTCATATCTGTGCCCCGGCGACAACTGACCTTCCTGTTTCTTGTATGGGTGTCACGGAGACAGGAAGGGAGCAAAAATATTGGCAATGGGGTGTCGCAGACAAATACAAGTTGTTTTTTTTTTTCTTTTAAAGCAGCTTTAGAAATGACATTTGTTACCTTTTTTTAATGATTTTATTTTGTGTTCAAATGCTCCAGCCACTGTGACACCAGCCCAACGTATTAGCAGCTCAGTGCCCCTTATTTCCTCTCTGCAAGATTGGTGGCCCCTGAGGCATCTCAGAATCCCAGTCTGCCCCGCCCACCATGACATCATACTTTAACAGGCTGGGAGACCCCTGAACTGTTACGCCCACCATGACAACAGGAGACCGATCCTATCACCAATGACATCACACCATGCCTGACAGGCCAAGAGTAAGGATGAGCTCTGGCGTGTTCGCACACTCCACGTGCAGAGCCCACCAGGAAGTCGGCACGGCGCAGCGCTAATCACATGCAGTGAGACATTTCCTGATCTCTGCAGCCGCACATCGGGAAATGTCTCACTGCCTGTGATTAGCGCAGTGCAGTGCCGACTTCCTGGCGGGCTCTGCACGTGGAGTGTGCGAACACGCCAGAGCTCATCCTTAGCCAAGAGAACCCTGATCTGTCCCGCCCACCATGACATCATACCTTGATATGATGTCATGGTGGGCAGGACAGATCAGGGTTCTCTTGGCCTGTCAGGCATGGTGTGATGTCATGTGGGCGGAACAGATAGGGAGTCTCCCAGCCTGTTAAAAGTATGATGTCATGGTAGGCGGGACAGATCAGGGTTTTCCTGGCCTTTCAATTAAGATATGATGTCATGGTGGGCGGGACAGATCAGGGGGGGGGTCTCCTGGCCTTTCAATGAAGATATGATATCATGGTGGGCGGGACAGATCAGGGTCTCCTGGCCTTTCAATCAAGATATGATGTCATGGTGGGCGGGACAGATCGGGGTTCTCCTGGCCTGTCAGGCATGGTGTGATGTCATGGTGGGTGGAACAGATATGGAGTCTCCTGGCCTTTCAATCAAGATATGTCATGGTGGGCGGGACAGATCAGGGGGTCTCCTGGCCTTTCAGTCAAGATATGATGTCATGGTGGGTGGGACAGATCAGGGTTCTCCTGGCCTTTCAATTAAGACATGATGTCATGGTGGGCGGGACAAATCAGGGGGTCTCCTGGCCTTTTAATCTAGGTAGGATGTCATGTGGACGGGACAGATCAGGAGACCCTGATCTGTCCCGCCCACCATGACATCATACTTTAACAGGCTGGGAGACTCCCTATCTGTTCTGCCCACCATGACATCACACCATCCCGACAGGCCAGGAGAACCCTGATCTGTCCCGCCCACCATGACATCATATCTTGATTGAAAGGCCAGGAGACCCCTGATCTGTCCCGCCCACCATGACATCATTCCTTGATTGAAAGGCCAAGAGACCCCTGATCTGTCCCGCCCACCATGACATCATACCTTGATTGAAAGGCCAGGAGACCCCTGATCTGTCCCGTCCACCATGACATCGTACCGTGACTAAACATCCCTGCGAATGTAGCCTTAAGGGGATAGGAGAGGGGGATGTTTTCAAGGACAGGGGGTTAGGATAGGAGGCCAGATGGATGTTTCATTCATCTTTTACCAAGCTGCTTAGTTGTTGTGAGATCCCACGGCACAGATCCACTCTAGCTGCATGGATCTAATGGCAGTGCACATGCAGGACATACAAAGACATTTCTAAAGCATCCACTCAGAAGAACAGTTGGTCCTGTGACCAGCTGTTTAATTACAATGGCCAGTCATGAGGGGGTTAAATAATAGCCCACCGTTAGGAGGTGTGCTGTGGTACACACTCAGGACCTGGGAGCCAACATATGTAACTAGCATGAGGCCATCTAGTCAACACGTCCGGTTCCCATGGACCTCTCGGCTCCACATTTCGGCTCCGGAGTTAGGCACAGTAACTAAATCCACATAAGCAGACAATTCTCAATATTTCCTAAGGCTGAACTGTTATAATAACTTTGGGCTGTCCTGACCTGTTGTTTTTATCTCCTCTTGCAGTATGTGACGTCCCCTCTTTCTACCCATGACATTCCCGGCTCCCCCCATTCGGTCCATATCCTACTGGAAGGGTACTGCAGAGATGTTGGGTCCGATCGTTTCGAGGCTGATGGCTCAGTCACTCTCGTCAGTGGCCCGCTGACCGTCCTGGTGGATACTGGTGGCCCGTGGTCCCGTGATATTATCCTGGAGGCTCTCCAGGGCCACGGCGTGACCCCCAGTGATGTCACCCACGTAATCTGCACCCACGGACACTCAGATCATGCCGGCAACCTCAACCTCTTCCCAAAGGCTGAGATTCTGGTGTCGTACGACCTGTGGCGGGATGGCTCCTACGTCTATCACAACTTCCGTGGAGGGGAACCCTACTTGCTGCCCGGTGGGGAAGGGCTGAAGGTGGTGGCAACGCCAGGTCACACAGGCAGCGATATAACCCTCCTCGTTCCTGGCACCAGTCTCGGCATGGTGGCTGTGGCCGGAGATGTCTTTGAGCGGGAGGGAGATGAGGACTCTTGGAGGGAACTTAGCGAAAACACAGAGGTTCAAGAGAAGAGCCGGAGGACTTTGTTGAATTTGGCGGATGTGATCGTTCCTGGACACGGACCTCCTTTCAGGGTCATCCGGGCTGGGCAGGACCCAGAACCTCAATAAAGCCAACTGACTCATACTCACAAATGTTCCTCACTGTGCATTGAGAGCTCTGGTTCCACAAATCCAATCAGAGTGGTTCCCGATCATGTGATCACATGCAGGTGGAGCGCTTCATTCACAAAATTAGCCCTTTGCCTGTAAATGGTATTATGCCTCTGTTTAATACTGTAATTGTTAAACACATCAGTGCAGGTAGCAGCCTTTTGCAGTGTCAGCTTCCTGATCATGTGATCACTATGTCAGCAGGGTGAAGGCTTCATTAACAAATTAAGCCCTTTCCTCTGAAAATGTCAATGCCCCTCTTTTTACTTTCTACTCTTACTCCGACCCAAATATAAGCCGAGGCACCTACTTTTGCCACAAAAAACTGTGAAAACTTATAGACTCGAGTATAAGTCTACGATGAGAAATGCGCAGCTACTGTAAGCAGAAAAGAGGGTCAACAATGCCCATTTGTAGCCTCACTGTGCCCATTTGCAGCCATAGGTCCCCCGAACTTCAAACTCGGTAGTTAAGGGTTCCTAGATGCCCCCTAGCTGCAGCCAAAATTTGGGGTCTCTGGACCCAAAGGGTCCCGAAATGACATTGCTGCAGATGGACACAGTTGACCGAGTTTGGGCCCAGTATCTCGGGGCCACTTGGTGCTAGGAACCCCAAATTTGGTGTGCAAACCCACTGGAACGAGCACTACAACATATCTAAAGCTGGGGTTCCTAGCACCAAGTGGCCCTGAGATACGGGGCCCCAAAGTTGGTTTGGAATGTCAAGCACTTTTCTGCAGCAGAGAATGGCATTTTCCGAACCGACTTTGGGGCCCCGTATCTCGGGGCCACTTGGTGCTAGGAACCCTAGCTTTGGATATGTTGTAATGCTAGTTCCACTGGGTTTGCACACCACATTTGGGGTTCCTAGCACCAAATGGCCCCAAGATACGGGGCCCCAAAATTGGTTCGGAAAATGTCACTCTCTGCTGCAGAAAAGTGCTTGACTCCAGTATAAGCGGAGGGTGGCATTTTCAGCACAAAAAAATGTGCTGAAAAACTCGGCTTATACTCGAGTATATACGGTAAGCCTTTTCCTCTGAAAATGACATTGTCCTTTTTTTTTTTTTTTAATACTGTATTTGTTAGACACATCATGGCAGGTAGCAGCCTTCGGGCAGTTTCAGCTTCCTGGTCATGTGATCACTATGCCGGCTATGACACGGTGATCACATGTAGGGTGAAGGTTTCATTCACAAGATAAACCTTTTCCTCTAAAAATGGCATTGCCCATTTTTTTTTTAATACTGTAATTGTTAGGCACATCGTGTGCAGTGTTGGTAACTGACTGTCAAAGGTGGAACATAAAATAACATTCTTTCAACACAGAGCCTTGTGCAGGGGAATATTTAGCCACAGATTTTTGAGTGGGAAGGATTATTGCTTTGCACTGCACACAACTCGGGAACTGTTTGTGCCAGCGGTAGAGAAGTGCCACCCGCCATTGCCTATATTATGGATGTTTGTACTGCACCCTGGACTGCTACATATACAAGCAATAGATGGACAGTTGTGGGGATGAACTCTTAGGAGTTCCGTATGAGTTGGTTTAAAAATTAATATTTTACATGTCAACGTTCAGCAAAAGGGCAATGTTGTTTGGGCCAATCTTTAAAATGAACCAATCTTTAAAACCAATGACACCCACTATGTGGTTGTCATTATCAGCTGGACCCACGTGACTATGGTGCAGTTCTTCTCTACTCATAGAAAAAAAAACATGCTTGCTGTATTTTTGATATAGTTTCAAGCAAGAGCACCTCATTAAAGTAGAATGATAGGCAAAACCTTTTTTTTTTTTTGGATAGAGCAAGGAAGGGTTATAACCCCTGTAGGGTTTATTTTTGCCATCTTTGTCCCATTGGGGAGATTTCCCTTCACTTCCTGTGTCCCATAACCAAACAGGAAGTGAAAGGAAATCCCTGCAAGTTAAAGTGGAGTTCCACCCAAAAATGGAACGTCCGCTTTAAGGGAAGGTGACCCCCTGATATGCCACATTTGGCATGTCATTTTTTTTGGGGGGGGAGCGGAAACCCTCTTTTTAGGGTTCCAGCTCCCTCTTCCTCCTGTGGCTCTGCAGTTCCATAAGTCAGTTCACCTCTCCCCCTCGGTAATCATCTGGGACACGTCACAGATCCCAGATGATTGCCCGGCCAGTCACAGCGTGTGGCTCATGCATGCGCAGTGCGTGCCCAGCTGTGAAGCCACAGCCGGGCGCCCACAGTGAAAATGCCGGTGCTGCAGAGAGGAGGGGGAGAGGAGCGGGGCTTCGTTCCCCCGCATCGCTGGACCCTGGGACAGGTAAGTGTCCGATTATTAAAAGTCAGCAGCTGCAGTATTTGTAGCTGTATTTGTAGCTGATGACTTTTAATTTTTTTTTTTTTTTTTAAGCGGAACTCCGCTTTAAGGGAATTCTTTGGGGACTTTTAACGTCACCAGAACTAGTGTCCCCATTGGAAGATTTCCCCCCTATTACTTTTCTGGGGACAACACAAAATTTGGGATTTTCTTTCTACTTTCACTTTCAATGACAATGGTAAACAGGACAAATAGAGCGAATCTCCTTAATGGGTGCACAGGTAGCAGTAGAACCTGACAGGGGGTCTAATCCCTCTCTACACTATCCAAAACTAATAAAAAAAAGTTTTGCCTTTAGTTATACTTTAATGAGTACTTGTCAAGAGAGAAATACATATGCTGACTTCCCCTTCTAAAATACTAACTGCCTGGCTGTCATGGCCCTTTTGACTTATTACTGACATGGTCTGTGACTTAGAACAATTACACAGAGAGGGATTCTTTTCTCCAACTTACCTTTTTCTGAGTCAATGACTGATAAAGTTTAGAAACAGAACTCTAGGATTTTTCCTTGCGTTTTTTTTTTTTTTTTTGCACACGTTTTAAAAAATAATTTTAAGCCTTGAGATTAGTTGAAACCCCCAAAAAATATATGTTCTGAAGGCAGACATCCTGGAGAATAAAATAGTGGTACAGTAAAACCTTGGATTGAGAGTAACTAGGTTTGAGAGCGTTTTGCAAGATGAGCAAAATTTTTTAATACATTTTCACTTGATATACAATTGATGTCTTGATATACAAGTAGCGTCATGTCACAACTGAGTATAAGCCCCGGTTCACATTGGTACGATTTGTCATGTCAGATCGGCGGCAATAGCCGGCAATGGCACCGTTCCTAATCGGTGCGATGCTGCATTTGCGGCGCCGTACCAATTTCAAAAAGTAGTTTCTGTACTACTTTTTGCGATTTCGGGCTGCGATTTACATTGACATTCTGAACAGATGTCTCTGAAATCGCGGCTGGTATCGGGACTGACATGTTGGATGGAAATTGTGCGAGTTCAGCTAAACTCGCACGTCTTCATTCCCGCAGCTCGGTGTAAACCTTAGAAGCAAAACTGTACACACTTTAAAAGAGAAGAGAGGCGTCTCTAAGTGTAGCAATATGGTTACATTTAATGAAGGGACAGCATTTAGCAACTTACATGATTGATGATTTAAAGAGGCACATCTAAGTATGCAGGCATCCGGGGTAAGGCTGTCCACATAGACCGACCTCCTCACCGCCATTAACATCATCCCTTCCATGCTGCGCTCCACGAGTAGGTTCAATCGCTCTGCTGCAGGGTAGTCTTCCCGATCACGATTGCAGACTGACAGCGGTGAGAGCCGGCGGTGCGGAGGACGGTCTATGTGGACAGCTTTACCCCGGATGCCTCCATACTTAGATGTGCCTCTTTTAATCATCAACCATGTGAGTTTCTAAATGTTGTACCTTCATTAAATGTAACCATATTACTACACTTTAGAGGCGCCTCTCTTCTCTTTTTATACTCTGTAGCTTGTGCTGGATTTTGCTTCTAATCCCCTTGTGGATTCTTCCATTTGTGGATGGACATTTTATGGTTACACAACCTATCACATTGCTATAATCTTTTTATATGGACTGTAAACTGAAGGACTTATGAATAAATGGTTGTGGAACAAATCATTTGAGTTTCCATTATTTCTTATGGGGAAATTCGCTTTGATATACAAGTGCTTTGGATTACAAGCATGTTTCCGGAACGGATTATGCTCGCAATCCAAGGTTTTACTGTAGTTTCAGTTTTTTTATGTCAGACAATGTTATATACTAAAGTTAATTTTAAGGCACATAAATGCAATATATTACAATTTTTTTTTGATAAAATATAAAAAATTAAGTTGTGCTGAGTAAATCAATACCGAACATAACAGGGCTTAATATTTTGTGTGCCTAATGAAACAGCGACAAACTTCAATACCCTATATTTTCCATAGATGATGCTTTAAAAGCCGCTATAGGATATCAGTTTAGAGCTAACCGTGAATAAGGGGCCTAGAATTATTACTCTCACTCTGGATTGCACAGTGATATCTATCACTTATATCGCAATCAACTTTTTGGTGCATAGGTTTCCCTGACGCGTGTATTTATGTTCTTACGTGCATGTATGTGTATGTTCATTTTTACACTTTTTTTTTTTTTTAATGAGACATTGGGTGTCTAGAAGACCCTTGATGTCTCACCTGTCCCCCAGTAAAGCTATTGGAGCACAGATGACGCTTCATTAGCTTCTTTCCCCAGACATACTAGTTGGGTATAGGTGGACACCAGGACTCAGAAGTGACATTTTATACATCGCTTGCGGGTCATTAGCAGGAAGGGGAGAAAAATAAATTTTTGAATTTTCTTATGAATGTCTCTTTTTAAGTTAGTAAATGTTGTCATGTCTATGTGTCACCACTGGGGGCTGTATAGAGCGCATACCTTCTCACGCTTCTTCCAGAGAGCTCACGATGTGTCCAGAGCAGCAACTTCCATTTCCTCCATCAGCAGCAGACCCCCGGTAAGTCTGGGGGGGGTTTTCCTCCCCACCAGATGCCCCCACCTGTGCTATTTGCTACCCCTCTTCAAGAGGAAGACGCACTGAGAAAAACACAAAACAAATGACACGCTGCACTACCCGGTGGCTTCCAGGCTCTCCGCGCCATTTTCTCCCCTCTCTATAAGATCCCATAGGATCAGAGGCCCGCGCTCGCGCTGGAAAACTCTTTGAAAGAGAGGAGGGGGGCTGTAGGTGACGGAGGGGGGGGCGGGGCTTAGCGCGGCGTTGGCGTCCTTCGACGCTCAGCGCAGGAAAGAGTGTTTTTAAAAGCACTAGTGTTATTGCTGCAAGCTGCGGAGGGACACAAGAGCATAGAGGGGCATGAAAGAGGTTGGTGACACAAACATTCTTTGACACATTTACTATTGCATCAGGCTGAGCATTAATAGCAGCGTTAGTGGCTGACTATTGCTCAAGCAATGGATGTGATTTCTTCTGGTAGTACCTCTGCTTTGTGCATCAGGCTATATTCAAAAGGGGGGGGGGGTTGAAACACCCCCCCAAAAAAGGAGCTAAAAGGGTTTCCCTCAAGCTCTGGAATTCCTATTCTTCAAATGGCATCCTCCCCTGAGAGGGGGTGGCTAGTCAGAGTGAGCATCGGGGCCATGAAATGTTTGCAACTGTTTTAACACTGCAGCCCCTGTTCATTTTACTCTTTTTCCTCAGCCATGGTAGGTTTTTAAAAGAAGTTTAGCGACTTTAATCGCATCCCTGAGTGGTTAATCGCATCCCAGTATGGTCAAGATGCGACAGGTACTCTTCCATTTTCCTAAGACCCTCAGACTGAGGAACTAGGGGCAGGAGAAGATGATTCCCTCAGGGGACCGTGGTGAGGCTGATGACTCCTCTTCTGAGGTGTCAATTGTGTGAGAGTCAGCTTTCACAATCTGTAAGATTGATGGTACAATTTCTTGCTGAATGATCCGCTCCACATTTATGTGCCCTTAACTGAGTGTTTGGGTTCGCTAAAGCCTCCTCAAGCTGTGCATGCTTTTTCCTGTCCATTCTTGTTGGGAAAAGTTTTTTGTATCTGGAGGATCACCCAAATAAGCATTATTTTCCATTCTAAAAAGTTTTCACACTTTATCCTATGGTAGAGAAAATTCACTAAGCGGGTTATACCAGCAATTAATGCTACTATATCCTTTGTAAGTAAGTTTGACTTGTCCGGCAGACATTACTCAAATACTTAGGGATCCAATGGATAAAAGGTTGGAATTCCTATTAAAAAAAAAAAAACAAACAAAAAAAAAAAACACTTTTTTCTCCGGCAGGTTGAGTGTCTCAGCCTGCGCTGAGAGTAATTGGTTAATCATTGAGAAACCAGTTTTAACAGGTGTTTAAGGTTATCCTGCTCAGCAGGTCCAGGAGGCAGCTTTATGTTTGCAATAGTTGCTATGACAGATTGCGCCTTCGCTAAGCGTCATGCAAGAAGCTCCTGGCTAGTCTTCCCTTTTGCGGTAAGACAACTATCTGGAGATATTTTGGATATATCCAAAGAATTTCTACCAAAAGAAAGATACCCCTTTTGCTATTTTAAGTGAAGGAGTAAATGTGTTTTTTGTTTCAAAGATCCTTCTTCTGTGCCAGGGGCATCAGCCTCCAGGCAGTCACGACGGCCTCCGCCATCAGGTTTAAAGGGTAATCCTCAGGGTTAACCCCAGGGACAAAAGAGGTCTTGAGGGGGAAGCCTACAAGATACTGTAGCCTCCTTATGAGGAGGTGCCCCCGCTTGCTCAATAGGGAGAATTCTTCTACAGTTCTCAGGGATCTGGCAGAAGGAATGTCAAGACGAATGAGGGACTTCCTCAATAGCTCCAATGTACAAACTGGAGTTCCAAGAGTTTCCGTCTCCTCGTTTTCTCAGATCAAACGTTCCTAAGGATCCAGTGAAAAAAGAAATCTTTCTCTCTAGCATTGGTCCATCTTTTGGCAAAAGTTTTCATGGTGGCCCCATGTAAGAGCAAAGATTGGGATTTGGTTAAATCCAAATGGACATTCTAGATCTTAAAAATCTAAAATTCAATTACTGAATATAATCTCCCCCTTTTTGCATGAAGATGCATATCTCCATATGCCTATTTCCTCGCTCACTAGTAATATTTTCTTTCAAAGTGGAAAATCTTCTTTTTCAGTGTGTAGCTCTGCTTTCTGATCTAGCTGCTACACCTTGTGTACAAGGTTCTGGCTCCTTTTCTAGCCAGAGTGAGGGCCCAAGGTGTAACGATTTTGTTTTATCTAGTCGATCTGTTCTTGTTAGACCAGTCGGTAGCCAGCTTAGACCAAAAGTGTGGTCACCACATTCGACTGCCTGGAATATCTAGGTCGGATTCTCAACCTAGGAGGAATCTTCTTTAAAACATGAAGAAAATACTTTGGTCTGATCATAGGTACACCCAGAAGAGGGTATTCGTACCCCAGGCTAAGATCAGCGCCATAAAGGTCTGATCTAGGTAGTCGAAGCAAGATGTTTTTTTCCTATTCAACTTTGCGTGAGGTTGTCGGGAAAGACGGTGGCTTCATTCAAGGCCGTTCTTTATGCTCAATCTCATTCTATACTGCTGCAAAGCAGTATCCTATTGCCTTGAAACGGAGAATTCAAGCCCTATATTCCCAATGTGTCTGACTCCAAAGCCTTCGGCCACATCACCCTGATAGCGCATGATCTCGTCCGATCTTGGAGGCTAAGCAGGGTCGGGCCTGGTTAGTACCCAGTTGAAAAACCACCTGGAAATACCAGATGCTTTAGGCTGAGTGCGCCTGAGCCTCAGTTTATGGTTAACATCCAAAAATCTGCAAAGGGGAAAATCCTTCTTTCAGTTACCTGGGAAATAGTATCAACATATGCCAACCTTTTTTTGTTAAGGTTAGGGGACAGTCCTGAAAGAGGCAGCTGTCCAGGAGAAGTGGCCTAGATCAGAAATGGCCTTGCCCATTAACATTTTAAAAATTCAGGCAGAACACTTGGTTCTGAGGGCCTGAACGTTCAGTTTAAGTTTTTGTCCTGCTAGAAGTCAATCTGTTTATGCCACAGCAATGGCCTATATTAATCACCAAGGGGGCACAAGAAGTTGTGCGGCCCAGAACAAGGTGAATCTTATGCCGCGTACACACGAGCGGAATGTCCGACAGAAAAAGGAAAAAGTCAGACGGAAGCTTTTCATCCTATATACCGATCGTGTGTAGGCCTCATCGGACTTTTTTTTCGAAAAATCTGACTGACCTAGAAATGGAACATGTTCTAAATCTTTCCGACGGACCCAATTCCTATCGGGAAAACCAATCGTCTGTATGCTGGTCCGACGGACCAAAAAAGATGCATGCTCTGAAGTAAGTACGAGACGGAAGCTATTGGCTACTGGCTATTGAACTTCCTTTTTCTAGTCCCGTCGTAAGTGTTGTACGTCACCGTGTTCTGGAAGGTCGGACTTTGGGTTGACCGTGTGTAGGCAAGACCACTTGAATGGGATTCCGTCTGAGTTCCGTCGGAGAAACCGTCGGAGTTTATTACGATGGCTAAACCAGTCGTGTGTACGTGCATTATCCTATCTTGGGAAGAAAACAATGTACTTTGCCTATCGGCAGTTTTTCATTCTAGAAATAGAAAATTGGCAGGCGGACTACTTGAGTCACCAACAGTTTTTCCTAGGAGAATGGTTCCTTCACCCCGATATCTTTCTGTCAATTTGTCAAGGATGAGGGATCCCAGACATAGATCTGGTTGCGTCCAGGATCAACAAAAAATATTGACAACTGATTGTTCATCAAAGGTACTGTTGTAAGGCTGAATAGCCTAGGGACCAATGTTCCACCTTAAATGAAACAAGTCTGTCCCTCCTGCGTGAATGTGGAATCTCTAGATGAATGCCATCTTGCCATTCATCTAGAGATTCCACATCCACGCAGGAGGGACAGACTTGTTTCATTTAAGGTGGAACATTGGGACATTGATCCCTAGGCTATTCAGCCTTACAACAGTACCTTTGATGAACAATCTGGTCTCATCTCACATTTGCTCATAATTGGAGCACTCCTCATAAGTTTCATTTGTGCAGACTATGCGGGTACCACCCACTCAGACAACACACTAATTATTCACAATTCTCACTAATGGTGAGGTATGCAGTGTCAATACAAACCCACTGGTCCTTCACATGGATCTTTGACACTGAATGACTACACCAGAATGTATTTTGAACACTAAACTTTCTGAACCCTGGGTCCCTGAAGAAGGTATTGGAACACCTGATACCGGAAACGCGTCGGGCATTTGGGCATTTATATTGTATGCGTTTTTCACTTATTACAATAGTTTGTCTTATGTAGCACATGTTGTGCATTCTTTCATACATGCGATCTTTTGTATTTGCATTTTAATATTATTATATTAAAGATTAATTTTATCTAACCCTGGAGTTGGTGGTCCATATAAAGTCCCAATTAGGGGGCATATACTTCTATTTCTATAACCCACATAGTAACTACTATGGCTCTGTGTGATGTACTTCAAAGAAAAGCATTTTACAGGTAAGCTGTTTTAAAAATCCTATTTTTTTTTTTTTACCTGCAAAAAAAATGTGCATTTATATTTTTTATTGTAAAGGGGAACTTCTCCTATAAAATCCACTTAAAGGGCCACCGGGAGATGTCAACAAGGGATTGAAAATGTTGAAAATTATGTGCCTAGATGTGGCACAAAATGTGAATGGGTCCATAAGCCGGTCATAGACAGTTCAAATTTTGCCCAACTCAGCAGGAACCGGCAAAAATTGGAACCATGTATGGCCAGGCTGAATGTACCCTTGCAATAATCACTGTGTTCTCCCAGCGGGGACGGGTTCCCCCTGCCTGGAGAACACAATGGCTCCTCGGGAGAGATTACCCTGTCAATATTGTCTGTGTTGATGGGGTCACCGAGTTTTGTGGTTGCATGAAAGAAATTTGCTCCGTCTGCGGCCAGCCTTATCAGGAGCTCTCCTACTACCCCATCACACATGGAGCAAAAGGAAATCTATGGGAACACATGTCATGGGCACAGTTAAAGTGGACCTTGCAGTAAAATACAAGGTCCAGGCTCCTGCCTCCTTCACAAATCATCTATTTTCAGTAGGTGTATAATGTACCTGTAAAAAAAAAAAAATGTTTGGGGTTACACTTGTCTAACCCCCGTCTTTAACCACTGGTGCCTACTTAAGCATCATGTCAAACTTCTTGAAATTTTTACCTGCTGTGCATTCTTCAGAAATCTTCCTGGAAGGACGTCCTTCTGATTGGACCTTGAAGAAGGGGTGCACTCCGAAAAACTTGTCCTGAAAATTTGGATCTTGCAAATAAAAAAAAGTATCATGGACAGCGCTCAATTCTTTTGTTACAAGTGCATTAATATGGCTACAATCATGTCAAGATTGCCGTGCCAAAAAACACTTAGAGCCCATTTACACTATTACGTGTTACTGTAACACACGTTGGATGCATTGTGGTGCCATTCATCTTGAATGGTACCTCAGTGCACTTTAAGCGGAGTTCCACCCAAAAGTGGAACTTCCGCTCATTTGTTCCCTCCCCCCTCCAGTGGCACCTTTCGGGGGGAGGGGGAACAGGATACCTGTCTTTGACAGGTATCCTGTTCCCACAGCCTTGGATATTGACGTGGATATTGACGTCACCACTCGGCTCCCTCCTTCCCTGACGCCGGCCCAGTAGGAGAGAGGAGCAGAGCCTCGTGCATGCGCAGTAGGGGTTCCCGGCGTGAAGCCGTAAGGCTACACTGCCGGGTTCCCTTACCCACAATGGCAGTGGCATGCACCCAATAGTTGATGGAAACATCAGCTGCGGAGCCAACATCGCTGGACTCCAGGACAGGTAATTGCCCTATTATTAAAAGTCAGCAGCTGCAGTATGTGTAGTTGCTGGCTTTTAATTTTTGCTGCGGTGGGCGGACCTCCGCTTTAAGTAACGGTCTTTCATTACGTAACGCGCAGTGGTGTATTGCATTACAAACAATCAGTCATGTCTTATTTTTGGCACACTAAGGTGCATTGGTTGCCCATCCATTTCAATGGACTGCCTTAATGCAATGCACAGTAACTAGGAAGTAAATTGGCCCATAAGCAAGCCTATTTCTTATCTGCTAAATATTCGTTTTCTAAAATTCATGTACAGCCATAATTCAGCAGGGTTATACATTTAAATGCCCTTCTACTTACTGAAGCCTTTATTTCATTTACCGTTCTGGGTAGTCACTCAACAGCAAAAGGATAGGGCCACTTCCCCATTCTTGAATTGATAACTACACCCTTCTATAGGAGGGAACTGTTCTCTGCATTAACGAACACCAGCATAAGCTGGCAGGATGAGGTGGTGTGGATATTACACAATAAAGCAGAACATTTTATATATGTCTTCAGCATTGTAGGAACATTTCAACTGAATTCTGTCGCAGTAAACAATTGCTTTGAGTCTTTCTATGTATAGTTTGTAATGTCGATAACTGCTGTTATTAATGCTCATATGGAATGTGCTGTTTATTCTTGTTGTTAATGTAGCACAGAGATAGCTCCTTTGTCTTTGTTCATGTCTGCCAGTCTACTGAATTAAAGGAGTAGATCAGCTATTCTCAACCAGGGCTCCTCCAGAGGTTGCTAGGGGTTCCTGGAGCTGTGGGTAATTGACCTACCTTCTGATGGTACCTGCATAGTTCTGGTGGCCAACATCATTTGGCAGAGCCAGCAGGATGACTCCAGTGATCTTTTTAGCTGTCCATAAGGGTGGCATTCTGACCACCACTGTATGGAAGGCAATCTTCCCACTAACCACCAATGTGAGGAGCATTTTCCCAATGACTCCCAATGAACTAATCCTAAAAGGGGTTCCCAAGACCTAAAAATTATTTTAAGGCTCCCTTGAAAGGTTCCTTGAGCTGTGGTTAATTGACCGCCCATTTGATGGCACCTGCACAGTTCCGTAGGCCAATGACGCAACAAAGCCAGAAGAATGACACCAGTGATCTTTTTAGTTATCTATAAGGCTCCATGCACACTGAAGCTCATAAACGGCCATTTTTGGAAGTTTGGGTGTTTCTTTTAACAGCCCATAAACTCCCCTCTATGTTATCCTATGTGTCCATGCACACATGGTTGTTTTTGGATGTTTATCAGCAGTGGAGTTTATGGGCTGTTTTCTGAACGCCATAAAATCTCGTTCAGGAGTCGTTTTTCTGACCACAAAAAACGTCAAATGCTCATAAACGCTGATAAACGTTGATAAACGATCAACAACGTGGCTCACCAGCGTTTTTCTACGTTTTTGATCCATTGAAAAAAAAAAAAAACGCTAATGCGGAAAAACGCTGCAAAACTCTAATAAATACTATTGCAAAAACGTTAAAAAAGGTTGAAAGACTCACTGCAAAGCTACTAGCGTTTTTATAACATTTTAACGTCCAGTGTGCATGGAGCTCCTAGGTGGCATTCTGACCACGACTGTATGGAAGGCAATCCTACCACTGACCACCAATGCGAGGAGCATTTTCCCAATGGCCTAATCCTAGAAGGGGTTCCCTGAGACCTAAAAATTATTTCAAGGGCCCCTCCAGAGGTTGTCTTGGATTCAATGAGCTGTGGCTAATTAACCTCCTATCTGATGGTGCCTGCACAGTCCCGGAGGCCATCATTACTTGGTAGAGCCAACAGGATGCCACCAAATCTTTTTAGCTTTCTATAAGGCTAGCATTAATCTTATCCGGGGTTTCCTGAGACCTAAAAATAATTTCAAGGGTTCCTCCAGAGATTGTTAGGATTTTTTTGAGCTGTAACTAACAGCCCTTCCATCTGACAGTGCTTGCATAGTTCCAGGGCCAACATCACTTGGCAGAGCCAGCAGAATGACAGCAATAAACTTTTTAGCTGTCTATGAGTGTGGCATTCTTACCACCTCTGTAAGGAGCATTCTTCCCACTGACCACCAATATGAGCGGTATTTTCCCAATGACCCCAGATGGACTAATCTTAGAAGGGGGTCCCCAAGACCTAAAAAGTATTTCAAGTGTTCCTTGTTCCTAGGTTGAGAAAGGCTGGAATAGACTGTGATATACATATTTTGTAAACGCTGTTGTTCTTCTAGGTTCTGAATGCACAACTGCTGTAAATCCACTAGAGGACAACCTACACAATTGTATATCAGTGCGAGCAAGCAAAAATGTGTTGCATCCAAAATGACTTTGTTAGAATAATAACTGAAAATGTGTTTTGTGTGTAACTAATGATACAAAAATCAACAATCTCTGTTCACCTTGAAAGTTTATAAGAGAAGAATTACAAAGTAAAAGTAAAGATTAGAAAGTAGAGAAATTAGCACACCTGGAGATCTATAGAGTGGCATTACCCAAGACCTGACCGTCTGGTCTACCTGGAGACCTTTAAGCACCAACCCTGAACAGTCTCCGTATAGAACCTTCCCAAATATAAACATTTCATATATTTAAATCATTTACTGAAGAATTAGCACAAGCAACCTATTAATTACAAAAGCTTTCATTTCTGCTATCTCAGCCCCTAGACCCCTAGACTCCCAGATCCCTTACTGTAACACAAATGTGCTAACTGTTTCACAACAATGCATTCCAAGAAAAAGAAAAGGACAACAATTTGTTCCAATCACATTTTTTGCTTGAAAGTATAGCAGGCCATAGATGATACGATCACTCTATTCCCCCATCAATACAGTCAATGTTGATGTGGCAATTCCTCCTGCGGAGTTATTGTGTTCTCTCCAGGGCAGTGGTTCTCAACTTGGGGGTCGAATGACGATTTGCCAGGGGTCACCGAATCCTGGGCTGTTCCTGAAGCCTGCACCGCTCTCCCAGCCTTTTTGCCGCCGCACAGCTGGGCTATTCCTGGAACCCATGGCCGCCCACTCAGCCTCTTCGCAGCCGCCCATTCAGTTCACGGCATGGCTGGGGGGCAGAGACTAGAGGTCAGCTGACTGGTGAGGAATGTGAAGTGGGAGGGGCTGGAGGAGACCCTATCTCCTGATTTTGGCATACTTGTCACTGCTGTGAAACACCACAGAGCTGGAGACACAGTGAAGCCAGAGACACAGTGAGTAACACTACCTGTGATTAGAGTTGCCATTAAAAGTCCCCACTACAGTTCTCAGATCAGCAGATGACCTTAATCAAGAGCACCTAACTAGACTGATCAGAACTCTGATCCCACCCCCACCAGCACTGCCACTTATCCCAACTCCCCGCCAGCACTGCTACTCATCCCATTCCCCAAACCCCCATCAAGGAGTAAGAAAATACATAAAAATAGAGAATGCATGCAAGGGAAAAGAGGGGGATGAGCAAAGAAAAAAGGAGAGAAAGAATAAGAGAAAAAAACTAAAAAGATGGCTAGAGAGTGGGATGGGGAAAAAAACAAGAAATTAGGATAGAGAGGGATAAAAGGGAAAGAAAGTTGAACAAAGAGAAAGAGTGGTACATCCTAAAATGTACCATAAGGGCTTTAATACTGTACGAGTGGAAGGGACTCGAGGAGCGCTAAATGTCCATGGGTTAGGGGCGCAAATTACTTGTCTTGCTTTGGGTGGTGATGACAACCCACGCTACAAAAATAATTTTACTGTTAGTAAAATTGGGAAATTTTATCAAGGGGTCACGGCACTAGGAAAGTTGAGAACCACTGCTCTAGGGCATGGGGAGCTGTCCCTTTCGGGAGAACACAGTGATTCTTGCTAGCAGCTATATCTGCTGGCAATAATCGCATGTACAAATCCGACATGCTGGTTGTACCCAAGAAGATCAATGAATCGACTTGGGTACTATCAGCCTGCTCATAGATGGTTTGAATTTCGGCTGGTTCCTGCTGCACCGGCCAAGATTCGAACCATCTATGGCAGGCTTAATTCTAGCAGCGAACCTATTCTTATATAAAAGACCTAACAGCACTTAGTAATGACATTTAAACATTGGTAAAATGCATGATAATTATTTTTCCTTATCACTGATGATAAAAACAGCTAACTGATGTACTCTAGTATGTCTGTATATGTTCAAAAGCAAAGCTGTGAACACCTGATAAAGGAACAATCATTGACCCCTGCCCCACGTATACAAGGATAATGGTGTTCCTATCACTCTTGTTATGCTGGAAGGGTAGAAATTGTCTTTCAGTAATAAACACGGTTGTAAATATTAAAGAAAGCATTCTTTTTTGGCATACAAGGAAGTGGTGTGGTAGTGAACATGTGGTTGGGGTAACTAAAATCAATATTTTAGCCATAGTGGAATCTGGTGGACTGTGCCACTGACTGACTCAATCGGCTCCATTCCCCTCTGGCCTACCAGATTCCAAACAAAAACCGCACACTCTTTTTTTCTTTGTATCAAAAAATCTTTATTGCTGTAAGTATATAGCACATTGCTCCTAGTATTCTCAAACTTAAAAAATACTAACTATATACAGCAGGTAGGGATGAGCCGAACACCCCCCCCCCCCCAGTTCGGTTCGCATCCAGAACATGCGAACAGGCGAAAAATTTGTTCAAACACGCAAATACCGTTAAAGTCTATGGGACACGAACATGAATAATCAAAAGTGCTAATTTTAAAGGCTTATATGCAAGTTATTGTCATAAAACGTGTTTGGGGACCTGGGTCCTGCCCCAGGGGACATATATCAATGCAAAAAAAAGTTGTTTTTTTTTGGTGTGGATATACCACCAATGTATGTTTGTATTGCCTATTTGTAAAAACTTAATAAAAAGATTGAAGACAAAAAAAAGTTTTAAAAACGGAGATTTTTTCAGCAGTGATTTGAATAATGTTTAAAGTGAAACAATAAAAGTGTAACATTCCTTTAAATTTCGTACCGGGGGTGTGTCTATAGTATGCCTGTAAAGTGGCGCATGTTTCCCATGTTTACAACAGTTCGAGAGCAAAATTACATTTCTAAAGGAAAAAAAAGTCATTTAAATGTACTCGCGGCTATTAATGAATTGTCGGGTCTCTGCAATACACATAAAAGTCATTGAAAAAAACGTCATGGGAATCCCCCACAGTCCACTGACCTGAAGGGTCTGGTATGGATTTTAAGGGGAACCCCGCGCCAAAATTTTTTTAAAAAATGGCGTGGGGGTCCCCCTAAAAATCCATACCAGACCCTTATCCGAGTACGCAACCTGGCAGGCCACAGGAAAAGAGGGGGGATGAGAGAGCGGCCCCCTCCTCCTGAACCGTACCAGGCCACATGCCCTAATATGGGGAGGATGTCCCCATGTTGATGGGGACAAGGGCCTCATCCCCACAACCCTTGCCCGGTGGTTGTGGGGGTCTGCAGGCGGGGGGCTTATCGGAATCTGGAAGCCCCCTTTAACAAGCCCCCTTTAACAAGGGGTATTGTCACTTTTTATGACAATACCATGCATATTAACCTTTAAAATTAGCACTTTTGATTTCTCCCATAGACTTTTAAAGGGTGTTCCGCGGCTTTCGAATTTGCCGCGAACACCCCCAAATTGTTCGCTATTCGGCGAACGGGCAAACAGCCAATGTTCGAGTTTCGACCCGAACAGAAAGCCCATCCCTACCAGTGGGTAAAATATGCATTGAACACATCACCATTTTTCTAGGTAAATATATTTGTAAAGGTGCTATTGACATGAAATGTTCACCACATGTTGATAACAACCCATACAATCCATACAAACAAAGAAAACAAACAGGTTCAGAAATGAAGTTATGTGAAATAAAATGGAATGACACAGGGAAAAAGTATTGAATACATGAAGAAAGGGAGGTGCAAAAAGGCATAGAAAGCCAAGACACCAGCTGAAATCTATCAGTAATTAGAAAACAATCCTGTCCCTTGTCAGTGCAAATTAATATCAGCTGGTTAAGTCTCAACTGATGGCCTATAAAAAGGTGTCTCATTACCAAGGTGTCACACAAGAAACATCTCATGATGGGTAAAAGCAAACAGGTCTCTCAAGACCTTTTTGTTGCAAAACATACTGATGGCATTGGTTACAGAAGGATTTGTAAACTTCTGAATGTTCCAGTGAGTACTGTTGGGGCCTAATCTGGAAGTGGAAAGAACATAATTTCACCATAAACCGGCCACAACTAGGTACTCCTCACACAATTTATGACAGAGGAGTAAAAATAATTATCAGAAGAGTTGTCCAAGATCCGAGGACCACTTGTGGAGAGCTTCAGAAAGACCTGGAATTAGCAGGTACAATTGTTTCAAAGAAAACAATAAGTAATGCACTCACCCACCATTGCCTGTATGCACGCTCACCGCGCAAGACTCCATTGCTGAAGATAAGGCATGTTGAAGCTCGTTTAAAGTTTGCTGCACAACATTTAGACAAGTCTGTGAAATACGAGGAGAATATAGTCTGGTCAGATGAGACCAAAATTGAACTCTTTAGATGCCATAATACACGCTATGTTTGGAGGTCAAATGGCACTGCACATCACTCCAAAAACACCCCCCATACCAACAGTGAAGTTTGGAGGTGGGAATATTATGGTGTGGGGCTGTTTTTCAGCATACGGGCACACTTCATATCATTGAAAGATGAATGAAAAGATGTACCAAGACATTCTTGATAAAAATCTGCTGCCATCTACCTGGATGATGAAGATGAAACGAGGGTGGATAATTCAGCAAGACAATGATCCCAAACACAAAGCCAAGGAAACTCTCGAATGAGCTTCAAAGAAAGGAAATAAAGCTGCTACAATGGCCCAGCCAATCACCTGACTTGAATCCAATAGAAAATCTATGGAAAGAACTAAAGATTTCATAGTTTCAGAGTTCATAAAAGAGGCCCACGGAACCTTCAAGATTTGAAGTTTGGAAGAATGGGCCAAAATCACACCTGAGCAATGCATGCGACTAATTTCTTCATACAAGAGGCATCTTGAAGCTGTCATTACCAACAAAGGATATTGTACCAAGTATTAAATACATTTCAGTTAGCATGTTCAATACTTTTTCCATGTGTCATTCAATTTTATTACACATAACTTCATTTCTGAACTTATTTGTTTTGGTGTCTTTGTATGTATGGATTGCATGGGTTGTTACCGAAATGTGGTGAAAAGTTCATGTCAATAGCACCTTTAGAAATAGATTTACCTAGAAAAATGGTGACATGTTCAAAACTTTTTTTACCTGATATATATATATATATATATATATATATATATATATATATAATATTCAGTATCTCACAAAAGTGAGTACACCCCTCATAATTTTGTAAATATTTTGGGGAGCAGGTGTGTTAAATTTGGTGTTATCGCTCTCACTCTCTTTTTTTCCTAGTCAACAACATGGCACCTTATGGCAAAGAACTCTGAGGACCTATAAAAAAGAATTGTTGCTCTACATAAAGATGGCCTAGGCTATAAGAAGATTTCCAAGACCCTGAAACTGAGCTGCAGCACGGTGGCTAAGACCATACAGCGGTTTAACAGGACAGGTTCTACTCAGAACAGGCCTTGCCATAGTCGACCAAAGAAGTTGAGTGCACGTACTCAGCGTCATATCCAGAGGTTGTTTTTGGAAAATATACGTATGAGTGCTGCCAGCATTGCTGCAGAGGTTGAAGGGGTGAGGGGGTCAGTCTGTCAGTGCTCAGACCATACGCTGCACACTGAATCAAATTGGTTTGCATGGCTGTCGTCCCAGAACGAACAAGTTGGCGACATATTGCAACATCTATCTTTTTCCATTCTTCAAGAACAACCTCTCTTAGAGCCTGGATGTTGGATGGAGAGTGATGCTCAGCTTGTCTCTGCAGAAGTCCCCATAGGTGTTCGATTGGGTTCAGATCAGGAGACATACTTGGTCACTGAATCACTTTCACCTTGTTCTTCTTTAAAAATGCAACAGTGACCTTAGATATGTGTTTTGTATTATGTTGGAAAAATGTACGATTACCAAGGGCACGGAGTGATAGTAGCCTTTTCTCTTTCAATATAGAGCAGTACATCTGTGAATTCATGATACCATGAATGAAATGCAGTTCCCCGACACCAGCAGCACTCATGCAGCCCCACAGGAGGACACGGCCGCCACCATGTCTCACTGTAGGCACCGTGCATTTTTCTTTGTACTTCTCACCTTTGTGACGCCATACAGTTTTGAAGCCATCAAAAACATTTATCTTGGTCTCATCACTCCAGAGTACAGAGTCCCAGTAGTCTTCTTTTTCAGCATGGGCCCTGGCAAATTCTAGGCGAGCTTTTTTGTGCATGGGCTTTAGGAGAGGCTTCCTTCGCAGATTACATAAATGCATGCCATTCCTCTTCAGTGTACGCCGTATTGTGTCACGGGAAACAATCACCCCAGTTTGGCTTTCTGCTTTTTTAGCTAACTGCAGTGATCTTGCATGCCGATTTTTTTCAACCCTTCTCATCAGAAGATGCTCCTGTCGAGGTGTTAACTTCCCTGGACGGCCTGGATGTCAGACGGTTACATTTCCATCTTTGTTAAATATTTGTATCACTTTTGCTCCACTATTCTGACTGATAAGTAAAGCTTTGCTGATCTTCTTGTAGCTTTCACCCTTCTTGTGTAAAGAAATTATTTTCTTTCTCAGGCCTTGTGACATTTTTCTTCCATGTGGTGCCATTGCTGACAGCATGAAATGGAAAGGGGTTTTCGTTGTTAAAGTGGATGTAAATCTGATTCATGAGATTTGACCTAGGCACATACAGTATCTCACAAAAGTGAGTACGCCCCTCACAGAGTGTTTGCCAAGACTACACTTCCATTGCTGAACAGGAAGAGAAAATTCTAACACAATGTGCACATTCTAAAGAATATAGCAAGCTGAAGACAACAGATATACATGTAAAACTTATGTAGGGAGATTTGTTTCATCTCGTGTATCATCTGAGGCTGTTCACTTTACTGGGTATAGGAGAGGGTTTACATCCACTTTAAGTAATGCCCTGTTATAATCAGCTGTCTGCTGGACACCTGCTTAATTAGACTCACCTGTACTTGAATTCTTGTTCATTAGGGTTTTGTTGTCTAAAATTTAGCTTTGCTTCTAAGTGCCAATTCACACAGGGGCAACAGGACTTCAGCGCGACTTTAAGCAACTTACAACGCGACTTCAAGTCGCCTCCAGGACAGGCGACTTTGGCTGTGGCCAATCACAGAATAATCAGCTCTCTGGGAGGGAGGGTTTGCCTGGGTAAACTAATTTCTTTTCCTGTAAAGTCACTTCAATATAGATGGAGATTGGAGGCGACTTCCATTGAATTCTATGGGTACAGGTGGCCTAAAAGTCGCCTTGGAGTAGTACAGGAACCTTTTCTGAAGTCGGAGCGACTTCAGTTGTGTACATTAAGAGGGCTCTCATTGACTATAATGCAATTCCCAATGTCAAGCGACTTGGGGCGACTTGAGGGCTGACAAGTCGGATCCCAAGTCGTTGTAGTGTGAACCGACCCTAAGACATTCATTCGGGTGTATTCATTTTTGCAACATGGTCTTGAATTCATTTGTTAGGAAAAATACTTTTTGTGTGTGCAAATTAACAAATCTTGGTTGCAATCAATGGCCTGCATTTGTCGGAGTATTTTGTAGTTTAGTGTCCCATAGAAAATGTTGATGGAGCTTGCTTTGTGCACTGGTGTGCAGTCATGTTGTAATAGAAAGGAGCCATCCCCAAACTGTTCCCACAAAGTTGGGAGCATGAAATTGTCCAAAATGTCTTGGTATGCTGACAACTTAAGAGTTCCCTTCACTGGAACCAAGGGGCCAAGCCCAACAACTGGAAAACAACCCCACACCATAATCCCCCCTCCACCAAATTATTTGGACCAGTGCACAAAGCAAGGTCCATAATGACATATATGATAAAGTTGAGGGGTGGAGGAACTTGACTGGCCTGTACAGAGTCCTGACCTCAACCCGATAGAACACCTTTGGGATGAATTAGAGCAGAAACTGTGAGCCAGGCCTTCTCGTCCACATCAGTGCCTGACCTCACGAATGCGCCTCTGGAAGAATGGTCAAACATTCCCATAGACACACTCCTAAACCTTGTGGACGGCCTTCCCAGAAGAGTTAAAGCTGTTATAGCTGCACAGGGTGGGCCAACTCAATATTGAACCCTACGGACTAAGACTGGGATGTCATTAAAGTTCATGTGTGTGTAAAGGCAGGCGTCCCAATACTTTTAACAATATAGTGTGTTTGTGTATATATACAACAACAAGGAGAGGGGCGCCTCTGAGTATAAATCATAAATACATTTTATTAAAACAACAATATCCACTCACATGGAAGTTGGAGAAGTTGCATTAGGGTCGGTTGGCTGGGCTGGAGAGATGCGGTGGAACTACAGGTCACAGCGGTTCCTGCAGGGCATGCCAGGTCCAAAGAGGATTAGTTCTTGCAGCCAGGTTCAGTCTCTTGCAGCGAACAGTCCAACACAAATCCTGCTGGGTTGGGAGCCAGGTTATGTCCCAGATGCACAGATAGGGGTTCCAGGGAAGGAAGGGAGAGATGTGTAGGACGCCAGAGCATCCGTTCAGCCGTGCTGCTGCTCACTGATAGAATGGTGTGAAGCCTCTAGGAAGGGAAAAAGGCCGGCCGAGCCGAAGATCTCTTCCACTCCTCCATGACGTCATTATGGAGCTGGTGGATGTTAGAGACCTTGCGTTCCTCCACCTTAAGTTTGAGGATGCCCCACAGATGCTCAATAGGGTTTAGGTTTGGAGACATGCTTGGCCAGTCCATCACCTTAAGACCTCATGCACACTGGACGTTTTTGGACATTTTTACAGCAGCTGTTTTTGGCTGTAGACATTTTTTTTTTACAGTCATTAAACTCTCCATCATGTTATCCTATGTGTCCATGCACACATAGGCTGTTATCAGCAGTTTTGGGCAGTGCCATTTTTGAGCAGTAAAAAAAACCCAAAACTAGTGGGTTCTGAGAGACGTTTTTCCGCAGTAAAAATGCTCTAACGCTGATAAACGTCGATAAATGCTCAAAAACATTGCTCACCAGTGTTTTCTAACGTTTTTGATCCATTGATAAAAAAAAAATTCTTCAAAATAAAAACGCTAACGCGGAAAAAAGGCTAATAAGCGCTAATAAACGCTAAAAAAACGCTATTGATAAAACGTTGAAAAAAGTTGAAAAACTCACTGCAAAGCTACTGGCGTTTTTATAACGTTATTTTAACCTCCAGTGTGCATGAGTCCTTATGCCCCGTACACACGATCAGAAATTCCGTCAGAAAAAACTTGGATGGTTTTTCCGACGGAATTCCGCTCAAGTTTGCCTTGCATACACACGGTCACACAAAAGTTCTCTGAACTTTCGACCGCCAAGAACGCGGTGATGAACAACACTACGACGAGAAAATGAAGTTCAATGTTTCCGAGCATGCTTTAAATTGTTTCCGAGCATGCATGATTTTTTGCGCGTCCGAATTGCATACAGACGAACGCATTTTCGGACAGGAACTTTTTCCGACCGAAAAATAGAGAACCTGCTCTCAATCTTTTCCTGCATGGAATTTTGCCAGCAAAGCTCACATCCCACTTTTGCTGGTGGAATTTCTGATCGTGTGTACGGGGCATAACGCTCAGCTTCTTTAGCAAGCCAGTGGTCGTCTTGGAGGTGTGTTTGGGGTCTCCAAAGGGAGGGGATTATGCTCTGCTTCAGTATGTCACAGTACATGTTGGCATTCATGGTTCTCTCTATGAACTGTAGCTCCCCAGTGCCGGCAGCACTCATGTAGCCCCAGACCATGACACTCCCACCACCATGCTTGACTGTAGGCAAGACACACTTGTCTTTGTACTCCTCACCTGGTTGCCACCACACACGCTTGACACCATCTGAACCAAATAAGTTTATCTTGGTCTCATCAGACCACAGGACATGGTTCCAGTAATCCATGTCCTCTGCTTGTCTTCAGCAAACTGTTTGCGGGCTTTCTTGTGCATTATCTTCAGAAGAGGCTTCCTTCTGGGACGACAGCCTTGCAGACCAATTTGATGCAGTGTGTGGCTGATGCCCCACCCCTTCAACATCTGCAGCAATGCTGGCAGCACTCATACGTCTATTTCCTAAAGACAACCTCTGGATATGATGCTGAGCACGTGCACTCAACTTCTTTGGTCGACCATGGCGAGGCCTGTTCTGAGTGGAACCTGTCCTGTTAAACCGCTGTATGGTCTTGGCCACAGTGCTGCAGCTCAGTTTCAGGGTCTTGGCAATCTTCTTATAGCCTAGGCCATCTTTATGTAGAGCAACAATTCTTTTTTCAGATCTTTAGAGAGTTCTTTGCCATGAGGTGCCATGTTTAACTTCCAGTGACCAGTATGAGAAAGTGAGAGCGATAACACCAAATTTAAAACACCTGAGACCTTGTAACATTAACTAGTCACATGACATCAGAGAGGGGAAAAGGGCTGCTTGGGCCCAATTTGGACATTTTCAATTAGGGGTGTAATCACTTTTGTTGCCAGCGGTTTAGACATTAATGGCTGTGTGTTGAGTTACCTGTATTTTGAGGGGACAGCAAATTTACACTGTTATACAAGTTGTACACCCACTACTTTACATTGTAGCAAAGTGTCATTTCTTCAGTGTTGTCACATGAAAAGATATAATAAAATATTTACAAAAATGTGAGGGGTGTACTCACTTTTGTGAGATACTTTATAATGTATGTAAATTTTATAATATATATATATATATATATATATATATATATATATATATATATATATATGTATTCATATATATGAAAAATGTTGGCGTGATCTACACTGTAACATTTGCATTTAGGTCAACTTTGGGTGGTTCTTACTATCTAGGCTGTAATGCAATAATTAAAGCAATAAAGACATTAATATACGCAATGCCTGGTTGTCGATAATAGATCATTCATTATTAGAATAGAGATGGCACATGAAACAGCTTTTATCATCTCGCATAACAGATGGACTTGATCACCACCCATAAAATGGGGCAAAAGGCAAACACACTGAGATATGCACATCACTGCTGCTCAGAAGGCAAGAAGTACATAAATTAAAGGTTCATTTCAGCTTGCTGCTAACTTCTTCTGTTGTTGCCGGCATTGAAGTCAGTTGTGTTAGCGATCCAGGGGTGTCATGATGTCATACCTCAGTAGTGGTCAAGAGTGAGTAAGACACAGAGTGCAAGGGTCAAGAGAGAGTAACACAGAGCGCAGGGGTCAGGAGTACATAATGTACAGTGTACAGGGGCCCTGAGCAAATAATTTAAAGAGTGCAAGGTCTATTGGCCAAAATATTGGCTGGACGATTTGAACACTGTGATCACGGCACTGGTCCATCCAGATCAGTCTGGATTTATGCCAGGAAGGGTAACAGATATCAACATTAGATGCCTCCTTACACATCTTTCCAGGGCGGACGGTCACGGTTCGGAGGTGGTAGCCTCTCTTGATGCCAAAAAGGTCTTTGATTCGGTCGAGTGGCGCTACCTCTGGGCTGTCCTGCGTAAATTTGGATTCGCCCCCCCGCTTCATTAGTTGGGTGCAGATGTTGTATCATAACCCCACGACTCGCATATGTACAAACAACTCGCTATCCTTGCCCTTTCCTCTGTCCAGGGGCACTAGACAGGGCTGTCCACTTTCACCCGGACTGTTTGCGCTGGCCATGGAACCCATGGCTGTCCGTATCAGATCCGCCCCCTCAGTACAAGGCATTCAAGTAGGGGTAGTAATGGACAAAATATCATTATATGCCGATGATACCCTTCTCTTCCTCAAAGACATCTCCTCCCTCCCACCAGCACTACAAATAATAGACGAATTTGGCACGTTCTCAGGAATCAAGGTAAATTGGAGGAAATCACTCCTTTTCTCGTTGAACGCATCTGGTCAGAACCTACAGACAGGTACCCCCCTAAACTGGACACCTGAGTTTAAATATCTAGGAGTAAGGGTTGGAACTCTGCTGTCTTCATATTTTGAGCTGAACCTCCAATCACTACTAAAAAACCTTTCGCAGAAATGTGCAGCCTGGAAAACCCTTCCCCTCTCCCCGGTGGGTAGGGTAAACTTAATTAAAATGATATACCTACCTACATTTCTGTACCTTTTTCGGAATTCACCCTTGATCCCCCCCGCCTCATTTTTTGCCAAACTGAAAAGTACAATATCCTCCTTTGTCTGGAACGGAAGGCCCCCAAGACTGGCCATCACCACCCTTCAGCTACCCATCACTCAAGGGGGCCTATCTCTACCAGACTTTCAGGTCTACTTCTGGGTGGCTGTCTTGGTGACGGTTAGATGGTGGTTCTCCCAACCACAAGACAACCCAGCAGTGACCTTGGAGGCCGCTATCATGGGTCCCTACTCCTCCCTCAGCAACGTGGTGTTTAGAGAGGCGAACCGGCTAGAGACCGGTTTATGCAGGTCAAGTTCCTCCACAGGGCCTATTACACCACGAAAGGACTGACGACTATGACTCCTAGTACCCCGGTGGCCTGTTCTAGGTGTGGTCTAGAGTCCGCCTCCTTTCTTCACATGGTATGGTCTTGCCCCCGTCTCGGGGACTATTGGTCGGAAATAGTTAATACTCTCGATCAGATTACCTCATTAGATGTGGGAGCTAACCCAAAAGCAATGTTGTTGAATATTTTCAGTCCCGGTGTACGGGGCAGGTATACCAAACTGTTTCTGAGTTATGCTACTTTTTATGCCCGGAAAGAGATATTCCTCCACTGGAAGGACGCTACAACCCCTAGAGTGTCTTCATTGTGCCTGGCAATGAACTCTGTGTTCCCATTGTACAAACTCACATATGTCAATCGTAACTGCCCTAACAAATTTGACAAGATATGGTCGGGATGGATAGATGCATGGGGTACTGGGTTGTAGATGATGTTCACGGTGTTGCCGATGTACCAGCTCCATGATTATGAAACACGGCCAGGATCTCTTGAATAACCACTTATTGTTTATGCTAACTAAACTTAATGAGGTACTTGAGATCCCTCTCCTGCCTCCCTCCCCCTACCCCTCCCTCCCCCCCCCCCTCATCCCTCATCTATCCTTTCTCCTCCTCCCCGCCCCTCCCTACAAAACCTCCTTGGTTAATTTGCTCTAGTCTGTCGCCTTTGCACCTATACCTTGCTGCAGTGTTATGTAATAACCTCAAACATCTTTCTCCTGCCTATGTGAATAAACGAATCACCTCGTGACTACCTATGTAATAATAATACTATAAGTAACTGTGTCTATGCATCACTTGTATTGTTAATTATGTTGAATAAACATTTTTTCTTGTGAAAAAAAAAAGAGTGCAAGGTGTAGATGTGCCTAACACAGAGTGCAGGGGTCAGAAGATAGCGTGCAACAAAAAATTATCTCCCCCAATTGTCAAAATCTCCATCCATTGCAGATCGTCCCTCTCCCACTAGTACAGATTTTCCTCCTCCATAAAACACTCTTACCTGGTAGGCCAAACTCTACCCATATTAGTACTACTGATAAACTCTAGCATATTTTATCCTTTTACTGTCTACATGCACTCACTCCAGCCCCAACTGCACATCATTCATCTGGACCAGTGTGACATTAAAATATAAAAGTGAGATGGCATTACAGATATTTTCTTGATTTAGTGGTCAGTAGTTAAGTGTTCCCAATTTGGAACTTGAATAGTTAACTTAGGGCCAGGGCATTTCAGGAGTGACAACTGGCTGCCAGTGAATCCTTGATAGGAGGACCTTGTAGGCTTGTGGCTGTAGATAAGAGCAAACTATCACCTCAGAAGTCATTAAGGGATAAGTTCTCCTTTTTTACACATGTAGCACCCTCTACCTAGTGTAGGTGCTAGAGTGAGATTTTTCTGTAGTACAGGTAAATTTAAGCAGGCCTATCCAGAAGCTAGGCCTGTTTGTTTTGATCTGTGGGAAAAAAAGAGGACCAGGGGGTCAAGGGACAGGGTCAATCAAGGAGGAACACACTGGCTGTAAATATAATTAGAAACAATTTATTACAAAATATATAATAAAAAAGTTTCCACCCGCATGATAGAAAATGGAACTAACCTCCACCACTAAGAAAGTGACAGTGCAAAAGGACAGATACACCACCTGGTACCCACTACATACATGTAAAATATCCCCATACATAATAGTTGTAAGCAAAGTCCAACTGAACCCACTCCTGGGAACAGTATAGTCACCTACAAGGGACAACAATAGTAGTCAATAGATAAATAATGAAAACAATGCTGGATGACGAGAGTCGAATCACTTGTGAAGAACGGCCTGTATGGAACCCGCCGGTCCTTCGAGCTGGGATGAAAAATCACTGGGAGCCAAAACAATAGAGTTCATGTGAAAATTGGCTGCACTTCATATGTTCTATACAAGCCGCTTTCTATACCTTTCCATTTGATTATCATATCTCTATTAAAATGTGCGGCAGATCACAGAACTGTCAATAGTTGCACCCTGTACAGGAATTTTCACATGAACTCTATTGTTTTGGCTCCCAGTGATTTTTCAGGTTTTGCTTACAACTATTATGTATGGGGATATTTTACAAGTATGTAGTGGGTACCAGGTGGTGTATCTGTCCTTTTGCACTGTCACTTTCTTAGTGGTGGAGGTTAGTTCCATTTTCTATCATGTTGGTGGAAACTTTTTTATTATATATTTTGTAATAAATTGTTTCTAATTATATTTACAGCCAGTGTGTTCCTCCTTGATTGACCCTGTCCCTTGACCCCCTGGTCCTCTTTTTTTCCCATATATGCTATGGTCTAGAGGAGCGCACCTGCCCATATTTTTACTGCCAGCAGGTATCTGGCTTTGTCTCCAGTTATGGGTTTGTGATTCAGCATAATACATGCATTTATACTCATGACTAGGGATGAGCTTCGAGTTTGAGTCAAACTCATGTTCGACTCGAACATTGGCTGTTCGCAAGTTCGCCGAACAGCGAACAATTTGGGGTGTTCACGGCAAATTTGAATGCCGCGGAACACCCTTTAAAAGTCTACGGGAGAAATCAAAAGTGCTAATTTTAAAAGCTTATATGCAAGTTATTGTCATAAAAAGTGTTTGGGGACCTGGGTCCTGCCCCAGGGGACATGGATCAATGCAAAAAAAACTTTTAAAAACGGCCGTTTTTTCAGGAGCAGTGATTTTAATAATGCTTAAAGTCAAACAATAAAAGTGTAATATCCAATAAGCCCCCCGCCCGCAGACCCCCACAACCACCGGCCAGGGTTGTGGGGATGAGGCCCTTGTCCTCATCAACATGGGGACAAGGTGTTTTGGGGGGCTACCCCAAAGCACCCTCCCAATGTTGAGGGCATGTGGCCTGGTATGGTTCAGGAGGGGGGCGCTCTCTCGTCCCCCCTCTTTTCCTGGGGCCTGCCAGGTTGCGTGCTCGGATAAGGGTCTGGCATGGAATTTAGGGGGACCCCCACGTCATTTTTTTTTTTGGCGCGGGGTTCCCCTGTGGGGAATTCCCATGCCGTTTTTATCAATGAACTTTTATGTGTATTGTCGGACCGGCAATGCAATAGCCGCGAGTAGTTTTAAATGGCTTTTTTCCTTTGAAATGTCATTTTGCTGTCAGACTGTTCTAAACACGGGAAACATGCGTCCCTTTACAGGCATACTATAGACACCCCCCAGCTACGAAATTTAAAGGGATATTACACTTTTATTGTTTGACTTTAAGCATTATTAAAATCACTGCTCCTGAAAAAACGGCCGTTTTTAAAAGTTTTTTTTGCATTGATCCATGTCCCCTGGGGCAGGACCCAGGTCCCCAAACACTTTTTATGACAATAACTTGCATATAAGCCTTTAAAATTAGACTTTTGATTGTTCATGTTCGTGTCCCATAGACTTTAACGGTGTTCGCGTGTTCGACCAAACTTTTTTCCTGTTCGCATGTTCTAGTGCGAACCGAACAGGGGGATGTTCGGCTCATCCCTACTCATGACCCATTCTGGAACTTCTAATTATAGGTATTACCCTTTTCCAATTTTCTTGTTTTTTTCATTGTTTTGATCTGTGGGCAGGGAGTGGCTCAGAGTAGGCTGGTAACTCACAGATAGCATTATCTTTCGGTTACCTCCCTTCAGCTTCTAGAGGCTTCTAGAAGGAAGGAGGGGAAGAAAGGTGAAGCTGCCTGAGGTGTTCTAAGGAGCCCTGACCAATCCCTAATCTGGATTGGCAGGGGGCAGGCCTCCTTAAATACCTAGAGTCAGCCCAGCTGGGAGGAGTTGTTTGGGTAGAACTGGAAATGGAGTATTGGGCTGTCGGGGCCTTGGAGGGAGCCCCCCAGTCTGGGGGGGTGACCTTGGGCCAGAGGCTCAGAGCTGTACAGGAACCCCATACAACCCAAGGGGTGTCCTGAACAGGAGCAGGAGATGACAGCAGGGAATACTGCCAGGCAAGTCTCCAGGAGGGATCCATCAGGTGTCGGTGAGTGACAGGCACAGTCGGGAGAGCTGGGAGAGACATGCTGGAGCGGACTGGGCGTGTGCAGTCAGGGATGAAGGTAGAGCCAGCGGGAGAGACTGTGATGTTACTGGCAGTGAAGTCGGGCTGCTGCAGTCAGGAGGGCTGTTAGGCTCTGCAAAGGGCTGACTGGGATCAGTAGTTCACCAAAGCTAGTACTAAAGACTTTCCTATTTTGTTGCTACACTAAAGGGTCCCGCGGTCCCTGCCTGCAAATGGCGGTTGCTAAGGCCTGGCTGGAACCAGAGTTAGGCCTAACCATGTGCTAGCTGTGCCTGAAGAACTGTGCTGAAGGGAAAAGGAGAGATAGTTTGCAGCAAGTGTTGTGCAGGAGGAGAATATCCAAATTGTCCCAAGCCATGCAAGAATCTTTTCTAGGCATGCCATGAATTCCTTAACCCCATCCAAGTTCTAATCCCTCAATAAAAATACAAAAACAAAGCTGATAGACTTGTTCATTGTCTTGGAGTGTCTGGAAGTGAATGTCAGGCTGGGTAGGGTGCGAGGTGGCCACAATCACTCAGCAGCCCCTACAGGGGTACTGCTACATTTGGGGGCTCATTCCAGGACCACCTGTTCATGGGAAACCTGCCAGTCATTGCCCCTAGCAACAGAGGTTGACCGAGCTGTGAAACTCTGCTTTGTTCTGCCACCATTGAGAATTGAACTTTGGGGAAGGACTTGTGTGCTCTGCCTATTGTTTCAGTGCTGTAACAAGTGCCGTTGTCCATAGCAACCAGCAAGCACTGTCGCTACCTATTGTTCCTGCTTACCCAGCTGCCCCAACTGGCGCTGGGATGGACACTTGTACCAATCCTGCAATTCAGGAACTGTTTGTTATGTGCTGTCACCCGTGGTAACTACGACGGGTAACCGCGCCCTTTGGGTTACAAATACGCCCAGCGTTCTGCTACTACTGGATGTTTCACTGTGGATTACAAATATGTCCAGCGTTCTGCCAATGCTGGACATCTTGAACTTTTGCTCCAAACTCCTGCTAAAGACAGTAAAGCAAGCCAGAGAGTGTCTACTGTTGCCCGAGGTGATCATGTGCCTGCAGGCATGACTGTGCTGAAGTTGTTCCCTTCAGTAGGACATTGGCTGTGAACTTTATTGTTGCTACCGGCAACCACCAGGAAAGTCCGCTATCATCTACCTTCGGTCGCTTAGGCACAGGCGATGCTGAGCGACATGCCTGGACAAGTCCTGTTAGAGTCTGCATGCCTGCAAACTTCAGCATGTTCTACAGGAGGTTACAGCAGCATGCCCAGGGAGGAGTCTGCCTATCAGTGCTACTGGTGCCAGCCCGTCTGGAAGCGAAGGGGTGGTGCCATGCCCTGGAGGAGACCCAGTGTTCCCTGCTAGCTGCAGACACGAGGCAGGGGGGAAAGATGGAGGAAGGTAGTCGGCTGCTATCCACCCTACAGTGGTTGCCTGACATGCAGGAAAAGACGCTGGTGGACACAGGTGTCTGTTTGGAGTTTCGTGGAGGACTCGCCCTCGGGGTGATTGGTGGAGCGGAGCGACTCTGCCTGCTCTGTCCTGAGTGCCGGATTCTGACCGCGGTGGTCACTGCTTGGGTCCATTGTGGGGAGCCACTCACCCGGCTGGGACTCATCCAGAAAGAACCGCAGTACTACCCTGTAGATCTGCCCTTGGGAGTCTGTAGTTTACAGCCGCGGAGGAACAGGAGGGCTGGGGAGGGCTGGGGAGGACCTAGAATCACCCTTAAAAGCGGAATAGAGTTGCGGCCTGGCGACTCCTTCGTGAACGCCGAGAACATTAATGGAAGAGAGACTGCCGTGACCTTTGGCCTGGCCAGGGGCCTGGCAACTGTAAACATTGCTATGCAGGAGCCAGATGATATCCCTGAAGAGCTGACCAGCTCTAAGTCCCTTGCTATACCCGCCCAGAAGGAGCCTTTACTAAAGTGAGGTGGATGAGGTAAGAGAGGGCCGGGTCATTGATTGGGGTTCACCCAGAATGCAAGCCGAGTTTGGGTCCCTGGAGAGTTTGGCCAAGTGGTTATCCCCTTGCGAGACTTCCGAAGAGGAGTGGGAGACCAGGGAGTCCCAATTCCTTGAGGGAGGAGGTGGACCAGAGCCAGCAGTGGGGCCCGAGCAAGCTGCAGGAACACTGACAAGTAGCGGGCAGTTCTTTCCACACAGGCCTTCCACTACCCAGACCAGAGCGCCCAGCTACCCTCAGTGGGTCGTGAGGGCCCCAGATGCCTGCGTTCTTCTCCAGGGAACAGAGAATGCTAGGGAACTGGCAAGATTCCCTCAGTTCCAAAAAGAAGTGCAAAGGAGGGTGGCTCTGGTGTGGGGCCTGGACTTCCCATATGTCCCTTCCCAGATCATGGATGTTGTGAAGGGAAGAGTTGGAGAACAACTGGTCTGGGTCTGGGACTACCTTCCTACCGTCCCCAAGCCACTACAGGTGCCAGACAGTGAGGCCTGGACATTTGGGAGGAATGGAAGCTTGGGAGATCAATCTACCGAGACCGAGTACTTGTGTCCAGGGTGGGTCGGCCCAAGCAAAGCCACTCAGTCTCCAGGGAGGAAGAAGGAGGGAGCCGGAGAAGGTTGCCTGATCCTCCTTTTTTTTTGCATAAGAGGACTGTGAGGAGCCACAGAATGCACAGAATGAGCCACATGGACTGCGGGGAAGATGCAGTGTGTGTTCTTTTTTTCTCCCTGATTTCCCTTTCCCCTTCCAATCTGTTTTATCAGATGCCCTTGCTCCTGGGCCCAATAGCCATATTTTTCTAAATTTCTCAGATGAGGGAGAGCTGATTTCTGGTGGGGGGTGAGTATAGCACCCTCTACCTAGTGTAGGTGCTAGAGTGAAATTTTTCTGTAGTACAGGTAAATTTAAGCAGGCATAGCCGGAAGCTAGGCCTGTTTGTTTTGATCTGTGGGCAGGGAGTGGCTCAGAGTAGGCTGGTGACTCACAGATAGCATTATCTTTCGGTTACCTCCCTTCAGCTTCTAGAGGCTTCTAGAAGGAAGGAGGGGAAGAAAGGTGGAGCTGCCTGGAGGGTTCTAAGGAGCCCTGACCAATCCCCAATCTGGATTGCCAGGGGGTAGGCCTCCTTAAATACGTAAAGTCAGCCCAGCTGGGAGGAGTTGTTCGGGTGGAAGAACTGGAGATAGAGTATTAGGCTGTCCGGGCCTTGGAAGGAGCCCCCCAGTCTGGGGGGGTGACCTTGGTCCAGGGGCTCAGAGCTGTACAGGAACCCCATACAACCCAAGGGGTGTCCTGAACAGGAGCAGCAGAGGACAGCAGGGAATACTGCCAGGCAACTCTCCAGGAGGGATCCATCAAGTGTCGGTGAGTGACAGGCACAGTCGGGAGAGCTGGGAGAAGCATGCCAGAGCGGACTGGGAATGTGCAGTCGGGGATGGATGTAGAGCCAGCAGGAGAGACTGTGATGTTACTGGCAGTGAAGTCGGGCTGCTGCAGTCAGGAGGGCTGTCAGGCTCTGCAAAGGGCTGGCTGGGATCAGTAGTCCACCAAAGAGGACAGCTAGTTCTAAAGACTTTCCTATTTTGTTGCTACACTAAAGGGTCCTGCTGTCCCTGCCTGCAAATGGCGGTTGCTAAGGCCTGGCTTGAACTAGAGTTAGGCCTAACCATCTGCTACCTGTGCCTGAAGAACTGTCCTGAAGGGAGAAGGAGAGATAGCCTGCAGCAAGTGCTGTGCAGGAGGAAATATCTAAGTTGTCCCAAGCCATGCAAGAATCTTTTCTGGGCATCCCATTAATTCCTTAAAGTGACACTAAAGGTTTTTTTTTTTTTTTTTAAATAACAAACATATCATACTTACCTCCACTGTGCAGCTCGTTTTGCACAGAGTGGCCCCGAACCTGCTCTTCTGGGGTCTCTCGGTGGCTCTCGCGGCTCCTCCCCACATCAGATAACCCCCTAGGAGAAGCACTCTCCCGGGGGGGGTTACGTTGTGGGCGAGCTCCCGAGGCCAGCATTCGGCGTCCATAGAGGCCGAATGCAGGACTCGGCTCGCCCCCCGGCACCCGTGTCATTGGATTTGATTGACAGCATCGGGAGCCAATGGCTGCGCTGCTATCAATCTATCCAATCAAGAGCTGAAAACCGCGGGCAGAGAGACAACGCGTCCCCGTGGGTCAAGTTCTAGGGCTTAGGTAAGTAAAACGGGGGTGGGGGTGGGGGGGCCAGTCACTGCCAGAGGTTTTTTCACCTTAATGCATAGGCTGCATTGAGGTGAAAAAACACAAGGGTTTACAACCCCTTTAATCCCATCCAAGCTCTAACCCCTCAATAAAAATACAAAAACAAAGCTGATGGACTTGTTCATTGTCTTGGCGTGTCTGGAAGTGAATGCCGGGCTGGGCATGGTGACAGGTGGGCCACAATCACTCAGCATCCCCTACGGGGGTACTGCTACACATAAATTATTAAATGTACATTTTTTTGCAGGTAAAAAAAATGTGCATTTATTATTTTTTGTTGTAAGAGTCTGTAAAGCATTACACCATTGATTAGCAAATTACTGATGCCATGCAGGACTCCTGCAGTGCAGACCTGTATATGCTTGCTTGATACATGCCGATAAGAAGAAACAATGCACTACCACGGTGCTCACAGCACCGTGGTAGTTCATTGAGAGCTAGAAGACGACAGTTGCTAAGGCTGTCGAGACTTGTAGTTTTCCATTCACACAACATTGTGAATGAGTGACATGGCCAGGTGGTCGGAGCCCTGCACGGGTGCATTATTTTTACACTTTGACAGCTAGTGTGAGGAGAAGATTCCCAGATAGCTGTCAAAATAAGGGGGCGGGAAGGGGGGAGTGGGGGTCAGTCCTTTTGCAACATGTTACACCCTGAATATGGGTGTAACTGTAACATGTTATAAAAGGTGAACTTATCCTTTACGAGTTCTTCACACCAGGTGACTGCAAAATTAGAAGGGGTGGGGTGGGGGCAAGTCATCCTATATTGGAGGCACCAGACTGTCAGCTTGCACCCCCTATTTTTCCTCTTGAAATCCGTAAAATTAGTTGTGAGGAGATAAGAAAATATTCGTTTTCACTATGAGCTACATGCAGATGCAAAATGGTATATCATGTAGGTCCCATTGCAGCAGCCATGCTGTAATTGGGCTTGCTGCCATTGGAATGATGCACTGGTGTTGTAATCCTTACCCCAACCCAGTCACCAGAAACGGTTGATCCATACAATTCACAGCAATTTCAAGAGGCAAGAACTCTCCTCACACCAGGTTTGCCATTGGAAAGATGCACCAGTGTTCTAATCCTAACTCCAACCCAGCCATCAAAACTCATTGGTTCATACAACCTTCGACCATTTCAAGAGGCGTGAACTCTCCTCACACTGATTGTGCTGTTGGAATGATGCGCTGGCATCACAGTCCTAACTCCAACCCAGCCATCAGAACCACCTGGTCCATAAAACCTACAGCTATTTCAAGAGGCAAGAAGTCCCCTCACATCAGGTGTGCCATTGGAAGATTGCACTGGCGTTGTAATCCTAACTCCAACCCAGCCATAAGAACCAGCTGGTGCACATGTTCCCGATATGCAGTCGTGTGAATCTAGCCTAAAAAGCTGTCCTTGCGCTGCAGTCAGTTGCATTTCCAAAGCTGAGGTGATGTCATAAATCCACTGCAGGCAGGGGCAAGCATTTCCTCAGTCTCCTCTCCCCCACTAATCAGACTGCAACAAGTCACAAAGCAAGTCACAAAGTGAGAGGCTAAAGCAGGGGCTGATCTCTTCCCTGAGCGGCATCTCAGTCCAGGAAGCGGAAGACGACTTTGTATGATGCCTGAAAAAAGATGGAGGTGTTTTTCTGAAGACAACATTAGATGAAGGCATTGTCCAGGGGAGCACTGTGATCCCTATGAGAGGTGATAAATACCTGAAAGTGTTATGCCCTGTACACACGGTCGGATTTTCCGATGGAAAATGTGTGATAGGACCTTGTTGTCGGAAATTCCGACCATGTGTAGGCTCCACAAACATTTTCCATCGGAATTTCCGACACACAAAGTTTGAGAGCTTGCTATAAAATTTTCCGACAACAAAATCAGTTGTCAGAAATTCCGATTGTGCGTACACAAATCCGACGCACAAAGTGTCACGCATGCTCAGAATAAATTAAGAGATGAAAGCTATTGGCTACTGCCCCGTTTATAGTCCCGACGTACGTGTTTTACGTCACCGCGTTTAGAAAGATCGGATTTTCCGACAACTTTGTGTGACCGTGTGTATGCAAGACAAAATCCATGGATTTTGTTGTCAGAATCTCCGATCAGTGTCCAACCGTGTGTTGGATTGGTTTTAGCACACTGTGTGTGCTAAAACCAATCCAATCACTAAATGTGTCAAACTTTTAACATGTGCCAATATAAGTGCCATTATAAACTGCAATAATGTGCAATGATATGCAATAATAATGAATATATATATATATATATATATATATATATATATATATATATATATATATATATATATATATATATATCCAGTGTTTCAGTGCGGTCAGGTGATGTATAAACAGTTATCAAATAAATGTAAAAAAAAAATGAAACTTGTTGAATCTTCACAGATCCTCAAAAACCATGCCTTTATGTGAATTCACCACAGTGCTCCTCCATTAGGAATACTCAAAGAATGTGACCTCACAATTAAGTTTGATCAGAATAAGCTATTTAGTCACCCTGGACTAACCGATCATTATTTTCCTCCTTTCTGCTCCGTCAATGTTCCTCCATTATGGTTCGATATATGTGGAAAGAGAGCTCCAAATAGTGCTTATATTGTTTTAAAACATATTATCATTTATTAAAATATGTGCATAAAACTCACATTCAATAGGTGCTCCAGTGCACCAACTATATACAGCGTATATCACTAAAATCCACGGTACTGCAGCAAATTTGCTCTTGAATAATGCAAGGAGTCTTGTCAAACAAGTCTGCCCTACCCTACGCGTTACGTCACAGGGTCACGTGACTCATCAGGGGGATTCCTATCACGCTACGAGCCGTGGCTACAAAACTTTTTAAATGCTTCTTTTTTCGACTCTGTTGTGAGTACGTTTTCAATAATTTTTATCAAATACCTATAAGTGCGTCACTATGCGTTTACTTATATTTATTTTTGGGTGCGTTTCCCTCATTGGATGATCGAGTGGAGCATTCTATGGTAGCTTGATCTCGTGCAGAGACTTGTCACTGAACCCTGGAGAAGGAGAGCAGTTCACGCTGGAGCTTGGAGACACCTTTAGCATTTATGCTTGCATGCTTGTTTGATCTGTCCTCTGGTAAGAGCAATATTTGTATGCACTGTGGTGTGGTGTGTTAATACATACATTGAAGTTGGCACAAGGGTCTTGCCTCTTCTATCCACCATCTCCCCTAGATTCTACCTTTTCATGCATACCTCTTCAGCGCTGCATAAGAACTCTTTCCACTTTAACTAGTATATGTATTCAAAAATGATTATCAAAAATTGTATTTATCTCTAGAAACAGGTCATGACCTGTGAATGGAGAAAAACCTTTACTGTCATCATGGAAAGTCATGTATATTTTTTTTTTCTTTATGGAAAGTGGAAAAAAAAGCAAATCAATCTTATCTTTGTGTAAAGGAATTTGTGATGCAATGACCGACCATTGATCTGGACTGGGCTCCCTACCAGGTATCATCTTCTGGAGGCAAAGTTCAGGGGGGGGGGGCGTTATCGGAGAAAAAAGGCTCATGACTGTATAAATTACCCTCAATATCAGAGCATCTTATCAGTGCGGCTAAATATAGCTCATACTTCCTGTTCCCGTGACAGGTGTCCGACCTTGGTTTTTCATAATCTTCAGGAGGGCCCTATTGATTTGCCATTAAATTTACAATTATTTAAAGTAGAACCATGGCCTCTCATTAAAATAATATGTGCTGTGGCACCTAATTGTAAGTGCATTTAAAGTTTTCTGTTTGTCCTGTAAAGTCCTGGTAATACTTGTTGATCCTGGCAGTGAAGTCCACTTAATGCAGCTTTCTTTGATGGGCTGGTAACCATGCTGCACTGCTCCTGAATTCAGAGTGGAGTTGCCACTCTCATGTAGGTTGTCCCTGCTTGCACTACAGTGGGAGGAGAAGATGTTGTGGGGCAGGTGGCTATTGTCACTGTTGATTAACAGGCGTCAGAGCACATTTAATGTGCTGGCTACGCTCAGCGTAAAGGGGTTAAATGATAAGTTCATGTTTATTTCAAGAGATAAATACACCCCCCGACCCTCTTTATTACTCTTCACTTTCTATCACAGAAGCCGCACCTCACCCAGCAAGCCAGTAATTCAATTTCGATAAAACACTGAGACATTCCCATCAACTTTCCCGATGTGCCCTGCAGACCCTACAAACTCTCATGATGCTTTTCTAGGTTTTTACTTCATGGGTACATAATGGTTTGCTAGGTTTTTACCCTATGGGTTCTCGATTCTTTGCTAGAATTTTTTACCCTGATGCTCAATAAGGTTTTTACCCTATGGGTACCTGGTACTTTGCTAGGTTTTAACTTTAAGGGTACCTGAGGCTCTGTTAAGTTTTTACCCTATGGGTACCTGATGCTTAGTTAGGTTTTTACACTATAGGTATCTGATGCTTTGCTAGGTTTTTACTTAAAGGGTACATAATGGTTTACTGGGTTTTTACCCTATGGGTTCCCGATTCTTTGCTAGAATTTTTTACCCTGATGCTCAATAAGGTTTTTACCCTATGGGTACCTGATACTTCGCTAGGTTTTAACTTTAAGGGTACCTGAGGCTCTGTTAAGTTTTTACCCTATGGGTACCTGATGCTTAGTTAGGTTTTTACACTATAGGTATCTGATGCTTTGCTAGGTTTTTACTTAATGGGTACATAATGGTTTAATGGGTTTTTACCCTATGGGTACCCGATTCTTTGCTTGGATGTTTACTCTACAGGTACCTGATGTTTTCCTTGGTTTTCACCCTATGGGTGCATGATGTTCTACCATGTTTTTACCCTATGGGTACCCGATGCTCTACCAGGTTTTTACCCTGTGGGTACATAGTATTTTGCCAGGTTTTTACTTTATGGGTACCTGAGGGTCTGCTAGGTTTTTACACTATGGGTACCTGATGCTTGGTTAGGTTTTTAGACTATGGGCATCTGATGCTTTGCTAGATTTGTACCCTATGGGCACATTACGGTTTGCTAGCTTTTTACACTATGGGTACCTGATGTTCTATCAGGCTTTTACTCTATGGGTACACAATGCTTTGCTAGGTTTTTACCCTATGAGTCCCTGAGGCTCCATTAGGTTTTTACCCTATGTGTACCATATGCTTGGTTAGGTTTTTAGTCTTTGGATATCAAAAGCTCTGTTGGCTCTTTACTTGATGAGTACATAATTGTTTGCTAGGTCATGGGTGCCTGGTGCTTTGCTGAGTTTTTACCCTATGGGTACCCGATGTTCCACCAGGATTTTACCCTATGGGTACTTTGCTAGGTTTTTACTTTATGGGTACCTGATGCTTCACTAGGTTTTTACTAGATGGGTACATAATGGTTTGCTAGGTTTTTAGCCTATGGATTATTGATCTTTTGCTTGATTTGTTTACCCTATGGACACCTGAGGCTTTACCAAGTTTTTACCCTAATGGGTATCTGATGCTCTGCTAGGTTTTTACCCTTTGGGTACTTGATGCTTACCTAGGTTTTTATCCTATGGGTACTTATTGCTTTATTTAAAAAAAAAAAAAAGTAAATATTCTTCTTCCCTGCTTTGTACACAGGTGCACAGTCATGTTGGAACAGGAAGGAGCCATCCCCGAACTGTTCCCATAAAGTCCCACAAAGTTGGGAGCATGAAATTGTCCAAAATTACTTCATATGCTAAAGCCTTAAGAGTTCCCTTTACTGGAACTAAGGGGCCAAGCCCAACCTCTGAAGAACAACCCCACACCATAATCCGACCTCCACCAAATGATTTGGACCAGTGCACAAAGCAAGGTCCATAAAGACATGGATGAGCGAGTTTGGGGTGGAGAAACTTGACTGGCCTGCACAGAGTCCTGACCTCAACCCAATAGAACACCTTTGGAATGAATTAGAGCGGAGACTGCGAACCAGACCTTCTAGTCCAACATCAGTGCCTGACCTGACAAAAGCGCTTCTGGAAGAATGGTCAAATATTCCCATAGACACACTTCTAAACCTTGTGGATGGCCTTCCCAGAAGTATTGAAGCTGTTATAGCTGCAAAGGGTGGGCCAACTCAATATTGAACCGTACGGACTAAGACTGGGATGCCATTAAAGTTCATGTGGTTGTAAAGGCAGGTGTCCCAATACTTTTGGTAATATAGTACATATAGTAGGATCCCTTACTTTCAAATAATATTATTAATTTGGGACCTTTTAAGCTCAAAGTATCACAACAATATATATTGAAATACACAAAAATGTATTTGTTTAGCACAAAATATTCTTATTAACCACCTCAATACAGGGCACTTTCACCCCCTTCCTGCCCAAGCCACTTTTCAGCTTTCAGCACTGTCACACTTTGAATGACAATTGCGCGGTCATGCAGCACTGTACCCAAATGAAATTTTTATCATTTTTTCCCCACAAATAGAGCTTTCTTTTGGTGGTATTTGATCACTTCTGAGGTTTTTATTTTTTGCACTATAAACAAAAGAAAAGTGACAAGTTTGAAAAAAACACAATATTTTTTACTTTTTGCTAAATATACATTTTTTTTTTTAAACAAATGTTTTCCTCAGTTTAGGCCGATATGTATTCTTTTACATATTCTTGGTAAAAAAAAATTGCAAATAAGCGTATATTGATTGGTTTGCGCAAAAGTTATAGCGTCTACAAAATAGGGGATAGATTTATAGCATTTTTATTATTATTTTTTTTTTTTACTAGTAATGGCGGTGATCTGCAATTTTTATCGTGACTACGATATTGCGGCGGACATATCGGACACTTTTAAAACATTTTTGGGACCATTCACATTTATACAGCGATCCGTGCTATAAAATTGCACTGATTACTGTGTAAATGTGACTGGCAGGGAAGGGGTTAACACTAGGGGGTGATCGAGGGGTTAATTATGTTTCCTAGCGAGTGATTCTAACTGTTGGGGGAGGGGACTCACAAGGGGAGGAGACCAATCGGTGTTCCTCTGTACTGAGAACACACCATTGGTCTCCTCTCCCCTGACAGGACGTGGATCTGTGTGTTTAAACACACAGATCCACGGTCCTACTGTGTTACCGGGCAATCGCGGGTGCCCGGCGGACATCGTGGCCGCCGGGCACGCACATCGGGTCCCCAATTGTCAAGAATTCTGTGTTTTTCTGTCAATATGGGGTAGGTATATATAGTGTAGCGCTGGTTTAAATAACAAAAACTAATGAGATGGCAAGAGAGGATATAACAAGCAATTGTTCATAACACCATGCGTTCAAAGTGGCACTGAAAAACACTTCAAAGTGTATCTATTACATAGAGAATCAAATGACCAAGAGAAAAGTCCCAAACAGATGTTGGTGTTCATAGACCACATAGATAAACTAAAAGGAAATGATGCACATTAATTGGATCCCCCGTATGGAAGCAATGCAGGCTTACCGGAACCGTTGGACTCATAGAGACGTATGTCCCCTGAGTCAGTAATGCTTGTATTGCCACCAGGCAAAGAGATAGGGTCTCTCGGTGAAACAATATGGAATCCAGATGTTATTTCTAAGGCTCCCGGCACAATTTTCCCGTATATAGCCCGACTTCGTAGTAGCCCATAGAAGGTAAAAGAAGGGGCCACATAGTATAGTACCGTTTTTTAAATAAAGTTTAATTAAAGTAAAACACTTACATTCTCCGTGTTAAAAAAGCGCTTATAGTAAAACAAATGGCAGGCAGTGGAGTCTCCCGACGCGTTTCGTCTACTCAGACTTCATCTGAGACCCCAGATGAAGTCTGAGTAGACGAAACGCGTCGGGAGACTCCACTGCCTGCCATTTGTTTTACTATAAGCGCTTTTTTAACACGGAGAATGTAAGTGTTTTACTTTAATTAAACTTTATTTAAAAAACGGTACTATACTATGTGGCCCCTTCTTTTACCTTCTATGGGCTACTACGAAGTCGGGCTATATACGGGAAAATTGTGCCGGGAGCCTTAGAAATAACATCTGGATTCCATATTGTTTCACCGAGAGACCCTATCTCTTTGCCTGGTGGCAATACAAGCATTACTGACTCAGGGGACATACGTCTCTATGAGTCCAACGGTTCCGGTAAGCCTGCATTGCTTCCATACGGGGGATCCAATTAATGTGCATCATTTCCTTTTAGTTTATCTATGTGGTCTATGAACACCAACATCTGTTTGGGACTTTTCTCTTGGTCATTTGATTCTCTATGTAATAGATACACTTTGAAGTGTTTTTCAGTGCCACTTTGAACGCATGGTGTTATGAACAATTGCTTGTTATATCTTCTCTTGCCATCTCATTAGTTTTTGTTATTTAAACCAGCGCTACACTATATATACCTGCACTGTTTACAAATTTCCTTTTTTTGTTGTGTGAGCTGCTATTATTGAGCAAGCGCAGTGCTTTTGGACAAACATTATTTTCACTGTCAATATGGGGTGCTGTGTGTACATTAATGAGGAAAAAAATGAACTTAAATGATTTTAGCAAATGGCTGCAATATAACAAAGAGTGAAAAATTTAAGGTGGTTCCATCCCCACTGTATATGTATTGTACACACACAACTCTGTGCTTCTTGTCATATAGGGAAGGAAGGCTTTCTCCAGAGCAGCTGTAAAGCACTGTATATTGGGTTTACACAGCAGTGTGTTTGTATAGAGCTATAAAATAGAACAATGTGTGTGTTAGTGGCAGCATTTATTGGGTATTTGCAAAGTTTATGGCCGTTTATGGATTGAGATAAGAAGGGAACTGCTTGTTGACCGTAGACAGCCTGTGACAGGTACCAGCTTCATGTGACTCATTTACAGTATATGAATTTACCAATAAAGCTTAGTAGGGGGCCTGTGCTCTACACGACAGCTTTCAATGGCCCATTGATAGCCCGGAACTGCAGCATTCAAGATACTCTGCTGCTGGTGCCTTGGCTTGTTTTGAGGACTTTCACCTATTATCAGACACATTTCAATGGCCAGTTGACTAGTAGAGTTTCTTTATGCCTACACAAGTAGGGTTTATATTAGCAATTTATCGTTGGATGATCCAAGGTCCGTAATACTAGGCTATTGCTCTACACTACAGCCTTCAATGAGATGACCCAAAATGCAAGGTTAAGGATACCCTGCTGCAGGTACTTTGGCTTGTTTTGAGGACTTTCACCTATCACCAGACACATTTCAATGGCCAGTTGACTAGTAGAGTTGCTTTATGCCAATAAGTATGATTTATATTAGCAATTTATCATTGGATGATATAAGGTCCCTAATGCGAGGTGATTACTCTACACCAGGGCTCAAAATTTCAAGTCCTGAGCTACTAGCCAGGCCTTAAGAGTTACTCGCCACCAGTTGCCCCACCCAACCTCTACCCTGCCCTGTCCCTAATTCTGCCCCTAAACATGCCCTCGTAAATGATCTCATTAAATGACACTGTGAAATGTTTTATGCAGAACTAGGTTACAAAAATAAATATTAACAACAAAGACTTTAACAATATTAACATAAAGCATATTAGTGCCCATAAGTGCAGCCTATAAGTGCCCATCAGCGCAGCCTCATCAGTTCCCATCAGTGCAGCCTTATCAGTGTCTATCAGTGCAGCCTTATCAGTGCCCCTTAGTGCAGCATATCAGTGCCCATCAGTGCAGCATATCAGTACCCATCAGTGCAGCCTATCAGTGCCCATCAGTGCAGCCTCATCAGTACCAATCAGTGCAGCCCCATCAGTGCCCATTAGTGCAGCATATCAGTGCCACCTCATCAGTGGCCACCAGTGTTGCTTCATCAGTGGCCATCAGTGCCACCTCATCAGGGACCATCAGTGCAGCCTTATCAGTGCACATCAATGCAGCCTTATCAGTGCCCATCAGTGCAGCCTCATCAGTGCCCATCAGTGCAGCCCCATCAGTGCCCATTAGTGCAGCATATCAGTGCCACCTCAGTGGCCACCAGTGTTGCTTCATCAGTGGCCATCAGTGCCACCTCATCAGGGACCATCAGTGAAGCCTTATCAGTGCACATCAATGCAGCCTTATCAGTGCCCATCGGTGCAGCCTCATCAGTGCTTATCAGTGCCCATCAATGTAGCCTATCAATGCCCATCAGTGCAGCCTATCAGTGTCCATAAGTGCAGCCTCATCAGTGCCCATCAATACAACCTATCAGTGCAGACTCATCAGTGCCCATAAGTGCAGCCTCATCAGTGCCCATCAATACAACCTATCAGTGCAGCCTCATCAGTCCCCATAAGTGCAGCCTCATCAGTGCCCATCAATGCAACCTATCAGTGCAGCCTATCAGTGCCCATAAGTGCAGCCTCATCAGTGCCCATCAATCCAGCAGGGATCACAGGGAGGAATCAGGAGGACTGCCGGCCAGATCACACTGAGTGGGGATCTCCTGCTGTAACACAGCTTGGAGATGAAATGCCAACTGCTGTCAAACAAAGTCCCTCCTCCTGGACCAGCACTGGACCAATGTGCTTTCTATCATAGGAGCTGGTCCAGGAGGCAGGACTTTGTTTGACAGCGGCCGGCGTTTCATATCCAAGCTGTGTCACAGCGGGAGATCCCCTCTCTGTAAGATCTGGCCGGCTCTCCTCCTAATTGTTCCTTGGCTAATCGCTTCTGGCAGAAGCGGTTTAGCCTTTTTTTCAGGGCATTAGAGCGGCCCGAGGGGCAGGGAGGCAATTGCCCTGTACAAAAGGCTGCACCGCTTCTGCCAGAAGCGATCAGCCAGGAAACTGTTGACCCAGTCTGCCCTCACACTCGCCCTCAGCCAATTTCCATTCACACTCGCCCTCAGCCAATTTCCATTCGCCAAATGCATGCAGGCGAGTGGAAATTTTGATGGCTGCTCTACACTACAGCCTTAAATGAGATGACCCAAAAATGCAAGGCTCAGGATACTCTGCTGCTGATACCTTGGTTTGTTTTGTTTCACCTATTACCAAAAGCATTTTACTTTATTTTTATATATTTTTTATTTTTTTAATAGTTTATATCAATATATTACAGAGCAATAACAAAGTAAAAGAACCAGTACTTAAAGTGGAACTTCACTCTCCCAATCAACATTGATTATTTTTAAACATCATGCTGCTAGCATTAGTAAATAGAGATAGGAAAAAATATTATATTTAGATGTTTTAAACGTTTATTTTATGTTTCTTTGGTTCTTTCCTTGATTCCATGCCTAGGCAAATTATGTCATACATCCCAGAAGTCTTCAGGAGGGGAGGAGGGGCTTTCTCAGCTAAGTACACCCTGTCCTGCTTGCTTGCGTGGGCAGATAGATTCCAGGAAGCAAATGCCACATAAATTGTCCACCCTTACTCACGATGGCCCTGGCCGCAAATGCTAGGCTGGTGTTTTAAAGTGATTTCTCAACAAAATAAGTCATGTAGACATGGATTGATTGGGGGGAGGGGGTTGCTTTGAATATTAAAAATGAATTAGTGTTTTTAGTTTGTGATGCTCAGACGAAGTGTAGTTCCACTTTAAGAAAAGATCGGGCAGACAAGCAGGAAACTCATCTCCCCACATTTTAGTAACATTACCAACCCAGTGCATATCTCGAAGGTATACCAATTGATAATTACATAAATAATAAACATAGCTTCTTTCAAAACATATGAAAAGAAATTTGTTCAGACTATGATACCCTTAGCGAAGATGATAGTAGTCTTTTTAATCAAATAGAGAAGACATTGGCAATAACCAATAGGTTTTATGTTGTACATGCTAGAGTGTATCAACGCTCAAAATTAAATTTAGGAAATAAATAGAAAAATTATTGAAAAAGAAAAATTTAAAAAAGGTAAAAAAAAGGGAGAAAATAGCATTGTTATCAATGCTTCCAAATCTATATCTAGAGTTAAGAAAGGAATTTAGAATTTTTTCTTAGTAGCTACTAGGGCAGTAATATCCAGGCACTGGAGATTCCAATTATCTCCTTCTATGATAGAATGGATGATTGTGCTGAATAACCCTTTGAGAATGGAAGGACAATTGCAGTGACCGACATCCCCAATTTAGGGAATTGTGGTTTCCCTGGATGCATTTTTTGGAAAACCTAAACTTCTTCACCTTTTTGACCTAGAAATGTGTCTAGATATGGTTGTAGACTTCAGACACCCCCCCCCCCCGCCTTTTTTTTTTTTTGTACCAACACCTGGATGACGAGTCCCACTTCAAAACATCTTTTTGAGGGGTCTGGGGAACTGTATCTGAGGCGAAAGTATTATAAATTTTAAAGACGTTATTTTAAAATGGGTGCATGATGGGACAGAGAAATGGTAGTACACCAAAGGAGCAGTAGCTGCTCCTTTGTCCAATAGCAAACTGAGCGAAGGTAGTTGACCTAGCTGTGTTGCTTTACTTCCCAGTTGTCTCTGTGGATTATGGAACACCTCCACTTATGTTATAGAGATATACAGTAGATAGTGGAAGAGGTTCTCTAGTCCTAATACACTTTCTGTTCTAAGATGGCAACACTGTTTCGTCATATATACAGCACAGTGAGTAAGCATTGTCTCCTTTGGACAGGAAGTGTGTTACTTGTCAGAAGGCAGGTGCCTATTTGGTGGGTTACCAGTAGTTAGTCAGCAAAGACTACCTAGGAGAAATGTGGGGAAAAAAATTAACATATACAGTATACTCATCGGTCTGATGCTGCAGCTGTCCCCCACCCCGATCGCATGACTGCTGATTGCTCATTTATCAGTCTGCACCAATCAAAGGCCTCAACTTGCATGTAAACATGCTTATCCCCTGTTATCAAACCAGGGGCGCCCTAGCTATAAGGAAAATAGAAGAAAAGATGGAAAAGACTGTGAAAAAGAGTAGTAGTAGTCAAGAAAAGAGGAAAACAAGTTGAAGAGAACCAGGTCGTTCCTAACGAGCCTCACAGGGAGGGAGGGAGGGATTTCCTTACTGAATTTAAGAAATAAAGTGGGTTTTGGTAGTTTGGGAAAATTCCTTCTAGTTATAGAATAGAATAAATTGAAAATCCAGATCCAAAACGTATTTATTTTGGGGTATTGCCACCGAATATGGAACATGGTGCCCATCTGGCCTCCACTTCTGAAACACTGATAGGTTTCCTAACTGATTCCTCCATCCATGCTAACAGCGTTGATGGACGAATCTCCCACTGGGGCTATAGTATTTTGGCAGCTAGCCCCACTGGCTGTCAAAATATCCAAACAGTGGCTGCATCTGGTTGGATATAGCCACTGTTTGGCTGACAATTTTTTTTTTTCCTGAGGATTTCAAACAGTATATGGCTGTAAGTGTAAATCCCAGTTGCCATTTTTCTTCGAAGGTTTAGTGAATTCCTGACCTTCCACACAGATCAAAGTTAGAGATATACTGAATCTTTACTAAATCAGAAGCACCAAGTGATGTCATCTGTAGCGTACAATGCTATAAAGCCTACTCTTTACCATGACCTTAGAAAAAGAACTGATAAACCACCCAGATAACACCCAGAGAATGCTGATTCTGAGATGTACAATAGATTATCTTCACCTTTGTAGTTGTATTTTTCATCATCCTGTATTCATGCCCTCATAGGGGTTGCTGAATGTTGTGGTTCACCCATCACCCTGCCCAGCCCGACATCCATTTCTTAGTTACTCAGAGACACAGACCAGTCCATAGCATTGTTTTGTTTTGTTTTTTTATTTGAGGGGATTAAACTTAGATGGGTATTTGGGAATTATGGGATGCCCAGGAATTTCCAGTGCAAACTTGCTTGTAACTCCTATATACACCCTAGTATATACACCTCAATCTTCTCTTCAGCACAAACACTTGGTGCACACCGTTCCTCCTCCAGCACTTCCCATTCTGCAGACTGTTCCTCCTCCAGGCTAGCTAGCACCGCATGGGTAGGCCCGACACTGCTTCTGCCAGGCCTTAATGAACTGCCTTTTGCGGGCAGGAACCCTGGACCCCTGTGGTGTAGGAAAAGTTCAGGTGCTAACTATCCTCTATTCAGCTACCAATCCCAGATAGCTCTCTTCAGGCCCTGCCAGCCAGCCTGGCTGCAATGACCTGTCTCCACTGCCCTTCTCCACAGTCCTCTCTTCACTGGTTCTGCACCCATCTCTCAAACTGCAATCTCCCAGTTCTCTCAGGCGTGCCTCCCCAGTCCTCCCGACTGTGCTCACTCACCAGCCCTCCCGGCTGCAACCAGTAGTCTTCCTGGAGACTCTTAAAGTGTTCTCTCCCGCTGTTCTCTACTTGCTCTGTCATGTGCCTCTCGCTCCAGGATCTTGTCACCCCTCCTGGATGCACCCGAGCCCTGGCCTAGGGTCACCCCCCAAGACTGGGGAGCTCCCCGTGGGCCCCCGACAGCCTCCACACTCTCTCACTCCAGCTCTTCCACCCGACGACTCCTTCCCAGCTGGGCTGACCCCAGGTATTTGAGGAGGCCTGCCCCCTGCCAATCCAAGTTGGGGATTGGTCAGGGCTCCTCAAGATACCCCAGACAGCTCCACCTCTCTCTACTTCCTCTCCTTCCAGCACATTCTAGAAGGAAAAGGGAGGTGACAGGGAAGTGATGCTGCCTGTGAGTCATCAGCTGCTACCTTGAGCCACTCCCAGCAGAGTATAAAAACAAACAGGCCTAGCAAACAGCTAGGCCTGCCTAAATTTACCTACAATGCCAGAGAAAAACCTCACTCTAGCACCTTACTAAAGAGGGTGCTACAATCCAATTCTTGAGCCTCGCAGTGGAAAGTAGAATCATAAAAAGGCAGATAGAGACTTTATTTATCAGTATCACTAAAGAACGGTCTCCATGTCTTTTTCGACCTCCCAACCAAACTGGCTATGGAGCAGAACATTTCCACAGAAAGAGTTGTGGTATGTCTGTAAGATAAGTGCAAAAAAAACAAAACAGTTGATCCTGCCAGAAATCTAGTGCTGCCTTGTGCACTCTGCAATTTGTCAGCCCTGCCCAGTTGTCTCTGTGGATTTCAGAAGACCCCCCACTTATGTTATAGAGATATAGAGAAGGAAGAGGTTCTATAGTCTTAATACACATCCTGTTCTAGAGTGACAACACTGCCTCCTTATAGATACAGCACAGTGATTAAAGTGGTTGTTACCCCCTGCAATAAAATAATCTTATCCCCTCTGTACCGTAATAACAAGCGTCCCTGTGTCTGTGCTATGTAAAAAATCTTCTGATCTGTACCTATATGAGCGCGGCTCCCGGCGTTCAGCTGATTCCTCAGCTAGCTTCACTCTCGGCTCACAGCTCCAGTGGGCGGTGCCGAGCACTCCCGCTGACCTCAGCCGGGGAGGAGTGGGAGAGAGGAGCAAGAAAGCCGACAATCAGCTGAGCACCAGGAGGCATGCTCATATAGGTACAGGAAGATTTTTTTACATTACACAGACACAGTGTCAGGGCTGGGCACGGCCATTCCTTCACAGAGCTGTCCGCTCAGTTAATTGCCAGCTCCTATCTCTCCACAGGTACTCAGCTGTTGATGATATCCTGCTCGTCAGCCCTGCCTACTTAAGCTGTTCAGCCCAGTGGATCTCTGCCTTCACCTTGGTCAACATCACAGATCTCCTGCGATCCTGTTCAAGACTTGCTTTGCTGACATCCCTTCTGGCTTCAGATCCTTCTTGCTGTTCTACTACATTGATCCCTGACTTCTGGCTTGGCTGACTATCCATTCCGGTAATTGAACTTTAGCTATGTTTTGACTGAAGTAACAAAGAAATGGCCCCTGTCCCCACCTATAACTGGCCTTCACAGCAAGGAGCACATGAAAGGGCAATCAAATGAAAGACAAAAACAGAACATTCCATAGCTCAACTCACCAACCAGTCTGCCAACTGACCAAATAAACCTGTCCAACAGTCTGCGTTAAAAACAGGGGTTTAGTTAGCATGCATTTGCAAACGCATGCATAAGCTGCAAGGCCTCTTCACGGAACCCTGTGTATGCTTGCAGTCCTAACGCTACTGAATTTATAAGCGTCTCCACAATGAAAGCACATGCATTCAATGGATAGATGAGGGGCAGGTGGGCCTGGAGGCAGCCCAATCCCCCTTAAAGGAGGGGTGTGTCCCCAGACCATATTTATACCAGTAACAAACAAATGGCCCCTGCCCCCATCTATAACTGGTCTTCCCAGCAAGGAGCACATGGAAGGGCAATCACATGAAAGACAAAAACAGTACATTGCATAGCTCATCTCACCAACCAGTCTGCTAACTGGTTGGGTGGGCAGCTCTTCCAGCCACGTTCCTCAGAATTCCCTGGGGCTATACTTTCCTGAGCTCTGGCCCAGCCCATCCCCCATAGTACAACCAATCTTTGGTGACCACTCAGCCACCTTGTCCTGCACCAGGCCATGCCCCCATCAGTCTTTTTCTTTCTTTCCCTAAGGGTGCTCAAGAGTAGGGATGAGCCGAACACCCCCCTGTTCGGTTCGCACCAGAACATGCGAACAGGAAAAAAGTTCGTTCGAACATGCGAACACCGTTAAAGTCTATGGGACACGAACATGAATAATCAAAAGTGCTAATTTTAAAGGCTTATATGCAAGTTATTGTCATAAAAAGTGTTTGGGGACCTGGGTCCTGCCCCAGGGGACATGGATCAATGCAAAAAAAAGTTTTAAAAACGGCCGTTTTTTCAGGAGCAGTGATTTTAATAATGCTTAAAGTCAAACAATAAAAGTGTAATATCCCTTTAAATTTCGTACCTGGGGGGTGTCTATAGTATGCCTGTAAAGGGGCGCATGTTTCCTGTGTTTAGAACAGTCTGACAGCAAAATGACATTTTGAAGGAAAAAACTCATTTAAAACTACCCGCGGCTATTGCATTGCCGACAATACACATAGAAGTTCATTGATAAAAACGGCATGGGAATTCCCCAAAGGGGAACCCCGAACCAAAATTTAAAAAAAAAAATGACGTGGGAGTCCTCCTAAATTCCATACCAGGCCCTTCAGGTCTGGTATGGATTTTAAGGGGAACCCCGCGCCAAAAAAAAAAAAAAAAAAAAACGGCGTGGGGTCCCCCCAAAAATCCATACCAGACCCTTATCCGAGCACGCAACCTGGCAGGCCGCAGGAAAAGAGGGGGGGACGAGAGTGCGGCCCCCCCTCTCTCCTGAACCGTACCAGGCCACATGCCCTCAACATTGGGAGGGTGCTTTGGGGTAGCCCCCCAAAACACCTTGTCCCCATGTTGATGAGGACAAGGGCCTCATCCCCACAACCCTGGCCGGTGGTTGTGGGGGTCTGCGGGCGGGGGGCTTATCGGAATCTGGAAGCCCCCTTTAACAAGGTGATCCCCAGATCCCGGCCCCCCCCCCCTGTGTGAAATGGTAAGGGGGTACATAAGTACCCCTACCATTTCACGAAAAAAGTGTCAAAAATGTTAAAAATGACAAGAGACAGTTTTTGACAATTCCTTTATTTAAATGCTTCTTCTTTCTTCTATCTTCCTTCATCTTCTGGTTCTTCTGGCTCTTCTGGTTCTTCTGGTTCTTCATCCGGCGTTCTCGTCCAGCATCTCCTCCGCAGCGTCTTCTGTCTTCTTCTCCTCGGGCCGCTCCGCACCCATGGCATGGGGGGGAGGCTCCCGCTCTTCTCTTCTTCTCTTCTTCTTTTCTTCTTTTCTTCTCTTCTTCTCTTCTTCTCTTCTTCTCTTCTTCTCTTCTTCATTTTCTTCTCCGGGCCGCTCCGCAATCCATGCTGGCATGGAGGGAGGCTCCCGCTGTGTGACGGTGCTCCTCGTCTGACAGTTCTTAAATAACGGGGGGGGCGGGGCCACCCGGTGACCCCGCCCCCCTCTGACGCACGGTGACTTGACGGGACTTCCCTGTGGCATTCCCCGTGACATCACAGGGAAGTCCCGTCAAGTCACCGTGCGTCAGAGGGGGGCGGGGTCACCGGGTGGCCCCGCCCCCCCCGTTATTTAAGAACTGTCAGACGAGGAGCGCCGTCACACAGCGGGAGCCTCCCTCCATGCCAGCATGGATTGCGGAGCGGCCCGGAGAAGAAAATGAAGAAGAGAAGAAGAGAAGAAGAGAAGAAAAGAAGAAGAGAAGAGCGGGAGCCTCCCCCCCATGCCATGGGTGCGGAGCGGCCCGAGGAGAAGAAGATAGAAGACGCCGCGGAGAAGATGCTGGACGAGAACGCCGGAGGAAGAACCAGAAGAGCCAGAAGAGCCAGAAGAACCAGAAGATGAAGGAAGATAGAAGAAGCATTTAAATAAAGGAATTGTCAAAAACTGTCTCTTGTCATTTTTAACATTTTTGACACTTTTTTTGTGAAATAGTAGGGGTACTTATGTACCCCCTTACCATTTCACACAGGGGGGGGGCCGGGATCTGGGGGTCACCTTGTTAAAGGGGGCTTCCAGATTCCGATAAGCCCCCCGCCCGCAGACCCCCACAACCACCGGCCAGGGTTGTGGGGATGAGGCCCTTGTCCTCATCAACATGGGGACAAGGTGTTTTGGGGGGCTACCCCAAAGCACCCTCCCAATGTTGAGGGCATGTGGCCTGGTACGGTTCAGGAGGGAGGGGGGGCCGCACTCTCGTCCTCCCCTCTTTTCCTGCGGCCTGCCAGGTTGCGTGCTCGGATAAGGGTCTGGTATGGATTTTTGGGGGGACCCCACGCCGTTTTTTTTTTTTTTTTGGCGCGGGGTTCCCCTTAAAATCCATACCAGACCTGAAGGGTCTGGTATGGAATTTAGGGGGAACCCCACGTCATTTTTTTTTTTAAATTTTGGCCGGGGTTCCCCTTAATATCCATACCAGACCTGAAGGGCCTGGTATGGAATTTAGGGGGACCCCCACGTCATTTTTTTTTTTTTAATTTTGGTTCGGGGTTCCCCTTTGGGGAATTCCCATGCCGTTTTTATCAATGAACTTCTATGTGTATTGTCGGCAATGCAATAGCCGCGGGTAGTTTTAAATGAGTTTTTTCCTTCAAAATGTCATTTTGCTGTCAGACTGTTCTAAACACAGGAAACATGCGCCCCTTTACAGGCACACTATAGACACCCCCCAGGTACGAAATTTAAAGGGATATTACACTTTTATTGTTTGACTTTAAGCATTATTAAAATCACTGCTCCTGAAAAAACGGCCGTTTTTAAAACTTTTTTTTGCATTGATCCATGTCCCCTGGGGCAGGACCCAGGTCCCCAAACACTTTTTATGACAATAACTTGCATATTAGCCTTTAAAATTAGCACTTTTGATTTCTCCCATAGACTTTTAAAGGGTGTTCCGCGGCATTCGAATTTGCCGCGAACACCCCAAATTGTTCGCTGTTCGGTGAACTTGCGAACAGCCAATGTTCGAGTCGAACATGAGTTCGACTCGAACTCGAAGCTCATCCCTACTCAAGAGGACTTCATGAACTAGTCCAACAAGTTGCTTAATATGAATAGGGGAATCTTAGCTTCTAAACCATACCATTTAATCTGCTGCTGATTTTGTACGTTTGCCTGCTGACAGAGAATCGTTCAGTCTATCATTTAATGGTAGTTTTTTTGTTTTTTTTTTACAGTGTGAGACAGAATAACAACAAAAAATACAGAAAAATGCATTTAAAAAAAGTTAGAAATTGATTTGCATTTTAATGAGTGAAATAAGTATTTGATCCCATATCAATCAGCAAGATTTCTGGCTCCCAGGTGTCTTCTATACAGGTAAAGAGCTGAGATTAGACTCTCTTAAAGGGAGTGCTCCTAATCTCAGCTTGTTACTTGTATAAAAGACACCTGTCCACAGAAGCAATCAATCAGATTCCAATCTCTCCAAAATGGGCAAGACCAAAGAGCTGTCCATGGATGTCAGGGACAAGATTGTAGACCTACACAAGGCCGGAATGGGCTACAAGACAATTGTCAAGCAGCTTGGTAAGAGGGTGACAACAGTTGGTGCGACTGTTCACAAATACAAAAAACACAAAATAACTGTCAATCTCCCTCGGTCTGGGGCTCCATGCAAGATCTCACCTCGTGGAGTTTTAATGATCATGAGAACGGTGAGGAATCAGCCCAGAACTACACCGGAGAATCTTGTCAGTGATCTCAAGGCAGTTAGGACCATAGTCACCAAGAACACCATCCCCACTGTCAAACATGGAGGTAGAAACATTATGCTTTGGGGGTGTTTTTCTGCTAAGGGGACAGGACAACTTCACCACATCAAAGGGACGATGGACGGGGCCATGTACCGTCAAATCTTGGGTGAGAACCTCCCTCCGTCAGGGCATTGAAAATAGGTCCTGCATGGGTATTCCAGCATGACAATGACCCAAAACACACGACCAAGGAAACAAAGAAGTGGCTCAAGAAGAAGCATATTAAGGTCCTGGAGTGGCCTAGCCAGACCTTAATCTGTGGAGGGAGCTGAAGTTTCGAGTTACCAAATGTCAGCCTTAAAACCTTAAAGGGTAAGTTAACCTTTACAAAAAAATCTGTAAGGTGAACTTACACTGGACCCCCTCCTCATCCCCCCATTCCTGCTGACCTGGAGCCCTGTGATCACCCATTAGGAGACATTAGAGGGGGTTGTGACCAATCCACGCTGTTTGAATAAGAGAGCACCGACATGCCTCCATCCCAATATATGCAAACAAATAGGGAGGACAGAAACGGGACTTTGTATGAGGCATGTGGGTGAGTGTATTAGGCTAATGGTAAGTATTGTGATAAATATAATAAGATACATATAATCTCCACACATAATGATATAAAATGATCATGATATAAAAGTTTTAATGGCATAGATATATTAGCCAGATACAATCATAAAAGACCACATTAGAGACCAAAGTATAGCATGTAGGCAACTGTATATAAACAAGCAGAGTTCATGAATTGGTTGTACAGTGACACAGGCAAATATACATTGTACAATAGATAAGTGCATCAATAGATCTAAACTCAACGCGTTTCTTGGCTTGAAACCAATCATCAGGAGTCCGATGCAGTTTAACTGTATCAAAAATAATAAAGTATCTATTAATGTATGAGCAGATATTGGTAGAAAAGATATATTGAAAAATGTGATTTTCTGTGTACTCACAAAGTATTCACAAGATATACATATTGATGATGATCTGAGTATAACAATGCAATGTTGGTCTGGGTCCATAAAGTCTTACCCGGGGTTGAGGCAGAGAGCACACGCCAATAAACCGTCAGCCACGGCGGCCAAAGTGACACGGGCACCCACGAAACCGACAGGCAGGGACGTCTGGCGAGGCCAAGGAGTGTGGATGAACTAGAGAAAGAGAATGATAATGGTGAGGAAAGGGTGTGAGCTGATAAATAAGTGATTATAGGAATGGAGGAAGTGAAAACAGCATGACATGGCCGTAGGTGTGGAGGGGAACTGGAACAAGGCCGGTGTGAAAGTGATTAGCGATGTAAAATATATGTACAGCAAGAAGCCATTGCTGTAATGAATAGACCAAAGTGACAAATGTGAGGAGATTACCTGTGTGGCAGGTGTACAGGCGAGTCAGACGTCTATCAAGCATGACGGGATCGTGGAGTGCCCTGGTCAGAGACAGCCTTATAGTGCCGCGGATATGAGGCGCGCTCCCGCCAACGTCATGCGCGGGCGTGGTGACGCAGTGAGGGGAGAGAGGGGAGGGCCAATCAGTGCTGCCAGCCACCATCCCCCACACCGCCTTAGCCCGGAGATGGAGAACCACTAGGCGTCCCGCATATGGCGACAAATACGCCGTAGGCGGGATGCAGGGAGCATGACGCCGATGCGCCGAGGCCAGGGCCCGCCCCCGTCATAGACAAGAGGGTGATGGGTCCTAGGCTGGGCGCGCGCAACCCCGGGAAGTGGACAAGACGGATCCCAGGACAACAGGAGTGCAAAAAACAAATGGATAACACAAGAGTAAACATAAAAAAGGAGAAAAGAAGCTAAAGCAACTCCAATATGAGTGCAGAAGCAATGGCAAAAACAGGCATTTCTTTGCCTTGAATAAAGTCAATAAGCAAAGAAAACAATATCATATTCAATAACATATTCAATCCGTGCACAGGAATCATTCTCTGTGCACGGAAGTGTAGAATATAGAAAACTTTAGCCCTGAATTGAATCAGTGTTTGTTTGACTAAAGAAAAACAAAAAAAATTAATAAAAATGGCAAAGAATAAAAGTAGAAAAAGTAAAATACTTTAGCCCTGAATTGAATCAGTTATTTGTCTAGCTAAAGAAACAAAAATAAATAAACACTTTAGCCCTGAATTAAATCAGTGATTATCTGACTAAAGGAAAACAAAGAAAAGCAAAAAAATTGATAAAATGGCTGCCTTCCTGGTCCAGGGCTTAGAAATCCCCTCAGCTTAATCTCCTAAACATACCTCGTAAGAAGGGCAGGGTCACATGGGCAGCACTGACCAATCAGAACCCACGTAGCCCATCCTGTCAGCGGGGAAGTAGAAGAGAGAAAGCTGTTTATTGGGGTTTTTTTTTTTTTTTTTTTACCAAAAATATGTAGCAGAATACATATTGGCCTAAATTGATGAAGAAATGTGATTTTTAAAATTTTATTTATTGGGTATGTTTTATAGCAAAAATTAGAATATATTGTTTTTTTTTTCAAAATTGTCGGTCTTTTTTTGTTTATAGCGGAAAAAAAAAAAAGTGGTTAAAGCAAAAGTTCAAAAACATTTTTTTTTTGATCTTTTGCTTTTAAAGGTAAAGACCCCAGAACTCTCCATAAAGAGGACCTGTCATTCTTATTTCTATTACAAGGGATGTGTAAATGAAGGGACAGTGTAAAAATAAAAAATAAAGTAAATACGATTTTTTTTTTTTAAAGCCCCCTTATCCCTCTGTGCTCGCGCACAGAAGCCAACGCATACATAAGTTGCACACGCACATGTAAATGGTGTTTGCACCACATATGTGAGGTATCGCTGCAAATGTTAGAGCAAGAGCAATAATTCTAGGGCTAGACCTCCTCTGTAACTCTAAACAGGTAATCGGTAAAGGCGTTTAAAGCGTCGCCTATGGAGCTTTTTAAGTACTGTAGTACGAGCATACGCAATTTTAAAGTGTGACATGTTGGGTATCTATTTACTCAACGTAACAGCTTTCATTATATACAGCAACAAAAAAATGGGGTATATATTGTGTTTTATTTTTTTTTTTTGATTCATTAAAATGTATTTTTTCCAAAACAATTGTGTTTGAAAAACCTCTGCCCAAATACTGTGTGACATAAAAAAATTGCAACAATCGCCATTTTATTCCCTAGGGTCTCTGCTAAGAAAATAAGATATGGTTACCCCGTGAATACAGGGGACTCTCACAGACGTCTTCCCCGCTGACCGTCCACACCCTATGGGTCTGGGACCGTGCTAATGCTCTGTATGCCCTAGCGCCCCCTGGGTCCTCACTGGCACCGCTGGGGGGATTCAGGTGGTTCCTTCCTGGGGAGCAGGTGGCCTTCTTTGGGTCCTGGGTAAAGGACGGTAATTACAGTTGTGGCAAATTTGCAGATAAGGGCAGGTTGATACCCCTAGACGCTTTGCAGAATAGTCATGGCAGATTCCCAATGGATTGGTGGAGACACCAACAGCTCCAACACTTCATTGCGACCCAGGGTGCTTCGATGAGAGGGTTAGACACTATTACCACACTGGAACGATTGTTCATAGAGGAAGAGCCCACTCCCCATCTGATTTCTGAATTATATCGGCTTCTGGGATCTGTATCCGCTGTTGGTAAGCCGGCTTTTATATGGGAATGGGAGCGGGACCTAGGGGTAGAGTTCACACCGGAACAACGTTCGCACATGTATAGACTAGCACACTCCAGCTCCATAGAGTCTAGGACACAAGAAACTAACTACAAGCTTTTGACTCGCTGGTACCGCGTACCAGCTGTCATATCACGTATTTATCCCTCGGTTTCGGACCAGTGCTGGCGGGGCTGTGGTCAGAAAGGCACCCTCCTCCATATTTTGTGGGATTGTTCAGCAATCAAGCCTTTCTTGAAGGAAATACATACTTCTATAAAAAACGCATTGCAGATCGATATCCCGTTCTCCCCAACGCACTTCCTCTTACACCTCCCTGCCCTTCCTTTGAACCATTACAAAAAAAGCGCTCTCCCCCATTTACTAAATGCTGCTAAACGGCTTATACCTCTCTACTGGAAACGCCCACAGATCCCTACTTTAACAGAATGGCTACAGAAGGTGGGCGATATTAGAGAGGCGGAGGAGGGTGGCAAGGTGCAAAGACAGGAGTGAGCGTTTCAATGGTGTGTGGGCCCAGTGGCGGAAGTATACTACTGACGCTAACCCTGTGTCATCTAGTCTGGACGTTGCACTGTTGGAGCTAGTGCAGCCCTCCTTGAAGCTGAGGAGGCCTGTGAATGGTGATGTGCGTACCTGATCACTATGTCTCACTGCCTTACTGGTAGCGCAGTGACCAGTACTCTTCCTTTTCCTTTGTGTGGCTTATAAGGTCTATAGTTGAAGGTTAATTCGTGGTGCTATGCGCCGCTTGTGGTTAATGGCATGTTCATCTGTTTCTCATTCTAGTTATCTCCATGTTGTTACCTGTTTAGGTGCATTAGTTAAGGGTCCCGCCTGGCGGCCTCGGTACCCTAGCGAAACCAGCGGTAGAGTTGGCCGCGGGGGAGGCCCGGGGGGTGCTCCCCCCCTTGATGGAGGTTAGTTGGAGGCTTATGGCCCCCCTCCTGGGGGACCCACCCACCGGGTCTTCGTTGGCCTCGAGGCCGAATCTAGCCCCCCATTGCATGGGTGGGGGGCAGAGAGAAGACAGGGTCTGGGCTGAGGCAGCAGAGGTGGGAAACTCTTTATAACTCATTATGACTCTTATATGATGTGAAACGGTGTAGAGATAATCTTATTCCCCACTTTCCCTCCCTCCCTTTCTTTGCCCCCTGTTTCCATGTTCTTTTTCTCCCTCTATGGTAGTACAAAGTCTGACTCTTAGACTCTTAGGATTAAAATGCACAGCCTATAATGCTATGTGAAGAAGACCAAATGTACATTGTGTGTTTTATATGTTCTCTATAAAATAAAAATAAAGATTACAAAAAAAAGAAAACAAGATATTATATATTATGAAAGAAAATGTAAAAAAATAAAAATAAAGGAGACAAGGAAGAAGAAGCAACAATTCCCCTAACCCAGACATCATTTATGAAACACTAGTAATATCTGTTCTGTATGCAAACATGAGATAAGAGAACATTTCTATCCCATGGGTCATTAACCAGTAAAATATTCTACTGAGCACGTTCAAAATGGCTGCCTCACCTAACATCTTCCTCAACACCATTTTGATGAACCCTTTGAGTCCCCAGGGAGAAAAGCGCTATAGAAATGTAATAATAATAATAATAATAATAATAATAATAATAATAAATAATTATATTGGCTTACATCGGGATTGGGGCTTGTGAAAGCTTTGACAAAGTTGTTATTTGCATAGCTGGCATTGCAGGACTCTTGGGCGAACAGAACCAAACAGATCCTGTATGAGTTGGCATCTTGCCCCTATTTAATAGTGTTGTGGCTTTAGTAATTTCACTGAGCCCAGGCAGGTAAAAGCAACAAGTTCACTTTCATGGCAATCACACTGGATACTTATACACATCTTCCCATTGCTCCATTCAACTCCTGAAAGAAAAGAAAACTTTGAGGTATGAGCAGGGCTTTTTTTCTCAGAGAATAGGTGCAGGAACTCCCCCTTTTGGGAGTTACCCATTGTCTTTGCCCCTACCTACCTCTGAACACCAGTCCTTGGTTACACCCCCTACCCACCTCCCAGCACTGCCCCTTTTAGAGAATACAGAACCAAGTAAAATTTGTGGTAATAAGTGATTTGTATGGAATTTGTTATTGATAACAAGAAAAGCAGTAAAATAGACCCCCCACAGCCAACAACAATAGACCCACCAGCAACAATAGATCCCACCCCTGCAACAATGGACCACCTACAACAAAATACCACCCAGCAACAATAGACCCTCTAGCAGCCAGCTATAATAGACTGCTCCCTCAACAGTAGATCCCTCCCAGCGACAACTGACCCCCCAGCAACATAAGACCCATCCCAGCAACAATAGATCCCCCACCAGCAACAATAGACCTCCCCAGCAGCAATCAACTCTTCTGCAGAAATAGATCCCCTCAAGCAACAATAGATCCATCATCAGCCAGCATCAATAGACACTGTAGCACAACCCAGCACTCCTTGCCATTACATACATTCAGTGGTGGAGGTGCCGGAACTGCGTTCCCCCCGCGTTCCCGCTGAAAAAAAGCCCTCTTTATGAGACTCACTCCCCTTCCTCCCACATGACAGAACTGGTGCTTGGTGACTGGTAGATCATGGGAGCAAGGGGAAAGTTTCCAACCCTGTGTGAGCTCCAAGTCATGACCTGAGCATACACAGGGCTTCCTATCCCATTGTTCCAGTTAGCACCAGCCTCCCGAGAGTAAAGGAAAGTGATGCAGATGGTAGGGTTGGAACTAAAGTAAATTTGTTTTAGCTTGGCTTTGCAAAGGTTCCGGTTAAGCAGATTTTAAAGGAGAGTCACTAAGAGGCCCACTTGTACTAACCATAGAAGGTAGGTGGAGCTTAGGGTTGCCACCTGTCCGGGATTCACCCGGACAGACCGGGTTCAGTCCACCCGAAACCCAGACATATTATTCAGACATGAATGTGGCTCGGAATAGGACTTGACAGGAGGGTGAGGGGTCACTATATGCACCACATTACTATTCTCTTTGGAGTGCCCAAAGGTGTCCCAGGTCTGTTACAATCCTATAGTGTATAGTAAAACTATTTTTTTTTTACTGTGGGCTGCTAAAGTGTTCGGGTTTGGCTTGAAGAAAAAGTGGCAACCCTAGTGGAGCTGGGAACTCAAGAAGAGAGATTTTGTTGCTGGAGTCCTCGGGGTTTTAAAAAAAGTAGTGGGAGATTCCGTTTTCTAGTCATGTGGTTGTGGCAGCCTGAGTCACTATTCACCTAGACTGGGAAGTGTAATTGAAGTTCCCATTATCAGAAATGACACACCATTGACAGAATATATCAATAATGCCTTAGATTCCGTCTTCAAGGTTACAAAATACACATTGTGCGTCTGTACAGGAGATAACAGGCAATAAAATCTTCCCATAGGATAACAGGTTAGAGCAGGAGTCAAAAACATTTTTCACATTTAGGCTATAGGCCAGCCATACACGGCGAAAATTTGTACGATTCCCAACACAGACAGTGCTGATAGGGGAATCAGCAATTGTTTTCTCCCGGTGGGAGGGGGGGAGGGGTGGTGGCTTTGGGGGGGGGGGGGGGACAGGGGCAGGCGGGATAAGCCATAGCCACCAAGAGAAGACAGTGATTATCACTATCAACTATAGCAGCCGCTACCCATAATCGCAAGAGAATCCGGCAGGCTGGTTGTACCCAAGTTGATCGATCGATCAACTCGGTACATTCAGCCTTCCCAATCTCGGTCGGTTCCTGCTGAACTGGCTGAGATTCGAACCGTGTATGGCCAGCCTTATTCACACTTCAGATCAGCCCCAATTCCTACACCTTCACACCTCAGAACAAACCCAATTCCTGCACCTTCACACCTCAGATCAACTCCTACATATTCACACCTCATATCTGCCCCAATTCCTGCACCTTCACACCTTAGATCACCCCAACTCCTGCAATCCACACCTCAAATCACCTCCAGTTCCTGCATCTTCACACCTCAGATCAACCCTAATTCCTACACCTTCACCTGTCAGATCACCCCAATTCCTGCAATCCACACCTCAGATCACCTCCAATTCCTGTGCCTTCACACCTCAGATCAGTGCCAATTCCTGCACCTTCACTCCTCAGATCAGCGCCATTCCTGCACCTTCATACCTCAGGTCAGCCCCAATTCCTACACCTTCACACCTTAGATCACCCCAATTTCTGCAATCCACATCTCAGATCACCTCCAATCCCTACACCTTCACCCCCCAGATCAGCCCCAATTCCTGTACCTTCGCTAGATTAGCCTCAATTCCTGCACATTCATACTTCATATCAGCCCCAATTCTTGCACATTGACACCTCTGATCAACCCCAAATTCCTACACCTTCACCTCTCAGATCACCTCCTATTCCTACACCTTTTCCAGATCAGTTACAATTCCTGCACCTTCATAGCTAAGGTCAGCCCAAATTCCTGCACCCTCACACCTCAGATTAGCCCCAATTCCTGCACCTTCGCACCTCAGATCACCCCAATTCCTGCACCTTCACACTTCAGTTCAGTCCCAATGTTTGCACCTTTTAGCCTTTAGATCAACCCCAATTCCTGAACCTTCACACCTCAGATCAACCCCAATTCCTGCATCTTCACACCTCAGATCAATTCCTGCATCTTCACACCTCAGATCAACCCTAAGTACTGCACCTTCACACCTCAGATCAACCCCAATTCCTCCACCTTCACACCTCAGATCAACCCCAATTCCTACATTTTTACACCTCAGATCAGCCCCAATTTCTGCACCATGACACCTCAGATCAACCCTAATTCCTGCAATCCACACCTCGGATCACCTCCAACACCTACACCTTCACCCCTCAGATCAGCTCCAATTCCTGCACCTTCACCATATCAGCCCCAATTCCTACACCTTCATACCTCAGGTCAGCCCCAATTCCTGCACCTTCAGAACTCAGATTAGTCCCAATTTCTGCACCTTCACACTTCAGATCAACCCTAATTCCTACACCCACATCCCTCAGACCACCCAATTCCTGCAATCCAAACCTTAGATCACCTCCAATTTCTACACCTTCATTCCTTAAGATCACCCCAATTCCTGCAATCCACATCTCAGGTCACCTCCAATTCTTACACCTTCACCAGATCAGCCCCAATTCCTGCACCTTCATACCTCAGATCAGCACAAATTCCTGCACCCCCACCACCTCAGATCACCCCAATTCCTGCATCTTCACATCCCAGATCAGTCCTAATGCTTGCACTCTTGCACCTCAGATCTCCTCAATTCCTTCATCCTTACACCTCAGATCAGTTCTGGTGCTTGCACCTTCAAGCCTCAGATCAACCCCAATTTCTTTACCTTCACATCTCAGATCAACCCCAATTTCTTCACCTTCACACCTCAGATCAGCTCCAATTTCTTCACCTTCGCACCTCAGATCTTCTCAATTCCTGCACCTTTATACCCCGGATCAGTCCCAATGCTTGCACCTTCAAGCTTTATATCTACCCCAACTTTTTCACCTTCACACCTCAGATCAGCCCTAATTCTTGCACCTTCAGAAACGCAGAAGCTTTTTATTTTTACCTACTGCAGCTAGCAGTTCCACTAAATGAAGAAAAGGGAGTAGGTCCGAGGGTTCCTCACATAAAGAAGTCTGCAGGTACGGCAACGGAATGTCAGCAATGTCCAGTAGTTTTACTTAAATTCTTAAAAGTAGGGGTGAAAATTGGGACAGGCTTGTAGGGGCCCCAGTGCATTACTTTGTCCAGGGGCCAATGATGCTATTATAAACAACCCTATCTGCAGCTACGTAATGGCACCAATTTATAGTAACAGTACCCCATCTCTTAGAAGATCACAGCATGACCCACCAATACCAAAACTCCCTTTATCCTCCTCAATCTCAGGAACAGCTGGGTGCCAAAGCCCAGAAGCCTACCGCTGCTCTATACTGCACTTGAATTCAAGAAAATGGACCACAGAGTGATGACATCTTAGAAAGCCAATTCTTTCATTGAACAAGTAAGTAGTTTCCAGCACACACTGTGAGCTTTCCACCTCAGGCCACATTATTGTGAGTATCACATCCCTAATTATAATCTAGACCAGTGGTCTCCAAACTGCGGCCCAGAAGCCGTTTGAGGTCCTTTGCTAGCTTTTATCTGGCCCTTGGGGCACTATTTCATTCACTCACATCAACGAAGTGGTTCAATGAGGCCCGATGAGACCAATGAAGGGGCACAATTCTTCCCAATGACACTAATGACGGGCACAATTCCTCCCTGTGATACCAATGATGGGGCGCAATTCCTCCCAATGACATAAACAATGAGGCACAATTCCTACTGTAGCCATGCCCCCATAGGGGTTGCTGTGTGTAGAGGTTCACTTGTCACCCTGCCCAGCTAGACATCCATCCCAGTCACTCAGAGACAAAAAAACAATCCATTACTTTGTTTTGGTTTGTTTATTTGAGGGGAGTTAAACTTGGATAGGGATTTGGGAATTGTGGGATGCCCAGGAAGATTTAGTGCAAAGTTGCTTAGGGCTCCTATATACACTCCTGTATATACGCTTTACTCTTCTCTCTCCAGCACAAACACTTGCTGCTCACCGTTTCCTCCTCCAGCACTTCACTTGCTGCAGACTGTTCCTCATCCAGCACATCCCTTCCTGCAGACTGTCTCTCCTCCAGACTAGCTAGCACCTGACACTACCTCAGCCAGGCCTCAATGAACTACCTTTTGCGGGCAGGGACCTCGGGCCCATGTGGTGTAGAATAGTCCAGGTGCTAGCTGTCCTCTACTTGGCTACTAGGGATAAGTCGAAACATCCCCCCCCCCCGGTTCGGTTTGCGGCAGAACATGCGAACAGACCAAAAATTTGTGCGAACACGCAAACCCCATTAAAGTCTATGGGACTCGAACGTGAAAAATCAAAAGTGCTAATTTTAAAGGCTAATATGCAAGTTATTCTCATAAAAAGTGTTTGGTGACCCGGGTCCTACCCCAGGGGACATGTATCAATGCAAAAAAAAGTTTTAAAAACGTCAGTTTTTTCGGGAGCAGTGATTTTAATAATGCTTAAAGTGAAACATTAAAAATTAAATATTCCTTTAAATATCATGCCTGCGGGGGGTGACTATAGTATGCCTGTAAAGTGGCGCAGCTTTCCCGTGTTTATAACAATACCACAGCAAAATTATTTTTCTAAAGGAAAAAAGGCATCTAAAACTGCTTGCGGCTGTAATGTATTGTTGCCCCCCCCCCCTTCAACCCATTACCGGGCCCTTTGGGTCCTTTGGGTATGGATATTAAGGGGAACCCCGCACCCAAATAAAAAAAAAGGCGTGGGGCCCCCAGGCCCTATATACTCTGAACAGCAGTATACAGGCAGTCCCCGGGTTACAAACAAGATAGGGACTGTAGTTTTGTTGTTAAGTTGAATCTGTTTGTAATTTGGAACAGGTAAATTTTTTAAGTGTAGGTCCAGCCCAAAAATCTATTTTTAAGCTTTTTGGATAATATAGGGCAGGGTTATCACCCCTGTAACATTTTTTTGCTGTCTGTGCCCATGTTCAGAAGATTTCACCTCACTTTCTGTCCCAGTGACAATTGGATTTTGAAAATTTTGGGTTATTAGGGAAACAAGAATTGGCGATAAAGCATCAGTGGAGACACCTTTTTCACATATTAACTCTTATGCCGCGTACACACGGTCGGACTTTTCGGCTACAAAAGTCCGACAGCCCGTCCGACAGACTTTCGACAGACTTTCGACGGACTTTTGGCGGACTTGCGGCGGACTTTCTAACGAACGGATTTGCCTGCATACGATCACACAAAAGTCCGACGGATTTGTACGTGATGACGTACACCAGACTAAAATAAGGAAGTTGATTGCCAGTAGCCAATAGCTGCCCTAGGTTTTTGTCCGTCGGACTAGCATACAGACGAGCGGATTTCTGGGTCCGGCAGAGTTACGACATAAAGATTCAAAGCATGTTTCAAATCTATAGTCCGTCAGATTTACGGCTGGAAAAGTCCGCTGAAAGTCCGGGGAAGCCCACACACGATCGGATTGTCCGCCGGATTTGGTCCGTCGGCGTCCATCGAACTTTTGTAGACGAAAAGTCCGACCGTGTGTACGCGGCATTACAGGAGAGAACTTACCTTCCTAGGGGTAGATTTCCTGTCACTTCCTGTTGTCTCCCTCCGTTTGTAAGTAGGAGTCGTTTGTAAGTCGGATGTTTGAAAATAGGGGACCGCTTGTATATACTATAAGGCCTGTCCTATACACGCTGCGGAAAATTGGGCCTTAGGTGTTGGTGGTACCAGAACACTGTAAGCCCTCACAATTACTCTTGGTGGGCGCTGGAGTGGGCCCTGCTGTGAAATATTATATCAAGAACTGTAATTACATGCCCCTGTTAAACAGGGGTAGAAAAATTGGGCCTTAGGCGGTGGTGGTGGTGGTGGCACAACACTGTAAAGCCTCACAGATACTTTTGTTGAGCGCACGAACAGGCCTTGCTGTGAAATATTAGATCAAAAAATTGTAATTACGCGCCCCTGTTAAACAGGGGCAGAAAAATTGGGCCTTAGGAAGTGGTGGTGGTGTCACAACACTGCAACCCCTCACAGATACTCTTGTTGAGCGCAGGAACGAGCCCTGCTGTTAAATATTTGATCAAAAATTGTAATTACACGCCCCTGTTTAACAGAGGCAGAAAAATTGGGCCTTAGGCAGTGGTGGTGCCACAACACTGCAACCCCTCACAGATACTCTTTTTGAGTGCAGGAACAAGCCCTGCTGTTAAATATTTCATCAAAAATTGTAATTACGTGCCCCTGTTAAACAGGGGCATAAAAATTGGGCCTTAGATAGTGGTGGTGGTGCGCTGAACCGAAAATATTCTTAGAAGCTATCATCATGAAAATTGAGGAGGAATATGATAGTCACTCAGCATAATAGGATAGTCACTCAGCATATGCAGCCTTCAAGGGATCCCACATCCATAGAAAAATCAATCGGTTACATCAGCATCAGGTGCTTGGTAGCTGGTGATCCAAGACTGATTCATTTTTATGAATGTGAGCCGATCAAGAGAGTCTGTGGATAGGCGCACTCTGTGATCGGTTACAAAGCCACCAGCAGCACTGAATGTGCGTTCAGAAAGAACGCTGGATGCAGGACAGGCCAGTAACTCAATTGCATATTGAGCAAGCTCTGGCCAGTGGTCCATCCTCAAGACCCAGTAACCCCGTGGATGTTCTGGTGGAAAGGTCTCCAGGTCTGATCTTGCCCCTAGATATTCCTGCACCATGGAATTCAGACACTGGAGATGGTTGCTGGAACCGATCAGACCTGGGCGCTGAGGACTGAAGAATTGCCTGAAGGCATCGGTCAGCCGGCCACCTTCTCCACCGCTCTTTCTGTGACTGAATGAAGCCTCAGCAACACGTTGTCCAGCACCAGGAAATTGTAACCTCCCAGGCTCTGGAAACGCATTGCACAAACCTTTCTGTAAGGCCTCTCGAAGATGTTTCATCCTCTGCTCCCTCTGCAATAGCTGGATAAGTTCTGAAACCTTACCTTTGTAATGTGGATCAAGAAGGGTTGCCAGCCAGTAATGATCCCTCTCCTTGATACCACTAATCCTAGGGTCCTTTCGCAGGCTTTGCAGGATCAGGGAGGCCATGCAGTGTAGGTTTGCAGAGGCATTCGATCCTGAGTCCTCTGGGTCACTAAGGATCACATGATCCTCAACCAACTCCTACCAGCCATGTACAACTCCATGGGTTTCTGGGGACTCAAAACGATCCCTTGAAGACTGCTGCTGATGCTGAGTGTTATCCTCCACCTCCATGCTGACACAATCCTCCTCCTCTTCTTCTTCCTGTGTGATCGGCGGGCCTGCATAATCTGGATAAAGGGGGCCTTGAGAGCTAAGGAACTCCTCCTCTTCCTCCCGCTGTTCTGCCTCAAGTGCCCTGTCCATTATTCCATGAAGCGTGTGCTCCAACAGGAAGACAAGAGGGACAGTATCACTGATGCATGCACTGTCACTGCTCACCATCCTCGTGGCCTCCTCAAATGGTGACAGGACAGTGCATGCATTCTTGATCAGTAGCCACTGGCATGGTAAAAAAAAAAAACAAGCTCCCCTGACCCTGTCCTGGTGCCATACTCACACAGGTACTCATTGATGGCCCTCTGCTGCATGTGCAGCTGCTGCAGCATTGCCAACGTTGAGTTCCACCAGACCACCATGTCACAAATGTCAGCCAGCCGAGCACTGGCATTATATGACCGGCAGAAATGACCATAGACTTTCCTGGCCTGCCTCAGGAGATCCTGTAAGCCTGGATACCTGCTCAAGAACCATTGCACCACCAAATTCAGGATGTGAGCCAAACAGGGAACATGGGTCAAGTGTCCCTGTCGGAGGGCGGAGAGGAGGTTGGCGCCATTTTCGCATACAACCATTGCTCGCTGAAGCTGGCGTGGTGTCAACCACCTCTGAGCCTGCCCCTGCAGAGCTGACAGAATCGCTGCCCCAGTGTGGCTCCTGTCCCCTAAGCAGACCAACTCAAGCACCGCATGGCATCTTTTTGCCTGAGTGCTTGCGTAGCCCCTTGAATGCCTACGGAGCACCACTGGTTCAGAGGGGAAATCTGCAGAGGAAGCGGCCATAGAGGAAGAAGAAGAGGAGGGGGTGGAGGAGGGAGCTGTGGCAGAATCACCACTAGCATTTTGGAGGCGTGGTGGCGGAACAAGCTCCAACAATACTGAACCCTGTCCTGCATCCTTCCCAGCTGCCAGCAGAGTTACCCAGTGCGCCATGAAAGAAAGGTAAAGTCCCTGTCCATGCCTGCTGGACCATGAGTCAGCAGTAATATGCACCTTATTGCTGATTGCCCTGTCCAACGAGGCCAAGACATTGCCTTCAACATGCTGGTAGAGAGCCTCAACGGCCTTCCGTGAAAAGAAATGTTGTTTGGGAACCTGCCACTGAGGTACTGCACATTCCACAAATTCACGAAAGGGAGCAGAGTCTACCAGCTGAAAAGGCAACAGTTGCAGTGCTAGCAATTTGGCCAAGCTAGCATTCAGATGCTGAGCATGTGGATGGCTGAGACCGAATTTCTTTTGACGGTTTAGGAACTGGGGTAGGGAAATTTGCCTGCTACAATCAGATGGAGGTATACTGATAGCAGATTGGCTGCAAGTACTTGGGACACCTATTGCTATACCTTCATTCTTCTCAGTGCAGGTTTCTGAGAGGACTGGAGGTATAGTGGGGTTGGAGAACCCAGCTGATGAGGAGCAAGGAGAGGTCCGCCTTGTTCTTTGATGTGGGTCTTTTAAGTGCTGTTGCCAACGGACTGCATGGGAGGTTGTCATATGTCTGTTAAGCATGTGGTGCCCAAGCGGCTGCTATTTTGGCCACACTTGATACACTTCAGACATATGTTGCAAACAGCAACGGTGCGATCTGCTGCACACGTGTCAAAAAAGGCCCACACCAAAAAACTTATCAAAATATGTGGGGAGTCAGCAGCGCCCTGCACCTGCTTAGCTCTGCGGTGTGATGCAATAGGGTGGCTGCCCTTAAGCTGCCCCCTGGAGGGCATCCTACCTCATTGGAGATGTGCCTCCTCCTCCTTCTCTCTTCTATCAGGCACCCAAGTTGAGTCAGTGACCTCATCACCCCCTCCATCCTCGTCACTGGAGCAAACTTGGCAGTATGCTGCAGCTGGGGGAACATGACTGCCAGTTTCTTGACCTTCTTGGGCACCCCCTCTCTCTAGGCTGACGTTACTCCCTTCCTCAACCTGGGTACCATCATCAGAGCCTTCAAATCGCTGCGCATCCTCCTGCAGCATGTACCCGATACTGTGGTCGGGGGACTCCTCCCTGCATGATGGTGGGGCTAGGGAAGGAGTGACTGTTGACATGGAGCTGATAGAATAGGCTGCTTTGGCAGCTGCATTGGCAGGCAAACTACTCTGAGCCTGGGTGACAGAGGATGAGGAGGATGAGGACGGCTTTGTTATCCATTCCACCAACTCTTCTGCATGTTGTGGCTCAATAACACGGCCAGCTGCAGGAAAAAAGGACAAGCGCACCCCACGGCCACGTGCTGAGGATGCACCGTGTCCACGGCCAGCACTGTCGACTGTAGACACAGTCGACAGTGCTGCCCTCTTTTAGTGGCCTGTGAGCATCTGCCTCTACTTGGTGGCTTTCCGGACATGCTGTAAATTTTGTTTAGCAAAAAAACACTACACTGTATTGTGTACTGTGTACACCACCAGGAAAGTAGTAGCAACTGCACTAGGGGTGGACGGTACTGTGTACCCCAACAGAAGTGTAATAACAACTATGGGTGCACTGTATGTATTGTGTACACCACCAGTAAAGTAGTAGCAACTGCACTATGGGTGCACGGTACTGTTTACACCAACAGAAGTGTAATAACAACTATGGGTGCACTGTATGTATTGTGTACACCACCAGGAAAGTAGTAGCAACTGCACTAGGGGTGCACGGTACTGTGTAGACCAACAGAAGTTTAATAACAACTATGGGTGCACTGTATGTATTGTGTACACCACCAGGAAAGTAGTAGCAACTGCACTAGGGGTGCACGGTACTGTGTACACCAACAGAAGTGTAATAACAACTATGGGTGCACTGTATGTATTGTGTACACCACCAGGAAAGTAGTAGCAACTGTACTAGGGGTGCACAGTACTGTGTACACCAACAGAAGTTTAATAACAACTATAGTTGCACTGTATGTATTGTGTACACCACCAGGAAAGTAGTAGCAACTGCACTAGGGGTGCACGGTACTGTGTACACCAACAGAAGTGTAATAACAACTATGGGTGTACTGTATTGACTACCAGAAAAGTATGAGCAACTGCACTATGAGTGCACAGCACTGTATACTGTGTACACCGCCTGAAGTATATTAGAAACAGTACACCAGGAACGGCCTGCAGTCAGATGTAGCTAAACTGGATACAGTGGATATATATATTTATACGAGAGTTGTATATATATATATATATATATATATATATATATATATATATATATATTAAATACACTGCAGTATAACTGAATCATCTGCCTGCCTGAAGTATATTAGAAAAAGTACACCAGGAACGGATTGCAGTCAGATCTAGCTAAACTGGATACAGTGGATATATATATATATATATATATATATATATATATATATATATATATATATATACACGAGACTGTCTGTATATATATATTAAATACACTGTAGCTAACTGAATAATCTGTCTGCCTGCTCAGTCTAAATGACACTCTCTCTCCGTCCACGCCAACGACACACTACACGAAGCCGACGTGCAGGCCACCTTATATAGTGTGTGGCGTGGACTTAGTCCCCCTGAGCCATGATTGGCAAAAGGCACCCTGCCTTTGGCCAATTATGGCTCTCTTAGCTGAGGGCGCTGTGATTGACCAAAGCATGCAGGTCATGGTGCATGCTCTGGCCAATCATCATACAGCAATGCACTGCGCTCCCGCAGTGCATTATGGGCCGTTACGCACCGCTCGAATTTGGTGCGAACAGCCCATAATGTTTGGTTTTCGTCGAACAGGCGAACAGCCAATATTCGAGATGAACTCATGTTCGACCCGAACAGAAAGCTCATCCCTATTGGCTACCACTCCCAGATAGCTCTCTTCAGGCCCTGCCAGCCAGCCTGGCTACAAAGACCACTTTCCACTGCCCTTCTCCACAGTCCTCTCTCCACTGGTTCTGCACCCATCTCTCAAACTGCAATCTCCCAGTTCTCTCAGGCATGCCTCCCCACTCCTCCCAACTGCTCACTCGCCAGCCCTCCTGGCTGAAACCAGTAGTCCTCCATTGAGACTCTTAGAAGCATTCTCTCCCGCTGTCCTCTACTTGCTCTCTCATGTGTCTCTTCTTCCAGGATCTCAACACTCCTCCTGAATGCACCCGGGCCCAGCCCAGGTTCTCTCCCCCCCCCCCCCCAAGAGCTACCCGTGGGCCCCGACAGCCTCCATTCCTCTTTCCCTCCATCTCTTCTACCCGACAACTTCTCCCCACCTGGGCTGACCCCAGGTATTTAAGGAGGCCTGCCCCCTGCCGATCTAAGCTGGGGATTGGTCAGGGCTCCTTAAGATACCACAGGCAGCTCCACCTATCTTCCCCTCCTTCTAGAAAATGCTAGAAGGAAGAGTGAGGTAACCGAGAAGTGACACTGCCTGTGAGTCATCAGCTGTTCTCCTGAGCCACTCCCCGCCCAGATTGAAAACAAACAGGCCTAGCAACCAGCTAGGCCTGCCGAAATTTACCTACACTGCCAGAGAAAAACTTCACTCTAGCACCTCACTAATTAGAGGGTGCTACACTACCAATGACACCAATGATGGGGCACAGTTCCTCCCAATGACATCAACAATGGGGCACAATTCCTCTCACTGAAACCAAAAATGCTGGGACATTTTCTACTCCCAATGGCCACAGTTTGGCCCCCGTAAAATCTGAGGGACAGTAAACTGGCCCTTTGTATAGAAAGTTTGGAGACCCCTGATCTAGACCAGTCTTTTTCAGCCTGTTTAACATGGAGGATGCCTTGAAGTAACTTTATGGTCCCAGGGAAACCCTGCTAAACCCTGCTAATATTTACCTTATATACAGCTCACTGTACATAAGCGTGATGGTGAGTGCAAAGAATGATCCTTAAATTTGTGGTCATTGCTAAGATTCCCCCTCTTACAGTTAGCTAAAAAAAATCATTGGTGTCAGAGGGAACTTTTCCGAGAGGCAGAAATTGTTCATTGCTCAAGGAACCTCTAGCAACCTTCTGAGGAACCCTAGGGTTCCACCAAACCATGGCTTAAAAAAGGTTGGTCTAGACCAGGGACTAGTCTCCAAACTTTCTAGATCAGTGGAGTTAACAATGCCCCATCTTTGGTGTCAGTGAGAGGAATTGCGCCCCATCGTTGGTGTCATTGAATGGAACTGTGCCCCTTTGTTGGATAAGGAAATCAAAATACATATGATTGCGTGCTATGACATAGTTCTATATTGTTTCCTTATATATGTATCTCAAAATACAATAACCTCCAATTGTTTTGAACACCAGGCCCTCTTATGCAAACTATCTATATATTGCTGCTAAGATACCAGGATAACATAAGCTTTCCAATCGATACTTGCAGGGGGAGGAAACCCCTTCTCAACACGTTTTTCAAATATTAAATCTGCTACTTCAGGAGAAAAAGGTAATAAGTAACTTTGTTTATTGTGCTTGGTCAGTAGGGAAAATACAACCCAACCAAGCATCCCACATGTGGGGGAAGGGACCTCAGAGGATATAGTGATCTTCAAGTGGCCATATTTATATACAATAACTAAAACCTTGATAAGCATCCATGATAAGATTATGATTTGGATATTCATGATAGGACATATATAAGGTGACAGATTAATCAGAGATGGTCTCAAACTTGAATACAGCTAACATTGTAATGATAACATCAGCACTGTAATAGCAATACAAACAATAGTTATATTTGACAATCCAATATAAACTTACCAGTATTTATCGCTTACCCCAAAGGCGCTACTGTTTTCTCAGGTCCACTGTTCCCAGAGCCCCTGACTCTGTAAGCAGCACCTTGCACACAAACACTAAAGAGGGGGATATTTATTGCAACAATGTACAGTGGTGGCTGGTGTTTTTTTATGGGGGGGGGGCAGAAAACAATCCCCTCCCCCGATTGTTCTGGTCACAGACGGCGGGTCACGGGGGTCACAGGCGGCACCCCCCCCCCGGGGGGGAGTCAGTTGGGGGCCCGCACTTACCCCATCTCGCAGGCAGCATGGTGGGCTCCAGGCTGCTGGCTGCTTGTTTGCTGCTCAGATCCCCTGCGTGTCTTCTCCCTTCTCTTCTCCGTGCGCTGTGCGTTTTCTGCCGGGCCAATCCGATCAAATCGAATCCTTTCGGTCAGTGGTGTGATCCGCTTCCTGATTGGCCGGGAGGAGATACAGTGTTACAATAGTGAATATTCATTCGCTATTGTAACACAACTGGGCGAGCTCAGAGCGCAGTGCTCTGCGCCCCGAGACCACCCTTTTTTAAGTCTATTAAAGCCTCTGGCTCTAATCATGTGTTTCAAACCCCCCACCACCACCCCATTGGAATCCATGTGTCTGGCATCCCTGTATGTGGATCCGGGGCTGGATGCATGGATTGGGGGGTGGCGGCGCCACTGACAAGGTATTTAATATATATAATACAACAATAAACAAAATAAGGGAAACAGAAATTACCCTTCAAACAGATAAGCAAAACAGTAGCAAATTAGAATGTACAGTTGGTAAACAAATATATGAACAGTATCAAATAGAATATATTATTAATAATAAGCAATTGATCCAGAGAATGACCCCTAAGCATCATACTGGGGATGGTCCTGCCTAAAAGGCGATGCTAAAAATAGTTCAGCAGTCTCTGTCAACCTGTTTCCCTACTGGCCAGTACATTGGGGCCCAAATCCAGCGTTGAAGAGCTCAGATAGAGTTCCTCCAAACCCGGCTATAGGCATTGTGTCCCAGGCAAACAGTACTGTTCCTCTATAATAGAGTGCAGTGGGATTTGGCCAGTGGCCTCTCAGCGACTCCTCGGGTGACAGTTGGTCTCCCTCAGTTCTCTTGTGGTAGCTCAGTGAAGTCAGTGTTAATAGCATTCTCCTCAACAATCAGGTGGCAGCACTAGTCAGCAACAGTAGCGTTCTCCTCAATGATCTGGTAGCAACACCAGTCAGTGACAGTGGTGTTCTCATGTACCAGATGTCCACTACTCCACTATTCTGCATCCTTGACGTGGTGGCAAAATTCTACTAACAGCCTGCAGCACAGTATGTCTCCCACAATGTCCTCAAAACATCTGCCTCGATCCCAGGAACAGACCTTCCTCTTCCTCTCCACAGATCCCCGGTCAGGTTGGGATGTGTAGTTCTTTTGGCAATGTGATACACAGGCCCAGTCCTTCTGGGGTCTACATCCTTTTCAAGGCTCAGTTCCTCCCATTAGGGCGCTTGTCACTCCCAAGATGCACAGCAGTCCATATCCCCTTCCTCTGTGTCCTCCTCCAGCCAATAACAATCCATCCAACATACAGTACATATTAGCTCACCCAAAATCGCCACCGTCAGGCAGGGCAGGACTGGGACAAAAATTTGGCCCTGGACTTCATCCAGACCAGCCCACTTTACTCCAAACACCTGGTGTTGGCGCTTCAATCTTCTCGGCACCATGGTTGATATGGTGTCAGGATGATTGCAGCGCATTATTTCTATTATTACATTGTAATATAAAATGAAATAGTTCAACTCACCATAATGCAGAATCAGTGGGAGCCCTGAGTGTGTCACCTGCCACATCGCCTGCCACCAGATGCAGTGTGTCACTTGCCATGGCACTTGTCAGCAGAGGCAGCTTGTCACTTGCCACGTCACTTGCCACCAGATGCCACATGTCACTTGCCACATTACCTGCCACCAGATGCAGAACGTCACTTGCCACGTCACTTGTCAGCAGAGGCAGCTTGTCACTTGCCACGTTGCCTGCCACCAGATGCTGCATGTCACTTGCCACGTTGCCTGCCACCAGGTGCCGCATGTCACTTGCCACCATCGCCTGCCACCAGATGCAGCGTGTCACTTGCCACATTGCCTGCCACCAGATGCCGCATGTCACTTGCCACGTTACCTGCCACCATATGCAAAACGTCACTTGCCGCGTCACTTGTCAGCAGAGGCAGCTTGTCACTTGCCACGTCGCCTGCCACCAGGTGCCGCATGTCAATTGTCACGTTGCCTGCCACCAGATGCCGCATATCACTTGCCCCATCGCCTGTCACCTGCCAAGTCACTTGTCACCAGATGCAGTGCTACTACAGGACTTGATGGGCACCTCCAACCCAGCTCTGTACCCCCCAATACACAACATGACAGGGGAGGAGAGATACATAGCGCCAAATGTAGAATTAAAACAACTTGTATTCCACTTAAAGAAAGTTACTGACAAATTTAGTAGGGTGAAAGGCATTGAAACACTGTCCAAGAGTCCAGGCTTGTCATCGATCTGAATTAGGAGCCGCCACCGGGAACCGATCGGGCCAGTAGATGCAGAGCATCGGTGTGTACTACTACTTCCTGGTAGCGGTGGAACGCATGATGGGGCGGACCTGATGTCATCATCCGGAAATGATGCAAGATGTGGGAGGTGAAGCATCCGTCAGGCCACCATTCCTCCACCACCAGGAAGTAGTAGTACACACCAATGCGCTCTGCATTTACTGGCCCGATCGGTGGCGGCTCCTAATTCAAATTGATGACAAGCCTGGACTCTTGCATAGTGTTTCAATGCCTTTCACCCTACTTTGTCAGTAACGTTCTTTAAGTGGAATACAAGTTGTTTTAATTCTACATTTGGCGCTATGTATCTCTCTCTCCTCCCCTGTCACGTTATGTGTTGGGGGGGTACAGAGCTGGGTTGGAGGTGCCCATCAAGTCCTGTAGTAGTACTGCATCTGGTGACAAGTGACTTGGCAGGTGACAGGCGATGGGGCAAGTGATATGCGGCATCTGGTGGCAGGCAACGTGGCAATTGACAATTATCTCTCTCTCCTCCCTGTCTCTGAAACTGGCCCACTGAGCCATCGGCCCACCGGGAATCTCCCGGTAGTCCCGATGGCCAGTCCATTCCTGTCGCCAGGGTTGAAAACACTCCATAGCAGTGCATTTTTTATGGTCTTCTCCAAAATGGTCACTGCAGCTCAGGATTGCATGCAATTTAGTTGACCCTCCTTGTGTCACAGGTAAGGAACAAAGAATCCAAACAGGAAATAAACTTTTATAACCACTAGCAAACCTTACTACTCTTATTTGAAAAATCTTCTTTCATGTTGTGAGTTCCTCCTTTCTACTGGCCATCTCTTTCCACAAATTTCTGGATTCCCTGCGTGCTTTGCAGGCTCTTCACTGCTGTTACTTTCAATTTCTAAAAACTACATATCCCATGGTACCTAGCTGCCTGCAAGCAGTGGTTCCTGTTCTGGCTCCGCCTCTTGAAACTTCTCCCCTCAGCACCACTGTAGTTCAGAAGGCAGGTTTCCTAATCTGACAGAACACAGGCTCTGTGAAATGTGTGACACAGCAGTGTCCACCCACAGGACATAGTGACTACATGTCCCAGAATTCAAAGAAGTAAATGTGTGGAGATCTTCACAAAGTATGTTTTTAAACTTCAGGATCCTTCAGGACCGAGCCACTTTTTGAGATCTGTTGTTTACAAGTTAAAATCTGGGGGGGGGGTTTTGCTAGAAAATTACTTAGAACCCTCAAACATTATATATATATATATATATATATATATATATATATATATATATATATATATATATATATATATATATATATTTTTTTTTTTTTTTCAGACACCCTAGAGAATAAAATGGCGGCAATTGCATTACTTTATGTCACACCGTATTTGCGCAGCGGTCTTACAAGCGCAATTATTTTGGAAAAAATAAAAATTTTTGAATTTAAAAAAAACAGTAAAGTTAGCCCAATTTTTTTCTATATTGTGAAAGATAATGTTACTGTGAGTAAATTTCAAACTCTAACGATCGCGGTGATACCTCAAATGTGTGGTTTGAACACCGTGTACATATGCGGGCGTGACTTACGTATGCGTACCCTTCTCCGCGCGAGCTCGGCGGAATGGAGTGCTTTAAATTTTTATTTATTTTTTTCTTATTTATTTTACTTTTTATTTTTTATTATAACACTGTCCATTTAAAAAAATATATATTTGGGTCACTTTTATTCCTATTACAAGGAATGTAAACATCCCTTGTAATAGAAACAAAGCATGAAAGGACCTCTTTATTGTGAGATCTTGGGTCAAAAAAAGACCTCAGATCTCACATTTACACTTAAATGCCGCCGATAAAAGTGATCTCACGGCGAATCCGCCGCAGAGACCACTTTCATCTGAAAGCAGACCACCCACTGTTTAAAAAAATACTGAGCTATCTGCTGTCATAACAACGATATTCAATGTCAAACAGCCGACGTATAACAACGGCGAGCGGTCCGTAAGTGGTAAATAGGCGTAGGCTAGAAATAATTGTAATACAATGTGGAAATGACCATAGGATTTTACGTTTTGAGCAGAGATACGCTTTTCCCTCTTGACCTCCAGAAGGTTTCCCCCCATTTATGACCAGGGAATATTTTGCTATTCAGCACTGCGCTATTTTAATTGACAATTGCACGGTCATGCAACACTGTACGCCACATGTGTCAAAAACAAGGCCCGCGGGCTGAATCCGGCTCTCCAGGCCATATCATGTGGCCCTCGCACCTCTCCTGCAGCTGCGACATCCCCCTTCATCTCCGACCCCACCTAGTCTCAGCAATCGGTAGCAGAGAGGAGGAGAGGAGGACAGAATTCCTCTCTCATATCCTGCGCTTTTCTGTGCAGCCGCAGAGAGGGTACACTCTGCCCCCATCTCAGCAGTTGGCAGCAGAAAGGAGGACAGAACTCCTGCCTACAGATCTTGAGCCTCTCTGTGCAGCCACAGCACCCCCTTGACTCCGCCTTCCTTGGTCTCAGCATTTAGCAGACTCAGGCAGCTGACTCCCGTCCTCCTCTGGTCCTCCTCCAGACCTACACTTTCTGCTTCCCAGCTTCTACCCCAGTTTCTTCCAGGTAGCAGGTAAGTGGGGTGCACTGTGATGTAAGGAAGGTTTGGGGACTCTTGACATCTGATGTTAGGGGGAATGGGGTGCTCTGACATCTAGTCTTTCAGATACAACTGGCCCTTTGAAAACAACCATAATGCTAAAGCGGCCCGCAAAAAAATTGAGTTTGACACCCCTGATGTACGCAAATTACATTTTAATATTTTTTTTTTCACACAAATGAGCTTTCTTTTGGTGGTATTTGGTCACGACTGTTTTTTTTTTTTTATTTTTTTACATTTTTATTATATAAATGAAAAAAGACTGAAAATTTTGGGGAAAAAAATATATTTTCTACTTTATGTTATAAAACATATCCAATAAAGAAATAAAAAAATCGAATTTTTTCATACATTTAGGTAAACATGTATTCTTCTACATTCCTTTCAGTAAGAAAAAAATCTATGGTATATATACTGGAATTTAGGCAGCTATAGATGCTATACAGTAATGGCGGTGATCAGCGACTTATAGTGGGACTGTGATAGGGTGGGGAGCAATCTGACACTAACAGACACTGGCGGGGAGGGTCACTAACACTGACGTCGCTAGTGACACTAATACACTAATACTATACACTGACACTGTACTAATGACTCTGGCTGAGAAGGGGTTAAAGTGATACTAAAGCCTCGTTTTTTATGTTAAAAATAACAAACATGTTATACTTACCTGCTCTGTGTAGTGGTTTTGTACAGAGCAGCCCAGATCCTCCTCTTCTCGGGTCCCTTGATGGCGCTCCAGGCCCCTCCCTCCTGCCGAGTGCCCCCACAGCAAGCAGCTTGCTATGGGGGCACCAAGCCGAGTCACAGCTCCCTTTGTCCATTTAGACACAGGACTGTGGCCTGGCTCCACCCCCTCTCTCTCCTCATTGGCTCACTGACTTTGATTGACGGCAGCGGGAGCCAATGACGCTTCACTGCTGTCTCAGCCAATGAGGACGGAGAGTTCCGGACAGCCTTGTCTATCGTGCAACATTGCTGGTTCGAGATGGGGCTCAGGTAAGTATGAGGGAGGCTGCTGCACACTCCTCATTGGCTCACTGACTTTGACTGATGGCAGCGGGAGCCAATGGCGCTTCGCTGCTGTCTCAGCCCATGAGGATGGAGAGTCCCAGACAGCCTTGTCTCTCATGCAACATTGCTGGATCGTAAGTATGAGGAGGGTTGAGAGGGGCTGCTGCACACATAATTTTTTTAATCATAAAGCATAGAATACATTAAGATAAAAATCCTTCTGCCTTTACAACCACTTAAACATCTATGGGCAATCAAGGGTATTAATTGTGTGTCTAATAATGTGTAATGTGTGCTGCTTTTACTTTCTGATCTGGCTGTTTTTTCTCCCTACTTTTCAGGGAGAAGAAACAGCCAGATTGCTGTTCCCTGTACACACATACCTCTATGTGATTGAACACAGCCTTTCAGCAGGTTTCAGCTGAAATCATTGGCTGTAATCTGCTACCAAACTTGTGCTGGGTCCAATCACAACATGGGTGGGCAGAGGGTGTGCACATGTGTGCCCCAAACCCTAAAGGAGGCCGGTCACCTACATGCATCCATGTGACTGTGCCTGTACCTGCCGCCAGCTTGCAGTGTATTTACTGTGAGCAGTCAGCAGGCGGTGAAAACAGATTGCAAGAAAAGACAACAGGGGTCGTAACCCTTTCCTTCTCTGTCCAGAACAATTAAAGGATATGTAAAGGTTCGTTTTTAAAAAAACAAAAACAAACAAACATGTCATACTTACCTCCTCTCTGCAGTTGGTTTTGCACAGAGTGGCCCCGATCCTCCTCTTCTGGGGTCCCTCTGCGGTGCTCCTGGCTCCTCCTCCTCTCGAGTGCCCCGTTGGAGAGCCGCTCTCCCTCGGGGCACTCGTGCGGGCACGCTCCCTTGTCCTGCTGCTGCGTCCATTGACGCCGACAGCAGGACGGGGCCCCGCCCCCCGGCTCCCTCATCATTGTATTTGATTGACAGCAGCGGAAGCCAATGGCTGCGCTGCTATCAATCTATCCAATCAGGACCCGAGACACCGGCTGGAGCTGGTGTGCTCGACCCTGTCGCTTGAAAGACCAGGTTCAGGTAAGTAAAAGGGGGGCTCGGGGGGCTGCTGCATCATAGGAGATTTTTCACCTTAATGCATAGAATGCATTAAGGTGAAAAACCTCGAGGGTTTACAACCCCTTTAAACAAGACTTGACTTTAGATATACTTCAAAGGGTCTATTTATATATGTTTTTGCCAACGTTTCTCACACCTTTCACCCATGGTTGACATTTTTTTCTAATTGGATATAACTGGAAAGATGTATTAATCCTTGAGTGATCTTGTGTATATAATTGTATACCCCCTAAGTGTTGGCAACCTTCCTTTTTTGAGAAAATGACAAAGAATAAGAAGAAAGTATGATATGGGCATCTCTCCTCCCTATATTTTTTAGTGTTTGCTCTATCCTTCTATCCTATACCAGGCAGATGACGCAGTATCTAAGACTAAAAGATGACCTTGGGTTCATGCAGAGTTTGGTCATCTTACAGGTCAATATTTTGCATTATGTCATTATATTGTGTGACGCTGTACAAGCCCCTGCATTACACTGTCATAGTGCATCACTGTCTGTCTTTCTCACCAAGTCCAAATTCCAGTGTGGTGTGAGTCAGTGTTATCTGATGGGTAGGGTCTGGGGATATAAAAGACCAGGATCCGTCTACTCCTCACAGTACCAGCAAGCTCCTGCATTACCTCTTCCTGCTTCATCTGCTCTCATCGTCCATCGCTCACCATGTGTACCGGAAAATGTGCCAAGTTCATTGGGTACGCCCTCTACCCCTTAGTTGTCATCTCCCTCATTGCCAACATAATCGAATTCTTCCCAGGATGGGAGACTCAACCCATTAGCAACCCATCGGAACAGATGACACCAGAAGTTCTATTCATGGGCGGAATCATTGGAAGTGGAATACTGGTAATATTATTATTCTACATTATAATCTATGCTAATAACTAAAAAATGTTTTAAGGGTTAGACCATCAGAGGGGTTGAGGTTAGGGGATGGGAGAATGACCCAATCAGCAACCCATTACAACAGATGACACCAGAAGTCCTATACTTGGGCAGTGTCATTAGAAGTAGAATACTGGTAATAGTACTATTCTACAGTATAATCTATGCTGATAACTAGCAAATTTAGGCTTAGACCACCAGAAGCGTTGGGGTTCAGGGATGGGACAGTGATCCCATTAGCAACCCATCAGAACAGATGACACCAGAAGTTCTATACATGGTCAGAATCATTGGAAGTGGAAAACTGGTAATAATATTATTCTAATTTATAATATGTGCTCATAAATAACATATATATCTGGGTGGTGTCATTAGAAGTAGAATACTGGTAATAGTACTATTCTACAGTATAATCTATGCTGATAACTAGCACATTTTAGGATTAGACCACCAGAGAGGTTAGGGTCAGGGGATGGGAGAATGACCTAATTAGCAATCCATCAGAACAGATGACACCAGAGGTTCTATACATGGGCGAAATCATTGGAAGTGCAATACTGGTAATAGTATTATTCTACATTATAATCTGCGCTGATATCTAACAAATATTTTAAGGGTTAGAACACCAGAGGGGTTGGGGTTAGGAGATGGTAGAATGACCCAATCAACAACCCATTGCAACAGATGACACCAGAAGTCTTATACCTGGGCGGTGTCATTAGAAGTAGAATACTGGTAATAGTACTATTCTACAGTATAATCTATGCTGATAACTAGCACATTTTTAAAGGCTTAGACCACCAGAAGCATTGGGGTTCGGGGATGGGAGAATGATCCCATTAGCAACCTATCAGAACAGATGACACCAGAAGTTCTATACTTGGGCGAGTTCATTGGAAGTGGAATACTGGCAATAGTATTATTCTACATTATAATCTATGCTGATAACTAACAAATATTTTAAAGGTTAGAGCACCAAAGGGGTTGAGGTTAGGAGATGGGAGAATGACCCAATCAACAACCCATTGCAACAGATGACACCAGAAGTCTTCTCCCTGGGTGGTGTCATTAGAAGTAGAATACTGGTAATAGTACTATTTTACAGTATAATCTATGCTGATAACTAGCACATTTTTAAAGGCTTAGACCACCAGAAGCGTTGTGGTTTGGGAATGGGAGAATGATCCCATTAGCAACCTATCAGAACAGATGACACCAGAAGTTCTATACATGGGCTAGATCATTGGAAATGGAAAACTGGTAATTATATTATTTTAATTTATAATATGTTCTCATCAATAACAAATATTTAAAGGGTTAAACCACCAGAGGGTTTAGGGTCAGGGAATGGGAGAATTACCTAATTAGCAATCCATCAGAACAGATGACACCAGAGTTTCTTTACATGGGCGGAATCATTGGAATCAAATTTTTCAGGATTAGACTACCAGAAGGGTTGAGGTTAGTTGATGGGAGAATGGCTCAATCAGCAACCCATTGCAACAGACGACACCAGAAGTGCTCATAACTAACAAATATTTAAAGGATTAGACCACCAGTAGCTGATTTTTTAGTTGTCGGTGGCTGCTGATAAGCTGTGCTTCCAACTGGTTTTAAATTTAATAACCTTAGTAACTCTTTGACCAATTTGGGGTCTAAGAACTAGGAATACATACAGATTTACATTCCTGGTTTTCCGCTGCAACTTTCATAAACTTTCTCATGGCATGGGTCTTTGCGATGAGAACATACTGAGTGGTTAGTCTCAGAGACTGAAAAATTATTTTTGCTACTACAAGTGTTCATTGGTCAATTGATAGGAGATTGGTCTTCAGAGATTAATCTCACATTTTATACTCTAATGGATAAAATTGCCCAAGAATTTCCTAAATAAGCAGTGGTTGAGCAATTAACCTCCTGCCCCCGTTGAAGTCTATGGATGAGGAGACAGGAGACTAATTGATAATAGCTTCTGCTACACGATTAACTGGAGGTATTGTGCAACTGTGGGAGATCCATCGCGGCATTGTGTAGTCGTGGGAGATCCATTGTGGTGTTTTGCCATCTTGGGAGATTGATCGCTTACTAATGCTACTGTCAATTTCTTATGTCGTAGCTCACATTAAAAACAATGTGGTACAAAGAAAGAGATTGAACTCTTGAGGTTTTAGCAGTGGGACTGAGCTACTCAAACTTGCTTGTGTAGCCCACAAAAAAGAGAGGATAAGACCCGTGATAATGTCTTCCACAGGTGGATAGGGCTGGGGATTCTGGTGTAAAGATCTCACTAATGGACATCCTGAGAGATCCAAGTGATTTAACTGTCTGGCATGTATCCAAAACGGAAATATCAGTTTTATGTAGAGCCACCCTGAAATGCTTTTACTTTTTGTCTCATAGGTATTGATTCCAGCCATCCACATACAGGCGACAGGACGAGAAGAAGGATGTTGCAATAACCGATGTGGGGTAAGATCTTGACTGTATGTTATATAGATAGAAACTATATGGTCAACATTTTGTGGATACCCAACCATCATACCTACATAAGCTTGTTGGATGTCCCAATCCAAAAACATTAGTTGCCTCCATTTTGAGGCAGTAACAGCCTCCACTCTTCTAGAAAGACTTTCCACAAGATTTTAAAGTGTCTCTGTGTGGATTTTTCACCATTATTCCAAAAGAACATTAGTGAGCTGAGGTACTGATGTTGGACGAGAAGACCTGGCTCACAAACCATGTTGCAATTTCTAAAGTTGATCAGTAGGGTTAAGGTTAGGGCTGTGTGAAGGCCACTGGAGTTCCTTCAGACCAAATTAATCCAAGGGGCCCGGTCATGGTGGAACAGAAAAAGGCCTTCACCAAACTGTTACTACAAGGTTGGCAGAACACAATTGTTTAAAATTTCTTCCTATGTGGTAGTATTAACAGTACCTCCACTGGAAGCACCTAAACGTACTCATTTGGAGGGATGTCCATATGCTTTTGGAAATGTATATATGCACAGTTAGTTGACCACTGGGGCACACAATAATGATTTGCATGTCTCGACTGACTATCCATAACAGAGAAATAAACCTCTGATTCTTTACATTTATAATGAAAATTATGGCATGCACAAAAAAAAACTTTAAAAAGATAACGCTGTAGTGTGGGCTTTACTGGTCCATTATTCAAATGCTACATAATAATAACTTTTTGTTTTCCTCCCACAGATGTTCTTATCAATCATCTTTGCTGCTATAGGAGTTGCTGGCTCTGTATATGGTTTTGCCGCATCGGTTGTGGGCATGGTGAAAGGACCTGTTTGTCAGTTTTTATTGAAGAATGAAACCTACCCCCAAGGCATTTTAACATGGGGGCGTCCCTTTGATACAGATCTTGCACAATTCAGGTAAGATTTGTGGGTCGCCCTATTTGCTACTTTCCTCCTTGTCTTGTCTTTGTCCTACAGAATATACTTCCACCAAATGGGGTAGGAATAATTTTAAAGCATTCCCGCATAAAAGAGATCTATAGTTGTTTTTTATTCCTGTGGGTTTGGGGCAGAGAAAGCAGCCCACAGAGTTCTGGCATGTATCCGTAGTTGGTGGTGACCTCACACAGAAGCTGTTTGGGTTGAGGAAGGGGGTAAAGGTCTTTAGTTTTAGGTGTATAGGTAACTAGAGAGCCGTAACATCACGGAGAACAGGGCATGGCTGGGTGTGACTGGGGCCCCATTCACTGCAAGCCACCTTTGGGCCATGTCATTGGTCAGTATGATTGGGAAGGGCAATGCCCATTCTACAGATTGTTCTTTATTCTTCCCAATCTGACCACTTTTGGACATTTGAGAGGAAATCCAGCACAATGAGTATACAAAAGAGTCACCAGACTTTCAGTAGATCGGGCAGCATGCATTCATGTGCCCTTTTGTTTAGTAATCCTTATAGCATGCCTTCCAACTGTCCCAGGTTTAGAGGAACGGTTCCTCTTTTGGAACCAAATCCCACTTTCTTCCTCAGTTGTCCCTCTTTTTGGCCTGTTTATTAAATTGTTTAAATAAAATATTTGTATTGTTTTTATTTATTTAACTATCAAAAGTTTTTTACTGTACTAAACCTTTTTTTAATCCAACCCTTTAACAATTCAATTTGTTATTTTGGAGGAGGGACTCCGATATAAGGGGAACTTTGATAGGGACTATGATGTATGGGGGGCTCTGATGGGTACTTTTATGTAAGGAGTACTCTGATGTGATGAGGACTCCAATGTATGGGGGACTTTGATGGGGGCTCCTATGGAGACTCTTATTTAAGGAGTAAATCTGATGAGCTCAGGTTTATTTAAAATTTCTTTGCTTTGTTTTATTGATTTTTTTTTTTTTTTTATGTTGTTCTAAACTAGGGGTCTCCAAACTTTCTAAACCAAGGGCCAGTTTACTGTACTTCAAACTTAAGGGGGGCTAGACTGTGGCTATTGGGAGTAAAAAAGGTCCCGAAGTCAGTGGGAATAAGCAATCTTTGGTGTTAGTGGGAGGAATAGCACCCCATCGTTGGTGTCATTGGGAGGAATTGTGCTCCATCATTGGTGTTATTGGGCCCCGTTGTTGGTGTTACTGGGAAGAATAGTGCCCCATCGTTGTATCATTGGGAGGACTTGTGCTCCATCCTTGGTGTCATTGAGAGGAATTCTGCCCCCTTCATTGGTGTCAATGGGGGGAATTATTCCCCATTGTTGGTTTCAGTGGATGAAAATAGTGCCTTAAGGACCAGATAAAAGCAAGCAAAGGGCCGTAACGAACCCCCCGGGCCGTAGTTTGGAGACCACTTTTCTAAACCATATCATGCTAATATCATATCATGCTAATTACAGAACACATTACAAGTAAAACATATCCATTCATTTAAATTTGATTTGTTCATTAAAAAAACTGATTTTTCAACCCGCATACATAAAATATAGGATATGGCCCTTGTACTGAAAAGTTTGGAGACCCCTGTCTTAGACTGTAGCCCAGTCTTGTTTCGGGTCTCCTAAATAAAAAAAAGAAATCATGTCTTAAAAGAGATGGAGCCTTTACAAACAGCTAAATACAACCATGGCCATTACTATACACGCACCCCTATGTCTACTGCAGATATGAAAAATTATAATAGTGTATGGTAACACATCTGGCCACAAGGAGAAGCCTTGCTAGTCAAGTCTTATTGCAATCACTGTAGTTTGTAGTTTACACTAGGACAAAATTGGCCCGTATGATAAATACTATTTTTTTCCCCTCCTTTTTTACAGTAATGAAAGTTACCTGTTCAACCAAACCGCGTGGAACACCTGCGAGTATCCAAAGGATGTGGTGCTCTTCAACGTTGTCCTGTTCTCCATCGTGTTGTCCACCTCTGCGATTTCCCTCGTCCTCTGTGCGATCCAGATGGTGAATGGTCTGTTCGGCTGTTGCTGCGGAACCTGTGGGGACAAGAAATAATTGAGGGACTTCTGGGTATTTTCGGTTAGTATTTACTTCTGGTTAATATTCTAAAAAGTTTGCTTGTTGTGTCCAATTGTAATGGATATACAGTATTTTATATATAAAAAGTACCGCAACCCCCCATTTTGTTGGACAGGGCAATCAACATTCTTGCTGAATGTCTGCTCTTTTAAAATAGATTATAGAATAAGATGGAGTGTTCTGGTTTCAGGGGCTAGCTCTGATATTGGTTTTACAGTGAGATATGAGAAGCAGTAAGGCTCGCATCTACGCTGTATTACCAAAAGTATTGGGACGCCTGTCTTTACATGCACATGAACTTTAATGGCATCCCAGTCTTAGTCCATAGGGTTCAATATTGAGTTGGCCCACCCTTTGCAGCTATAAAAGCTTAAATTCCTCTGGGAAGGCTGTCCACAAGGTTTAGGAGTGTGTCTATGGGAATGTTTTGACCATTCTTCCAGAAGCCCATTTGTGAGATCAGGTACAGATGTTGTATGGGAAGGCCTGGCTCGCAGTCTCGCTCTTATTCATTCCAATGGTAATGTATCGGGTTGGGGTTAGGACTCAGAGCAGGTCAGTCAAGGTCCTCCATCCCAAACTCAGTCATCCATGTCTTTATGGACCTTGCTTTGTGCACTGATGTGCAGTCATGTTGGAACAGGAAGGGGACATCCCCAAACTGTTCCCTCAAAGTTGGGAGCTTGAAATTGTCCAAAATGTCTTGGTATGCTGACGCCTTAATAGTTCCCTTCACTGGAACTAAGGGGCCAAGCCCAACCCCTGAAAACCAACCCCACACCATAATCCCCCCTCCACCAAATGATTTGGACCAGTGCACAAAGCAAGATCCATAAAGACATGGGTGAGGAACTTGACCGCAACCTAATAGAACACCTTTGGGATCAATTAGAGCGGAGACTATGAGCCAGGCCTTCTCGTCCAACATCAGTGCCTGACCTCACAAATGTGCTTCTGAAAGAATAGTCAAACATTCCCATAGACACACTCCTAAACCTTGTGGACGGCCTTCCCAGAAGAGTTGAAGCTGTTATAGCTGCAAAGGGTGGACCAACTCAATATTGAACCCTACGGACTAAGACTGGGATGCCATTAAAGTTCATGTGTGCGTAAAGGCAGGTGTCCCAATACATTTGGTAATATAGTGTATGTGTGTCTGGGAACACACTTTCACGACACACAGAAAAACGCGCTGCACTTTAGCAAGCGCATAGTTATGTGCGGCACGTTTTGGAAAAAATCTAGGTACTTATATTCTGCGTTTCTTGCGCCTAGGGCAGCCTATGGGAATACATGAGCTGCCCTGCATGGGAATGCAGGTAAACACGCACCTGCACACGCAGTAGTGAGAACTATCCCTAAGAATTCTTTCACACAGGCGTTCTGTCTGTCTGTTTTTTATCCAACCATTGAAAGATAAAAAATGAGCAAACAGATGATCATCCGTTTACATCCGTTTGCCCATAGGAATACACTGCTGTCTGTTTTTCATCCATCAACGGATGAACGAAAAACAGACAGACAGAACGCCCGTGTGAAATGACCCTAAAGCACTATCACTGTGCAGGGCTTGAAGGCAGAGCTTGCGCATGTAATAAGCCTACAGTATATTGATCTTTTTAGATACTTGTACTGTTGAACTGGGTTGGGCTGAGATTAAAGGTATCATAGTTTAACCCCTTCCCGACCGGCTGCTGTAGTTGTACTGCAGCAGGTTGGCTCCCCTGGGCGAAACAACGTAACTGTACGTCGGTTCGCCTTTTGACCACTGGGGGGCGCGTGCAGGCACCCGTGGCGCCACATCAGAGCCGAAGTGAGTGCCTGGCAGGCGCGATGACCGCCAGGCACCCGCGATCGCTCGTGACAGAGCGAGAACCAGGATCTGTGTGTAAACGCACAGATCCCGGTTCTCTCAGGGGAGAGGAGACAGATTGTGTGTTCATACCAAGTATGAACACCGATCTCTCTCTCTTCCCCTAATCAGCCCCCTCCCACTACAGTTAGAACACACCTAGGGAACACAGTTAACCCCTTGATCGCCCCCCCTATTGTTAACCCCTTCCCTGCCAGTGATATTTATACAGTAATCAATGCATTTTTATAGCACTGATCGCTGTATAATTGTCAATGGTCCCAAAAATGTGCCAAAAGTGTCCAATTTGCAGATCACCGCCATTACTAGTAAAAAAAAAAAAATAATAAAAATGCCATAAATCTATTCCCTATTTTTAGACGCTATAACTTTTGCGCAAACCAATCAATGTACGCTTATGTATATATACACAATATTTTTTTTTTTTGGGGGGGGGGCTTTTCAATTTTAGTGCCTAGGCAAGAATGGTCTTGCACTCAATTCTACACATGGGCAGATGTGTTGAACGGCTCTGATTGGCCTTCAGAAACCCTTTGGCACATCTGAGCACACACAGAGTGTTTCACGCACATACACAAAGATGGCGCAGTCATAGATGTCCTGGATCTTTGGTTGTATGCGCATGCAGAGCCCTTCGGCACATCTGTGCATGAGCTGGACTTTCAAAGATGGTGGCATCGGTAATATCGGGAGGGGGGGGGGGACAACATTATGGGGACTGAAGTTAATTCACTGTTTCTTAAGAAGCTCAGGGTTTCGGAGAACCCTGGATTGTATTGCTGTATTGGGTCCTGATTCCACAACCTGCAATTGCAGGTGCTTAAAGGATGCTAAAATATCCCACAATAACATTGCATGAGATGTCACTTTAGCATGCCATTTTAAGGTGCCTTAAGCACTCCTGCAGCTGAATGAATCAAGACTTCAGTCCTCGTTGGGAAAACTTCCATATGCTTTCCTTGCTTGTGACCACAGTCATTGGACAGGAAGAGCCAGAAGTCTCCCTAGATCCTTGCATATATTTTTTAACACATTATAAATTAATTTGCTTTGACTTGTAAAATTTATATCAGCTTTCTAAAAAATAAATATTTTTCCCAGCAGGTTAACTCATCAGAACATTTTCTTGTACAAAGCACCAATTCCCGCCATCCGCAGGGCCCCTCCCACTGCAAAGGCTGGTTCCTTTGGTTATCCCAGTTGGTTCATCCCTCTCAGCTCCTTTAATACTTTAAGTGCACTGAAGACAAAAAAGAAAAATGATTGGACCAAAGTGAGACAAGATGAAGGGTTGTCGTCAACCCTGACTGGCTTATGTCAGCATGGATTCCATGAGATGTTCAAATAGGTGTAAATAATAGATTTATTTTTGTATTTATTCATTTATTATAATGACAGTATGTGAAATAAACAAATTTTAACATGCAGGTCTTTGTTTTTTTTTTGTATTGAAAAATTTGCATGAAATTCAGAAACCATTAAAACTGTTGAATCCACCCCCGAGAATAAAATTGGAACAACTTCAAAGGCCAAAAGAGAGTGGCGGGCTGGCACTACTCAACCCGTGGTTATACTACCTGGCAGCCCAGCTGCAAAACATTACTAGAGCCCTACCTCAGAACAATAAGAAACTAGAGGCCACTGATCATATATTACATTATGTGATGGGGGGAAATAATGTTTCTATGGGTCTGGAAGCCCTTAAGTATAGCTAGTCTGATAAACTTTTCCCCACTTATGCCCTCATGCAGAAGGTCTGGAACAAAGTACGGCAGATACAGGATGTGACAGGGTTTACTAAATATAGCCCTATATGGGGCAATAACTATTACAACGAGTTGAAAGTACTGCAATATGGGGCCAAATAGCAACAATATTGTATTACATTACTGTCTCATATTTTTGAAAATGGTAAACTGTGTTCCTTCCATACCCTGCAAATCAGATTTCAGCTTCCACGCACTATGCAATTTTATTATATGCAACTTCAACATGCAGTTACGGCACAAACCGATTTTGAGACCTGGGTACAGTCCCCAACAACTATCTTTAACTATATGTCTGAAGTGGAAGTATAAAAAGGTTTCCTATCTAGAAGTTACTATATGCTGTTGATTATCTTTCTGAAAGACTTCCCCTCGAGGGCTGAGGCTCACTAGGAACAGGATGTGGGAGCATTTGAGGAGGAACAATGGGAGGAAGCTTTACAGACTGTACAGCTGTGTTCCCTTAATGTTGCACAGAGAATGTCACACTTGTACATCCTACGTTGGGCCCATCTTATGCCAGTAAGGCTTTTTAAATGGAGATGAGAGAGGACCCTATATGTTCTAGATCAGTGGTTCTCAACTCCAGTCCCTCAGGACCCACCAACAGGCCAGGTTTTATGTATTACCTTGGGGAGATGCAGACTAGAATACTACAATCACTGAACAGCAAATGATATCACCTGTGATGTATTTCAGTTATCTTGAAAACCTGGCCTGTTAGGGGGCCCTGAAGACCGGAGTTGAGAATCACTGTTCTAGATGTTCTAGAGAACATGGTGATTTAGTCCACCTACTGTGGAGATGCCCCAAGCTACATCTTTACTGGGGGAATGCATAGCTCCCAACTGTCCCTGATTTCGAGGGACTGTCCCTGATTTGGAGCAATGTCCCTCTGTCCCTCATTCCAACTCATTTGTCCCTCATTTTGGTCTGATCTATATAGATGTATATCAAATGCACTTTTTATCTATGAAAAAGTGTTTTACAGTGCTAAACCGTTCATCTGATTTCTAAATTGCTGCATTTTGTAAATTCCAAAAGCCAATATAAAGCAAGAGTAGTGGTAAAAAAGCACTTTTGGGTTGAACCAATCTTTTATTTTTTGCACAATTCTCCTTTAAGGGGGCGGCCCTATGCCTGCATACTTTTGCTGATAGGTGTCCCTCATTCCCATCTCTAAAAGTTGGGAGGTATGAGAATGTCCTGGACACCCTAAATAGGGTATTACAGGTTACTGTTAGACAGGATCCTAAATTTTGCCTTTTGGGTATCTTAGATGATCTACAGGTGGAAGAGATCACCAAACAGGTCATAGCTCGGGCCTTATTCCAAGCTAGAAAGATAATCTTCAGACACTGGAAATTTGCTGAACCTCCCTCTTGGAAAAAATCGGTTGCAGCAATTGGAGAATGGTGATATACCGCTTTTAGAAAAATATATCTTCCAACATAGAGAATGCCCAAATAAATATCAGGCAGTATGGTCACCTTGGCTTGACACCCCAGGTTATCTCCAGTTGACTTAATTCTGGATAGAATTCTGTAACTGTAATAGTCTCATGCTTTGATGTATTCAATTTGGTGACTGATAAGACTGATTGGCTTACTATGTACTATTGTAGCAATGTCGATCTTGACACTAATGCCGTGTACACACGGTCTGACTTTTTCGACCGGACTGGTCCGACGGACCGAGTCCGGCGGACAATCCGATCGTGTGTGGGCTTCATCGGACCTTCAGCGGACTTTTCCAGTAGAAAATCTGACGGACTTTAGATTTGAAACATGCTTCAAATCTTTACGTCGTAACTCCGCCGGACCCAGAAATCCACTCGTCTGTATACTAGTCCGACGGACAAAAACCGACGCTAGGGCAGCTATTGGCTACTGGCTATCAACTTCCTTATTTTGTGTTTAACGACCAATTCGTTTAACGACTTGGTCGCTGGAACGGAACCTGGTCGCTATGTAAGGAGTACCTGTATTTGGAAAAATCTCTTTATTGTGGGACTATATAGGCATAGGCTGAGTAGTTCTTAAAAAAGAGTAAAAAGACAAATGATTTTTTCTCTTTGATTTCCTCTAGTTTCCCCCTCCTCCTCTTCCTTTTCTTTCCTCTTTTGCTTTTATTTCCTTTCCATCTTTTTCCCCTATTCTTTTCTTCGCCTTTCTTTCCGGCTCTTCCTGCTCTTCTGCTCTTTCCATCTACTCCCTAAGGATGGTTGGACTTGAGTAACCCCCTCTCACTGTTTCTCTTTTTAAAAGCAAAGTATCATTTAATTAGTGTATGGTTGGAGGATTTGTATTTATAGGTATTCACTATTCTCTCCCTGCCCCTACTGGCTTGGCGATTGGAGGAGGTTTCCCTCCAATGCTGGCCATACACTATATCAAAAATCGGCCGAAATACGGTCACTTGGCCAGTTTATTCGTTTTTCGGCGAGTTAATGGGCACAAGATCGAAAATTGTTGGAACGTTTTTGAGCCAAAAAAACGAAGGACAAGTTTGGAAATTTTCTGCCGAACAAACGAAAGGTTAATGTGTTTGCCCCCTGAACTGTTTGCACTAGATATATGTAAACAAACAAAAAATGTATTCATTTAAGTCAACTGAACGACTTATCGGTCATTATATGATGGCACTATTGTTTGCTCTCACAGCTGAATGTTCGTTTTTCGAAAATGGGTTTGGCCGATTTTTTGTATAGTGTATGGCCAGCATTAGGGATGCTCGCTTCTCCCCCCTCTGTATAGTCAATATTGTCATTCTAAATTTGGGTTCTCCTCCCCCTCGCACCCCCCCCCCTTTTTTTTTCCTTTATCTTAAAATTTTGTAATGTTAATGCAAATTCCTACTGGTGACCTTACGATGGTCAGTGTGTATCTTTACGGTTTACTGTTGTAGTCATTTCTCAGGTAATGTTTAATGCTGCCTGCGTTGCAGTTTTGCATTCTGTTTAATTTTGGATGATTCAAGCATGGCCGACTGTTTTTTATGTTTCTGTCTACCATTTTACCTTTGTAAAACACTTTCACTAATGGTTGAAAACAGAAACACAAATGAGGGTTTGGTATACAAAAACAGATGAAGAGGACATCTGACGTCTTTGGAGGATTATATCTCTTCTTCAGAGGTGTCTAAATGTGAATGTGAACAACCTATGATGTAAGCATATCAGTAAATATACAGACAAATGTCACAAATAAACATTCATCATGTTAAAGCAACATTGCATCATTGTTAATGTTCCAATACTAACCCATCTGTGGTAGGTATGTAGGAGAGAAAAGCCGCCATATTAAAAACCAAGAAACTCTACTGGTCTCTAGTGAATGAACGAGCTGTGTTCTCATGAATATGAAGCATCGGTGATGTCACTGATCTCTGGTGATTGGATGGGCTGTGTTCTTATGAATATGAAGTGTTGGTGATGTCTCTGGTCTTCAGTGATTGGACAGGCTGTGTTCTCATGAATATGAAGTGTTGATGATGTCACTGGTCTACAGTGATTGGACAGGCTGTGTTCTCATTAATATGAAGGGTCTGTGATGTCACTGGTCTCCAGTGATTGGACAGGCTGTGTTCTCATTAATATGAAGGGTCTGTGATGTCACTGGTCTCCAGTGATTGGACAGGCTGTGTTCTCATTAATATGAAGGGTCTGTGATGTCACTGGTCTCCAGTGATTGGACAGGCTTTCTCATTAATATGAAGGGTCTGTGTTTGAAGGTGCCATCATCCCAATAACAAATCATATTTGGAAAACACTTTATATTGTGGAACTTTATAGGCATAGACTGAGAATTAAAACAAAAAAAATAGTAAAAAGACTTTGATTTATACAAAAATATATTAAAAGAATACATGTACACCAAGAGCAGCTTTATATTTATTAGTACAACATCCCACAGTATTATACAGAAATGAGGGATTGGTATGCAGAAACACATGAAGAGGACACCTGATGCGTTTTGAGGATTATATCTCTTCTTCAGAGGTGTCTAAATGTGAATGTGAACAACCTATAATGTAAGCATATCAGTAAATATGCAGACGTATGTCAAAAAATAAACATTCATCATGTTAAAGAAACATTGCATCATCCTAAATGTTCCCATACTAACCCATCTGTGGGAGTTACTGTATGTAGGAGAGGAAAGCCACCATATTAAAACCAAGAAACTCTACCAGTCTCTAGTGAATGGATGGGCTGTGTTTTAATAAATATGAAACATCGGTGATGTCATTGGTCTCTAGTGAATAGAGGGGCCATGTTCTCATGAAGCATCGGTGATGTCACTGGTCTCTAGTGATTGGACAGGCTGTTTTCCCATGACTATGAAATATCAGGGATGTCACTGGTCTCCAGTGATTGGACGGGCTGTTTTCCCATGACTATGAAATGTCAGGGATATCACTGGTCTCTTGTGAATGAACAGGCTGTGTACTTATGAATATAAAGTGCTAGAGACCAGTGACCCCACCAAAGCTTCAAATTCAAAAGAAGATAGCCTGTTCACTATAGATGAATGACATCCCTTACACAATTTGGATCCACCACCTTCCATTTTCTGCAGTTCGGTTTGTTTCAGGTTGGCTGGTAAGTGAGCTGGGAGTTTTGCTTTGTTTTTGTTTGATATGCATCGCCCTTCAATGTGCTCCTTGCTGTTAAGGCCAGTCATAGGTAGGGGCAGTTACCGTTTGTTTGTTACATTGGTTATGTGGCGAGGAAGCGCATTGGACACCTTTGCTGCCATTGTGCTATGTCCTGGGTGTCCAGTGCGCCTCTGTGCCTTTAAGGAAGAATGGGCTACCTCCAGGCATACCTGCCCTCAATCTATCCATAGGTTGGGGCAGTTACCGTTTGTTTGTATCCAATATTTATACCTGTTGCTTGGGAAACTTATGTATGTGAATGTTTGTGATCCCTTGGATTGGGTCTAATTAACAAGTGACTGTCTATTATACAATATCTCACAAAAGTGAGTACACCCTTCATATTTTTGTAAATATTTTATTATACCTTTTCATGTGACAACACTGAAGAAATGACACGTTGCTACAATGTAAAGTAGTGAGTGCACAGCTTGTATAACAGTGTAAATTTGTTGTCCCCTCAAAATAACTCAACACACAGCCATGCTCTAATAGGCTTCAAAATAGGGTGGGCTCGGAGCGCAGAGCATTGCGCCATGATCCCACCCAGGTGTTACAACAGCGAATTAATGTTTTTGTGCCCCCCCCCCAAAAAAAAAAATTACCACCGGCCGCCACTGTACAATACAGACAGGGGGCCGCCCCCCCTTCCTCTACATTCACTGCTAACAGAGGTAATGGAACCCTCTGAGGCTAGCTGCCTCCTTGTTTCATATGACACTGACTGATGCAAATGTGCTATTAAAGCTACCATTGCATTATCCATTCTAGACATCACATCATTCGGAGCGCCGGAACCCCCCTCTTTCTTTACGAACGCTGTAATTCAGGCTCCCGGCATCCTGAAAGGAGCCAGACGCATAAATAGGGGGTGGCGGTGGCGGTGGCGGCCGTAGAATAGCATAAATCTATCCATTATCCATATAGGGGTTGGCGTGGATATAGAGGGCGGTGCCTGAGCGCCCCTAATGGATGGGCCGCCACTGGTACTGTACTGTGCTATCTCCCTTTATATTGTAAAGCACTGCACAAACTCTCAGCACTATATAAATAAATAGTAATAAAAATATTAAAGATTTACTTTATAAAATCTACTGTATGTAATACTTTAACCATGGCAATGGCAGGTAAAGGTTTCTGGAGCAAAACGGTAGACTATGGTATTTTCTAGTTTCTTTAATTTTTTATGTTCTATTTCCACCAGCCAAAGCTGCCGCCTTTGTATCATCTCTTTCAATTCTCTAATAATAGCTGCTCTCTCTGAGATACCTTAGAGCAGGGGTAGGCAACCTTAAAGAGGTGGAGATCTACTTGAACAACATGGGAGAAGTCAAAGATCACCGGACACCGTGTCACCTCCTCACACCTGATTTAACCCACTAATTGCCGTACTACTGTGTTGCAATTGCGTGCATTGCACGGCAATCATGGGTTTCAATCAGGTGGTGAGGAGGCAACATATTGCCGCCTCACTACTTGTAAAACACACTCAAATCATTTTTCAGGGGAGCAGCAATGCTACACTTGTGAAGGAGCCCTTAGTGCTCGTTCACACGTAAATTTGGGGGGGGGTGACAAAACCCTGCAGTTGAGTTGTAGTTTTACCACCCCCAATCCCTACTCCCTTTAGCTGCTGAGGCAGCAGCCAAAAGGTGTACACATGCTGTAGCAGGAATTAAGCCCCATGTTGCTTTTAGTGGGTGCTACCACCTGCTAATTGCGACCCATTCAAGTAAATTGGGCCACTCTGCAAGTGCCCTACAACTGCATGCTTCTGCAGGGTCCAAAGAGGTAAAGCAGGTGGTGCCTGCTTTAACCCCTTTTTTGCTGTACTGCAGGTTGCAGAACACTTGCAGAGTGGGTCATGCTTTACAGGTGCTACAGCCACCAAACATGACAGGGCATATAACTCCTGCTGTTGTACAGTCACCCCTGGCCACTGCAGCTAAAGGAGGTGTGGTTGGGGTGGGGGTGATAAAAACACATCTTAACTATGGGGTTTTACCACCCCTGCTGCTGGCATCACTTTGCTAGCTGGGATAAGAGGCAGAGTGAAGTTGGTTGGAGCCAGCACTACAGAGGAGTCATCGGCTTATGTGGCTCTTGCTCCCTACTACAGCCTCAACTTTATAAGTAGTCCCTCTGCATTGCACTCTGTTTGATGATCTGGGATGGTGGGTCAGCATGCCCAGACTGCGATCTACCAGTAACCTGTCTGAGATCTACTGGTTGCTGACCCCTGCCTTAGAGCAAGAATCTAGCTCCACCTGCTGGCAACAAGAAGTACATGTGACTTATTGTCATGCAATTTAAAATTTGATTTTTAATGTACCTGTAAAATCCTTTTCTTGGAGTACAATAAAGCAGTGGTTCTCAACCTTAGTCCTCAAGTACCCCCAATGGGCCCTGTTTTCAGGTTTTCTGTTACTTTGCACAGCTGCTTTGAATCAATATCAATGACATGGTATTGCTAAGAGCTATTTTATTCAAGGGAAGTTCCCATGGCCCATTGGGTGTACTTGAGGACTGAGGTTGAGGACCACTGCAATACAGGACCCAGGTCTTCAATCATAACAGATGGGTTGTATATTGTACCTTCAGATGATTGGACGCTGGCAAAGCTACTCATAGTTCTAGTCATTCCCCATAAAGCCCCCTCCACTATGTGTTCTTCAGCTTTTGATAGTCTCCATGGGTGATCGATGCTTCTCTGTAGGAGAGAAAACATATTTATTGATTTCTATGTTGGCAGAAACTGACGCCAGAGGGAGATCTGAATTTTCTGGGGAGATCTGAATTTTCTGTGGATCTCCTGTTGTCCAGGTTCAACTATGCGCCTGCAGCATAACAAACATATATGGAGGACAGGAATGTAGTGTAAAATTATAACATACAAGAAAATAAAAGCCAAAAGAACTAAAATGTTGGCGGAACTCAGTCCCACATATAGAATTCTGGAAAGTTAAATAAAGTTAATAACACATTTCTTAAAAAGTACAAAATGTATTTCATATTAAAGTTAAAACCAGACATATTAAACATTACATATGTCATAATAAAATACACAAAATACACAAATGTTGATGCAAATTAGTAGCATACCACCTCATCAGTGAAGCATGGTGGTGGTAGTGTCATGGCGTGGGCATGTATGGCTGCCAATGGAACTGGTTTTCTTGTATTTATTGATGATGTGACTGCTGACAAAAGCAGCAGGATGAATTCTGAAGTGTTTCTGGCAATATTATCTGCTCATATTCAGCAAAATGCTTCAGAACTCATTGGACGGTGCTTCACAGTGCAGATGGACAATGACCCGAAGCATACTGCAAAAGCAACCAAAGAGTTTTTTAATGGAAAGAAGTGGAATGTTATGCAATGACCAAGTCAATCACCTGACCTGAATCCGATTGAGCATGCATTTCACTTGCTGAAGACAAAACTGAAGGGAAAATGCCCCAAGAACAAGCAGGAACTGAAGACAGTTGCAAGTAGAGGCCTGGCAGAGCATCACCAGGGATGAAACCCAGCGTCTGGTGATGTCTATGCGTTCCAGACTTCAGGCTGTAATTGACTGCAAAGGATTTGCAACCAAGTATTAAAAAGTGAAAGTTTGATGGATCATTGTTAATCTGTCCCATTACTTTTGGTCCCTTAAAAAGTGGGAGGCACATATACAAACTGATTTGGATGTAAATACCCTCAAATTAAAGCTGAAAGTCTGCAGTTAAAGCACATCTTGTTTGTTTCAATTCAAATCCATTGTGGTGGTGTATAGAGCCAAAAAGATTAGAATTGTGTCGATGTCCCAATATTTATGGACCTGACTGTGTATATATATATATATATATATATATATATATATATATATATATATATATGACCACTGTAAGTAGTGATTAATCTCTTCCTCAGTTTATAAGCCTTATCTAAAGGTAACTGTGTGTCTGCTGGGTATCAAAATCTTGCTGATGATTCAGCTTTCTAGTTAAAGCTAAGTACGTAAAACCTGTTGGCCAGCAACCAGCATGTTAATAGCTATTGCTGGATCAGAATTATTTTTACTTTGACCCCAAACATGCACAAAACAAGGCAAGAAATAAAAAGTAAAAAGGTCAATGCGTAATAAGATAAGATATTAATGTCTCAGCAATGACATGGAAGCCAGAAACCAAATAATTGTGGAAAAATGTATGAGCACACAGCCTATGTTTTTGCTGGAGACCAGTGACTTCACCAAAACTTCATATGCATGAGAGCTTGTCCATTCACTAGACACCAGTGACATCACCAATACTTTTGGAGCTGCTGGATAGGATGGGTCCTCTATTTTTTTGCCAAGATCTTCTCAAGAACCTGAGGCCCTAACACACACCAGGTTGACTGTACAAACATACAAAATCAAAGGAAATCACTGAAAGTAATACTTAGTACTCAATAGTAGTGCTATATCAAATAAAACAGGCACTAAACCAAGTAGCAAAGGCAAGTTTAATATAATGTGACCCAGTATGGTTTGTAACTAAGCACGCATACATACAATGGTTTAACAATGGAAATAACACAATTTAGTATACAACGTGATTAACAGTAAGGACTAGGCATAAGATGAAATTTGGCATCCAGATCAGTATAAACAGTATCAAGGCCACCTCAAGTGCAGTAGTGAGCAGTAGTAAAGTTTAATCTACCAAGTCCTGGAACTATACTGCCAGAGTGAATTTATGGTGGGAATGCTAGTCTTAGACCAACTGTGTATGCACTGTCCAAAACAAAAGGAGTATGGTAGTGGAAGAGGCAGGGGAACAAAGGCGGGCTTGCAGAATAAGTACTACAAGTGGGGCAGTCCTTTGAGATGTTCTTCTGCTGGCTATAATTGGGGCCCTTTAATAGTGTATTTGCACTTAACAACAGTCTGAGTTAACCTGCAACTCGCATACAATATAGGTATGGTATAGTCTCAGCACAGGTGGAAGGTAAATGTGGTTCAGATGCGGTAAAGGTTTGGTATAATATGATACAGAGTTGGTATAATGGCAGTCTAGGTTTGGAATAAGTGCAAAATGGAGTGCAGTATGGGTGCAGTAAGGATTGGTAACACTTGGTGTCCTGCTCTCAGTGGCTCAGTCTTTGCTAGAAGTGTCAATAATGCCCTCTTGCCAGTCCCTGTGATGCTGCTGTGGATGCTCGCTGTAGAAACGGACCCCCTCATCTTCTCCTTGAAAGCCTCTGGTGATCAGTGGTGAGAAGCAAGGGTGAGTGAATGCTCCAGCCTCTCTGCGGCAGTGGTGCAGGATCTGTAATGTGGTGGTGCTGGACTGCCCCCGGGTGTCCTCACTCTTAGTCTCAGGCACGCATCCCCGCTGGCAGGTAAATACTCGGATAGAGGCGCTCTGCTCTCCCTAATTCCTAAGCCCCAAGAGGAAGGAATTTTCCCAGGCAGTTTAACCAAAATCCTCTTTCCACTCCTCCTACTGCACATTAGGATCTGTAGTCCAAAGAGTCTGTGGGTGCCAATATATATCTGCCATCCCAAACTACAACTCCCAGGATTCTCAGCGATCTGCATAGAAGTCTATGGGCTTGCCCGGCTTTAGCTCTCCCTCTGCTGGCCAGAGAAGAATAGCGCGGAGTAACATACATTTTTTAGTAATTTGAGAGAAGAATAAAAGACAATGGGGCTGATTTACTAAAACTGGAGAGTGCACAATATGATGCAGCTCTGTACAGAAATTAATCAGCTTCCAGGTTTTTTGTCAAAGCTTAATTGAACAAGCTGAAGCTAGAAGCTGATTGGCTACCATGCACAGCTGCGTCAGATTTTGCATTCTCCAGTTTTAGTAAATCAGCCCCAATGTCTCCTTCTCCATATTGCTGTAGCTCAGCATTTGGCTACACCTCATATTCATGAGAACACAGCTGGTCCATTTACTAGAGACCAGTGACATCACTGAAAGTTCATACTTATGAGAACACAGGTTGTCCAATCACTAAAGACCAGTGATATCATCGACACTTCATATTCATGAGAACACAGCCCAATCACTAGAGACCAGTGACATAAAGAATACGTGCAAATCTGAGAAACAGATGTCTGATGCTGATAAGCCCATGAAACACTAAGTAGTGGTGTGTGCCTTGACAGAGAAAGGTGGAATCCTTTTTTTTAAGTCTATAGTCTTTAATGATGAGCTGCCTAATCCAAGTAGATATAGAGGAACTAGAAGCAGGCTGTCTCTTATTGGGACCTTCTGGAATGACAAAAAGAGAGTCAGACTATCTAAAGGAAGCTGTAGTTAAGAGATAGACTTGAATAGTGCATCACATTGAGACAGTAAAGGGGAAACTACTTGGGATGTCGTGGAGTAGGAAATAGAGATAGGAGAACAATGTTCTAGTTAATGACTTCACATATAAAGGCTGCCATTTTAGAAACCTGACTCACAAAGGTGATGGCATTGAGGAAAGCAAACTTGGGAGTAAGGAGGACAGGAATATCCCTGTTAGATTCAAGGAGTTGTTTCTGAAGGACTAATATAACCAGGTTAAGATCAGACAGTGTCACTGGGGAATGTACAGGGGAAATAATGTAAACGACACCCTGCGCAAATGCTTTCACAGTGAGAGGTAAGCGGTCTATGAAAAAGTATATGTAGAGCTGAGATTCTAACCTTAATGGTTCTCGTGACAAAACATTGATTCATACCTGACAAGAGAAAAAACAAGATTTATCCCACAGAATTCTTTGTTTTCAGAGTACTACTCCAATTGGCACATGTAAGCGTACCCTTCTCTTTTGGGAAGACACAGCATGGTTATTATATGCTATTTTGCATTGTATGGTTTGTAATTAATTGTTGTAACTTTTTTCTTTTGTAGATAGGCCTGTTTTTCTTTGTGGTCAAGAAATTGACGTCCTGAGGAAGCTGTTTGTGAAACGCGTTGACCTCTTGACACTTTAGCAAATAAACACTTTTTGGAGTACATGTGTATGGCCTATATAACTACTATCTCATGTTTTTATGAGCATATGCTATAACATTTTAAACTGTTTGTAATAAAATACATTTTAAACTAAATTTATGTAGTTAAGTCCTTCTCTGGAACCAGTAAAGTCGGTTAGTTTGCTTTTCCTTCTATAAGAGTACTTTCTTGGATGAGATTTCCTTGCCTTGCACCATGAGAAATATGCCCTCTGGGTGCGTTGGTAGAATGTGAGAAGTTGATTTTCTAGCATTTAGAAGTGTAGGGATAACCTAATCAGGTTATCCCTATCCTTAATGACTCAGGCTTTAACATCAACAACTGAGAAGCAGGATGGTAAACCAGTCCTTCAAATAGAAGATCTGGACAACCTGGGAGGGCCCATGAAGAGTCTGCCAGGAGTCTGATGATGTCTTAGCACCACATCTGCCTGAGTCAGGGTCAACTTTCTGCATTGAGAATCACTGTAATGTCCTCCATCTTGATCCTGCAGAGCAGATGAGAAAAGGGTTTCAGGGGGGAAAAAATACAGCTCAGGTTGAACTGATCCCATGGAGTTACTAGAGAATCCACAGCAAGGGTAAGAGGAACTCTGGACCTGGAGACAAGTTCACTTAGTTTGTTGTTAAACCTGGAAGCCAGGAGGTCCATTTTCAGCATCCCCCATCTGTGACAAGGGTCTTGAAACACCTCAAACTGAAGAGCCCATTTTCCAGACATTGGCGGCTGAGGAGGTCCACCATCAATTCTCCATGCCTGGGATGTACACGGTGTACCGGGCTGGGATGTTAAGTTCTGATCTAGCCAGAGTCTATTCTACTTTTTTTTTTTTTAACAGCAAGACTTCTGGCTCCTCCCTGATGATTGTTGTAAGCCACTACCATGGCATTCAACTGAATCCTGGTTGGATGACCTTGTAGTCAAAAGGTCCAGCATTGACCAGATCACTCTGAGTTCCAGAACGTTGTTCAGGAGATAAAATTCCTCCCTTGCGCTGAGAAGGTCCAGGACTCCTCCTCAGCCTGACAGGCTTGTATCCATCATGAATATCATCCAGACCAGTGGGAGGAAGGATGTTTTCAAATCCAGATTCACTAGGGCAGGGCAAGCCTGGTTTTAGGAGTAAGGTGTCTGACCAGAGACTGAGCCTGTCACATGCTGCCAGGATGTTGAGCTGCAATGGTTTGGAGTGAAATTGGCCATATGGAACTGCTTTGAAAGGGGCCACAATTGAAGTGGGAGTAAACTCCCATACACGTACCTATAGGTAAGCCTATAGGTAATGTAAATATCTCCTAAATGTGCACTGTTTAGGAGCTATTTACTGTACATGCAGACAATGACATCACCGGCGCATGTGCTCTGAAGGAACAGCCACCCGGGCCGTTCCTTCAGAGTCCTTTGCCATAAACAGCAGCTCCCATCATGACACCATCATGACTCCAGCCACTCACACAGCCGGAGTCCGCAAACCCGAAAGGAAGACCAGGTAAAGATGGAAGCCCTGTCAGTGGTAACAGCTCTCCACTGGAAGGGTTTTGTTTTAAGGTAAGTTTCACATAATGTGCTAGTATGTGATACATACTAGCACATTATAATTTTGCCTTGCAGATTAAGGAAAAAAAAAATTGCCGGCGGTTTACTACTGCTTTAAGCCCAGAACCCTCATGTGAAAGTGGAGGGTTGGTTGGCTCATGGTATACCGTCCAAACATGGGTACGGAAAGTTTGTATCTTTTCTTGTGGAGAGAAGACCTTGAATGAAGAAGTATCCAGGAAACTACCTAGATACTCCAAGCAATGAATCAGTTCCAGTGCTCAAAACTCTGCATTGTTTAATGGATGACAGACTCTGTGTCAACTGTCCCCTCGGTAAGAAGTTGTCCAGATATCCCATTATGGAAATTTCCCAAAAGTGAGGTAGAGCTAGCATCTTTGTGAAGATCTAATTTTGGGTGCCTGTAGGCAGGTTGCCTACTGTATTGTATGGGTTTTTTGTATGTTTTTTTTTAAACATCTTTTTATTGAACTATCAAAGAACATAAACTTCACCCACACAGGGGTAACCTAAGCAGACCGCCGGAGCATCGCGTGGCCTTCAACCACTAAAAAGACCGAACAACTCGAAAGTGTGTGTGTGAGACTGACTCGTTTCCCTTTGGAACTGTGGTTTGTGACCAACCTACCGTCTTTAGACTGACGTTCCGTTTATCCCAATTAAACCTCGGGATTGGTCCCAGGTTCCACAAGGGAAGATTGTTCCTGGGGACCGACTCATCCTGCAACCCACCCGGTTCCCCGCGTTACCTGTTTTTTTGCCTACAAGTTATCTGTGTCTTTACTAATGTTTTTTTTGTCTTTTTTTTTTTTTTATCTTTTTTGCTCGTTATTTTTACATTTGTGACCTACACCAATATCGCAACATGCCTTTGGAACTTTAGAAATGACAGAGCCTAAGGGGTCAGAATGGCTCTCTTGGAGAGGCCCCCCAAATTGGCACGTTTTCTGCCTCCCCAAGAGATCAGCCATATGGTCACAGGAGGCTATCTCGTCCTCTCCCATGGTCGGTGATGGACGTCACCACAAAGCCTATCGTCTCTGTCCATTACGCACAGTGGTGACGCTTGTTATCGAGTGAGGAAGTGGGAGATTGGCCAGGCAGACCTGACTATGCTCTATTACAATGCGCCTCCATCTGACACTGATAGGAGACTTTACTTTTCTCCCCTGTCGGAGTCAGATTATCACGTCTTTTCTAGGACTACTTGGGTTTCCTTTGGGTAAAGGGCTGGGCAGGGATGGGTCCCTGCCCAGCCCTAGTGGGACTGGGATCTCATTGTGCAATGTGTTATCTAATGCATCTTCTTTTTCTTTTTCCATTTCTTTCTCTGCTCTATCCTCCCTTTTCTTCCTTCTAACCTCCCCCCCCCTCGTCCTCCTTTTGTCACAGGGTCTCGTGGAATTCCTACCTCACATTATACAGGACCGGATCGCCATAGAGCCCAGGAGGCCTTCCACCTGCCAGGGAAATCGCCCGAGATCGGTAAGCTTACCTTACACATAGTACCCTATTACCAACTAAGCCATGACTAAAACTCCGCCAACAGACCTAAAAACTTCGGATCTTTTCCCACAATGTGCAGGGACTCAACTCCCCAGTAAAAAGACGCAAAATACTGCAACAGCACCGCAAACTAAAAACAGATGTAGTGCTACTTCAAGAGACACATTACCCTGCTACCTACAACCCCTCATTCCTTTACAAATATTTTACTTAATTCCACCTAGTGAATGCGGTCAATAAGACGAGAGAAGTAGCAGTATGTTTTTCTAACAGGGTTCACTTCTCACCTACTAAAACAATTAAGGACCCTGAAGGTCGATACGTTCAAGTAGCTGGCACACTTTAACGGGGGGACATACACGTTTGTTTCTTACTACGCTCCTAACACGTGCCAAGATAAATTCTTCGAAGCCGTTCTACAGACCCTGAAGCCTCACTTCCTAGGCACAGCAATCCTGGGCGGCATCTCTAACACTCTGTTTGACCTCTATTCGGACAAGTCCAACCCTCAGACCCCAAAAGTCAAGAGACCCCCCAGACGAAGTCTGCGGGTAGCACAGACCATACAGACACACGGCCTTGTTGACATCCTGAGGGAAATGAACCCCCGAACCAAGGATTACACACACTACTCCATCCCTCACAAAACTCACTCTAGGATAGACCACATCTTTATTCCTTTACATGTAATCCCAAAGGTGGTGGACTCCAAAATATACAACACCTCTTTATCTGATCACTCCATAATGACTCTTACCCTTAGGGGTGAACCTGGGAGAGGGGCCCCTTTAAATGGCGTATCAATGAAGATCTACTGAGCAACCCCCCACAGTGCACAGTCCGGGAAACAGCATAAATAGATTACTTCTTGGAAAACAACACTGAATCGGTCTTGCCAGGCACTCTGTGGGCTGCACATAAAGCAGTGATGAGAGGTAGACTCATCCAGCTTGCCTCCCAAATTAAACGTGAAAGAAGGGAAGAAATACAGCAGTTGATGGAAGACTTTCGCTTGCTCAATAAACACCACAAAAGCTACCCCACCCCAGACAGCCTGGCTAGGCTTGATTCGGCCCAAGTCAGATTAAACCTCTCCCTAACCACCTCAGCCGAGAAACACTTACGATGGACGGGGCTTGCTTTTACCACAAAAAAGACAGGATATGCTCTAAACTGGCAGCTAAACTAAGTCCAAAGACCTGGCCTTCCCCAAAATTCGCACCAAGACAGGAACTTTAACCCAGAATCCAGTAGGAATCATGGACTCTTTCCATGACTTCTACTAGAACCTATACAAAGACCAACCTCATAAGCACCCCAAAACAAGAGAAGCGTTTCTCCAAGACCTCAACCCACCCCACCTAAAGCGAACCCACCAGGAACTATTAGACAAACCTTTCTCCTCAGATGAAATATTGGAAGTTATAAAATCTTTGAAATTAGCCTCCACCCCACGGCCGGACGGTTACTTGGTCTGCTACTATAAAAAATTTGGCACCCGCCTAGCACCCTACATGGCTCGTTTCTTTCTCCAGGATGGAGCCCCTCTACCTAGCGACCTGAATACTGCTTTTATATCAGTCATACCCAAACCAGGGAAAGACGCGAGCGAGGACGGTAATTATTGTCCCATTTTGCTGATAAATAACAACCATAAGATCATGACAAAAATCCTAGCGACAAGACTTTCCAGCTTTATTGCTGGATACATTCACAAAGATCAGGCGGGCTTCATCCCGGGTAGACAGGGACCGGACCAAATTCGTAGGGAAATTGACCTGATCTCCCTCTTACAATCCCAATGGGACGGGGGCCACTTCAGGAAGGATTCCTGTTATCGTTAGATCTGCAGAAAGCCTTTGTTTCGGTGTCCTGATCTTACCTCTTTGACATTCTTGAACGTTGGGGGGGTTTGGAGTCAAATTTCTTAGACTTATACACACCCTTTAGCCTAACCCGAATGCTCAAGTGCATTTAATGGGGCATTACTCCGAGTCTTTTGATATCAGCAGAGGGACAAGGCAGGGTTGCCCTCTATCGCCTTTGATCTTCGTGATTGCGATTGAATCACTGGCTATAGACATCAGGACCAATTCTGATATCAAGGGAGTTAAATGCGACCAGGAAAAACATAAGTGTATTTACGTTTTTAGTTGTAACATGACAAAATGTTGAAAATTTCAAGGTATATGAGGATATGAATACTTTTTCAAGGCACTGTACATTAGTGTAAGTGTATAGTCAAATGTTCTGGGAAGAGGGACTCTGTAAGGAGCACTCGGTTGGGAATCTGGTGTGAGGAGCACTCTGATGGGCCCTGATGTAAGGAGCACTCTGATGGGGACCCTGATGTAAGGAGCACACTGATGTGGACCCTGATGTAAGAAGCACCCTGAAGGGGACCCTGGTGTGCGGAGCACTTTGATGGGGACCCTCATTTAAGGAGCACTCTGATGGGAACCCTGATGTAAGGTGTACTCTGATGGGGACCCTGATGTAAGGAGCACTCTGATGGAGACCATGGTGTAAGAAGCACCCTAATGGGGACCCTGATGTAAGGAGTACTCTGATGGGGACCCTGGTGTAAGGTGCACTCTAATGGGGACCCTGATGTAAGGAGTACTTTGTTGGGGACCCTGATGTAAGGAGCACCCTGATGGGGAACCTGATGTAAGGATCACTGAAAAGTTTGGAGACCCCTGAGCTATATCATAGCAGAGTTTTCACTTCTCATGTATGTTTGTTGAGAAATGCAACAGAAAACCAATTTTTTACTTTATGAAAATAAAAGTTATATTGGGTTACCCACACACAGAATTAAGCATGTCACATTTAAGGGGTATATAGATACAGAAGGTAAAGTGATCTCAGATCACTTATTCAAGTTTACTACAGCTGTACCTAGTTTTCTAGCCTTTAGTCTAAATCTCTGGGTCATCATGTCATGTCTTGTCATGTTTATCATTATGTCATTCTGTCGTATGGAAAATTCTGCTTATGACACTGGAATAAGTTATTTTTCCATTCCAAACGTCACTATCATGTGAGTCATTTTTATAAGAGGGCTGGGTGTGGTGTGGGCATATAAAGGACCAAGATCAATATATTCTTCACAGTCTCCTCTCCTTCCACCTTTTCCGATCGCTACGCTTGGATAGCCCACTGCTCGCCATGTGTACTGGAAAATGCTCCAAGTTTATTGGGATCTCACTCTACCCCATGGTTGCCATTGCCATAGTCTGCAACATAATCCTGTTTTTCCCTGGATGGAAGACTGAACCCATACAAAACCCAGGCGATCAGATGACTCCAGAAGTTCTGTACCTCGGGGGAGTCATCGGAGGCGGATTACTGGTACTGATTTTATTGTCATTTATTATTTGGAAGTGCATATATCAAATCAAACGATATTTAAAGGGAGGGCCCATTGGCAATTGATTTATCATTACCTGCGTTATTGCATTGGAATGTCAATCATTGCATTGCACCTGCATTGTATAATGCTGTGATGCACAGGAACACACAGTAGTGCATTGCATAGCAAAAAAGAGTAATGTTAAGCTTTTAGCATGTTGTTAGCCATTTCATTTTCAGTAAGCTGTCTTGACACAACACATGTTAGCATGCAACATAACACTGGTTAACGCACAACATAAAGTAAATGAGAAGTTAGGAAGAGCTTGAAGAGCACATCTTGCAATCCCAGTCTGCTTTGAAATCTTTGCCTGGGGGAGACCTTGCTGATGCAGTATAACTTCCTTGTGTCTTGTTGCTGTGCTCAGTCTTGCCATGTTGTATGTCCTGTGACATGAAATTTACTTCCACAACTTCATCTTAGTGGCAGAGTTTGTCTGTTCCTCACCCTGTTTTAAGGCACTTGTCTCTGCTTCACTTAAAGTGGAGTTTCACCCAAAAATGGAACTTCCACTTTTCGGAATCCTCCCCCCCTTCGGTGTCACATTTGGCACCTTTCAGGGGGGGAGCAGATACCTGTGTGACACAGGTATTTTGCTCCCACTTCCGGGCATAGATACCCGAGCCACAAGCGGGTATCTATGTCACTTCCGGTGCCTTCTCCGCCCCCCCCCCCCGCTGTCTTCTGGGAGATACACAGGTCCCAGAAGACAGCAGGGACCAGTGGGAACCCGCAGCGCGAGTTGCGCATGCACAGTATGGAACCAGGAAGTGAAGCCTCAAGGCTTCACTTTCTGATTCCCTTACCGAAGATGGCAGCGCCTCCACCCAAGAGCCGAGGGACAGATTGGCTTCGGGTGCCGACATCACGGGCGCCTAGGACAGGTAAGTGTCCTTATTTTAAAAGTCAGCAGCTGCAGTATTTGTAGCTGCTGATTTAAAAAAAAAAAAAAATAGGCGGAACTCCGCTTTAATGACTGTTTCAACCTACATATGAAATTGATGATCATTAGCATCTGCTTGGTATAATTGATTAATCATACACCTGGCTGTAATCCTACAAAATCCCTGATTGCAAGTGTAAGAATTGATGCTGGTTTGAAGGCAAAGGGTAGTCACTCTAAATATGAATTTAATTTAATTTTAATTTTCACTTTTGCACAGTGATCTCTCTCTCTCTCTCTCTCTCTCTCCCTCTCTCTCTCCCTCTCTCTCCCTCTCTCTCTCTCTCTCTCTCTCTCTCTCATCTATATCTAAATATATATCTATATATAGATATAATACATAAGTTATATTTGCAAGATTTACATGTGTTTATTCCTTGAATTTACTAATTTTCATTATTATTATTTACTTTTCCCTAGGTCCTGATTCCAGCCATTCACATCCAAGCGACAGGACGGCAGGGATGCTGCAACAACCGCTGTGGGGTATGTTCTTGATTGGATGTTGATTACACATAGCAGGGCATATGATGTTCAATCACAGGCTAATTGTATTGCTTTTATGGCAAAAATTTGAGGCTTAATTATATGTGTACTGTATATCAGCCAGAGCGGTAGAAGCAAGAGAAATGAAGACCGCCTGAAGTGTAGCTGAAAGGGTAACTACAATTTAGTGGAGAAAAAAATAGCAAAAAAATATATATATATATATATATATATATATATATATATATATATATATATATATATATATATATATATATATATATATATATCATGTACAATTGCTACTCAAGTCATAATGTAATTGAATTTTAATTAAAATGACCTTTCCTTTTCAATCTGCAGAACTATCATTTTCTGTAAAATGCAATATGGCATCCTGGAGGTGTTCTGTACACAGAATGTATGCAGAACACCCCCCCCAGAAATGTCATTTCATGCGTGTGTGATTGGTTCACAGATTTTCCCAGAAGTCTGCACTAAGATATAAGTCAGATTTTGGAGTTAGATGTGGAGTTACTCTTTAAAGCGCAACTCCACTTTTGTTGAGAAAAAAACATTCCCCTCTGGGTGATCGATGTACATTGCAAGGATTATAACAACCTTTGCTGCGGATTCCTACCTTTTGTTATTCTGAAGTAATCCGTCTGTGTTTCTCTGTGCCTCTGTACTGAGTGGGTCTAATGGGAGGGGTTTCGTCATTCACTGCCAGGTGTGCACCTGCAGGGCACTAATGAGGAAATCTGCTGTTCCTGCATCCCTTTAGACGCGCTCCTATTGAAAGTATCTCTCCAAAAATGACATTTTTGTTGCAGGCGATGCCTAAAATCTGACTTGTATCTTAGGCAGACTTCTGGGAAAATTGGTGAGCCAATCACATAAGCAGGAAATGATGTTTGTGGGGAGTGGTCAGTACACACTCTGTGTACAGAACAACCCCAGGTAGCCATATTGCAATGTATTCTCTGAAAATTACATTGGCTGTAGATTGAAAAGGAAAGGTCCTTTTTAATAACATTCAATTACAATATGATTCTTTTTTTAACCACTTCAGCCCTGGAAGATTTGGCTGCTGAATGACCGGGCCATTTTTTGCGATTCGGCACTGCGTCACTTTAAGTGACAATTGCGCGGTCCTGCGATGTTGTACCCAAACAAAATTGTCCTTTTTTTTCCCCACAAATAGAGCTTTCTTTTGGTGGTATTTGATCGCCTCTGCGGTTTTTATCTTTTGCGCTATAAACAAAAACAGAGCGACAATTAAAAAAAAACACAATATTTTGTACTTTTTGCTATAATAAATATCTCCATTTTTTTTTTAAAAAAGCAAATTTTTTTTCTCCGTTTAGGCCGATATGTATTCTTCCACATATTTTTGGTAAAAAAATGTCAAGAAGCGTATATTGATCGGTTTGCGCAAAAGTTATAGTGTCTACAAAATAGGGGATAGATTTATAGCATTTTTATTATTTTTTCTTTTACTAGTAATGGCGGCGATCTGCGATTTTTATCGGGACTGCGACATTATGGTGGACACATCGGACAATTTTGACACATTTTTGGGACCATTGGCATTTATACAGCGATCAGTGCTATAAAAATGCACTGATTACTGTAAAAATGTCACTGGCAGTGAAGGGGTTAACACTAGGGGGCGATCAAGGGGTTAACTGTGTTCCCTAGGAGGTGATTCTAACTGAAGGGGGAGGGGACTGGCCTAGAGGAAGTGACGGAGCGTTGTTCCTAGCTAATAGGAACACACAATCTGTCACTCCTCTCAGAACAGAACAGGGATTTGTGTGTTTACACACACACTTCCGTGTTCTGTCCCTCGTGCTCACGATCGCTCGTGGCCGGCGGTCATCGCGACCGCCGGCCACGAGCATCGGCACCCCCCGCTGTGCGGTGGCGCGCGCCTGCTATCCCGACCCCGCGAGCCGACGTATAGCTACGACGGTTCGCAGGATCGTGCCGACCTGCCGCAGTAAAATGACGGCGGCTGGTCGGCAAGCGGTTAAAAGAAACAGATGCGCTAATCTATAAAAATATTCACAGTGCAAAAATACACATGACAAAAATGTAAGGGCATAAAGTCCACTCCTACGAAAACAAGTGTATAAAAATAAATAAAAAAAAGTATGAAATGACTCATAAAGTGAAAAATTATCGATTCAGTTCATAAAAAGTGCATGAAAAAATGTGCATAAAAAATGTCCGTCCAACTGGCAAACCCTTATACAAAAGGGAACCAAGTATGTGAAAACTTCAGTGCTCTTCAAGGAAATTAAGTAAACCAAATATAAGGAAGCTTCAGTGCTCTTCAAAACACAAAGACTTTAATATCCCATCATCATATAAATTCACTTCTTACCAGATAAAGGTAGTTTCAAGCATTGGATAATAATCCCACCATGCTCCAAAAGACTGGGCTGTAAAAACGAACCAGATTCCAGATAGCAGCGGTATCAGACCCTGGACAATGATCCCATCGGGCTCCGACACCTTGAAATCAAGCCAAGCAAACATCAGCAAAAATCAATGCACATAAAAAAACAGAGCGGTGGTTTCCACCAGCCAGCTCAAACGGTTAGACGTCTCAAAAAGTGTCGCAATTATACATGCTATAATATTTTTTCTTTATTCTCTATTTCTTTTCCCCACGAAAGTGGAGTTACCCTTTAAGCTTTAAACCTGAGCTCCAGGTAAACAGCTAAACACACAGATAAAATACATATAAGGGAGCCGTTTCACCTGCCAAAGGATTTGTATTTCTGTTTCTCCAGTCCTGAGAGTCACACGGCTCTGCATTCAGAAAAGTTGCATTTTCAGCAACAGGTCAGAAATGGCAAACCCTCTCTTTCTCCCAAGACAGGTGTGCTTTCAGCTAAAAAAAAAAAAAAAAAGGGAAATTTGAAGCACCTGACCAAAGTTCTGCTTGCCTGACAACAGATAAAACATTATTCTAGTGATTTAAAAAAAAGTCACTTGACCATCTGCAATATAATTATCTTATCTTGTGTGCAATAATGGAAAAAGCAGGTGAAGTCATCTCACCTGCGTCTGTCAAAAATGCTCTCATCACATCTACATGGGCTCCCCCTACTGGATAAAAGTGTGCACAACAGGAGGGGGGTGACTACTTTGTCTGAGAGGTTCAGTAGATCTGGGAACTCCAGTGAGATTGTCTCAGGCCATTAGCTGTACAATGCAGTTGTATGGTTCTTCTAGTCTTGCACATAAAAACAAACATCCGGGACCTCCTTACTTGTGCCACCTTTGTGTATGAACGAGGGGAAAACCCACACATCTGTAGATGTACTGAAGGTTTCTGCCGGGTCTTAAGACTGGCTAGAGCCCTTTGGCATACCTGCGCATATGTGGAATTGAGCGCACAATATTCTTGCCTAGAGGAGAAAGGAGTAAGTGCTGTCCAGCACACAAAAAAAGTAAAAAAAAATACAAATAAGTATTAAATAATTGTGCATTAATATGCTATACTATATCATATTGTGCTTTACATGGGTTTACAGTGTACTGTTGTATAACACAAATGCCAGACTGTGTAACTATATTAAGTAATGCCGTGTACACACGAATGACCGGACTGGCGCACACACGAACGGACTTAAGTCCTTTCGAAAGTCCGGTCATTTGAACGTGATGACGTACGACCGGACTAGAATAAGGAAGTTCATAGCCAGGAGCCAATAACTGCCCTAGTGTCGTTTTTTTTGTCCGTTGGACTAGCATACAGACGAACTGATTTTTCGATCGGACTCGAGTCCGTCGGAAAGATTTGAAACATGTTCTAAATCTAAAGTCCAATTGATTTTCGACAGAAAAAGTCTGCCGAAGGTAAGATGAAGCCCACACACGATCGGATTTGTTCCGTCGGACCAGTCCGGTCAAAAAGTCCGGTTGTGTGTACACGGCATTAGACTTTAATATTTAATAGTGTCATTTCATATTGTTATTTTATACAGAAGTGTGTAATGCTTTACTGTAGTATTGTATATTGCTAAATCACTCTACTATACTATGCAGCACCTTTCGATAATATAATTTTTATGCTATACTACTATGCAGTTGGCATTATTGAATTATTTGATATTTCATTATATTATTTTACATTATATGGGATTTTTGTAACAGTATTGATAAAACGAGAAAAGTAGAGAAGGTTTATATTGCCATTTGTGTCTGAGTTGGGGAGATTTTGTCCCACTTCCTGTTCCAGAGACCACACAGGACCACACTCTTCCTTTTCTCTCTCCAAAGTTTCCATGAAATGTTTTGTCTGGAGTTAAAGTTTAAAGTCGTAACAATAAAGATTTTGATTGTTGCATGACATATATACCCCCTTTTCTCTTGTAGATGTTTCTGTCAATCATCTTTGCTGCTATTGGCGTGGCTGGATCGCTGTACGGTTTTGTCGTATCCATTGTGGGCATGGTGAAAGGACCAGTATGCCAGTACCGGTCTATTCTAAACCTTACGCAGCTCAAATGGGGCCGACCCTTTGACTCTGAGATAGAAGATTTCAGGTAAGACCTGCTAATCATCTAAGCCTAAAACAAGCACAATTTTATGGAAAGGCCTTCCTTCCCCCTAAATACCTTACTTGTCTGAAATACTATTAGGGTAACAGCAGTAACATAAATGCAGCTCTTTGTGGTGGCCAATGTTCCATGGCCTCTAGTGCCCACTGTAGTTCTGGCAAATAACATTTGAACACTTGGGGGGGGCGAAGATTGTTGTGAGTGAGGCTTTGTCTCATGTAAGCAGAAGTTAAGTCTCCACATAGGCACCTGGATTGATCTGAAGACTGTCATAGGTTCTTGCAGGCAGAAAAATATGAAACCTTTCAGCACTCTTGTTACCTTTTACTTAAGACCAGGCGACTTGTCTGAAACACTTTTAGGGTAACAGCAGTAACAACAATGCAGCTCTTTATCATGACCCTAAGTCTTTTAACTGAACTCTATGTAATTTCTGGAGCCCCTTTGGATAAAAAGTCCTGACTATACATGGAAATTCAACTCCAGCCCAAGTCAGTTATAGGTTCCCTATGACCAACTTTCAATCTCCATGGCCTCTAGTGCCCACTGAAGTTTTGGCAATTAACATCTGAACACCTTGGGGGTAGAATGATGGAGATGAGGCTTAGTCCTATGATGAGAAAAGTTGAGGCTTCACATGGGCTCCTGGATTGATCTGAAGATTATCATGGGTTGTTACAGGCAGAAAAAGATGAAACCCTTCAGCACCCTTGTTACCTTTTATTTTAGGCCAGGTGACTTGTCTGAAACTCTTTTAAGATAACAGCAGTAACAGCAATGCAGCTCTTTGTGGTGGCCCTAATGCCGCGTACACACGAGCGGACTTTACGGCAGACTTTGCCCGGCGGACTTTTCGATGTACTTTACGACGGACTTTCTGAATGAACGGACTTGCCTACACACAATCCACCAAAGTCCAACGAATTCGTACGTGATGACGTATGACCGGACTAAAATAAGGAGGTTCATAGCCAGTAGCCAATAGCTGCCCTAGCGTGGCTTTTTGTCCGTCGAACTAGCATACAGACAAGCGGACTTTTCGACCGGACACGAGTCCGTCGGATAGATTTGAAACATGTTTCAAATCTAAGTCCGTCCAACTTTTGAGAAAACAAAGTCCGCTGGAGCCCACACACGATCAAATTGTCTGACGAAATACCGTCCGCCGGGCAAAGTCTGCCGTAAGGTCCGCTCGTGTGTACGCGGCATAAGTCTTGTAACTGAACTCTATGTAATTTTTGGAATCCCTTTGGATACAAAGTCCTGACTGTACATGGCACCTCAACTCCAGCCCAAGTCAGTTATAGGTTCCCTATGACCAAATGTCAAGTTTCCATGGCCTCTACTGCCCACTGAAATTCGGTCAATTAACTTTTGAACGTCGGGGGGAGGGGTATAATGCTGGAGTTGAGACTTAGTCTCATGAGGAGCAGAACCTAGGCTTGTGGCTTTATCTGAAGGCTGTCATGCAGCCCTTCAGCTCTCTTCTTACCTTTTATGTTAGGCCAGGTCAACTTGATCTTTTGTTGAGTTGAAGAGTGGGCATTAGTTGCATTAGAAATGTAATTCTTGGTGGCAGGCAGAGCAGCAGCCTGGAGCTTTTCGTTAGACAAAAGATTGTGTTACTAGCAATAAGAAATATGGTGTGTTGGGTGGCTGTATAACATCCTGCCATCCAAAGCTGTGGTCTTTTCTGCCAACAAACAGTTATTGCAAAGCATGTGCCCTGGTTGCCCATGTCCAATAATACCTCTGCTAGGCAGGTAGACAGCCTCCTTGCATTTCAAGGCTTCAGTTTCACTTTAACCATGAACCTTTAACCATGGTTACTTGTAAATAAGAGGCAGACCATACACCATATCAACTCCAGCCAAATGTGTCCCCTGGCAGCTGAAAGTTTTTAGGAATTACACTAAGGGAGTAAAGGAGCTCTTTCAGTGCTGCCCATACTTAGCCAAGCCCCTTCTATTAAGAGGCGGGATAACATTTGTTGTTTTCCTTCTCTCCTGCAGCAAGGACAATTACCTGTTCAACACAAACCTCTGGACCACCTGCGTCTACCCCGAAGGAGTGGTGGCTTTCAATGTCGCCCTGTTCTCCCTGGTGCTGTTTGCCTCTGGAATCTCCCTCATCCTCTGTACCATCCAGGTGTTGAATGGGCTCTTTGGCTGCCTCTGCGGAACCTGCCGGGATAAAAGTGACTTGGACTAACCGCTAGCACAGGTATGGCTCCTACTCGTGACTGAAGGAACTCTGACACATAGTCTAAAAATGCAAGCTGCCAAGTCATTCATCTAAACTACTGGCTTCAGTACTTTCAAGAACAAGCCTGCTGTAAAAAAAGTGTCATAAAAGTGTCACTATACATGCTCCGGTTCAGAGATCCACTAAGCCAACTATTCTCAACCAGGGTTCTGTGAAACCCTAGGATTCCTTCAGAAGTTGCTAGGGGCTTCTTGAGCTGTGGCTAATTGATCTCCCATCTGATGGAGCCTGCTTAGCCTGCTACATACCAATGGCACTTGGCAAAACCAAACATAGTCGAACACAAACATAATAGAATATAAATATATAGCGTAATGTAAACTCAACATAACGTAATGTAAAACAACTGAAAAAGAAATGCAAGTAATAAGGGCTCGTTCACACATGCTTCGCTCTTTTAAGAGCAATCTGCATTCAAATTGCTCTCTAGAGAACATTTTACAGCATTGAGGAGGCATTGTATCATCCCCTCCCTTCTTGCTTTAACCCCTTGAAACCCGGCATTAGTGTGCTGCAGCCCTGTGCATTGCATGCGGTTGCGGGCCACTTGCTGAACGGTCCCATTCACTGGGATGGGTTACACATGGCAGGCGCTATGCCCTCTGAAAGTGATAGGAAGGATAATTCCTGTCTGTGTACACCCCCGGCCTCTGCAGGTGTACTGGGGAAGTGGTTGGGGGGGGGGGGGAGGCTCAACCGCAGGGTTTTACCTACCCTTAACTACTAGTGTGAATGAGCCCTAACCTAACATAGTAAACTATAATAAAACATAACATAACTTAAAAAAACATAACTTAATACAACATAACCGAATATAACATGGCATAAAACATAGAGTAACATACAACAGAAGGTAGCATAACATATTATGGCACACTATAACATAACATGACAAAATACAACGTAAGTGAACATAAAGTAAAGTAACATAACATAACACAAATGAACATAAAATAACATATATTAATAAAACATAATGTAACTGAGCATAACAAAACATACAGTAATTAAACTAACCTTAAAGCGGGGGTTCACCCACACCGCCAAAAAAAAAAAATATTAAAAGCCAGCAGCTACAAATACTGCAGCTGCTGACTTTTAATACATGGCCACTTACCTGTCCCGGGGTCCAGCGATGTTGGCAGGGGACGCTGAGAACCCGCTGGGTTCTCTGCAGCTGCCGCCGCCATCCTAGGTGAGGGAATCAGGAAGTGAAGCGTTGTGGCTTCACTTACCGGTTCCCTACTGCGCATGCGCGAGTCACGCTGCGCGTCCCAAGTGGTCCCCGCTCTCTCCTGGGAGCTGTGTGTTCCCAGCAGACAGCGCGGTGGGGACGGGAAGAGGCATAGACTCCCATGGGAGTCTATGCCGGAAGTGGGTGCAAATACCTGTCTTAGACAGGTATTTGCACCCCCCTCCCCCCTGAAAGGTGTCAAATGTGACACCGGAGGGGGGGAGGGTTCCGAAAAGCGGAAGTTCCATTTTTGTGTGGAACTCCGCTTTAACATAACTAAACATAGCGTATTGTAACTGAATGTAACAGAAAAGGAAATAAAAAAATACCGTAATGTAACTGAACATAACATAAGGTAACAGGACATAACTGAACAGAACAGAACTAAACGTAACGTAAACATAAGCTTACAAAACATAAAGTAACCCAACTGAACTGAACACATCATAAAGTAATGTAACTGAACATAAAACATAACATAACTTAACTGAATACAATAAAATATAGAATAGTAAGTAATAGAACATAACATAAAGTAACATGAAGCAATGGGGTTGATTTAATAAAGGCAAATTGATGGTGCACTTTGCAAAGTGCTGTTGTACTCTGGAAGCGCAGTTGCTGCACAGATAAGTAAATGAGCATAAGTTCTGCTGACTTCTATCATCCAATCACGTGCAAGCAAAAATGTTGTTGTTTTTTTTTTTCTTTGCACGTGATTGGGTATTTTTTGCATATTGAAGCTTTTGCCTCATTTACCAAGACTTGCAGGGTGCAACTGCACTTTGCAAAGTGCACAGTCCATTTGCCCAAAATCTGGTGCATCTCTCAATAGAAACCAATCAGCTTCCAGGTTTTATCATCAAAGCCTAATTGAACAAGCTGAAGTTAGAAGCTGAGGCTACCATGCACAGCTGCACCAGATTCTGAGTGCTCCAGTTTTAGTAAATCACCCCTTAAATATCCTTAAATATCATAGCTGAACCATAAACTAACGTAAAAATGTGTCATGTCTTCTTTTCTTGTGCAGATTGAGAATTATTTAAATTTGCTGGCTGACCCATCAGAAGCTCCTCCTCCCATCTTTCATAACTCCGAAAATTGACATAGATCGGCAGCCGACTGTATTTTAGTGCCACATCCAAAATTTAGACTAAACAACAAAAGGGATCCCCTAGTGGTGCCTAAAATGTCCACCACCAGGGGATCCCTTTTGTTGTTTAATCTTCCATAGCTCCGCCCACCACAAAGGCTGGCTCCTTTGATCCTTTGGACCTGGTCACCTGATGTCATTCTTACGGAGCACCTGTTAATCTCTTGTGTGCAATGAAGAGGGAATGAGAAGGTGATCTATTCACCATGAAGGGACACTGTCCAATGGACTGGCTTCTCTCGCAGAGAAGATTCTGGGAAATTTTCCAGATGTGTATATAGGTTTTCTATTCCTGTTTTTTATAATTTATATTGATGTTATGTTTTGAATAAACTGAGATGTAGAAATGTATGAAAATGTGGTTTAAAATGATTCCTAATGCTACCATTTTAAAGGGTTAATCCACTTCAGACTGAACTAAGGCAAGTGTCCTCCACCAGAGTTCCTGGCTCTATATCTCTTCAGCTACCTTGAGTCTTATACCGCGTACACACGAGCGGACTTTACGGCAGACTTTGTCCGGCGGACTTTTCAACGGACTTTACGACGGACTTTCCGAATGAACTGACTTGCCTACACACGATCAACCAAAGTCCGACGGATTCGTACGTGATGACGTGCGACCGGACTAAAATAAGGAAGTTCATAGCCAGTAGCCAATAGCTGCCCTAGCGTCGGTTTTTGTCCGTCGGACTAGCATACAGACGAGCAGACTTTTCGACCGGACAGATTTGAAACATGTTTAATTTCTAGGTCCGTCAAACTTTTGAGAAAAAAAAGTCAGCTGGAGCCCACACATGATCGAATTGTCCAACGGACTCAGGTTCGCCGGACCAAGTATGCCGTAAAGTCCGGTCGTGTGTATGCGGCATTACTCATACTGCTACATTCTTCATAATATCTCACAAGGGTGCCATCGCTATCCTTCAATAAATAAAATGCATAAATCATATAGGTGACCATCAATTTCATAAAAAAAGCACACAAAAAATATATATAATCAATCAAAATAAGTCTATCTTTCCTTAAAAAAAAATCCATAAAATAAGGAATGTCCAATCTCTGTAAATAGTGCAGTCCCATACACCATAGGAATCTTGACTTTTACCACCACAGTGCCCTTCACCCCACCTTTGGAGGTCCTCTCACCTGCTTAGACAGACCTCACTAACTACAGGAGGTCAATATGCTCTTTTGTAGTACTATAGTGGCACTGCTTTCACAGTGCAGTTTTTCTGATAGTGACAACGGTAGACAATATCTGGGTGATGTGTGTCTGCATTGCCCCTTGTCTCCATAGGGTGACAACACAGGAGCACAGTTGGTAGAAAGGGGCACATTAGTCACCCAGCACTAGAAAAGGACCTTTATGGTATAATCAGCAGGTACTTTTTTATTGACTGTTGCAGATTTAAAATGATTGAAGGTTAATTGAGAAATACCATTATCATGTTAAAGAGTATATGATATTTTACACACCTCACACATGAACTCGCACCACTGAGCGTTGAAGAAATTAAGGCAACTGAAAGAGATGACCAACAGAAGTGGTACTGTGCAGAGTCCATACATAGAGAATAAGAACAGATATTGAGAATTACACCCAACATACAGGACAAGAGAAGTAGTACTGTGCAGAGTCCATACATACAGAATAAGAACAGATACTGAGAATTAAACCCAGCATACAGGACAAGAGAAGTGGTACTATGCAGAGTCCATATATACAAAATAAGAACAGATACTGGGAATTACATCCAGCATACAGGACAAGAGAAGTAGTACTGTGCAGAGTCCATACATACAGAATAAGAACAGATACTGAGAATTAAACCCAGCATACAGGACAAGAGAAGTAGTACTGTGCAGAGTCCATACATACAGAATAAGAACAGATACTGGGAATTACATCCAGCATACAGGACAAGAGAAGTAGTACTGTGCAGAGTCCATACATACAGAATAAGAACAGATACTGGGAATTACACCCAGCATACAGGACAAGAGAAGTAGTACTGTGCCGAGTCCATATATACAAAATAAGAACAGATACTGGGAATTACATCCAGCATACAGGACAAGAGAAGTAGTACTGTGCAGAGTCCATAGATACAGAATAAGAACAGATACTGAGAATTACACACAGCATAGAAGACAAGAGAAGTAGTACTGTGCAGAGGGTGTGGCTGCTTGTGGAGCAGCTGAAGTCTGTGTGGTGCTGAGCTCCTCTGATGTCTGGTACAAGCCCAGGGTTGGGCTCCCCTGGGCGGGGATCTCTCTCAGGAGAGTCTCAGGCTTTCCGGCCTACACAAGGACTGTCAGGTGAAGCTGTGGTTGGTGGTGAAGCCGGAGGACAGAGCTCTGGGAATGGGAAGACACTTGCAGAGACTGTAAGTAGACATGGAAATGTTTGTATGAAAAGTACCGATAATACTGATAAGAGGAAGTCTGGAGATGTTATTCAGCAAAAGAGTTCTCAGTCCAGCCAGTCATTGCAGGACCAGCAAGCCCAGCACAGTGCAGCTCAGTCTACTCAGAGACATGTTATTATCACTCAGCACAGTCCAAACACTGGAAGTGCAACTCAGAGAACCCCTCAGAGTGGGGCTCATTCAGTCCAGCAACTTACTAATACCACCCAGTACAGTCCAAGTTCTGGAAGCGTGATCCAATCCAGCCAGCCATTGCAAGCCCAGCACAGTGCAGCTCAGTCTGTTCAAAGACCTGTTATTGCTCAGCACAGTCCAAGCTCTGGAAGTGCAACTCAATCCAGCCAGTCATTACAATCAATGCAAACCCCGCAGAGTGGGGCTCATTCAGTCCAGCAACTTACTAATACCACCCAGTACAGTCCAAGTTCTGGAAGCATGATCCAATCCAGCCAGCCATTGCAGGACCAGCAAGCCCAGCACAGTGCAGCTCAGTCTGTTCAGAGACATGTTATTGCTCAGCACAGTCCAAACACTGGAAGTGCGACTCAAAGAACCCCTCAGAGTGGGGCTCATTCAGTCCAGCAACTTACTAATACCACCCAGTACAGTCCAAGTTCTGGAAGCTTGATCAAATCCAGTCAGCCATTACAACCACAGCAAGCTCAGCAGAGTGCAGCTCATAGAGCTCAGAGTGGAGCAGAGACATCGGCTTCTCCCAGTACTCCTCGCAAATACACCAGAACTTCCTTAGAACAGAAAACCATTAAAGAGAACTTACAACAGTGTGTAATGGTGGACAGCAGCCAGGGACGTTCATCGCACTCTAAGCTGCAGCAGAATAAAGAGGAGGGTGGTAATAATTTTCCACAATCTGGCCCAGTGAAACCATCTACACCCAGCAGAGACCCTCAGACCAGCACTGGTAATAGGAAGGTGGATCAGGATTTCAAGCGTCCTGCAGCCGCGAAGCAGAAAGTGTTAAAGTCTGAACCTGCGCTGCACCTGGCTGACAAGATTCCTTTCCTGGTAAAAAGAATGGAGTCCCTGAGAAAAGCCAAGACTAAGATCCAGAAGCAGATTGAATCTGTTTATAGACTTAAAGCTGCCAACCCCAAGAAGGAAATTTTATATGACAGCAAACTGAACTCCCTGGGCATTGAACTGGCCGGTGTGTCAAAGGATATTGATGCTGTTCTGGAAGAACTGGGACCAGTGGCGGAGGTGTACTACAATCGTGATCGATTTGAGGCGGGATTGAGTGGAAGGATTGAGTCTTCTACAGAGTCAGACTCTGGGGATTCGGTCCAACGCACGCAGCCACCACATGTGTCTCCTGAAGGGAGGACTGTGCAGCCTCTGGAGGACAGTGAGGTTGGAGTAGATCCTCCTGCTGGACTTCCAGCTCTGGAGGGTGGTGGGAACATCAGTATAACCCAGCAGACATTCACAGTACAGGAGACTCAGAGGAGTGACATGGTGGACTCCCAGCACATGGATTGTGAGAACAGTGCTGCTGCCACTAGTACTCCTGGTGGGAGCCATGCTGGGGGGACTGGTGTTCATGGTGGGAGCCATGCTGGGGTGACTGGTGTTCATGGCGGGAGTAACACTGGGGTAACTAGTAATGATGCTGCTAGTAATGATGATATGAGGTGCAGTGATGATGTCACTAATATTGATGTGGTGAATAATTCTGATGTCATCAATGCTGGTATATCTGAATGGGGTCATCAGCAGTCTGAGGGCTCTGAGAATGTAGCGATGGAGGAGTCAGTTCAGAATAACCCTCAGGATTTCCCCCCCTTTGGTGGATCCACCACCTGCTCCACAAGGGAATGCTGGTCCATCTGGTTATGTCCCTCCTCGGAATGCCTGGAGCCGTGGGGCCCCTTCTTTTTCCACCAGTAACAATTATACTGGTCAGGCCTTTAAGAGAAGGAATGTGGTCAGATTGAAGCATAGGGGTTCCAGAGAGGAGCTCCCTGATAGGAGGTTTGTAGTAAGGGAGTTGCTGTGTCATCAGATGGGGTTTGCTCCTGCAGACATACTGGCAGTCATCAATCTCCCTGACAGACAAGGTTATGATGTCAGCTTTAAGCTCATGTCTGACTTAGACAGGTTCTGGGCCAGTTTCAGTGGTTTGCGGGATAAAGAGGGTTGGAGGAATTTCATCTTTATTCCCATCTCCAAACCTGACACAGCAAATGTTACCATCATGTTCTGGAATGAGTCTGTGCCCCCCCAGGATGTTGTCATCTGGCTTAGAAGACATTGTGAAATGGTTTCTGAGTTGACAAAAACTAAAGACAGTGATGGGATCTGGACGGGTGGTTGGAGGGTTCTTGTTAAGTTGAGGCAAAGTAACAATGTTACCCATCACCTGCCAAACTCTTTTTTCATTGGGCGGGAGAGAGGAGTTTGCTTCTATGCAGGTCAGCCCAGGTTATGTTATAAATGTGGTAAATCTGGCCATGTGGCGAATGTTTGTACGATCCTGAAGTGTAATCTTTGTGGGGAGGTTGGCCACATCAGTTCTACCTGTGAGAAGGTTAAGTGCAATCTATGTGGTGGGCTTGGCCATTTCCATAGGGATTGCCCGGAGGCCTTCCATAATAAGGATGGGGAATCTGCAGACAATGAATTGTTGGCTGCAGCAGAACAACTAGAGGAGGAAGCCTTAATGAATGGGGCTGTATTGACTAGGGAGGAGGTGGTCCCGGAGGTCCAGGAGACTACTCCCGGGCGGACGGACAGTGTTCAGCAGGCTGAGGAGCAGCCGGCCCCACATTCCTCTTCTGTTCCAGTTCCTGTATCTGTGAAGATCACTGGTCAGAAGAGGAGGAATAGGAAAAAAGATAAATCTACCCGTAAACCCGAAAGTGACTGGACATTAGTGCAGAAGCCAGCTAAAAAAGTGAAAGGGGCACCAGAAGTGGGTACGGCACTTTCCACCAATAGGTATGAAGCCTTATCAGATTCGGATGCTGACTTCTATTCTCTGGAGGCCCAGGAACTGGAGCAGGAATTAAAAAGAGTGGAAAAGGAGTATGTGATTGGCTCAGAGGATGACATGCCCACTAAAAGGCGTCCGCCCCCTGATCCTGGATCCGCAGAATCTGATATGGAAACTGGTAGTGGGCAGAGTGACTCCGATTCTGACTTATAATGGAATGTTGGAGAAGTATAGATTTATGGAAAGGAGTCTTATTGTCACATTTATTCCTATTGATGCTCTTTAACTGCTAAGTTTTTGACCTAAACAACATGTCAGTAATTGTTGTATTTATGTTCTTTTCAGTCAGTTAGTTGGTTATTATGTATCTTGTTTGTTTTTTACAAATAAAAATCTCCATACATACAGAATAAGGACAGATACTGAGAATTACACCCATAATACAGGACAAGAGAAGTAGTACTGTGCAGAGTCCATAAATACAGAATAAGAACAGATACTGAGAATTACACCCGGCATACAGGACAAGAGAAGTAGTACTGTGCAGAGTCCATACATACAGAATAAGAACAGATACTGAGAATTAAACCCAGGATACAGGACAAGAGAAGTAGTACTGTGCAGAGCCCATACATACAAAATAAGAACAGATACTGAGAATTACACCCGGCATACAGGACAAGAGAATTGGTACTGTGCAGAGTCCATACATACAGAATAAGGACAGATACTGAGAATTACACCCAGCATACAGGACAAGAGAAGTAGTACTGTGCAGAGCCCAATCATACAAAATAAGAACCGATACTGAGAATTACACCCAGCATACAGGACAAAAGAAGTAGTACTGTACAGAGTCCATACATACAGAATAAGAAGAGATACTGAGAATTACACCCAGCATACAGGACAAGAGAATTGGTACTGTGCAGAATCCATACATACAAAATAAGAATCCAAACAATTATAAATAAAGAAGATATATCTTACATACAGATACTGAGAATTATATCCAAAATACAGTAAGGTATAGACATGAATGCGTTGTCTGTCATTTAATGATTACATAGATCTGTTGAATTCATTGGTTATATAATGAGTATTCTTTTTATTCAACTGTGATATAATCAGTATTTAAAATGAAAGGAAAAATAGGAATAGTGCCAAAAGAAGGGTTAAAGGAAAGAACGTTAAATTACGAAGAATGGGAATACTTGAATAATAAATTCACTAAAACAAAGGTTATCTATACCAGCCTTTTTCAATCAGGGTGCCTGCCTAGGCACCCTGGGGCATCTTCTTGGTTTCTCAGAGTGCCTTGGCAAAATGCCTACAAATTGCTCAAAATTGCCCAAAAATTGTGTTTAAGTCAGCAGGTGGATCAAAACTGTTTTGTTACACAAAGCTTCAGGCTTTCATTGTGCAACATTAAAACCTTAGGCACTGTGCAGGCCAGCCCCCAGCGTCCTATCAGCCACTGACGTGGCCAAGGACATCAGGCACCAAAGCATCCTTGTTTGACCATCCTGCCCCTCTCTGTCAATACTGGGGTCACGTTAGCTGCATGAGGGAGAGAAAATAAGGAAGAAGAAAAGCTGGAATACCAGTAAGTACCAGTGTGCAAAAGTGTATTTGCTTTGAAAGAATACATTTCCTCCAATGCTGGGTGTCCTACGTGTGTGCAGGGGCAGATCCGGGGGGGCAACGGGATAATTAGTTGCGGGTGAGTGAGCGGGCAACTTGTGGCAGATGATGTGGCAAGAGACAATGTGCAACGTGTGGCAGGTGACGTGGCAAGTGACAATCTGCAACGTGTGGCAGGTGACGTGGCAAGTGACAATCTGCATCTGGTGGCAAGCGACGGTGGCAAGTGACACACTCAGGGCTCCCTCTGATTCTGTATTATTAGATAGAAAAGGAGGTACCCCCCATAATAAATGGGACTTTAACAGGAACAGAGTAATGATAAAATACAATGTAATTTTATTCAAAAATATATACGCATTTATAGATTATAGATTCTCAAACCAATAAAAACTGTGATGATAATGGTGAAGAATTCCCATATGAAATCCAGACGTCCGACACGTTTCAGGACAGAATACGTCCCTTCATCAGGGGAAATTGTCAAGAAGGGATCACACCAGAACGATCATCATGAAAATTTGCTGTTAGACCAGTGGCGGCACTTGCATCGCGAACAGACACCACATATGTCCAAAGGACAGAGTTGTACCGGGTGGGTCCGCAGTCATCCACAGAAGTCCAATACAGTGGCACCGACAGAAAGCGCACACATAAATAACGCCTCTCCATGTTCCCAGAGTATCTCTGTGCGATCTCTATAGAATCCACTTCCAGGATAAAGCAGGGGACACCGGCGGCCAAAGGCATACACATGAATATCACCCCTCAGGCTTCCTCCTATGTCACTTTGAGATATAATCTCAGTGGGATCTATTTTCTCAACAGAGTATGAAACAGAGGAGATGTCCTCCAGCTTCAGGTTTTTTAATGGTCGATGCTTTTCTCCGCACCTGTCACTGCACTGGACAGCAGAGACGATGATGTTCATCTTCCTGACAAAGATCAGGAAATTAATATTCGTAGAGTCTCCTCCGTGTCTGTCTCCATGTGTTCATCTCTAGAGGGATCCTGATCTTTGTTACCCAGGCTGTCTCAGCACCACACCCAATGGATACCTCCTCCCAACGGTGGGACCCATCCCTGACAAACTGTGTCGAATAAGTGACCGGTGAAACCCCTCTGGATGCCCTGACGGGTTGGACAGAGCTGCAGAGGCCCTGCAGATCATCACAAGCTGCAGGCGGACCACGAGCGGAGCCACCAGGGGACACCATCCAAAGCTACCCTATATGCCTATTACCCCTGTAGGGGTACAAGGAGCTGGTGAGTGGGGACCCACTAGGGGGAGCACATGAGTCACTCGTTTTTGCTGAACACAAGAGTCACTTGAATGCTTTTGGACATTTGGCCATTTTGGCCACATATAAACTTTTTTGCACTAATATATTTCTTTTTCTTTTTTCTTTTTTACCACGCTTTTTATGTTTTTTTTATATGATTTTGGGACTTTGCTATATCTGTGATTTGTTTCATTTATTTTTTATATATAATTTTTGTGTGTGATATATATTTTTCTGAGACTATTTTTATGAAAGCTTTTTGATGACCTCAGGCTTTTATATTGTGAACTACATCACCTTGATTATATTTCACTAATTTCCCTTATTTTGCATAAGTATAGGCCCACTAGGTATCTATTACCATTGTTTGCTCTTATGTCACTATACTGATTTGATTGTATGCTGCTTGCACTATTGGGGTTAACTTCTTTTCTTTTTTCTTTTGCCTATAGGCAGTTATATTCATTTATATACACTTGCTTTACTCACCCCCACGTGACAGCTAGGAAGGTATTGCCAATCACCCCAACTTTTTTATGTTTTACATAGCTATACCTGCAAAAGTGGCCAGCCTGAAGTCATCTAGCAGGAATTAACACCTTTCCGCTGGCTGCATGCAAATATGCGGCCTCTCGGGATCTGGTCCTTGGTGCCAGGAAGCCACATATTTGCGTGAATTGCAGTCAATACAGCTGTGCTATGAGCGCGCGTCCTTCATGCTCCCGGAACAGTTACTGGTGCCTAACTGAAAGCTCCTGATCACTGCTTGCGATCAGAAGTTTTCGGATGAAGAGACTGCCGTGACAGCCAATCATGGTGATCACGTGATCTTAAGCCCCACCGCCCCACCTCCCGGCATCCTAAACTTCTTAAAAGGCCTGTTCACATATGTGCGGCCACGGTTTTCAGCCCAGGGCCCAGTGCGTTTCTGTTCACCGATTCAGGTGAAATTCAGGTCCGAATTTTTGCCTGAATTTGCACCTGAACTGGGCCCAAAAATGCACAGGACTCTTTTGGAAACCACACTGCAGCCCACCCCCCCCCCAGACATGTGTTAACTGGCTCCATTGAGAACCGGTTACATTCACATGTTATGCAAATTGGATGCGCACAAATGTGAACCCGGCCTTAATGGCCTGGTAGTAGACATGTGCAATTTGTTTTGTTCCAAATTCGTTTTTTAACGAATTTTGACAAATTTGTTCATTCGAAAACATCCTAATTAACAAAAACCCATTTAATGAGTTTTTCCGAACATTCATAAAATCGAAAATTCGTAAATTCGGAATTTCGTAAATTCAGACATTGGAAATTCGAAGATCCGGAAATCTGAAATAATAACTAATAATAACTTAACTATTACTAACTATTAAATTATAGGTATTCGAATTTCCTTTCAAATTTGTCTGTTAGTGAATGTAACGAATACGAATTTATCCGAAGTTACGAATTATCCAAATAAACGAATGCCGTATCTAAACGAATGGAACGTAACAAATTAATAACAATAAATAACAATAATAATAATAAAAACGTTTTATTATTATTATTAGTTATTAAATTGTTCCGTTCCATTTGTTTAGATGCGGCATTCGTTATTTTGGACAATTTGTAACTTTGGATAAACAGCCAAATTTGAAAGGAAATTCCATTCCTATAATATAATAGTTAGTTATTATTAGTTAGTTAATTATTCTTTCGAATTTTCAGATTTTCTTTCACATTTACGAATTTAAGAATTTTCTAATTTATGAATTGCGATCATAACGAATGACCCGAAAAATTGAAGAAAAAAACCCCGAATTAAATTAAAACGAAAACGTACAAATTTTTCGGCAGTGCACATGTACACCTAGTAGTACATCCACTTGCGGACCGCCCCATAGCAGATTTACTGCTACAGGTTGGGCGCGCTGTGCAGAATCATGTACATATGTGTGATTCTGCACTTCCGGGTGGCGGGGGGCGCGTGCGTGCATGCAGCCGGCGCAGCGTTTTCTGCTGTGACTTCTCACAGCAGAAGCCAATCAACGGGTGCCGGCCAATAGATGTCCTCCGTCACCCGCTGATCGCCGAGGAGACACACAGGACGTAGCTCTTTCAATGTAAACAAGAGCTCCACCCTGACAGCAGGGATCTGATGGATTTTGTTAAAGAATACATTAGGATGCATTAAGGTAAAAAAACATTCTGCCTTTAGAACCACTTTCATTTACTAAAGGCAAATAGGCTGTTCACTTTGCAAGGGAAGTTGAACTTTGCAAGTGAATTTTCCACAGAGCGTAGTGAATGTGGTGAAGTTTCATTTTACCAAGAGTACTCATTTTCATGCAAAGAAAACAAAACAAAAACAGAATTTTTGCTTGCACATGATTGGATGATGGAAGCCAGCAGAGCTCCACCTCATTCGTTAAGCTCTAAGTCAAATTCTCTTGTAAAGTTCAACTTCCCTTGCAACTTGAACAATCCTTTTTGCCTTCAGTAAATCGCCACCAAAGTATGAAGAAGGTTTTTTTTTCCTGCCTCATAGATTCTCTTGATTGTTTAAAATGTCCATGGGACCAATGGCCAAATTCTGATAGGTCAACATGTCTCTTGAAGAACATAGAGTATCTTTCATATGAAAATCCACTGGGAGCTGAGTTGGCATTTATCAGTGTCGGGTCTTTCCTGGTTCCTGTTGGTATTCTGCGGCTTTTCAGCCTACATAGGACCTCCCCTATTATTAAGGCCAACAACTACTTTCTAAGTTGTCTTTTTCTAGCATCTCTCTCCCTTTGCTTTCTCTGCTCTTTGGCATTTATTGGTTATCCAAGAAATGACAGCTGCTTCAAGAGACAAACTACCTTTGGTATGGTCTTTACCCTCTGTATTTCGTGTATCCTGGCAAAAACTATAACAGTTATTTTTGCTTTTACTGCAACCAAACCAGCCAGTAGACTGAGTAAGTGGACCAAGCCTCAAGTGACGTAAATCATAGTTTTTCTCTGCTCACTCTTATGCTACGTACACACGGTCGGATCTTCCGACGGAAAATGTTCGATGGGAGCCTTTTGTCGGAAATTCCGACCGTGTGTTGACTCTATCGGACAGTTTCCATCAGAATTTCCATCGCACAAAATTTGAGATCTAACAAAATCCGTTGTCGGAAATTCCGATCGTGTGCACACAATTCCGACGCACAAAGTGCCACGCATGCTCAGAATCAAGCAGAAGAGCCGCACTGGCTATTGAACTTAATTTTTCTCGGCTCATCGTACGTGTTGTACGTCACAGCGTTCTTGACGTTAGCAATTTCCGACCAACTTTGTGTGACCATGTGTATGTAAGACAAGTTTGAGCCAACATCCGTCAGAAAAAAAACATGGATTTTGTTGTCGGAATGTCCGATCGTGTGTACGGGGCATAACAGTTCATATTGTGTGTCTCTTGGCTAGCCCTTAGCCCACCATACTCTCAGTACAACCTTCGAGAAAAACTTGGAGCAATTATTGTTGAATGTAATGAAAACTCTACTTCTGCCTTTTGGACCATGTTGGGTTACCTTTTTTTCTTGGCCACCAAGAGTTTTATTGTTGCTTTCTTGGCGAGGAGCCTCCTGAACACTTTCAATGAAGCCAAGTTAATTACCTTTAGCAAATTGGCCTTCCTTGGTGTTTGGGTCTCCTTCATTCCAGCCTATCTCAGTTCTTCAGGGAAATATACTGTTAGTTTAGAAATCTTTGCCATCCAGTCATCAACTTGGGCACTAATTGTCTGTCTTTTTTCACCAAAATGTTATATCATATTGTGGAGACCAGCCTTGAATTCCAGAGAATGTGTTATTGGCAAACAAAGAAAAAGAGATGTATAGGAGGGGAATATACAAACTGACATTCACCTTATTATTTTCCAACTGATTTAAACAATGGCAACTAAGACTCATTTTTAAGGTTTTATCTTTGTAATTGTTTATTCTCACCTGCATGTACAGTATAGTGATTTAAACTTGTGTTTTTGTATGCATTTAACAACCACCCTGGTGTGACAACACCACAAAAAGAAACTGAGACTATATCGCCTATCTTTTTCTGCATGTGAATAAAAAAAAATTCAACACAATCAAAATTAAGCTTTCTAAAGATACTCAGATATCTATCGTATATAAAGTTGTATTAGAATTATAAGAAACAAGTGTTTATGGTGTTCAATTAAGTTTAAGAGTTAGATGACCCTGGTGCATCTGTGGTGCAAAGTATACAACATACATTAGCAGGCATCACTAAATGGCGGACCGTGGTCTGAGTCCGGACTGAGTCAATGTCCCATCTGGAACTGCTTTTTTCCCTCAGCCGCAGCTAGCTCTGTTGTCTTTGCAGAGCTGACATCAGAAGAGCATCACAAGCAATGAACGGAGGGTGGGAGCTGGCCTAGTTAACTAATTGGTTGCTAGGGCTTCCCTGAATTCTAGGAACCAGTTAGTTACCTGAGGCAGCTAGCGCCTTCCGTCCATCGCTTTGCTGCATTTCCGATGTCAGCTGCTTCAGATGTCACCTGCTGTGCCTCCCACCAGTGCTGTATTTAGGCCTAGGCCGACAAGGCCCAGGCCTAGGGCGGCACTTTGCGGGGGGGCCCCCACCTGCCTTCCCGGCCTTCTTCCGCAAAAATGCAGGCTCCGAGCACCAGCACCACCACCGCCTCTGACATGAAGTCCGGCAATTCTCCCTGGAGTAGAAATTGTTTGAAAAGGGAAGTAAGCCTTGGGGCTAACAGGTCTAGATATTGTGTGTGGAATTCTACAGGTAGCCCATCCACCTCAGGTGTCTTACCCGGTTTAAGTTGGGTCATGGCCTTCTGGACCTCCTCGGGGGTTATTTCCCGGTCTAGGCCACCACACGTCTTATCATCAAACTTAGGGAGGTTAATTCTGTCAAGGTAGGAGGTGGTGTAGGAATCCTTGGTGGAGTAAAGTTGTTTATAGTAAAGAAGAAAGCGGTCATTCATTTCAGAAGGTGAGCGCAGGATGGTGCCAGTCTGGTCCCTAATTCCACTAATGGTAGTCACTGTAAATTGACCCCTTGCCAGCCAAGCCAACATCTTGCCATTTTTGTTGCCGAATTCAAAAATCCTCTGGACTAAGTGTAGATGGGATTTTTGTGTAGCGTCTATCCTTAGCAGTGATAACTGCTGCAGTGCAAATTGCCATGCCCCGTATGCGGTGGAATTTGGGTTAGCTACATATGCTGCCTCTTTTTCTCTCTTTTTCCTCTGAAGCTCAGTGAGCGATTGTGCAGAGGCTTTGTGTGCAGCAGCTATGCGAGAAATATAGGCCCCCCGAGCCCATGCCTTAAAGGCATCCCACGCGACCTCAGGGGCAGCAGATTCTTCATTAGCAAGCCAGTAGTGACATAGGCCCTCCTGAATATGTTCTTGTATAGCAGGATCTTCTATACAAAATCTGGACAGACGCCACATCCGCAGCCCCGGCGCCCCGGCCGTCAACCCAATCCGCAACGGAGCATGGTCCGAGACCCCCATTGGGAGCATACTGGTCTCAGTGATCCGGCGCATCATGGATCTGGAGGCGAGGGCCAAGTCAATGCGTGAGAACACCCGGAAGGATGCTGAATGGCAGGTGAAACCTTTGTCCTGAGGATGATAGTAACACCATACATCCACCAGGTCAAACGTGCCCATCCACTGGGCCAAGCCAAGGGCCCACCGAGGGGTGGAGGGGAATCTGTCCAGATCAGGAGATGGGGCCATGTTAAAATCACCTACTCTGAAATTCAGCAGCCACAGGATAAATGTGTGGGGGGGGGGCTCCCTGAGGGCCAGGCTGTGGCGACATGCGGTGTGCCCTCTCCACAGTAAAGTATGGGGATAGCTGAGCTGCGGGCAGGAGGGAGGGCAGAAGCTCCTCGGTAAAAACTGTGGGATTCTTCCCCTCAGCCCCCTCCGCTAATCCTATGATGCGAATATTATTGCAGTGGCAATGGTTTTCGTCATCTTCTGCTCTGTAATCCAGCGTTTTTAGCTTGGACTGCAGCGTCCGGAGAGCCCCATCATGCTCTGCAACCATGTCCTCCACATGGCCCACCCTCCCCTCCACGTTGGTCAGGCGGGATTGGACCTTGTCCATGTCCTGGCGGATCAGTCCCATATACAGCTGCACTGCCTCTATCTTGCTGGTCAGGGTTGTCTAGCAGGTGGCTATAGCAGTGTGGCAGGACACAATAGCCGCCATAACCTCCGGCATCCCTTGGGGATTCGCTGGGGTTGTGCAGGGAAGTCAGTCTGCGGCGCCATATTAGCATGTGCTATGCAAGCAGGCCGCGGCCTCAGTTCAGGGCCGGTAATGTCCGGAATATCAGGGGGAAAATTAAGCCTCTTCCCAGCCTTGCCACGGCCCGGTGTTCTGGACGGCATCCGCTGATTATCGCTGCTGTTTAGGATGTTGGTGCTCTCGGGTAGGCATAGGATAAGGAGAGATTCCAGCAGAGCTCCGGGATGTGCGTCTGTTCACTCCGCCATCTTGGACACACCCCCAAGGTGTGGACAGATATGTGAAGGGGGTGCTATAAAGGGGGTGAGGACAGTTATGTGAAGGGGGTGCTATAAAGGGGTGAGGACAGGAATGTGAAGGGGGGTGCTATAAAGGGGGTGAGGACAGTTATGTGAAGGAAGGAGGGGTACTTCAAAGGAGGTGAGGACAGGAATGTGAAGATGGGGCGATATGAAGGGGGCTGGGAACTGCAATTTGAAATGGGGGGGTGAAATAAAGGGGAGCCGAGGACAAGAATGTGAAGTGGGCTGATGACTGTAATAAGAAGGTGGGATGATACGCAGTGGGACTTAGAATACTGATGTAATAAAAGGATTGTGATGTGAAGGATCTGAGGCTAGGTTCACACCATTGCGTACAGCGTTCTGTGTGTAGGCAGACAATTTTTTTAAGCAGAAACAGAAAAATAAGTCCCTGACCATTTCTTTTTAACCTCCTCGAATGACGGCTACAGCGCAGACCTACATTGCCGGGACGCCGTCATATGACGTCCTCCCGTGCATGAGCTGCCTGCGCGCCCCCTGGGCCCCTACTACGTGATCAGCTGTCAGCCAATGATAGCTGATCACGTGATGTAAACAGAAGATCGGTAATCGTTTTTTTTCTCCTCACGCTGACAGCGTGAAGAGAAGAAAAAGCCGATCACCAGCTTCTGTGAAAGGAACATCGGTCCCGAAGAGGAAGAACCACAGCCACCTCATCTGTGCCCACCAGTGCTGCCTGCCAGTGCCACCTGCCAGTGCATATCAGTACCACCAATCAGTGCCCACCAGTGCATATCAGTACCACCAATCAGTGCCCACCAGTGCATATCAGTGCCACCTATCAATGCCCACCAGTGGTGCCAATCAGTGCTTCATCATCAGTGCCACCTAGCAGTGCTGCCTATCAGCATCACCTACCAGTGCCCATCACTGCCACCCATCAGTGCCCATCGCTGCCACCTATCAGTGCCACCTATCAGTGCCATTCAATGCCACCTACCAGTGCCCTTCATTGCCGTCCATCAGTGCCACTCGTCAGTGCCCACCAGTGCCACCTATCAGTGCCCATCAGTGCTGCCTCATCAGTGCCCACCAGTACCACCTATCAGTGTCCTTCAGTGCCGTGGCTGCCTTATCAGTGCCCATCAGTGCAGCCTCATCAGCGTACATCAATGAAGGAGAAAAATTACCTGTTTGCACAATTTTATAACAAAATATAAAACTGTTTTAGGTTTTTTCAAAATTTTCAGTCTTTTTTCATTTTTTTAACAAAAAATAAAAAACCCAGCAGTTATTAAATACCACCAAAAGAAAGCTCTATTTGTGGGGGGAAAAAAATATAAAAATGTAATTTGGGTTGTTGCATGGCCGTGCAATTGTCTTTCAAAGTGTGAGAGCACTGAAAGCTGAAAATTGGTCTGGGCAGGAAGGGGGTTTAAGTGCCCAGTAAGCAAGTGGTTGAATTGTGCCGTACCGAGCTGCATGGTACTGTGTCACCATTCACTGTGGCACTGGCAAAAACACACCACATTTGCCATTGCGCAGAGGTGCCATTGAGAGTCAAACATATAATTCAGACCTGGAAGAAAATTTTACTGACTGGACCTTCGTGAATTTTAATTTAATGCCCCTGTACTATAGCAACACCAAAAAAGTGTGTTTAAATTGCCAGCAAAATTACTGTTTGTATACAAGATGGTCAGGGATTCCATTCATCTACTGTATACTAGACCCTTATCCTAGATGAGGGTCTGGTATATATGTTAATGGTGGACACCCACAAAAAAAAGCAGCATGGGGAGTCCCCCATAATTCATATCAGTCCATTTAGGCTTGAATTTTAGGGGGGACACCATGCCAAAAAAAAAAAAAAAACAGCATGAGGTCCCCCTACAAAAAAAAGACACTTATCTGAGCATAACGCCTGGATGGCCAGGAAAGTGGGAGGGACAAGCGTGTGCCCCTTCTGAATTTTTTTTAGGTTACATGACCTCAACATGGTGGGGGTGCCCCCCTGGCAAGCATCTTGTCCCCATCTTGATGAGGACAAGGGCTTCTTCTGTGCAACTCTGGCTTGTTGATTGTGGGGGGTCTGTAGGCAGGGGGCTTATTGGAATCTGGAAGCCCCTTTTAACAAACAAGAGGTCCCCAGATACTGCCAACCCCTATGTGAATGAATAAGGGGTACATAGTACCCGAACTCAAAAAATGTCACACAATACACATCCATCATGTTGTTCAGTGATGTACAGTAGGTCCATGTCAAACAGAAATAACCAGATGTGCACCAACAAGATCTTATCCTGCTCATTCACTTCTGCTCCAGCAGATGACAGCTGATATATAACAAAAGGTCGGAGGTCTCTCATGTGACGTCCTTGGCCATATATGGACATGACCATATTTGGTTGATGACATCACGGTATGTGTTGCTGATCCCAATGCATGAGTTTAATTAGTGGCTCAGATGAGCTAATGTTTTGTTGAGTTTATACTATGGACTTACTGTAAAATCCCTATTACGTTGAAGCTGTGCTTGATGCCTTGCTGAATAAAGATGCAGGGCAAACCTTCTTAGACTGTTGTTGGATGTCCCTGTCTTATGTAACCTTTACTTCTACCAGTAGAGCCTGCCATTCTTGCAAAATATATATATATCTATATATCTATATATAGATATATATATATATCTATATATAGATATATAGATATATATTTATCTTTTCATACATGTACAAAGGACTAATTTATATACACTCTTTGCCAAAAAGTTTGGGTACACCTGGCCATCACATCTACACTATACACTAATTAGCTATAAATTTACAATTACAGACAAGTTAAGGGAATAGCAGTAAATATGTAAATATCTCATTACAATGGCATATGAAAGTCAGTGGGATATATTAGGCAGCAAGTGAACATTTAATCCCTGAAGTTGATGTGTTGAAAACAGGAAAAATGGGCATCAGTTTGTTGTGTATGGGGTTGCATGGCAGCAGACCAGTCAGGGTGCCCATGCCATCCACAAGCAAAAGCGCCTACAATGGGCATGTAAGCATCAGAACTGGAGCACTGGGCAAAGGAAGAAGGTGGCCTGGTCTGATAAATGATGTTTTCTTTTACATCATGTGGATGGCCAGGTGTGTGTCACTTACCTGGGGAAGAGATGGCACCAGGATGCAGTATGGGAAGAAGGCAAGCCAGCGGAGGCAGTGTGATGCTTTGGGTAATGTTCTGCTGGGAAACCTTGGGCCCTGCCATTTATGTGGCACCTTCCTAAACATTGTTAGTGACCAAGTACACCCCTTCATGGAAACGGTATTCCCTGAAGGCAGTGGCCTCTTTCAGCAGGATAATGTGCCCTGCCACACTGCAAAAATGGTTCAATAATAGTTTGAGGAACACAACAATGAGTTCCAAATGATGACTTGGCCTCCAAATTATCCAGCTCTCAATCCAATCAAGCATCTGTGGGATGTGCTGGGAAAACAAGTCATCCATGGAGGCCCCACCTCACAATTTACAGGGCTTAAAGGATCTGCTAGTGATGGCTTGGTGCCAAATACCACAACATACCTTCAAAGGTCTAGTGGCCTTTATGCTGAGACAGGTCAGGGCTGTTTTGGCAGCAAAAGGGGAACCTATTCGTTATTAGATGGGTGGTCATACATTTATGGCTGATCATTGTATAGCAAATGTACCCCCCCTCCAAATGACTTCTCAACTTCAAATTAATTAAAAGGTTTTTAGTTTAGTGTATTGTTAATACTACTGCATACGAAGACATTATAGACAATTGTGCTGTTTCAACATTGTGGTAACAGTTTGGCGAAGACACTTTTTTGCTCCTCCATGACTGTGCCCCTGCGTACAAAGCCAGCTCCATAAAGACATGGTGTGATAAGCTTAGTCTGGAGGAATTCAAACAGTCTGCATAGAGCCCTTCCCTCAACCCTACTGTACATCTGTTACATGAATTAGGAAGCCAATTGTGCCAATGCTAGGTCATTCATCATCAGTACCTGACCTCAAAAAATTTTTTTTGGGTTGAATGGGCACAAATTACCACAGGCACACTTTCCACAGAATCTTGTGAAAAGTCTTCCCAGAAGACTGGAGGATGTTACAACTGTAGAGGTGGAGGGAGCAACTCTATAATAATAGATAGGTAATATGGAGATATAAAAGGCGCTGCCCTCTATGTTAATTAGTTAACGGTAAGGATGTAATAAACTGCACGCTAAATTCAGATGACTATGGTATATAAGAACTCCATCACTGGATGCCGTAATTGGAGAAGACCAGAAAAATAAAATAAAATAAACTGAAAACACCAGTGAAAAAAGTATTAATAACTGCTTGATAAATATTAAAATTATGTCACACCAGTGCGAGAATAGTGTCTGCCATATAAAAATGTGCTAACTAAAGTAAGACTAATAATTCTATAAACTGTGCAGTTAGTTAAATTGAAATTGACCCCAAAGTTCAAAAGTTTTGGGACAAAATGGCGCCAAAGGGGGAAAAAAAAAAAAAAAAAAAAATTTTGTTTGTATTTAATGAGAAAACATAAGTGAATAAAAGTGTCAGTGCAATATCTATTTTGCCACTCCCATATTCTGTGCAAAATGTTAGATTGGGTAGTAACTAACCCCAAGGTTCAAAAATATTGTGACAGTGAGCGCCTGCTGAAAGTGAAATTTCTTGTTTGTGTAAAAAACTTATATAAATCGCTCCCTGAGCATTAATTATAATAAATATACAATCCCAAAGTTATCATACATAAATGATTGTTTCCAGTCTCTTGTATTTTATAGCAGGTGATGATTCATTTCTAAAAAGGTTTTTTTATATATATATGTAATCCATGTAAAAGAGTTTTTAACCAGATGGAAAAACAAAATTCAGTGCATGTACTGTTTAATTCACCCTTGAGGGCACACACCAGTGACTTCTGTGCGTTTTATTCAGGTAGTGACTTGAAGTGACTTGAAGTGCTCACCCCCCAGTGCTCCCCCACTCACCAGATATAATCACCCCTGCAGGGGTACCGAGCGACAGAGTGGGTGCCTTAGGGTGGTTGATGATCACTCCAGTTCTGCTGCCGTTCCTTTAAATTATGCGATCCTTACAAATGTTCCATGGTAAGCTATGTGCTCCAAGATGACCAGGTTACTCCATTGTATACCACCTTTGTCTGTTAAACTCTCCGGAAATCCAGAGACAAGAGAAACACAAGGAGGCTTCCTTCGTGAAGTATGTCAAGTATTTATTGCACATAAGCCAAAAAGTCCACAATAACAAGCCTCAAATAGAAAATATAGCAAAACCGGCAGCGCTGTATGCAAGGATGGGACCAGAAACAGGCTATGAGCGTGCGTCCCACCTTGCGTTCCAACCTCCACTTCCGGGTATGACGTGTGAGCGTGACTCCGCCTTACGCGTTTCGTCATAGGACGTTTTCAAATGACCGTCTTTGAAAACGTCCTATGACGAAACGCGTAAGGCGGAGTCACGCTCACACGTCATACCCGGAAGTGGAGGTTGGAACGCAAGGTGGGATGCACGCTCACAGCCTGCTTCTGGTCCCATCCTTGCATACAGCGGTGCCGGTTTTGCTATATTTTCTATTTGAGGCTTGTTATTGTGGACTTTTTGGCTTATGTGCAATAAATACTTGACATACTTCACGAAGGAAGCCTCCTTGTGTTTCTCTTGTCTCTGGATTTCCGGAGAGTTTAACAGACAAAGGTGGTATACAATGGAGTAACCTGGTCATCTTGGAGCACATAGCTTACCATGGAACATTTGTAAGGATCGCATAATTTAAAGGAACGGCAGCAGAACTGGAGTGATCATCAACCACCCTAAGGCACCCACTCTGTCGCTCGGTACCCCTGCAGGGGTGATTATATCTGGTGAGTGGGGGAGCACTGGGGGGTGAGCACTTCAAGTCACTTCAAGTCACTACCTGAATAAAACGCACAGAAGTCACTGGTGTGTGCCCTCAAGGGTGAATTAAACAGTACATGCACTGAATTTTGTTTTTCCATCTGGTTAAAAACTCTTTTACATGGATTACATATATATATATAAAAAAACCTTTTTAGAAATGAATCATCACCTGCTATAAAATACAAGAGACTGGAAACAATCATTTATGTATGATAACTTTGGGATTGTATATTTATTATAATTAATGCTCAGGGAGCGATTTATATAAGTTTTTTACACAAACAAGAAATTTCACTTTTAGCAGGCGCTCACTGTCACAATATTTTTGAACCTTGGGGTTAGTTACTACCCAATCTAACATTTTGCACAGAATATGGGAGTGGCAAAATAGATATTGCACTGACACTTTTATTCACTTATGTTTTCTCATTAAATACAAACAAAATTTTTTTTTCCCTTTGGCGCCATTTTGTCCCAAAACTTTTGAACTTTGGGGTCAATTTCAATTTAACTAACTGCACAGTTTATAGAATTATTAGTCTTACTTTAGTTAGCACATTTTTATATGGCAGACACTATTCTCGCACTGGTGTGACATAATTTTAATATTTATCAAGCAGTTATTAATACTTTTTTTCACTGGTGTTTTCAGTTTATTTTATTTTATTTTTCTGGTCTTCTCCAATTACGGCATCCAGTGATGGAGTTCTTATATACCATAGTCATCTGAATTTAGCGTGTAGTTTATTACATCCTTACTGTTAACTAATTAACATAGGGGGCAGCGCCTTTTATATCTCCATATTACCTATCTATTTTTGCAATTAGACCCCTAGGGGTACTAATTAGGGATAGGCAGCAGCTCTTATACTGTCCTAAGCGCGGACTTATCTATTTATATTTTTTTTTATTATTTTTTTTTTAATCTATTTATATTTTTAAACTCTATAATAATGCCCATGGTTATGAAATGAGGTGTCTAACAAGCTAGCTCATATAGACATGATCAGGTATCCCCAAACTTTTGCCCATGAAGTGCACATGTCTCTAGGACATGGGTATATAACAAGTGCAGCGCTCACAAACCCAAAACTAAAATGATAAAATTAAATATTAATGAAAAATAATCCTATCAATCACCAAGATCTTACCCCCAAAACCTCCCATCCAAGTACTAACCAGGCTCAAGTCTGTTTAGCTTTTGAGATCAGACAAGATCAAGCACATTCAGGGCGGTGTGGCCAAATCTATTGTAAGCAGCAATATAATCAAAATGCTTTACATAAACCATGATGTCGTGGTAATATACAAAAACATAAATCAACAAAGTGCTTAAATCCAGGAGTTCGTGTAGAGACATATATACTGGAAAATACACTAGGACAGAATAAAAAGAGTTCCACAAGCCTTGATGGGAAAATAGGATGAGCTCCTTAGACCGTCATCATCAAACATTTGTAAAGTCTCCCAGGAGTCATTGGTCACACACAAAGGCATACCAAATAATGCGACCCTCCATATAAGAGTGGTCACGTGTGCAAAGTGAAATTCCCACAGCAAAAGGACCCTTTCTACAGCCACCACTCATTCACAGAGACACCAGGAATTTTACTGTCAGTTGTCACCATATACATCCACAACTTGCAGGGAACCTCTGCACCACTGGGAATTAGCTCAGCAGGACCGACGCACAAATAATAAGAGAGACACTCCTCACAGCGTAAAACTACCCATAAAAAGGAATTTATTAAGTCTAAGCACTTACAAACATCCAGAAGTAACACAGCATGTCACATGGTACAGCAACATGGAATTCCAACATCAAAGATGGCCGCAATGCCTTTGCATATTCTCAGTAGTGTGTATCCAGGCCTGCCCTACCAGTTTTGTCATGAATTACATCATCGGGGGCACCTATGATATTTTTTTATCTCCAAGACATACATGGGGTTGATTTACTAAAACTTGAGAGTGCCCTTGGAGACCCTAAAACACTGTCCAGGCTGTCTAAAGTACAACGTATAATTATCAAAAAAGTGGCTGAAAAGTATGGCTACCTATACCCATATATACCAGCTCACTTAGAGGAAACAATTCAGGATAAAGAAACACAGTGTGTGGATGAGGCCGTGCAGAGTTTCCTGTGGATCCCTGCATGCTTGGATCTTCAGAAGTCGTCACCTAAGGTAGCTGAAGGGTATACTTCGGTGCTGAAAACCTGGGGTTATGATCGTAAAATTAACCCAGATTGTGTGGTTATCAGCTGGCCAAACAAAAAGGACATTTGCCACTACATTACCACTGTTAACGCAAGAGGGGAAACCCTCCAGTTGCCGAATCCCAGGTATTACTGGTAAATGCTATGGAACTATATCTGCTCGCCAAATCTTCTGTATTACAAATGTATGCTCTGTGGAGTTAAGGACGCTATGCTGGAAGCCACTTCACCCTTGCACAGAAGTTGTTGCTATTGGATAACATTCCTGTTGGCTGTACTGCTGAGATTGTGCTGGACTGAATGCTGCCGGCAGATACAGGGAGTGCCCACTTGAGTCGCGCTGGCCAGTACTGTGAAATCGCCAGTGTGGTTCCTGGACCACACTGGCACCATGTGGGGCTGCCCCATAGAGAGTGAGACCGCTTCACACTGCCTGTACAGAGAGAAAGAGAGAGATCGCTTCACACTGCCTGTACAGAGAGAGAGAGAGAGATCGCTTCACACTGCCTGTACAGAGAGAGAGAGAGAGATCGCTTCACACTGCCTGTACAGAGAGAGAGAGAGAGATCGCTTCACACTGCCTGTACAGAGAGAGAGACCGCTTCACACTGCCTGCACAGAGAGAGAGAGAGATCGCTTCACACTGCCTGTACAGAGAGAGAGAGAGATCGCTTCACACTGCCTGTACAGAGAGAGAGACCGCTTCACACTGCCTGTACAGAGAGAGAGACCGCTTCACACTGCCTGTACAGAGAGAGAGACCGCTTCACACTGCCTGTACAGAGAGTGAGACCGCTTCACACTGCCTGTACAGAGAGAGAGACCGCTTCACACTGCCTGTACAGAGAGTGAGACCGCTTCACACTGCCTGTACAGAGAGAGAGAGAGATCACTTCACACTGCCTGTACAGAGAGAGAGACCGCTTCACACTGCCTGTACAGAGAGTGAGACCGCTTCACACTGCCTGTACAGAGAGAGAGAGAGATCGCTTCACACTGCCTGTACAGAGAGAAAGAGAGAGATCGCTTCACACTGCCTGTACAGAGAGAGAGAGAGATCGCTTCACACTGCCTGTACAGAGAGAGAGAGAGACCGCTTCACACTGCCTGTACAGAGAGCGAGACCGCTTCACACTGCCTGCACAGTGAGAGCGCTTCACACTGCCTGCACAGAGAGAGAGACCGCTTCACACTGCCTGTACAGAGAGAGAGAGAGATCGCTTCACACTGCCTGTACAGAGAGAAAGAGAGAGATCGCTTCACACTGCCTGTACAGAGAGAGAGATCGCTTCACACTGCCTGTACAGAGAGAAAGAGAGAGATCGCTTCACACTGCCTGTACAGAGAGAGAGACCGCTTCACACTGCCTGTACAGAGAGAGAGACCGCTTCACACTGCCTGCACAGTGAGAGCGCTTCACACTGCCTGCACAGAGAGAGAGACCACTTCACACTGCCTGTACAGAGAGAAAGAGAGAGAGATCGCTTCGCACTGCCTGTACAGAGAGAGAGACCGCTTCACACTGCCTGTACAGAGAGAAAGAGAGAGAGATCGCTTCGCACTGCCTGTACAGAGAGAGAGACCGCTTCACACTGCCTGTACAGAGAGAGAGACCGCTTCACACTGCCTGTACAGAGAGAGAGACTGCTTCACACTGCCTGTACAGAGAGAAAGAGAGAGACCACTTCACACTGCCTGTACAGAGAGAAAGAGAGAGATCGCTTCGCACTGCCTGTACAGAGAGAGAGACCACTTCACACTGCCTGTACAGAGAGAGAGACCACTTCACACTGCCTGTACAGAGAGAAAGAGAGAGATCGCTTCACACTGCCTGTACAGAGAGAGAGACCGCTTCACACTGCCTGTACAGAGAGAAAGAGAGAGATCGCTTCACACTGCCTGTACAGAGAGAGAGACCGCTTCACACTGCCTGTACAGAGAGAGAGAGAGAGATCGCTTCACACTGCCTGTACAGAGAGAGAGACCGCTTCACACTGCCTGTACAGAGAGAAAGAGAGATCGCTTCACACTGCCTGTACAGAGAGAGAGAGAGATCGCTTCACACTGCCTGTACAGAGAGAGAGAGATCGCTTCACACTGCCTGTACAGAGAGAGAGACCGCTTCACACTGCCTGTACAGAGAGAGAGACCGCTTCACACTGCCTGCACAGAGAGAGAGAGAGATCGCTTCACACTGCCTGTACAGAGAGAAAGAGAGAGAGAGATCGCTTCACACTGCCTGCACAGAGAGAGAGACCGCTTCACACTGCCTGCACAGTGAGAGCGCTTCACACTGCCTGTACAGAGAGAGAGACCGCTTCACACTGCCTGCACAGAGAGAGAGACTGCTTCACACTGCCTGTACAGAGAGAAAGAGAGAGATCGCTTCACACTGCCTGCACAGAGAGAGAGACTGCTTCACACTGCCTGCACAGAGAGTGAGACCACTTCACACTGCCTGTACAGAGAGAAAGAGAGAGATCGCTTCGCACTGCCTGTACAGAGAGAGAGACCGCTTCACACTGCCTGCACAGAGAGTGAGACCACTTCACACTGCCTGTACAGAGAGAGAGAGAGAGATCGCTTCGCACTGCCTGCACAGAGAGAGAGACCGCTTCACACTGCCTGCACAGTGAGAGCGCTTCACACTGCCTGCACAGAGAGAGTGCTTCACACTGCCTGCACAGAGAGTGAGACCACTTCACACTGCCTGTACAGAGAGAAAGAGAGAGATCGCTTCGCACTGCCTGTACAGAGAGAGAGACCGCTTCACACTGCCTGCACAGAGAGTGAGACCACTTCACACTGCCTGTACAGAGAGAGAGAGAGAGATCGCTTCGCACTGCCTGTACAGAGAGAGAGACCGCTTCACACTGCCTGCACAGAGAGAGAGACCACTTCACACTGCCTGTACAGAGAGAGAGAGAGATCGCTTCGCACTGCCTGCAAAGAGAGAGAGAGCGCTTCACACTGCCTGCACAGAGAGAGCGCTTCACACTGCCTGCACAGAGAGAGTGCTTCACACTGCCTGCACAGAGAGAAGGAGATCGCTTCGCACTGCCTGCACAGAGAGTGAGACCGCTTCACACTGCCTGTACAGAGAGAGAGAGATCGCTTCACACTGCCTGCACAGAGAGAGAGACCGCTTCACACTGCCTGCACAGAGAGAGCGCTTCACACTGCCTGCACAGAGAGAGCGCTTCACACTGCCTGCACAGAGAGAGAGAGAGATCGCTTTGCACTGCCTGCACAGAGAGAGAGAGCGCTTCACACTGCCTGCACAGAGAGAGCGCTTCACACTGCCTGCACAGAGAGAGCGCTTCACACTGCCTGCACAGAGAGAGCACTTTTCACACTGCCTGCACACAGAGAGCACTTTTCACACTGCCTGCACAGAGAGAGCGCTTCACACTGCCTGCACAGAGAGAGAGAGCGCTTCACACTGCCTGCACAGAGAGAGCGCTTCACACTGCCTGCACAGAGAGAGCGCTTCACACTGCCTGCACAGAGAGAGCGCTTCACACTGCCTGCACAGAGAGAGCGCTTCACACTGCCTGCACAGAGAGAGCGCTTCACACTGCCTGCACAGAGAGAGAGAGAGAGATCGCTTCGCACTGCCTGCACAGAGAGAGAGAGCGCTTCACACTGCCTGCACAGAGAGAGCGCTTCACACTGCCTGCACAGAGAGAGCACTTTTCACACTGCCTGCACACAGAGAGAGCGCTTCACACTGCCTGCACAGAGAGAGCGCTTCACACTGCCTGCACTGAGAGAGCGCTTCACACTGCCTGCACTGAGAGAGCGCTTCACACTGCCTGCACAGAGAGAGCGCTTCACACTGCCTGCACACACAGAGCGCTTCACACTGCCTGCACACACAGAGCGCTTCACACTGCCTGCACACACAGAGCGCTTCACACTGCCTGCACAGAGAGAGAGCGCTTCACACTGCCTGCACTGAGAGAGCGCTTCACACTGCCTGCACTGAGAGAGCGCTTCACACTGCCTGCACAGAGAGAGCGCTTCACACTGCCTGCACACAGAGAGCGCTTCACACTGCCTGCACAGAGAGTGAGACCACTTCACACTGCCTGTACAGAGAGAGAGAGAGAGATCGCTTCGCACTGCCTGCACAGAGAGAGAGACCGCTTCACACTGCCTTCACAGAGAGAGCGCTTCACACTGCCTGCACAGAGAGAGCGCTTCACACTGCCTGCACAGAGAGAGCGCTTCACACTGCCTGCACAGAGAGAGCGCTTCACACTGCCTGCACAGAGAGTGAGACCACTTCACACTGCCTGCACAGAGAGAGAGAGAGATCGCTTCGCACTGCCTGCACAGAGAGAGCGCTTCACACTGCCTGCACAGAGAGAGCGCTTCACACTGCCTGCACAGAGAGAGCGCTTCACACTGCCTGCACAGAGAGAGCGCTTCACACTGCCTGCACAGAGAGAGCGCTTCACACTGCCTGCACACAGAGAGAGCGCTTCACACTGCCTGCACACAGAGAGAGCGCTTCACACTGCCTGCACACAGAGAGAGCGCTTCACACTGCCTGCACACAGAGAGAGACCGTGCAGTGAGAGAAGCACATGCAGGCGCACGCCGGAGCACCGGGCATGGTGAGCCTAGTGCTGCAGTGGAGCAGGTTTAGGAGTGGCAGGGATATGAAGTAAGTAATGTCATATCCCAGCTCTCCTCTTACTGGCCACCCTCCTGTATTTCCAGGAGTCTGTGCCCAGACTTGGTCACAGCCCCACATGTGTAATTCTAGGGAAGCCTGGCACTTGATTTACCAAGCTTCCGTAAGAGCCATGTGTCGATGTGTGTTCTGAGGTGAAAGTTTTCAAGCCATCAGAATACAGTGATCACTGCCGGCAGCTATAGCAGCCAGCAGTGATCGCCAAAAAAATAAAGAAAGAAACGCTGGTTGTACTGAAGTCAGTTGATAGATCGAATTCTGTACAACCAGTCTGCACATAGATAGATTGAAATTTCTGCTGAACCGGCAGAATTTCAATCTGTCTATGGTGGCCTAAGTCCACCAGTCTCTGGGTTTCATAATATCCTCAAATCTTCTGAAAGGGGGGCTCCACTTAGGTGTAGAAATTCACTTTGAACTCCACCTTATTTCCAGAACCCTCTTTAGGGTACTTTCACACTGAAGGCGCTTTACAGACATTTTAGTACTAAAAATAGCACCTGTAAACTGCCTCTCATGCCACCCCAGTGTGAAACCCCGAGTGCCCTCACACTGGGGCGGTGCATTCTGAAAAGTCCTGCAAACAGCATTATTGGGGCGGTTTGTGAGAGGTGCCCTGCCCATTGAAATGAATGCAACACGGGCGGTTTTAACCCTTTTTTCGGCCGCTTGCGGGGGGTTAAAACTAAAACAACGGTAAAGCGCCACTAAAACAAGCAGAGCTTTACCACTACCACCCACACCACCCCAGTGTGAAAGTACCCTTAGGTATTAGGTGTGCAAACAAGGTGAGAGCCCGTCTAATACCTACAGAGAGTAATGCAAATAAGGTGGAGTTCAAAGTGAACTGTGCCATTACCTGCAGGGATTGGCATTTAGAGGGTTAAAACCGGCGGGGATGAAATGTAATATCAACTCATCACTGCCTGTCAAATGCCTCTGAAAATTGACCTGAGCATGGATCACTTTTCGGAGGAGTGGCAGTGCCTGCTGCAAGTGAATACAAGCATTTGGGCTCACACTGGTGTGCTGTGTTTGGCTGCAGTGCGGGTATACTGGCGGGTTTCCTTAGCCGCAGACCCTCAGACTTTTAGGCTGCACATTTTTCCTGCATTTTCTGAAAGTGCACCAAAGATGCAGCATTCAGGACATTTTGTGCACTTTCAGAACATGCAGTAAATGTGCAACCTCTATGGGATTAGGGGCAACATGCAGGAAGACTGCCAGCACTGCAGCATGCCAGTGTGAGCCCACATCATAACACCTAGGAGGGCAAGGTACTGTCACAGGCTGCTAGAAAAAAAAAACATTTGGGCTGCAGAGGGAGGGAGGGAGGAGCTCACTTACTTGGACGGTCCCAGCCTGAGGAGCCGACTGCTCAGATTTAACTTACCCGCTCACACATCCTCTTCACAGACAGCACACGGGCTGCCCGGAGTGTGGGCGGGGCTGCCCGGAGTGTGGGCGGGGAAAAAGAGAGCAGGTCCAGCCTCTGCCAGCCATTCGTGTGGAGGAGGGAGGGGCTGGGCGGGGCTGTGCTGTGCTCTGTAACACACACTGTCAGCCCTGACAAGAAGACATGGCTGGCTCACAGTACTAGACTCGGCCATCTCAAGAACTGCGCATGTGCGGTTTTGAGCTGACGACACAGCAGCCTTTGCACAGCATATCAGAGCGGCCCAGGGGGCAATTGCATCCCTGCCCCCCGGCCCAGCCCGCCCCTGTACAGGACCCCGAAAACCAATCACCGCCTTCAGGCTTCCTAAGGGCATAAAATGGTGATTTCACTTCCTCACTACCATAGGTGTGCGCAGCCTAATGCACTAGGGTGTGCACCCTTAAGCTCAAACACACATGCATGTGTATATATCTGCATATATATGACCCCGGCACATTGATCTCCCTGATGGCACAGTGAAAGAGAAAAGGATAAACACTTCTCTTATGGCAGAACCAGTAAGAGGGAGATCTTTCCCATGTTCCTGTTGCTACACAGAACGATAACAATAATGCGCATGGGGGGATTAGGGTGTGCCTGGGCACACCCGGCACACCCTGTGCGCACGCCTATGCTCACTACCTATCACAGTTTCGGAGGCCATGAAATATCAAGATAGCACAAAACCCCATAAATGACCCCATTTTGGAAAGAAGACACTTCAAGATGTTTGCTGAGAGGCATGTTGTGTCCATGGAATATTTGATATTTTGCCACAAGCTTCGGGAAAATTAAAAAAAAATTTTTTTACACAAGTTGTGACAAGTTGTGACAAAATGATAAAATTTTGAAAAAAAATTATATTTTCTACCTTTTATTATAAAAAAACCCCTCAATTTTAGTAATACATTTAGGCCAAAATGTATTCAGCCACATGTCTTTGGTAAAAAAATGTCAATAAACGTATATTTATTGGTTTGCGCAAAAGTTATAGCGTCTACAAACTAGGGTACATTTTCTGGAATTTACGCAGCTTTTAGTTTATGACTGTCTATGTCATTTCTTGAGGTGCTAAAATGGCAGGGCAGTACAAACCCCCCCCCCCCCCATGACCCCATTTTGGAAAGTAGACACCCCAAGGAAGTTGCTGAGAGGCATGTTGAGCCCATTGAATATTTTATTTTTTGTCCCAAGTGATTGAAAAATGACAAAAAAAAAAATGACACAAAGTTGTCACAAAATGATATATTGCTCACACGTGCCATGGTTATATGTGGAATTACACCCCAAAATACATTCTGCTGCTTCGCCACCTTCAGGATTTCTAAGTGTGTAAATTTTTGATTTCACGCCTCAATACCATCACAGTTTTGAAGGCCATAAAATGCCAAGATAGCACAACCCCCCTCCCCCCAAATGACCCCATTTTGGAAAGTAGACACCCAAAGCTTTTTGCTGATAGGCATGTTGAGTCCATGGAATATTTTATATTTTGCCACAAGTTGCGGGAAAATGAAATTTTTTTTTTTTGCACAAAGTTGTCACTAAATGATATATTGCTCAAACATGCCATGGGCATATGTGGAATGACACCCCAAAATACATTCTGCTGCTTCTCCTGAGTACGGAGATACCACATGTGTGAGACTTTTTGGGAGCCTAGCCTCGTACGGGACCCCGAAAACCAATCACTGCCTTCAGGATTTCTAAGGGCGTAAAATGGCGATTTCACTTCCTCACGACCTATCACAGTTTCAGAGGCCATGAAATGCCCAGATAGCACAAAAAAGTAGACACCCCAAGCTATTTGCTGAGAGGTATAGTGAGTATTTTGCAGATCTCGCTTTTTGTCACAAAGTTTTGAAAATTGAAAAAAGAAAAAAAAATATTTCTTTTCTTTCTTCATTTTCAAAAATAAATGAGATCTTCAAAATACTCACCATGCCTCTTAGCAAATACCTTAGGGTGTCTACTTTCCAAAATGGGGTCATTTGGGGGGGGGGGGGGGTGTGCTATCTGGACATTTCAGGGCCTCCGTAACTATGATAGGTAGTGAGGAGTAAAATCACAATTTTACGCCTTTAGAAATCCTGAAGGCGGTGATTGGTTTTCGGGTTCCTGTACGCGGCTAGGCTCCCAAAAAGTCTCACACATGTGGTATCCCCATACTCAGGAGAAGCAGCAGAATGTATTTTGGGGTGTAATTTCACATATAACCATGCCATGTTTGAACTATATATCATTTAGTGACAACTTTGTGCAAAAAAAAGTGTAATTTTTCCATTTTATGCACAACATTTAGAAGCTTTTGTCACACATCACCCCACTCTTCTAGCCACTTGAAGACAAAGCCCTTTCTGACACTTTTGTTTACATGAAAAAATATTATTTTTTTGCAAGAAAATTACTTTGAACCCCCAAACATATATTTTTTAAAGCAAAGGCCCTACATATTAAAATGGTGGGTGTTGGAATTTTTTTTTTTACACAGTATTTGCGCAGCGATTTTTCAAACAGAATTTTTTGGGAAAAAAACACTTTTTTACATTTTAATGCACTAAAACACACTATATTGCCCAAATGTTTGATGAAATAAAAAGATGATCTCATGCCGAGAACATGGATACCAAACACGACATGCTTTAAAATTGCGCACAAACGTGCAGCGGCGACAAACTAAATACATTTTTAAAAGCCTTTTAAAAGGCTTTACAGGTTACCATTTTAGATTTACAGAGGAGGTCTACTGCTAAAATTACTGCCCTCCATCTGACCTTCACGGTGATACCTCACATGCATGGTGCAATTGCTGTTTACATATGACACCAGACAGACGCTTGCGTTTGCCTTTGCGCGTGAGCACGGGGGGAAAGGGGTGCTTTTTTTTTTTTATTATTATAAATTTTTCTTTTTTATAATATTTTTAAACTGTTCCTTTCATTTCTTTTTAACAAGTTTTATTGTTATCTCAGGGAATTTAAATATCCCCTATGATAGCAATAGGTAGTAACAGGTACTCTTTTTTTAAAAAATTGGGGTCTATTAGACCCTAGATCTTTCCCCTCTGCCCTCAAAGCACCTGACCACACCAAGATCGGTGTGATAAAATGCTTTGCCAATTTCCCAATGGCGCTGTTTATATCTGGCGAAACCTAAATCATGAAATGCTTGTAGCTTCCGGTTTCTTAGGCCATAGAGATGATTGGAGCCATTCTTGTCTCTGATCAGCTCTATGGTCAGCTGGTGGAACCACCGGCTGCATTCTCGGGTTCCCTGTTGGGACAGGAGAGCCTGACAAAACCATGGAAGACGGAGGGGGGGTCCCTCTGCTTATAAAAGCAGTCTAGAGGCTAATTAGCCACTAGGATTGCTTTTACATGAAAGCCGACTGTTGGCTGAAAAGAATGATACCCAGACGATACCTAAACCTGCAGGCATCATTCTGGTATAACCACTCAAAGTCCAAAACATACCAGTACGTTGCTGGTCCTTGTTGGGCATACATTGTAATGTTCTTTTTTTCATGCAGCCTTTGGGCTGAACAAAAAAAAGAGATTGATCGGTGGGTATGCCCACCATTAGAATACCGCCCTTCATCCACCCACTTCTAATGATGGGCATACATGCACCATTTTCTTTTAACTGTGGTGGTGAAATCACCTCCTACAGCGCTGGAGTCGCTGATTTACGTATCGTGGGAGCAAATGCTGTTGCTGTCAAGATAAATAAATCAGTGCTGCAGCTGAATGGTGTACCTGCTAAGCAAATGATGGTTAACAATAAAACAAAGTAAGGCCTCTTTCACACGAGGGATCCGTATGTCCATTTTTCATCCTTCCGTTTTCGGATGAAAAACGGACATACATGTATCCCTATGGAGCGTCGGATGTCAGCGGTGACATGTCCGCTGACATCCGACCCGCTCCGATCCGAAAAGTGTAACGGAGGAAAAACCTACTTTTCCATCCGTTTTCGGATCGGGTGACGATGGACTCTACGGTCCATCATCATCCAATCCCCCATAGGGGAGAGCGGCGCTCTGACAGGTCCGTCGCTGCACAGTGTGCAGCGATGGACCTGTCATCTTCCTGCTCAGCGGGGATCGGAGCGATCCCCGCTGAGCAAGCGGGTGTTCACGGGGCGGATCATCACTGATCCGCCCCGTGAGAAAGAGCCCTTACATTACAGTATAACAGTAAGACTTACCACACCTGCAAAGCACATACAATAAAGCATAGTAAAAAATAAAACATTTTTTAACGCAATCTGTGCCTAAAAAATATATGCCGAAGCATGGGGGCATCCGCCCCTAATGTTAGGAGCAAATCGCTCCTCCACCCCTGCCCCCATGCTTCGGCATATATGCTCTTTTTTTTAACTGTGGTGGTGAAATCACCTCCAACAGCGCTGGAGTCATGGCTTTACATATCATGGGAGCAAACGCTGTTGCTGTAAAATAAAATAAACCCGTGCTGCAGCTGAATGGCGTACCTGAAAACAAAAGAATGGTTAACAATAAAACACAGTAAACAGTAAAGTATTAAAGAAATACATACCTGAAAAGCAAACATGATAAAACATAGTAACAATAAAACATTGCATTGTAGAATACAGTAAAAAAGAGCAGAACAATAGATAGAGAATAGAGAGAGATAGAACAACAACAACTATTTTTGTTTTTTTTATTTTATATTTTTTGGGGGGTTTTTTTTAAACTTTTTTACTTTTTTTTTTTTTTTTTACACTTTTTTTTGTAATTGTAACGGTTGCAACGGTTGTATTGGTTGTAGTGGTTATAACTGTAACGGTTCTAGGTTCGGGTCTCCCAAAATGCGATGGCATCTTTGGAGACCCTGTGTGTCATAGTCTGTGCAGTGCTGTACCCTACGCTAAAACTCCACTAGTGAGTGGAGGCGTTCAGACAATTCACCAATGCAAAGACCAGGATGGTCAGGACAGGAGGGACAAAAATAACAGGTGTCACGTCTATATCCGCGCTTTCTACAGACACAACATTTTCTTTGGGAAAGAGAAAGAGAGAGGGGGATGGGGGAAGAAAGAAAGAGGAGAAGAAAGAGAGAGGGGGATGGGGGAAGAATGAAAGAGGAGAAGAAAGAGAGAGGGGGATGGGGGAAGAAATAAAGAGGAGAAGAAAGAGAGAGGGGGATGGGGAAAGAAAGAAAGAAAGAAAGAAAGAAAGAAAGAAAGAAAGAAAGAAAGAAAGAAAGAAAGAAAGAAAGAAAGAAAGAAAGAAAGAAAGAAAGGTGATGGACGGAGAAAGAAAGAACAAAAAAAAAAGAAAGGGTCCCCCTATTACCGTTCTCTCCTGGTCCCCCTATTACTGTTCTATCCTGGTCCCCATATTACTGTTCTCTCCTGGTCCCTCTATTACTGTTCCTTCCTGGTCCCCCTATTACTGTTCTATCCTGGTCCCCCTATTACTGTTCTATCCTGGTCCCCATATTACTGTTCTCTCCTGGTCCCCCTATTACTGTTCTCTTCTGATCCCCCTATACTGTTCTCTCCTGGTCCCCCTATTACTGTTCTCTTCTGATCCCCCTATACTATTCTCTCCTGGCCCCCCTATTACTGTTCCTTTCTGGTCCCCTTATAATTGTTCTCTCCTGGTCCCCCTATTACTGTTCTCTCCTGGTCCCCCTATTACTGTTCTCTCCTGGTCCCCCTATACTATTCTCTCTTGGCCCCCCTATTACTGTTCTCTCCTGGTCCCCCTATTACTGTTCTCCTCTCGTCCCCCTATTACTGTTCTCTCCTGGTCCCCCTATTACTGTTCTCCTCTTGTCCCCCTATTACTGTTCTCCTCTGGTCCCCCTATTACTGTTCTCCTCTGGTCCCCCTATTACTGTTCCCTCCTGCCCCCCCCCCAATACTGTTCTCTCCTGGTCCCCCTATTACTGTTCTCCTATGTACTATCCCAGTTTTATAAGAGTGCTATAAAAATAATTTAAGATCTTCCAATATTATACTCTGTATACATTGTTGACTTAATATGTGTTAAAGGAGAGGGAAAAAAATAAAAAAAATAAAATTGAAAGGAAGGGAAAAGACCTTCTTTCAAGTGCTGTGCTCTATATGTGTCATTAACTTATTACACGTGAAAAAAAAGTAAAACCAAAAACTCCAATTTTATGAAAGTATTACCAGCTAACATTGTAAACCCCTGGTCCCCCTATTACTGTTCTATCCTGGTCCCCATATTACTGTTCTCTCCTGGTCCCCCTATTACTGTTCCTTCCTGGTCCCCTTATTATTGTTCTCTCCTGGTCCCCCTATTACTGTTCTCTTCTGATCCCCCTATACTGTTCTCTCCTGGTCCCCCTATTACTGTTCTCTCCTGGTCCCCCTATTACTGTTCCTTCCTGGTCCCCTTATTATTGTTCTCTCCTGGTCCCCCTATTACTGTTCTCTTCTGATCCCCCTATACTGTTCTCTCCTGGTCCCCCTATTACTGTTCTCTCCTGGTCCCCCTATTACTGTTCTCTCCTGGTCCCCCTATTACTGTTCTCTTCTGAACCCCTATACTATTCTCTCTTGGCCCCCCTATTACTGTTCTCTCCTGGTCTCCCTATTACTGTCTATTACTGTTCCCTCCTCTGTCCCCCTATTACTGTTCTCTCCTGGTCTCCCTATTACTGTTCTCCTCTGGTCCCCCTATTACTGTTCTCCTCTGGTCCCCCTATTACTGTTCTCCTCTGGTCCCCCTATTACTGTTCTCCTCTGGTCCCCCTATTACTGTTCCCTCCTCTGCCCTCCTATTACTGTTCTCTCCTGTCCCTATTACTGTTCCCTCCTGCCCCCCCCCCCCCCAATACTGTTCTCTCCTGGTCCCCCTATTACTGTTCTCCTATGTACTATCCCAATTAATATGTGTTAAAGGAGAGGGAAAAATTTTTTTTTAAAAATTGAAAGGAAGGGAAAAGACCTTCTTTCAAGTGCTGTGCTCTATATGTGTCATTAACTTTTTACACGTGAAAAAAAAGTAAAACCAAAAACTCAAATTTTATGAAAGTATTACCAGCTAACATTGTAAACCCCTGGTCCCCCTATTACTGTTCTATCCTGGTCCCCATATTACTGTTCTCTCCTGGTCCCCCTATTACTGTTCCTTCCTGGTCCCCCTATTACTGTTCTATCCTGGTCCCCATATTACTGTTCTCTCCTGATCCCCCTATTACTGTTCCTTCCTGGTCCCCCTATTACTGTTCTATCCTGGTCCCCCTATTACTGTTCTATCCTGGTCCCCATATTACTGTTCTCTCCTGGTCCCCCTATTACTGTTCTCTTCTGATCCCCCTATACTGTTCTCTCCTGGTCCCCCTATTACTGTTCTCTTCTGATCCCCCTATACTATTCTCTCCTGGCCCCCTATTAATGTTCTCTTCTGATCCCCTTATAATTGTTCTCTCCTGGTCCCCTTATTATTGTTCTCTCCTGGTCCCCCTATTACTGTTCTCTTCTGATCCCCCTATTACAATTCTCACCTGGTCCCCCCATTATTGTTTTCTCCTGGTCTCCCTATTACTGTTCTCTCCTGTCCCCCTATTACTGTTCTCTCCTGGTCCCCCTATTACGGTTCTCTCCTGGTCCCACTATACTGTTTTCTCCTGGTTCCCCTATACTGTTCTCTCCTTGTCCCCCATTACTGTTCTCTCCTTGTCCCCCATTAATGTTCTCTTCTTGTCCCCCATTACTGTTCTCTTCTTGTCCCCCATTACTGTTCTCTTCTGATCCCCCCAATACTGTTCTCTTCTGATCCCCCTATACTGTTCTCTCCTGGTCCCCCTATAATTCTTTTTACTGGATGCTTCCCCGCCTCCTCCCTCCCAGCAGCTGTGGCTGCGCCCTAGGCAGCCGCCTAGTTTACCTAGAGGAAGCGTCGGCCCTGACTAAGTCTATGAAGCAGCTGAAAAGTTGTAGCTTATGGAAAACTGATACAAAACGTCTGATAAAAATTTCAGTCTGTAGTGGGAGACCAGGCTGGAACTGTGAGGGAATGGGGACTGAGTCCTTGAGGGAACTAGGCTGAGTCTGCTTGGTTGTGGAAGAAGTCTGCGTGGTTGTGGAAGGAGTCTGCAGGGAAGCAGGGATGAGTCTGCCAGGGTGCAGGGGAAAATCTGCCTGAAAGATTGGATGAGTCTGCCAGAGAGAAGAGATAAGGGAAGTGTCCCCCCCAGACACCCCCCTAGAAGATTTATCTCTTCTATCTGGCAGACTAATCCTATATTCCTGGCAGACTTTCCCCTGTAAGAGATAAGGGAAGTGTCCCCCCAGACATTTCCCTAAAAGACTTCTCTCTTCTATCTGGCAGACTTATTCTATCATCCCTGCTTCCCTGCAGACTCCTTCCACAACCCAGCAGACCCGGCCTAGTTCCCTTAAAGACTCGGTCCCCATTCCCTCACAGTTCCAGTCTGGCCTCCCACTTTCCTGCAGAATTACATTTTTGTGACACGTTTTTCATAAGCTACAACTTGTATTGACTTCAGTTCAGCGTTTTCTTTTTTTTCTTTTGCCTGGTATTTTTGGCCTTCGGTTTCTGTATGGCTTTCCATTCATCACTGACAAATGTAAAGCCCTTGAACAGCTTCTGTAACTTCTTCCCAATGACCCATCCATAGCTCAGAGTCTTATACAGATTTAATGTCATTTTCTTTTCTTCTTTGAAGTCCTGAAAAAGAAAAAGAGAGAACAATGAGATCCATGAATGAATAGAAGAAATCCCTCTATGACCTCTGAGGGCCATTTCCCCACCTCTATGGGCCATCTAAGTTCATATGACTGTGAGATGTCAGATACCGTTCACCACTGTGCAGAAGCAAGGATATGGATCTCCACTATTAAAGTTGTGCAAACTCACTTCTGAAAGGTTTATATTTGTCCCCTTATTTCCCTTTACTCATTTCCCATGAGTCTTCAGATTGAGAGTCGGGGTGAGATCTCTCCTGAGGTCTGCCAGGGCACAACACATCAAATAACAGAGCCCTGTAACTAAATTAAATGTACATAAGTATGGAGCTCTGTTATATGATGCTGTCATACACACTCAGGAGTTGGGAGACAGCGCTGTCAGAGTTTAGATGACTCCTCCCCCCCAGGGGAGGAGTCTTCCTCAGAGCACAGCTCTGAGGAAGAGGGGATGTTCCCCTCGAAACACGTCAGCCAGCAGTGATTTTTATGAGGTCTTCTGGCACCTCCGGTGGGCTCTGCTGTTCTCTGACTGTATGCTGAGATTTGAAGATTGTCTTTATACACTTTTGATCTTCTACTACTGTATGTAAGTAGTCCCTTTTTATCATTTGTTTTAATAAATTTTATCCAAAAGATAATGCACAGGGCTGGCGCGCCCTTTCTTTTCTCTTTTTTGCTAGGATCCCCCATCCTTGAGGGCAGCAAGGCCTGTGTTCATATACCGCTCGTTCGGCTACCCACTTGTGCGCAGGAGCATTTTTCTTTGTTAATAGTCAAGTAAATCTAATGTAGGAAATAACAACGGTGCACAATTCTAATAAGGCCCCTTTCACACTGGGGCGGTGGGTGCGTCGGCGGTAAAGCGCCGCTATTTTTAGCAGCGCTTTACCGTCAATTTTGCGGCGCTATCGGGGCACTTTTAACCCCCGCTAGCGGCCGAGAAAGGGTTAAAACCACCCGCAAAGTGCCGCGGTAGCAGCACTTTGCCGGCTGTATAGCCGCGCTGCTCATTGATTTTAATGGGCAGGAGCGGTCAAGGAGCGGTGTATACACACCGCACCTTCACTGCTCCAAAGATGCTGCTAGCAGGACTTTTTTTTAGCGTCCTGCCAGCGCACCGCTCCATTGTGAAAGCCCTCGAGCTTTCACATTGGAGAGACAGGAGCGGCTCTTTCAGGGCGCTTTGCAGGCGCTATTTTTTTACCGCTGTAGCGCCTGCAAAGTGCCCCAGTGTGAAAGGGGTCTAAGGGAAGATGGAATATTCAACCTGCTTTCATGAATCTGGTCCTGATGGCTTCTCTTTAAGCACAATGATACATCTCACAAACGTCATTTCTTCCTCTATGTACCCCCAAAGTGTCATGATGGGCCCCAGCCATGTGTAAAGGGACCATGCATAGTGCTTAAATTGTTACTTACCTTCCGACATGCAGAAAATGGGGGGCGCGTCTTCCCTGCCTCCAGCTGTTCCCAATTTATTCCTCGGAAAATTCGGTGCTTCCGTATCTTAGCAACATATGCCTTTCGTTTTTTCTGGTCTTTGCATAGGAGCTATGGAGGAAAAAGAAAAACAGACACATAAGATGACATTAATGAAAAATGCTAAGAAGCTGATTTATAAAGACCTGCGGCTTCCAACAAAACACAAACACATTTATAAAGCACACAGACTCATTGGCTAAACCTATATTTCTGTTTGCCTTGTCACTCTGGGACCACTTACCTTGTTCAGAAAGTTCACTAAGACGTCATCGGCACCGAATGGGTAACGCGGTGATTCTTGGCATATGGAAGCTCGAGGATTTTTTGTGTTGAATGGGTAAATACCAAAGGCAGCCTCAAATAAGGTGATCCCCAACGCAAAATAATCCACAGATTTGTCAAATGGCTCGTTGTTAAATACCTGTGGGAAAATCAGAGAGAGAAGGATCAGGACATGTCTGGCTGGAAAACAACAACATCATTTACAACAAGGTTCCTCCCAAATGTTTTCATCTTTAATACATTTGACTTCATTTAGAAGCATCCCACTTCTATGTGTAGTGGTCACAAAGTAGCCATTACACCCTGTCCAGACTCACCCCCTATGCACACAGAGCTAGAAGTGTCTGCCGGGCACAATAACAAAGAAGGAAAACCAATTGGAAGAAGTGATTTTTATCCTGACAGACCCCCCCAGGACTGGACAGCTGCTGAGCCATACTACAGGCTCAGTTTTATCCAGAATTGCTCTGTGTATGCAGGGTCTCTTTTTTTTAACAGTAAATATGCAGGTTCTCTTTAACCACTTCAGCCCCGGAAGGATATGCCCCCTTAAAGTGGTTGTAAACCCTTACAGACCACTTTAAGCTACAGGTAAGCCTAGATTAAGTCTTACCTAGAGGTGCAAGAAATATCTCCTTAACCTACACGGTTAAGGAGATATTTTCCTAAAAAGGGGCACCGATGTTTACGGCGCATGCGCGCCGTACACAACGGCGCAAGCGCACCGAGCATGCCGTTAGTGGAGGCTAACATGCCTCACTGACAGCTCCCGTGTCATTGCTGCTCTGGCCACTCAGCGATGGAGCAGCGATACCCAGAAGGAAGATGGACGCTTCGCGGAAGAGGGGACAGCGGTGACATCGCAGGCTCCTGTGTCAGGTAAGTGACACATAATGGGCTACTATGCGATGCATAGTAGCCCATTATGCTTTACCTTTGCAGGGAAACAAAGAAGAAGTAAACCCATCAGGGTTTACTTCCTCTTTAATGACCAGGCCATTTTTTGCGATACAGCACTGCATCACTTTAACTGACAATTGCGCGGTCGTGCGACGTTGTACCCAAACAAAATTGACATCCTTCTTTCCCCACCAACAGAGCTTTCTTTTGGTGGTATTTGATCACCTCTGCCGTTTTAATTTTTTGCTCTATAAACAAAAAAAGAGCGACAATTTAAAAAAAAAACAATATTTTTTACTTTTTGCTATAATAAATATCCCAACAAAAATTTCTTCTTATTTTTTTTACTAGTAATGGCAGTGATCAACGATTTTTAGTGGGACTACGACATTGCGGCGGACAGATCGGACACTTTTGACACTTTTTTGGGACCATTGACCTTTATATAGCGATCAGTGTTAAAAAATAGCCACTGATTACTGTATAAATGTCACTGGCAGGGAAGGGGTTAACACTGGGGGGGCGATCAAGGGGTTAAGTGTGTGTCCTAGGGAGTGTTTCTAACTGTGGGGGGATGGGACTGCCTGGGGGAGGAGACTAATCGCTGTTCCTAAGCAGTAGGAACAACAGATCAGTCTCCTCACCCCTGACAGAACGGAGATCTGTCTGTTTACATTGACAGATTTCCGTTCTGTCTCTCTCAGGAGCAATCGCGGGGGCCCGGCAGACATCACGGCCACAGGGCATGCGCATTGGCTCCGTCGTCACGCCACGGGCGTGTGCATGTCTCCGGCAGCGTACAAGCACCCCTAGTACTCCTAAAACAGCCGACATACAGCTACACCGACTCGCCCAGGGGAGCCAATCTGTTGTAGTATAACTGCGGCAGCTGGTCTCCAAGTGGTTAACAAGTTACGGACCACCTGTCGCAGTTGTAGTGCAGCAAGTTGGCTCCCCTGCGCAAATCTCTGTTATTGTATGTCGGGCGCGTACACGGCTATTTGTGGGCACACGCCGCCAGAGGCAGGCGTGCGTGCCCATTCTCGAGCGGGGGAGCCAACCAGCGAGTCCAGCATACTCGATGTCCGCCGGCCTCCCACGATCGATCCAGAGACAGGCAGAATGGGGATCTGTCAGTTTAAACAGACAGATCTCCGTTCTGTCAGGGGAGGAGAGAGAGATTGTCTGTTCCTAGTAATTAGGAACAGCGCTCTCTATCCTCCTCAAGTCAGCCCACCCCCCATACTGTTAGCAACACCACCCAGGGAACACACTTAACCCCTTGATCACCCCCTAGTGTTAACCTGTTCCCTGCCAGTGACCTTTATACAGTAATCAGTGGCTATTTTTAGCTCTGATCACTATATAAATGTCACTGGTCCCAAAAAAGTGTCAAAAGTGTGCGATCTGTCTGCCGCAATGTTGCAGTCCCGCTACAAATCGCTGATCACCGCCATTACTAGTAAAAAATAAATAATAATAAAAATTACATAAATCTATCCCCTATTTTGTAGACTCTATAACGTTTGAGTAAACCAATCAATGTTACCAAAAATATGTGGAATACATATTGGCCTAAACTGATGAAGAAATTGGTTTTGTTACATTTTTGGGGGGGGGGATATTTATTATAGCAAAAAGTAAAAAATATATATTTTTTTCAAAATTGTCGCTTCTTTTTGTTTATAGCGCAAAAAATAAAAACCACAGAGGTGATCAAATACCACCAAAAAAAAGCTCTATTTGTGGGAAAAAAGGGACATCAATTTTGTTTGGGTGTAATGTCGCATGACTGCGCAATTGTCAGTTAAAAAGAAGCAGTGCTGTATCGCAAAAAATGGCCTGGTCATTATAGAGCAAATCCTTCCAGTCCTTAAGTGGTTAATTTAGGTCTAATCTGGTTGATAATTGTCCTGTGCATGGACACAATGGACATTCAGATGATTAGTATTTTACTTACCTCAGGGGCCGCGTAAAATTCCATTCCAAATTCTCCAGTTTTCGTCTCGTCACCAAACATATTGGTTTCTGCTATACCAAAGTCGGCTAATCTCACATGACCATTGGAATCCAGAAGAATGTTGTTAGGGTTCACGTCACTGTGGAGAAAAAAAAAAATAGTCAGCTCTGCCGTTCAGATAATTGTCCCCACATACCCCAATATTATTGATCCATAGAGGGATCAACATTTACAAAACTCCCTTTCCTAGCGCTGCCCATACACGGAATGATACAATCTAGGAAACAATTGTATCTTTCATGAACTGATTGTACTACATGAGCAGTATGACCATTAACCACTTCCCTAGCATGGCACAAACCATTGTAGGGACGTTTTTAAATGGCGCTGCAGAAATCGCTGTCAGACAGCTGCCTGGGCACGTGACTATCAGTAATTATTTAGGTGAAGAGGCAGTGCAAAGAAGAGGAGAGAATTATAAAATGATTGAAGAAGTTTATAGGAAAGTTATTTACCCGTGAAGTACGCCTTTAGAGTGCACGAACTGCAGACCACATAGAAGTTCTGCTGCCAGACGTCTCATGGTGGAGAGGTCACATAATTTCTTGGATTCAATCTGTTTCCTCAGATGTCCCCCACTATAAAATTCCATCACATAGTATAGATGATCCTGGGGAAGGAAAGACAGGTTAGAAGGTATAAAAGAAAGTACTATGTTATAATTCTTTACTAAAACACACTACATGATATCTATCCAAAACATCTCTCTATCTATAGCTATTGATCTGTATCCATATCCATCCATTCAAACATCTATCTACGACAACTACCTATCTGAATCTATCTATATTCATATACTGTACATCCATCCAAACATATATCTCTATCCATCCATATATCTAAATCCATCCAAACATGTATCTATCTATATATAGATATCCATTAATCCTTCCAAACTTCTATCTATCTACAGCTATCTTTCTACATCAATCTATCAATCTATATATCCTGTACATCCATCCATCCAAACATCTATATCCATCCATCCAACCAACCAACAGTCTATCTATAGCTACCTATCTATATCAATCCAAACATCTATCTGTCTATAGCTACCTATCTATATCTACATTCATCAAAATTATCTATCTATCTATCTATCTATCTATCTATCTATCTATCTATCTATCTATCCAAACTT